>NC_058080.1:547729683-548391684 GCF_014858855.1 Bufo gargarizans | reverse complement strand
ATCGCACGGCAGGCGGACAGCTGAACGCTGCAAGCAGCGTTCAGCTGTCCGCCTGTCCGTGCGGAGGCGAGCGGAGCGGAGGCTGAACGCCGCCAGACTGATGCAGTCTGAGCGGATCCGCATCCATTCAGACTGCATCAGGGCTGGACGGAGGCGTTCGGGTCCGCTCGTGAGCTCCTTCAAACGGAGCTCACGAGCGGACCGACGAACGCTAGTGTGAAACTAGCCTACAAGGGGTTATCCAAGACTATAAAATGCTCCCCATATGCTGGGTCCCTCACAATAAATATACTTACCTGGCTCCCGGCGCCGCTCCTGGTCCTCGCACTGCCGCTTCTCCCCGTGCGCGGATGAAAACATCCGGTGTCGGGGGGGAGCAGCCAATGGCAGGCGGTGATGAGCCTCCCTAGCAATTATGGATGCTACACCCCGAGCCAGGTAAGTATATTCATTGTGAGGGGCTCGGCATATTGAGGACCATTTTATAGTCTTGGATAACCCCTTTAGGATCTTCCAAATTCACTCTGAAGGCCTGTGAGGATCCCCTCTGTGAGCTCATGACACTATGGGGGGAATTTATCATGAGAATTACTTTTGAAGTCAGCTTTTGCTTGAGTCATGTTGCATTGTTTATTAAATTTGGTACATCTTTAAACTTAATGCATTTGTCTAGAAAACCTACTCCAATTTTTTTTTTTATGCCACCTTTTTACTGGAGTGAGTTTGCAAATTATTTGCAACATGTCCTAGTAATAAATCTGGAATTAAACTAATATAGTTAAGCATGCTTACCTAGAGCAAGGTAGGATCCCTATTGACTATAATGGGATCTGGCGGTTATCAGGACAATTTTCCAGGATAAATGCCGGGTTTCGGCAGAACAAAACCTGTTGCGTACCATGGTTTTTGGTCCAGCATGCCGCAGTTGTGAACACAGGCCTAGGCTCAAAAAGTCACAAAGCCCTATTCTGCAATTTTTGCAGTCAGAATTCTAGAGTGCAGGGTGTGATAAATGATGTACATTATATGCCCATCTTCTACTGTTCTATCCCCGCTAAATTGGCTTTGTCCTGTTGAGCCCAGGATTCAGACATCACTCCACTAATTATTCTGCACTCATCTATTAGGTTTCCTAAGGTAAATCAGCCACTATGTATTGACAAATGTTCTTCGAAATACTGCATAGAAACTATATGATACCTAAATAAAGCTCTATTTTGTCTAATGTTGTATTTCATTTTTGTGCCATTTTAAAGGGATTTCCCAGATAACTATGGTTTTTGACAGATATGCTCATGTAGTTGCTTACCTCATGTACATCGTCCACATATGGATATAACTTATCAATTTGGGCTCTCCTGGCCATGTAAACAAATCACTGGTTTACATCCTGCTTGTAGCACTTCCTGTTTCCAACCAAACCCCAAGATGCACTTTTTTCTCTACCACCGCTCCAGCACTTCTCCTAACAACTCCCAGTTAGTTCATAGCTCCTCCCACCAGCTGGTTACATAGACACTCCCTATTCCTGCTCCTGTTGCTGCTTTGATACGCCCATGGACATAACATCACAGGAAATAAGAGCTGCATGGACATGGTCATGTGACTATAGCATGAACAGAATATAGGAGCAATTAAGGGAAAAACACACTACAAAATTCCAAACCTTCATAAATGATATTTTAAAGGATGTTGATGCAAAAAGGAAAACCCCTTAATGGTATCCCCATGTGAATTGATCATATACTTCCTTGGTCAAATTTCATTTGTGAATTAAAAAATAATAATTGTAGAACAGTTGTGAGGTAGCGAAAACCAACAATTAGAATTTTATCTACAGTAATGCCTTGCAAACCAACTACGATTGTCTTTGTACAAATTCTGATAATCTGGCACCCAATGGCACAACGACAAAACAGTGTGGGCAGATTTACTAATACTGTTTAAAGTAGGAGTGTAAGCTCAGACAGTGTCCCAGATTATCACAGTGCCTGATGCTGGGTGATTAATCTGGGGCACCTATAGACTGTCTTGTCTAGTTACACCACCTATTTGTCGGCTTAACCCCTTAAGGACATAGGGCGTACCGGTACGCCCTATTTCCCGAGTCCTTAAGGACCAAGGGCGTACCGGTACGTCCTAACTTAAAATCTTAATTCCGGCGCCGCTGGGGTTAATCGGAACGGGATTTCGGCTGAAATCATTCAGCCGGCATCCCGTAACAACGCAGGGGGGGGTCATTTGACCCCCCCGTATCGGCGATCGCAGAAAACCGCAGGTCAATTCAGACCTGCGGTTTGCTGCGCTTTTTGCCGTTTCTGATCCCCGCGGTCCCTGACCGCGGGGATCAGAAACTTCAGAGTGCCCGAAATCAATATTGTTAACCCCCCCCTGCACCCCTGCACGATTTGATGGCGGCGGGTGGTGCAGGGGGGGTGTCGCATGCAGTGGGGGCGTTGCGGGAGGCGGGCGGTGCGGCAGGCGGGATCGCGATCCCCCGCCCGCCTCCCATTGCATAATCGTTGGTGTACAGTGGGTATACCAGGGTGCCAGCACATTGCTGGCACCCTGGTATAAACGGCTGACATCGTTGATGCGATGTCAGCCGTTTAACCCTTTCCATACAGCGGTCCGTACGGACCGCTGTATGGAAAAGGTTAACAGTAAGAGGGAGCTCCCTCCCTCTCCGATCGGGGGGCTGCTGTGCCTTTGCAGCCCCCCGATGGGAGAAGGAGAGAGCCCCCAGACAGCCCCCCCAGAACCCCGTCCTTACCCTTCCCCGTCTGCGAAGTTCTGACCATAACTGAGCAGACGGGGAAGGTTCCCATGGCAACAGGACGCCTGATCAGGCGTCCTGCTGTCCATGGTGCTGAACAGATCTGTGCTGAAAGCATAGACCTGTTCAGTGTAAGTAAAATACAGTGCAGAAACCTATATAGGTTCTGTTCTGTATTTTACAGACATCAGACCCACTGGATCTTCAAGAACCAAGTGGGTCTGGGTCAAAAAAATCAAATAAAAAGTGAAAAAAGTTAAGATAAAAAAAAAAAACATTTATCACTGAATAAAAATTAAAAAAATAAAATACACTACACATATTAGGTATCGCCGCGTCCGTAACGACCTGATCTATAAAATGGTCATGTTACTTTCCCCGCACAGTGAACGCCATAAAAATAAAAAAATAAAAACTATGAGAAAATTGAAATTTTGCCCACCTTACTTCCCAAAAAAGGTAATAAAAGTGATCAAAAAAGTCGCATGTACGCCAAAATAGTACCAATCAAACCGTCATCTCATCCCGCAAAAAATGAGACCCTACTCAAGATAATCGCCCAAAAACTGAAAAAACTATGGCTCTTAGACTATGGAAACACTAAAACATGATTTTTTTTGGTTTCAAAAATAAAATCATTGTGTAAAATGTACATAAATAAAATAAAGTATACATATTAGGTATCGCCGCGTCCGTATCGACCGGCTCTATATAAATATCACATGACCTAACCCCTCAGGTGACCACCGTAAAAAAAAAAAAAAAAAAACTGTGTAAAAAAAGCAATTTTTTGCCATCTTACGTCACAAAAAGTGTAATAGCAAGCGATCAAAAAGTCATATGCACCCCAAAATAGTGCCAATCAAACTGTCATCTCACCCCGCAAAAAATTAGACCCTACTCAAGATAATCACCCAAAAACTGAAAAAACTATGGCTCTTAGACTATGGAGACACTAAACAATTTTTTGGTTTTCAAAATGAAGTTATTGTATAAAACTTACATAAATAAAAAAATTGTATACATATTAGGTATCGCCGCGTCCGTGACAACCTGCTCTATAAAATTACCACGTGATCTAACCTGTCAGATGAATGTTGTAAATAACAAAAAAAAAAAACATGCCAAAAAAGCTATTTCTTGTTACCTTGCCGCACAAAAAGTGTAATATAGAGCAACCAAAAATCATATGTACCCTAAACTAGTACCAACAATACTGCCACCCTATTCCGTACTTTCTAAAATGGGGTCACTTTTTTTGGAGTTTCTACTCTAGGGGTGCATCAGGGGGGCTTCAAATGGGACATGGTGTCAAAAAACCAGTCCAGCAAAATCTGCCTTCCAAAAACCGTATGGCATTCCTTTTCTTCTGCACCCTGCCGTGTGCCCGTACAGTAGTTTAGGACCACATATGGGGTGTTTCTGTAAACTACAGAATCAGGGCCATAAATAATGAGTTTTGTTTGGCTGTTAACCCTTGCTTTGTTACAGGAAAAAAAATATTAAAATGGAAAATCTGCCAAAAAAGTGAAATTTTGAAATTGTATCTCTATTTTCCATTGAATCTTGTGCAACACCTAAAGGGTTAACAAAGTTTGTAAAATCAGTTTTGAATACCTTGAGGGGTGTAGTTTCTTAGATGGGGTCACTTTTATGGAGTTTCTACTCTAGGGGGGCATCAGGGGGGCTCCAAATGGGACATGGTGTCAAAAAACCAGTCCAGCAAAATCTGCCTTCCAAAAACCGTATGGCATTCCTTTCCTTCTGCGCCCTGCCGTGTGCCCGTACAGTAGTTTACGACCACATATGGGGTGTTTCTGTAAACTACAGAATCAGGGCCATAAATAATGAGTTTTGTTTGGCTGTTAACCCTTGCTTTGTTACTGGAAAAAAAATATTAAAATGGAAAATCTGCCAAAAAAGTGAAATTTTGAAATTATATCTCTATTTTCCATTGAATCTTGTGCAACACCTAAAGGGTTAACAAAGTTTGTAAAATCAGTTTTGAATACCTTGAGGGGTGTAGTTTCTTAGATGGGGTCACTTTTATGGAGTTTCTACTCTAGGGGTGCATCAGGGGGGCTTCAAATGGGACATGGTGTCAAAAAACTGTCCAGCACAATCTGGCTTCCAAAAACCATACGGCGCACCTTTCACTCTACGCCCCGCTGTGTGGCCGTACAGTAGTTTATGGCCACATATGGGGTGTTTCTGTAAACAGTAGAGTCAGGGCAATAAAGATACAGTCTTGTTTGGCTGTTAACCCTTGCTTTGTTAGTGGAAAAAATGGGTTAAAATGGAAAATTAGGCAAAAAAATGAAATTCTCAAATTTCATCCCCATTTGCCAATAACTCTTGTGCAACACCTAAAGGGTTAACGGAGTTTGTAAAATCAGTTTTGAATACCTTGAGGGGTGTAGTTTCTTAGATGGGGTCACTTTTATGGAGTTTCTACTCTAGGGGTGCATCAGGGGGCTTCAAATGGGACATGGTGTCAAAAAAACTGTCCAGCAAAATCTGGCTTCCAAAACCATACGGCGCACCTTTCACTCTACGCCCCGCTGTGTGGCCGTACAGTAGTTTATGGCCACATATGGGGTGTTTCTGTAAACAGCAGAGTCAGGGCAATAAAGATACAGTCTTGTTTGGCTGTTAACCCTTGCTTTGTTAGTGGAAAAAATGGGTTAAAATGGAAAATTAGGCAAAAAAATGAAATTCTCAAATTTCATCCCCATTTGCCAATAACTCTTGTGCAACACCTAAAGGGTTAACGGAGTTTGTAAAATCAGTTTTGAATACCTTGAGGGGTGTAGTTTATAGAATGGGGTCATTTTTGGGCGGTTTCTATTATGTAAGCCTCGCAAAGTGACTTCAGAGCTGTAGTGGTCCCTAAAAATTGGGTTTTTGTAAATTTCTGAAAAATTTCAAGATTTGCTTCTAAACTTCTAAGCCTTGTAACATCCCCAAAAAATAAAATATCATTCCCAAAATAATTCAAACATGAAGTAGACATATGGGGAATGTTAAGTCATCACAATTTTTTGGGGTATTACTATGTATTACAGAAGTAGAGAAACTGAAACTTTGAAATTTGCTAATTTTTCCAAATTTTTGGTAAATTAGGTATTTTATTATGCAAAAAAATTAATTTTTTTGACTTTTTTTTACTAGTATCATGAAGTACAATATGTGACGAAAAAACAATCTCAGAATGGCCTGGATAAGTCAAAGCGTTTTAAAGTTATCACCACTTAAAGTGACACTGGTCAGATTTGCAAAAAATGGCCTGGTCCTTAAGGTGAAAATGAGCCCGGTCCTTAAGGGGTTAATCTCACTCCATAAGTGTGTCAAAACTGAGCTTTTTGTGCATGGAGGCATATTAAAGCCATGCCCTTTTCCAGTTAGGCTATACCCCCTTTCTGCTAAGTCACATCTTCCTGTTGAACAAGGAATAAAAAGGTTAGAAAGGTGTCTAACTACTTGATAAATGCAGTGCAAAACATGTACCCCCGTTTTCGGGACCAAATTATATATATATAAAAAAAAAAAAAAAAAAAAAAAAAGCCACATTTTCAATAGTAAATCTGCCTCTATGGGGGAGATTTATGAAGACAGGAGCTTTCTGCTTCAGTCTTGATATCCCCTGCGCTGCCGGAGGATACACCACATTTATGTTGAGGCAGTCTGTGCGCCTAAACAGAAATCTATGGCAGCTCACAGCTGCCGTAGATTTCTGGCTTTATTTGCAACCAGTAAAGTGGTGTAAATGAAGATAAGTTTGTCTTGGCTGTTGGCCGTGCCCCTTTTTCACCCTTGTCCTGTCCACTTTTGGAAAGGTGGCGAGGGCGGCGCAAAAAGGTGGAATCTGATCGCTTGCAATGGGCAACTAAGCCTGTTGATAAATTTCCCCCATTTTGTAGACCTCTTCTCTAACATCCTATACTGCTGGAAGACGCAGATGATGTTACATTTATGTGCTTCCAACTGCTTAGAAATTCCAATAATGTGGAAGCTTTAGGCTAAATGCACACAATCAGGATTCTATGCAGATTTTCTGTGCAGATTTGCGTGCAGAAAATCCGCACCGTAGGTCATGTACATTGTATTCTTTGAGAAGTTGAAATTCTCATGCACACAATGCAGATTAATTTCCATGCAGTTTTTGACCTACGGTGTGGATTTTAAAATCCGCAGCATGTCCATTTATTTAATTTTCCTGTCCGGATTTTCCTTATTCACTTCAATGGGAACAGTAAAATCTGCACCAATTAATGTGGATTGACCGCACGCATTTCCCTGCGAACAACTGCAGATTTCAGTGTGGATTGTCCGCACATAAATCCTGAATGTGTGCATTTACCCTTAGGCCTCGTTCACACTTCAGTGTTTGGTCAGTGATTTCCATCAGTGATTTGTGAGCCAAAACCAGGTGCAGCTCTAAACATAGAACAGGAGCAGATCTTTCCCTTCTACCTAATGTCTATGGAGGCTCCACTTCTGGTTTTGGCTCACAAATCACTGATGGAAATCACTGACCAAACACTGAAGTGTGAACTAGGCCTTATAGTCTCAAACATGCCAGATTATCAGAATTGTTACTTTAGATAATTGAGGCAATATTCCCCCTCCCCAGATGATAAAACTGGATCTTGTAAAAGCTTGACATTTTTATTAAAAGCTATTTAGCTAGGAAGCCGCACTCTCTAACAGCCAGCACTAATATTAGTTAATATCTTGCCTCAAGATCAGTCATTAAAATAAAACCTTAGGCTCTGGTAAGAAAATAAACCAAGATGGCTGATCCCGTCACGTTACAAATCTCAGCATAATGATGTCCTCACGTTATTAGCCCTATCACTTCTTAATGCATGTTCTTAAAGCAAAACTAGAGGCTACAAATCACAGATCACTGCCGCTCAGATTACAGATAAAATACTGACTGTTTTTCCTACCCATTTGTTTTTTATGGCATCTGATGCATTATTGATGCGCTTGCTGCATAAATACCACCAAGTTAAAAAAACATGTTCAGAGACAAAGAGATATTTCCAACTGGTGATTGTGCTGTGGTTTGCACTACTGCAATTATTTTGGTTCTCTGGCTTTTGTGCTAGTTGATACAGTTGTTTCAAATAAGTGAATATGTTTTCGCATATTTCAAGCACCAGATATGTGTGTTATGTATATTTCTCCTTGGTTAACACAGACTTTTCTTTAGGATGAGGCGCTAGGGTTGTAGCTTAAACTGATAAGTGCTGGTTTTCCACTGAGTGATGTCACAATTTAGCATTGTGCGCTCCGTGAAGGTCACTTGTCCTTCTCCATCAATAAGAACGATGGTGTTGGTCCTAGAGACAAAGGGAAGAAGACACAAGTAAAATTCTGACATTAGAAAAGGATTTATTTTCTTTATTTATTTATTTACACATTTTAATGTTGCCTTCATGAAACACATAGGATAATGAATGATGAGTCAATATACTGTACATTATAAAAGACAGTGGGACAGATTTACTAGTCCTATAGTTGGGGTAGGCTTACACCGGCAGTGCAGACCTGCTCCAGATTTATCACAGAGGCTCAGGCTGGAGGATAAATTTGGTGCAAGGGTTGACATTTTTCACTGACTTTATACCGATTATTGGTTGGCTTACTTTACGACAGAATTTCACATTAGAATTGTAGAACAATTTTGGTGCAAAATGGGTCATTTTAGGCCATGTCCTTTGTCCACTGCCAAGCTAGAAGCAAGTAGATTTTTCTAAATCTAGATGCACCAATACAGCAAGGTCTAGGTGCACTCACATTAAAGGGGTTGTCTCACTTCAGCAAGTGGCATTGATCTTGTAGGGCAGCGGTCCCCAACCACCGGGCCGCGGCCGAGGACGGGGTCCTGGAAGATCGTTTGCCGGGCCGCGGCGATCAGGGCAGTCTTTAACACGGTACTAATGAAGCGCTTCATTAGTACAGGAGGACCAGGAAGCAGTGAAGGATCTATACTCACCGCTTACTGGTCCTCGGCTCGGCTAGGCTTTCGGCTGTGCAGGGCTGCGCACAGCGTGAGGTCGCTCTGTGACCTCACACTGTGCGCCGCGATACACAGCTGACAGCAGGATGAAGAGGATCGCAATGGTGACCAGGAGCAGGAGAGGTAAGTGTGTTTTTAATCTTTTTATTTGCCCTGGGGGCTGACATAAGGGCTGAAGGCTCACAGGGGGCTGAGGGCTGACACGGGGGGCTGAGGGCTGACACGGGGGGCTGAGGGCTGACACGGGGGCTGAGGGCTGACACGGGGGGCTGAGGGCTGACACGGGGGCTGAGGGCTGACACAGGGGGCTGATAGATGGCTAAAGGTTGGTGGGTTGATCTGAGGCATTGGGGGTCTGATCTGTGGTCTGATTGACATTGGGGTCTGTTTAGGGCTGTCAGCAGAGGTCTGATTAACATTGGGGGTCCGATTGCTGGTCTGACCTGAGGTGTAATGAATTTTTTTTTCTTATTGTTCTACTCTAAAACCTAGGTGCTTCTTATAGGGTGTAAAATACGGTCCAGTGCAGCAGAGACCAGGTTCCGCAGAGACCCTAGCCAGTTTATATAGTCGTTATATAGTGTTATATATTTTAATATGCACCTTGTGTTTTGTTATGCGCGTGAATCAGTCAGCGCCGACTAGCACCCCCTAAGCTCCGACTACCCCTAAGACCCCCCAGAACCCTGCCCCCTCACCCGGTCACTTGGAATATGGTCTTGCATGAAACTGGTCCTAGGTGTAAAAAAGGTTGGGGACCACTGTTGTAGAGAAAGTTAATACAAGGCACTTGTATTGCTATTGTCCATATTGCTTCCTTTGCGTGCTTGATTCATTTTTCCATCACATAATACGCAACCACCCTGCAGTCCATCAGTGGTGGTCCTGCACACTATAGGAAAAAGCGCTGGCCCGTCTGTCGGCCGGGACCATGAGAATGCCATGGGCTAGTGGTTTTTCCTATAGTATGCAAGCATGACCACCACTGATGGATTGCAGGGTGGTCTGTAACCATTGAAACGAGCAGTGTATAATATGATGGAAAAATGAATCTAGCCAGCAAAGGAAGCTATATGGATTATAACAACAGTGCCTTGTATTAACCTTGGCTACATGATAAATGCCATTTGCTGAAGTGCGACAACCCCTTTAATAAATGTGGGTCACTGCTGTTCATTTAGAAGGATGACTGGCATTAGAAAGATGTCAACATAAAGATAACCACAAAGGCAGCTCAAAAGTTACCTTGGGGTGAAGAAAATAAAGATCTGGCATGGTGTCACTTCAGAGCAGACAATCTACAGGGTGCATCTACAACATGTGATGATGCCACCGCTGTGTGACAAGCCTGCTAGTCTTTTTCTCATGATGGCATCAATCGCAGGGATGAATGAGGCAAGGCTGTCACAAGCACACTGTACCCAGAAGGTGATTAACTACTGTGATGTCATGCTGCTATGTAACAGCATCGCTTCCATTGTTTTGTAGCTTTAATCTGAGTCACAGCTCCAGAAGAGCAAGTGTCATTGTGCTGTGTGCCTACTGATCAAATGCTACTGGAAGAGGCAACCACGTCATGTCACATGGATACAGCATCAAAGAGGCCAAGAGGGAGGCAGGGGACAGAAGCATACTGCAGAGTTGATCAAGTCTGGTTTTTTTTCCCTTTAATTTTAATAACCGGTTGCAGTACATTTTAAAATATTGAATAACAGCTTTAAAAACGGGGTTTCAAACATTGCCTCTATTCAGGCTTTCCTCCATACTGCTAATTACATGATGTGAATAGCACGCACACTGCACTAGCTAATCTGATAATGCTTCGTCGCTCCTGTTCATGCTTGCTACTCCCATATTTTTTTCTTGAATTGAAAGGGAACCTGTCACCATGAAAATGAAGTATAATTTGAAGGCAGCATGTTACAGAGAGGAAGGAGCTGAGCAGACTGATATATTGTTTTATGGAAAAAGATACAGTAAAACTTGTATACGGTATAATTCATTTATATTCCTGCTCTTTCTGGGCTTTGACGTCAAGGAGAAGTTCCTATTAGTGATTGACCACCTTCCCTGTATGATAGTATATACAGAGATAGCTGTCAATCACTGATAGGACCGCCTCCTTGACTTCAAAGCCCAGAAAGAGCAGGAATATAAATGAATGAAATACTAGTTTTACTGAACCTTTTTCCCATAAAACTCCTCCTCCTGATCTATAACATGCTGCCTGTACCTCAAACACCAATGTAGCAGGGTCCCTTTAAAGGGGTGGTCAGATTTCCAATATTGATTACCCAATTACCTATCCTCAGGATGAGTCATCAATATCAGATCGGACCCCTGCCTGTTTGAACAGAATACAGCACTCCTGCGAGCGCTGTGCTCTCTTTACTGGAGCAGTTTTGGCTACGCTCTATCCCATTGTCCCAAGTGAATTTGACTGAGAAGCTGTAATTACACTGCTCACTGCTGAATACCAATGGCGGGCAGATAAACAGTGAAGAGAAGGCAGTGCTTGATGCAGCTGATCGGCAGGGGGTGCCAGATGTATCCACGGCCATCTGATATGGATGACCGTTTCTGAGGATAGGTCACCATGATGGGAAACCAGACAACCCCTTTAAAGGGAACTTGTCCTCCACTTTATGCTGTTCTTAAAGAGCGTAGCATAAACTAGTGAGTAAGTTGTAAAGTGATTTCCGAGAACTCTCTGTATAATGCTGTCAGAGTGTTCTGAACAAGATTCAGACTCATTCATCAGCTCCCACTCCCCCTAACTCTGACTGGTAGTTATCTTGTATGGAAAAGCTGTATAATCGGGAGCTCATGAATAAGATAGACTCTTCTTAGTGTGCACAGGCAGCAACAACATTAAGGGGTGTTGGAACTGATAAAATTGACATCTATGATACAGCTTTAATGCAAAGATGTTCCTTGATATCTTGAACTGAATCAGCCTGGGTCTGCTTGATATGCAAATGAGAATCATCAAAGGGTTCTTGGGGCAGGACACTGAAAGGAAGATCTGCCAGGACTGTCACATTCTGGGGAAAGCCCGACCCCCTGCTGGTATTTACTGCCCACACCTGTGTCAGCAAGGACATAGATGCTGGGATGGGGGCAGGGGTATATGATACAACTTTCTTCCTGTGTAATTACCTGCACTAACCTAACTCATAAGTAAGAGCAATGGTGACCTTGGTGACCTCTGGGACAAGACAAGTCTTCCTGGACTCTACAATCAAGAATGTGATTCGCTGAGACCTGCTGGAGAGGAGTGTTCTGAGTACAGAAGAAAAACCCATGGCATGTGTGACAGAGAGAGAATGGTGTAGCTAGCTCAAGGATCCTGACCCCCTCCAATCCCCTCTCCCATTCCCTTAATTGCATTTAGAATGTAGATATATCCCGATTTGTAAATAAATCCAACACTGAGTTAAGATATAGTTGTTCTTCAGTAATTTAAGGCACCCACAAAGCAGAGCACATTCTACAAGGGGGTCATTTACGATCAGAAACACGCCTATATTAGGTGTATTTCTGGCGCAGATTGCGCCAGATAACTCAACCTGCGGTCTAAAAAAGTAGTCGTGGTGTGGGCATTCATCATTTTCTACATCTGTTTTAGGCATAGAAAATGGTCTAAATGCAAGACAATGAGGAAGCTGGCTTACATTTAGACTGGTGCTGGATACGCCCACATAACTTTGGCGGATCCACTGCCAGCGCAGGGGCTTATTAAGACCGGCGTCTTAAAAATCCGGTCTTAATAAATGACCACCTATGTTCTTGGAAATCACTTTACAACAGCAGATAACCGACAGGTCACTGAAATCAGCGTGTCTCACACTTTTTTATAATGTTCTCAGTGAGGGCACCCTAAAGTGGATGACAGGTTCCCGTTGAACATTCTGGTGCTATTACAGCTAGTAATACGGACTGATAGAATCAACATTCTTAAAAAATTATATCTGTAATACATCAATACCTGCCTGTACACTTAAGGCTAGTTTCACACTAGCGTTCGGCTGTCCGCTCGTGAGCTCCGTTTGAAGGGGCTCACGAGCGGACCCGAACGCTTCTGTCCAGCCCTGATGCAGTCTGAATGGATGCGGATCCGCTCAGACTGCATCAGTCTGGCGGCGTTCAGCCTCCGCTCCGCTCAGCAGGCGGACACCTGAACGCTGCTTGCAGCGTTCGGGTGTCCGCCTGGCCGTGCGGAGGCGTGCGGATCCGTCCAGACTTACAATGTAAGTCAATGGGGACGGATCCGTTTGAAGATGCCACAATATGGCTCAATCTTCAAGCGGATCCGTCCCCCATTGACTTTCAATGTAAAAGTCTGGACGGATCCGCTCAGGCTAATTTCACACTTAGCTTTTTTTTGCCAATATAATGCAGACGGATCCGTTCTGAACGGAGCCTCCGTCTGCATTATTATGATCGGATCCGTTCAGAACGGATCCGATCGAACGCTAGTGTGAAAGTAGCCTAATACCGCACAATATGGGAGCATTGTAACGTTGTGTTGCAAAACTAACTTTTTTTTCTTTTAAAAATGGTGACAAACTCCAAGTTGTGTCATGTTCTGCTTGTTCCAAGAAAGTTATGGGGATGAAGAATTAGAGGCAATACACTTAACATACCTTGTTCCATAGCCTGGGCAACGAACACAAACTGCTGAATAGCTGCGTAGGATTGGCCGGACAAAGTCTTTTCCCTGTTCTTCTATAGCTGGGTCTGGTAACTGTCTGAGAGACAAATTCAGATTCTTGAGAAAATAATGTAAATGAAAAATACCCTCTTAATATGGTATCCAAGTGACTTGCCACCTATGGGCTGCCCTAGCCAAAATCACACAAAAATATGATAACATACCACTGGCTACTGGGAACACAGAGAATAAAGCAGACTTACAGTCTATGCACGAGGACTCAAACTATGGCCTACATTTACTAATGTTGGTGCACCATGATAGTTTCATAAATAGCAACAAATTTGGTACAGTTCACTGCACCTAGCTCAAAGAGAGGGTGTGGATTACCCGGAAAGAGGTATGACCTAAAATGCAACATTTTAGGGCAATATTGTGCCACAAGTCTGGCATAAAGTTCTGTTGCAAGCTAAGCCAACCAATAGTCGGTATAGAGTCTGTTCCTGCACCAGATTTATATTCCAGCCTGAGCCCCTGTGATAAATCTGGTGCAGGTCTAGACAGCCGGTCTAACCTTACCCCATCTATAGGATTAGAAAATCTGCCCTATGTGTCCAGTATATTCTTTCAGTGTTCTTATTAGCCAAAAAGAACATCATTGTCTGTGCCATTTTGGCTACTAGTTGTACAGATGTGTAGCTTCCACGGGGCAGCATATTAACCTGATGGATCAGCCTTAATATTCTCTGCATTATACCCACATGAATGGAACTAAATATTCTTACTGAACAGCACTAGAGGGAGCTCAGAGTACACAAGGACGATAAGTAAATTCACTGCCTGCACCAAGCTAGCACAAGAAAATACAAGACACATGGTAAAATGTTTCATATAGGACAAACAGACCTAACGCAAAATGTTTAGCATGGGTGTGACTGCCATCTTCAATATATAATGGTCAAAGAGCAGGAGATATTGTCTCCTAGTCTTTCTTATTTTAGGTTTCTGGTTAGAATTTGATTTGACATACATATATATTTTACATTGGTCCAGAGAAACTAATCTCTGTAACCCACACAGGGTTAGGCTAGGTTCACACCACATATTTCTAGCCTGGCAAAACATAATGTTTTTATTTTGTTTGTTTTTTTAATTTAATTTTCTAAAGCAGGAGGTAACAGGACACAAAAATGAGACAGGCTTTTTCTGCTCTCAGCAGGATTCAGAAGTATTGTGTATATACACTATATGGAATAAAGTATTAGGACATCTACATGAGCCTTTATGACATCCCATTCGAAATTCATAGGCATTAATATGGATTTGGTTCACCCTGTGCGGCTAAAACTGCTTCCACTCTTGGAGATTTTGGAGTGTGTCTGAGGGAATTTTTGCCCATTTATCATCCAGAAGAGCATTTGTGAGGTCAGACACTGATGGTGGATGAGAGGGCCTGCCATGGACTCTGGAGAAGTGGGATGAGTTCTGTGGCGTTCCGAATCATTTTAGTGTATATACTAATGTATTGATAAGCTTTTATTACATTTATTTGTTTGCGCAAATGCACCATTACAGCAATTCTGCCATTGTTTTTTGGGGCTTTTTTGCAGTTTACTATGATAGCAGATATGGACGCCTTTGTTCAGCCCCCAACTTCCACAGTAACACATCACCACTGTGTAATTGTGTCCTGGGGGATTAGAGTGACAGAAGAAGCCTCCTTCCTCTGTCAAATACTAGTTAAATAATTAGATACCGCAGTCGCTATTAAATGCGGCATCTGAGGGGCAAAATTGTCAGAATCAGCATTATCTGCAATCTTGGTAGTGGTGGCAGGAACAGGGCTGTGTAATACAGCTCTGCTTCCGCTGAAACCTCTTGGGTACCCTGGGCAGTACCTATAACATCATGATGGACATATCAGTCAAGATGTGGGAACTAGCACCCACTCATGACAGATATATCGGTCATTTGTCATTAACCCCTTAATGACCAGCCTGTTTTTGGCCTTATTGACCAAGCATTTTTCTTCCTTTTTTCATAGTTGCCTTCTAAGAGCTATAACTTTTTATTTTTCCGTCTATGTAGCTGTGTGAGGGCTTGTTATGTACGGGACAAATTGTAGTTTTTAATGGTGTCATTAAAAACTACAACTGTGGTACAGGACGACTTGTAGTTTTCATTGGTATCATTATGGGGTAAATTACGCTTTTTGATCACTTGTTAAAAAAACTATTCTATGGAGACTAAGAATAAATGAGCAATCCTGCGATTTTTTTTCACAGTATTCCCACAAGGAGACTATAACAGGCAATATTTAGATTGCTTTTAAAATACAATGCACTATCCCTATATATATCAGTGCTATACTGACATTGACCAGTGGGCTGCGCCAGAGAGGCACAGTCTGGTGGCAAACACTCAAAGCAAGCCTTTACACACATCAGCAGCCCGCGATTGTATTTGCGGGGTGCCGTTTACATGCAGCGGGCACCATTGCTTGCAGCATGTAAGGAGTTAAACAGCTTGCATTGGCACTCCTGCCATTCTGGGCTGTTAGAGCAGGAGCGCGGCTCTCATGTGAGGGACTGGTTCAGCGCTTAGACTGGGCCGCCGTGAAAAGGGGGCAGCCCAGCCTAAGGCCCATTAGTGACGGCTGTAAAAAGGTGTATTGGTGGTCACTAAGGGGTCAATTACAGCACTCAGAATTTTGTTAAATGCCGTTTTTGAAGCCAAAGTGGTTTTGAAAAGAGGAGATTCAGCATTTCCTTTATATGCATCCTCTGTTTATGATCTATTCCTGGCTCTGGTTTATGAAACTGCAACTGAAGTCCTGTAAACACGTAAACCCAGCTGTATGGCATCTGTTTGCCTAGTTTGTATCCTGAGTATAAAAAAAACGCAGGGAAATGTTGCTTGGCTGCTGCTTGAATGCAACATCAAGGAAATCACTGCCATGCTCTGCACCCCTGCTTACAGTCAACATCTCAAAGAGGTATTCCGGTTTATGATTACATTTATTTTAGAGAATAGGTCATTATACAATCTTCTAATATACATGTGTGTACATTTTTTTGCTTGCAGACATTATATCCGCACAATAGCCTCTCTCTAAAGAAAATAAATCCTACGGCTAATTTCAGTCCTGTAACATGCATCCATAGAAGATCTGAATAGGGTGAAAGATGGTGTCAGTCATGTGACCCTCAAGCCTGTCATGTGACCTCTGGCACTAAGCTTTCCGGATATCTAGCAGGCGAATAGTAGTTTAGAGCGATGCAGTACATATATATTTATACAGTATATACAGCATTACTGCCTGCAGCATGTCATGTCTGTATAAGTGGAGTTTATATCTTATTTTACAGTTAACTTTATTAAAAACATGAAAACATTACCTGGAGACAGGCAGCCATTTTACAAATCACACAGACACAGGCAGCCATGTAAACACACATACAGTGAAGTTGTTGTAGTAGCCACAGCGGTTTCCACCATTACTCCTGTGTAATATCCCATGGAAGTGTCCTGTGTGCTGACCCTGCACATGTATGTCATGTAACACTGCTGCTTACTAAATGTCAGTGGGGTGTCACATGACTCATTCCATGTTTCAGTTAGGCCATGGATGCATTACACAGGACTGACTGATTTAGGGCTATACCATTCTGCTGTGCAGATAGGGGTCAGCAACCTGATGTAAGAAGAGTATGTAAGTAAAATTTTAAGTACATGTATATTTGAAAATTGTATAATTTATATAAATATACAGTACAGACCAAAAGTTTGGACACACCTTCTCATTCAAAGAGTTTTCTTTTTATTCTTTATATATGAAAATTGTAGATTCACACTGAAGGCATCAAAACTATGAATTAACACATGTGAAACAACTGAAAATATGTTATTCTAGGTTCTTCAAAGTAGCCACCTTTTGCTTTGATTACTGCGTTGCACACTCTTGGCATTCTCTTGATGAGCTTCAAGAGGTAGTCACCTGAAATAGTCTTCCAACAGTCTTGAAGGAGTTCCCAGAGATGCTTAGCACTTGTTGGCCCTTTTGCCTTCACTCTGTGGTCCAGCTCACCCCAAACCATCTCGATTGGGTTCAGGTCCGGTGACTGTGGAGGCCAGGTCATCTGGCGCAGAACCCCATCACTCTCCTTCATGGTCAAATAGCCCTTACACAGCCTGGAGGTGTGTTTGGGGTCATTGTCCTGTTGAAAAATAAATGATGGTCCAACTAAACGCAAACCGGATGGAATAGCATGCCGCTGCAAGATGCTGTGGTAGCCATGCTGGTTCAGTATGCCTTCAATTTTGAATAAATCCCCAACAGTGTCACCAGCAAGGCACCCCCACATCATCACACCTCCTCCTCCATGCTTCACGGTGGGAACCAGGCATGTACAGTCCATCAGTTCACTGCTTTTAGAGTCCATCCGTTAGCTGTTTTTTTCTTGCCATAATACAAATTCTAACAGTCTATTCAGTAGGACTATCAGCTGTGTATCCACCTGACTTCTCCACAACGCAATGATGGTCCCAACCCCATTTATAAGGCAAGAAATCCCACTTATTAAACCTGACAGCGCACACCTGTGAAGTGAAAACCATTTCAGGTGACTACCTCTTGAAGCTCATAAAAAGAATGCCAAGAGTGTGCAAAGCAGTAATCAAAGCAAAAGGTGGCTACTTTGAAGAACCTAGAATGACATATTTTCAGTTGTTTCACACTTTTTTGTTATGTATATAATTCCACATGTGTTAATTCATAGTTTTGATGCCTTCAGTGTGAATCTACAATTTTCATAGTCATGAAAATAAAGAAAACTCTTTTAATGAGAAGGTGTGTCCAAACTTTTGGTCTGTACTGTATATATATTTTGCTTGAAAAAGGCTCAAGTTTAGAGCCGAAACGTTGCACCACCTGGATGAATAAAAGGTTTACTTTTATCTATTGGAGTGCCGCTCGTTTTTCCGATATATATATATATATATATATATATATATTGAGAAAGGCTCTAATGTTGAGCCAAAACGTCACGTATTCACATGGATGAATAAACTTCTTGCATTTTTATATTATTTGAGTGCTGCCTTTTTGCCATTTTATACACACACACACACACACACACACACACAGGTGATTCTCGGAAAATTTGAATATCGTGCAAAGTTCATTTATTTCAGTAATGCAACTTAAAAGGTGAAACTAATATATGAGAGACTCATTACATGTAAAGCAAGATATTTCAAGCCTTTATTTGTTATAATTTGTAGGATTATGGCTTACAGTTTAGGAGAACCCCAAAGTTACAATCTCAGGTACCCTTTGCTCAGGGGGTATGGATTAACTAGCTGACTAGAGTGACACTTTGAGGCTAAAATATTGAACCTTTTCACAATATAAATTTTTTCAGTTGCATTACTGAAATAAATGAACTTTTGCACAATATTCAGATTTTTCGGGTTTCACCTGTGTGTGTATGTGTGTATATATATATATATATATATATATATATATATATATATATACACACATACATATACACATACACACACATACACACACACACACACACACTGGAATACCCCTTTAACTGTGACTACATTTACATTTAAACTTGAAAATAGAAGGAATAGCTGCACACTGCACTTCTGCTTGGCTTGATCTAGTAAGACTGCTACTTTTAGAAAAGGTTGGCCTTCTGGAGACCAAGGGAAAGAACTGCTGCTGTAGCACTTTCATAAGAAAATGTAGGTCATTTTGTTCTTACGGTTCTTCATTATTCATCACTTTAATAAGCTCCTGTACTAGGTCTTCTCTGGCAATGTCCTGGCTCTTTTTGATGATGTCAGCAAACAGATTCTTCCCATGTTGGAGTTTCTTCCAAGGGGTATCTAGCAGGCTGCAGCTCAAGCCGTACACTCCTGCAGAAGATATAAAATGTAAAAAAAAGTTGAAATACGATACCAACAAATGGAAATAGTAAAGCATCAGAATGTTTTCTCAGGTAACTAGGGTTTCATAGTCTTAGGCTGGTATTACACCAGGAGATGAAACTGCCACCTGCTCGTCATCAAGGAGACCCATGTATTACATGCAGTGATCTCCTCCACAGTATGCGGAGGAGCGATCGCTAATGCCATCGCTCATCCTCATACAGGATCATTATTTGTTGCAAGCAGACTGAGACAAGACACCACGATCTGCCGCCGGCTTAAAGATTGCGATTTTACCGATGAACGAGTGTTTGCTCATTCATCGGGTAATCGGTGGCAGCTTTGCACAGGCAGATCATCTCTAACATGCGTGTTAGCGATGATCTGCCCGACTATCGCCAGGTGTAATACAGCCCTAACTGTATTCATGATATATGTAGTTTAATATGACTGATTCCCAGCTTCACATCTGAGGTATAGGAACAGAAAAACCGCAGCACTGCATCTGGCATATGCCGGACAGCAACACTGCCCAATGGATCCCACCGACTATGCTGGGGTTTGTCAGCATTCTGCTGGACAAAATACAGCTGCAGCAGAGGTTTTTTGTCTGGTATTTTTGCCAAGATCTGCAATGGAGGTTCCTGCTGAAACCTACACTGCAGATGCCTTACCTAGAATATTAATGAAATACATCGTATTGCTCACCCTTCACCATACATTACATACTACATTACACCAAGCTTCACATATTAATAAAAAAAGCAACAGAGAAGTAATATGGGATGGGAAAAGGGAATATCCAGGTAACATTTGGGCTACACTCCTGATTTAATGGGTCTCTTAATTGTTATGGCAACCACTCTGAGTACAATTTTATCATGGAAGGTACATCCTGAATTCTGAACAGGGTGACAAGCTATTAACACTGATCTATATTTTGCCAATGTTGTGCAAAATCAAAGGAATGTGTCATCAGAAAATGTTTGCTATAAACCTGTTTTCATAAATCCTGAAATATTGAGGTTTTAACGCTTGTCACTGGGGCACACTCAGGAAAATATTTCCTGCTTTTTGTACCTACTTTTATCTTTGCTGTGTAGACCAAGGCAAGGCGAGCAGAGTAATTCTCATTAGAGGGGGATATACCAGACAAGGCTTGGATGTTGGTGCAATGCTGGGAAACAGATTGCAGAGAGGATTGTGTACATACTGATATTCAGCTTCCCCAGAGGAGGGGCTGTACTCCAACCTTTCTGGAATTGTCTACACTATATTCAATATGGCATGAAACCTTTTAAAAGTAAGAAATAATAAGCTACAATATCAAACTAAAATGTGGAGGTTCACTTAAATAAGCTATCAGAGGGCATGCTGCTTTCCAACACTATAAAATGCTGGCAGTCGAGGGAGAGGGCAGCCAGCGATGATGACATGACCCTGCACCTACAGCGGCACGGCACAGACTGAGGGCAAAGGGTTTTGCCAACTACTGCCTCTTTTCCTGAACCTTGAAGTAGTGATTGCCAAATGAATCTCCAGAAAGCACTACTGCGCCAACACTTCAAGAATATAAGCATGTGGAGGACAATTGCCTAAAAAGAATACTAGGATATGGTTATTGACACAAATTGGGTCCGTTTAGTAAAATGCTGTATTCTGTTTGGAGTTTTCTTTAAATGGGCTGTAAAGAATGGGGGACCCACTTGTCCAGACCTGTAAAGGGAAGCTTAATGAACTGCTTCCTGGCGCTGGCTCCTCGCATCTTCTCCTTCCGGCCTGTGATGCTCTGCTGGG
Organism: Bufo gargarizans; assembly: GCF_014858855.1. Lineage (NCBI taxonomy): Eukaryota > Metazoa > Chordata > Amphibia > Anura > Bufonidae > Bufo > Bufo gargarizans. The sequence goes on along the minus strand of NC_058080.1, from coordinate 548,370,483 downwards.
TTCCATTGTTGTAAACATCTGGTTTGACATTGCTGCAGCGGAGACTGGATCCCGTTGCGTCATGACGTAAGGGGAGCCGGTGACCGCTGCAGTCAGTGATTGGCTGCAGGCAATGTCAACCCAGATGTTTACAGAGAGGGAACCCAGCAGAGCATCACAGAAATGGCGGAGAAGGGATGGGGAACCAGCACTGGGAAGCAGGTAAATAATCTTCCCTTCACAAGTCCAGTCAAGTTGAAGAGGGGGGTGGGAAGCAAACCCCCACCCCCACACTTGCACAATACCTTTAGGGTACTTTCACACTTGCGTTAAACTTTTCCGGTATTGAGTTCCGTCCTAGGGGCTAGTTTTATCCTAATGCATTCTGAATAGAGAGCAATCCGTTCAGGCTGCATCAGGATGTCTTCAGTTCAGTCATTGTATGGTATTTGGACGGAGAAAATACCACAGCATGCTGCCGGATCCAGCATTATTTTCCATTAAAATGCATTACTGCCGGTTGCGGCCCCAAGTGTTTCAGAAAAACGGATCCAGTTTTGCGGTCTGTGCATGCGCAGACCTTTAAAAATGTGAAATAGATAAATTCCGGATCCGCTTGTCCAGATGACAACCGGAGAGACGGATCCAGTATTGCAATGCATTTGTGAGACAGATCCGCATCTGGATCCGTCTACAAATGGTATCCGTTTGCATACAGAACTGCCTGCCGGAATCCAACAACGCAAGTGTGAAAGTACCCTTAAAATGAAGTTTAGATTTACGTAAGGCTACAATCTAACTTTTAATGGATGACTAGATGGAAACAAGTAACAATTAAAAGTTAAAAAGAATGTAATAGAAATATAATGCTTCACTTCATAAATTGGTGCCGTATCCCCATGAATACAATGTGAGACAATCTGAGCACAGCAACATCTGCTCTGCTTGTATAGGTTTTCCCCATGTTCATTTCTTCACACATTCCAAAAACACACTTGCAGGTTTGCCGACTTCCTATGACCTGGCTCAAATATTTACCTATGATCGGAAGAAGGAAATTAAAGGGGTTTTCCATTCTTTAGATATTGATGGAGGAGAAAGTGAATGGGAGATGAGCTGCAGTACACCAGCACAGTAGACAGAGCCATCTGCTTCCGTCTCCATCCACTGGTTTCCAGTGCGGGCAGGTGTCATGTGATGGACCCCCATCGATCTGATACTGATGACCTATCAAGTCATCAAAATTTATAGAGTGGAGGACCCCTTTAAATGAATGATCCACTGGGGAAGGGAAAGAAGAGTGCTTACATTCCCTGTACATGTACTAAAAAAAATGAGAGGCAGTAAAAAGAATCAATAATAACCTGAACTGAAGTTAGAAAACCAAATATTTTATTTGCTCAGTATTCACCCGAGCTTGTATTATTGCATTGTGATTTCCATTACCTTCATGAGTACTATAAATGCTATCAGACATTTCACTGCGTCATGTTCTAGCACTCTGAACTCAAGCCTGTCACCTCAAATAGAAGAGAACAAGAGTTGCATGCACAATGCACTTGACTGTCTTTGGAGAGCCACAGTTAACCATTAAATGTCAGTCAGTGCTTTCGAGTGTAACAGAAAGGAATGACAATGTGTAATGGATCAGCATGGGATAGATTTCAAAAGCCAGCTAGTAAAAACTAAAAAAACTAAAAAAATAACTCCTCTGATTTGGGAGTGAATTGCAACAACAGGGGACATCTGTGATGGAATGTGAAGCAATCACAAGAAAATCCATATTGGTCTTGAGCCTTCTTTTCCTCATCTATTTGAGTCAGATAACATTTTGCACTTGAATTGGATGTCCTTTCAATGACTCCCCAGTTAATCTTGCATCATTTGGCATGCTATAAACATACTGAGTTTAGAGAGAGCTAGCCTAGACTGTAGGTGTCTTCCCTTGTACGTACATTAACCCTTCACAGAGACAACAAGCAACCATAATCTAACTGGAAATGCGATGTGTCATCAGAAAATGACCTATTGTTTATATAATGTTTTTATACTAAACATTTCAAAAATAATTTTGGCGACGTTATTTTTTCCATGTCAATATCTACACAACATCTTATATTTTCACACTGGCCACTAAAGCCTTATAATAGATGACACTTCTTGGTCTGTTCAAATCACTTTAATGCCATTATCTGCTTATCATTAACAATAGAATTAGAATCACAGATATCACCTTTATATATCGATAACACAGGATCCACCATTTACTCTACTCTCTCCTGATCTCTGTACCGATCGCAGTGCATGCCTAGAAAACCCACCCACAGAAGTGCATGCAGTCCCCTCCTGTCCATTGTGTCTATGGCCCTTGTGGCTGCTGTAAAGCACATCACTAAGGGCTCTGTAATTGCTAGTAAAGGGCATCTATCTGCTGATTTGTACCTATGAACCTGACTGACCTGTTGTATGTGCACGCCTGTCCCTGACTTCTACTAAAGTCAATACAAGTTCAGAGACCACTGCAGTTGCAGAGAGAGCAGAGCTTCTAGGTTTAACAACGCCCCAGTTGCTCCTAGAGGCTCATCTGCATATATTAAGACATCATTTTCCTCATCAATGTAGGCACATGTGAACAAGGGACTAACAGATGCCTTTGGCTGCCAAACGCACATGAAACAGATCAGGTCGTGTCAGGTACAAATCTGCTGACAGATGTCCTCTAAGAACATTTCAGGCAAGATGGCAGCCCCCAAAATTAAGTTCGGAAAACAGAATAAAAAAAAAATCTGCAGTCCGAAAATAAATAAAAAAAAGAATAGGAAAAAAAGGGATCCAAAAAATAGCTGTTACCAAAACTCTGGTCGGCCGACAGTTGACTCTCCAGCATACACACACATAAAGGGTGAGGGGAGTAAGCTGCTGCTAGACACCTCTGTTGGTGGCTTTCCTCCCCGAGATCAAAAGGATCAGGCATGATGAACTAATACTGTAGGGATCTGTGTGTGCACAGGGCCAGCAACAACAGACATCACTGGATTCAGCTGTCTTAGAAGTCCAAACTCTAAAGTTTATTTTGTATCCAGCACAAAACAAGGCATTCAAGTTATATTAGCACTTGGGGTGAAGCCATGGCACCAAAATAACACAAGCATTAAATCAAAGTCCTGGCCCGTCTGGGCGCTAACCAAACAGTGGATTCTACCTCACCTAGGTACAAATTCCATGTAGATCAGACTATTTGTATATATTTTTTTTTTACAGGAGACAGGTCTACCAGCGTCAAGGCTCTGACCCAGACTGACCGCCTGTGGCCTCCATTTATTCCTCAGTAACAATCCCAGTGACTACCCCTCCGAACACCTCACGCAAGGAGGAATAGCTATATTGGAGTGAGTTGGAATGGTAGGACCCTCTACCTATTCTACAAAGTCTGAATAAACCAGTTCCAGCAGACTATACTTTTGTGAAACCATACAGCTTAGTTTTGCATTCCTTTTATCTCACCCATCTGAGCAATTTGGGGCGAGATATAAACTCCTTCCAGTACTTCACTAAAGACACTGTTATAGCACACTCAACTAAATCGATTTGCGGACTTCACAGCACAGGGATGCAAAAGATGTGGAGAACACAACCATGTGCTGTCCGCATTCGTCTGTTCCGCGGCCCCACAAAAAAGTAGAACATGTCCTATTCTTGTCCATTTTACGGACAAGGATAGGACAGTTCTATAGAGGGCAGGACGTTCTGTTCCGCAAAATGCAGAATACACACAGCCGGTATCCGTGTTTTGTGGATCCGCAAATCGCGGACCGCAAAAACTGCAATGGCCGTGTGCATGAGCACTAAAAGCGACTTTGTGTTAGTATGGAAAAAGGGGAAGGCTGAGACATTTTTGGGCCTGCTTAAAATTCTGAACTTCAGATGCTACAACTGTGGTATTGAAATGTAATCTACAGGAAGATGCCAGCAATGGCTGTGCACATCTCTGCTCATGATCGGAATAATACCGTATTTAGAGACTCCCTATGAGCGAATACAGGATGATAAAAATGTCCCAATAATAACTTTTGAGGATGATAATCGGTTTGGGGAGAAGTCCATTTTGGAAAGCACAGTTTTACTTACACAAAGACGGTAATGTTTGTAGATAGAGGTTTACTAATGAACTCTCCCCTAGCAGCAAATGGGATAAGCTATTATATAAGAGTTTAATGAAGATAACTGGGAGATCATTGCAGTCTAATGAGGGCACCAATTACAGAATGCCAGAAAGTTAAATAGGTCAGCAGATCAAATGCACAGTTATGGAAGCATAAATGGCTATTTAAGAAGGCTATTCTTTTGGAAATATAACATACAATATGCAGCACAGGCTCAGTCAATGAACTCCCCACAGATCAATGAAGATCACAGGAAATAACCCGCTGGGAGAGTTCTCAAAGTTTAAAACTTTCATTTGTAATATTTGTTGTTATGCAGCTACAGCATCCCTGGAACCTTCTCTGATGTGTGACTATTTCTCATCCTATTCTGTGATGAACATTAAACCCTTCACCCCCAGAAGATTTTTCATTTTTGCATTTCAATCCCTTTCCAGGCCCATCACTTTTTTTTATTTATTTTTTTGTTCACATAGCCCAGCCGTATGAGGCCTTGTTTTTTTGCAGGGCAAGTTGTACTTTGTAATGGCACCATTTAATATTGCATACAACTTCGAAAAAAAAAAAAATCCAAATGGGGTGGAATTGGAAATATAAAAGCAATTCTGCCACCGTTTTATGGGTTTTGTTTTGAAGACATTCCTCCAGGTCAGTACGATAACAGCAATACCACATTTTATGGTTTATATTGCATTTTATTACTGAAATAAAATAAAGATCTTTAAAAAAAAGATTTTTTATTTTATTTTCTTTGCCATATTCTGACCCCAATATAACTTTTTTGTAGTTATGTGTATGGAGCAGTGTGAGAGCTCATTGATACCATTTTGGGGTGTATATTACTTTTTTTAAATCACTTTTCTTCAACTTTTTTGGTGGGAGGTGAAGTGACCAAAAATTGGCCATTTTGATTGTCAATCCCGTATGGGTTAAATATTTTCATAATTTAATAATATGGGTGCTTTTAAATGTGGTGATGCCCATAAGCAGGGGAGTAACAATCGCGGTTGCAGAGGGTGCGAGGGGAAGGGGGCCCACTGCGCTCACATGTAATGGGAGCGCTCTGACGGGGCCCGGCATGAAGTACAGTAAAAACACCGGGCCCATACAAGAGGGGGCGCAAAGGCAAGTGTGTGTGTGGGGTGGGCACATACTCACCCGGCAGTTCTTGTCACTGCCGGGCTGTTGTCTCCAGAGTGAAGCAGGGAGCTCTCTCCGCTCCCTGCTTCACTTTTCTTCTGAGCTCCGGCGCTCCCCCTGCAGGCCGCACATCGCAATGCTGGCTGTGGGAGGAGCGCCGAAAGCCCGGGAATCGGCCAGCAGCGTGATGGGAGTGCGGGAGCGTGTCATCAGGGAAGAAGGTAAGTATGTGTTTTTCCCCCCATAGAGCTGCAGACTGGAGGCAAAAGGGGGGCCACAACAAAAGTGAGGGGGCACAAAAGTGGGCATTTTTACTGAGGAGGCACCTAATCTGCCATAACTACTTTGAGGGGGCACCTAATCTGGCATAACTACTGTGAGGGGGCACATATGTGGACATAACTACTGTGAGGGGGCACATATCTGGGCACTACTACTGTGAGGGGGCACATATCTGACCATAACCACTGTGAGGGGGCACATATCTGACCATAACCACTGTGAGGGGGCACATATCTGGCATATCTACTGTGAGGGGGCACATATCTGGCATATCTACTGTGAGGGGGCACATATCTGGGCATTACTACTGTGAGGGGGCACATATCTGGGCATTACTACTGTGAGGGGGCACAAATCTGGGCATTACTACTGTGAGGGGACACATATCTGGGCATAACTACAGTGAGGGGGCACAAAAGTGGGCATAACTACTGTGACAGGAACAAAGGTGGGCATAACTGCTGTGAAGGGCCACAAGTAGGACATAACTATTGTGAAGGGGCCACAAAGTGGGCTTCATTACTGTGAGGGGCTACAATGTGGGCATTAGTACTGTGTGGTAGCACTTAGGGGAAATGTCCTCGATTACCCTGCTATACATTGGCATGGCTCAGTCTTAGAGGCCAGCACAGTGCCCCCTGCTGGTGATTTCACAGGGGCAGTCACCATCCCTATCTTATGTGATTATTCTTTTTTTCTCTGTCACCACAGGGATCTTGTTCTGGATCCAGTGGACGTCACGCCAACGCCAGCGACACCCTGGATGAGGTAGGACCAGATTTTATTAGTTAGGACTGGGTGAGTGTAGCAATGCATTGGGCTTAGTGTAAGAAAAAATGCCGCCTCTTTGAATAATGATAGGCATTGTAATATTAATTTCAGCAAATACATTTATTTTTCAAAAATGTACTGTCTTTTAGATATACTGTCCTTTCCACCCAGGATTCCCCTCCTTATTTATCCACAGTTGCCCATGGTTACGGCCACTGCTGCAGTTCAGCGGGGGTGGCCGCACTTGCACTGCTCTGCCAAGACATTTCACATGGAGGACAGCTGGGTTCTCATGAGCAATCAGGCTGGAGCATGTGCAGTAGCTGACATAGAGCAGAAGAGGACGGAACTAGCGCATGCTCAGTAGCATCTGAGCGTCCTATTCTGCTCTAATGTATTAGGCTACTTTCACACTAGCATTTGGTGCGGATCCGTCATGAATCTGCACAGACGGATCCGTTCAGATAATACAACCGTCTGCATCTGTTCAGAACGGATACATTTGTATTATCTTTAACATAGCCATGAAGGATCTGTCTTGAACACCGTTGAAAGTCAATGGAGGATGGATCAGTTTTCTATTGTGCCAGATTGTGTCATAGAAAACGGATCCGTCCCCATTGACTTACACTGTGTGTCAGAACGGATCCGTTTGGCTCACTTTCGTCAGACGGACACCAAAACGCTGCAAGCAGCGTTTTGGTGTCCGCCTCCAAAGCGGAATGGAGACGGAACGGAGGCAAACTGATGCATTCTGAGCGGATCCTTTTCCATTCAGAATGCATTAGGGCAAAACTGATCCGTTTTGGACCACTTGTGAGAGCCTTAGCAGACACAAGTTACCAGAGCACTTATCATGGCTGTCACGGAGTGTTTGCTCTAAGGTGATCTGAGTTTTTTGAAGCACGGAAGTCCTGGAGTAAGGGGGATGGAAGCCTAATACACAGAGCGATGTCTCATTTCTCACTCAGCAGCTAGGGCAGGGGTACTGAACTGGTGGACCGTGGTTGCCAGCTGTCCAGACCCCTGCATGTCCCACATAACGTTCAACTCTATCTGTGTCTGAGGACGCAGATCCATTTGAATAGAATGGTGAAGCAGGGAGCCGGGAATCTAAGGTGGCATAACCCTTTGAAGGAGGACATCTGAGTGGCAAAACTGTGAGGGGGCCACTAAAGGGGACATAACTGTGTTGGTGGGGGAGGGAAATTAGGGGAATAACTGTCTGGGGGCCATAATTTATATGGGGGGCTTCACTGTTTGGAGGCACTTGAGGGGGCAGCACTGTGGGGGCATAACTTTGTGGGAAGGAGTCTAAAGGGGGCGTGTGTGTGTGTGTGTGTGGGGGGGGGGGGGGGGGGGGCATAGTAACAGATGACCTGAATATGTATAAATATACAGCTACGATATATGGTGTAGTAGAATAGTGGTGCACTATATTGTATTATGCTATATATAATATAGTAAAATAACGGTGCAGGTAAACAGAGTACAAAAGTAAATCTATATAAAAAAGAGAAAGGGATACTAATGTAAGTGTATATGAGAGAAGAAAGAAACAATTCAATAAGTCCCCACGCCTGCATAGCCCATAATCCATCGAATAGGCAAACCAGGATCTGCAGACACACTAAGTATAAGTGCATGCGCAGAACCCTGGGAGAAAGTATTGCGAGAATATCCAGTTTGGAAATAATGAACAAAGTCCGTACACATGGACCAATCACGTAGTAAACTAGCAGGAATAAGATCGCGAGTAGAAAAAAGTAAAAGTTCGGGCGCATGCGCAAATCTCCATCACTATGCCACGTTAGAATGCATCATATGACAATGATCCTCTGTGGCCTATTAGGGAAAAGGAGGCGCGGTAGCAAAAGGGGAGGGAAATGATGATCTGGTAGATTATTGGAGCATGGAAACATGTGACCAAATAGGAGTAAACCCCCATCACTATGCCGCATTAGAATGCATCATATGACAATGATCCTCTGTGGCCTATTAGGGAAAAGGAGGCACGGTAGTAAAAGGGGAGGGAAATGATGATCTGGTAGATTATTGGAGCATGGAAACATGTGACCAAATAGGAGTAAACCCCCATCACTATGCCGCATTAGAATGCATCATATGACAATGATCCTCTGTGGCCTATTAGGGAAAAGGAGGCACGGTAGTAAAAGGGGAGGGAAATGATGATCTGGTAGATTATTGGAGCATGGAAACATGTGACCAAATAGGAGTAAACCCCCATCACTATGCCGCATTAGAATGCATCAAATGACAATGATCCTCTGTGGCCTATTAGGGAAAAGGAGGCACGGTAGTAAAAGGGGAGGGAAATGATGATCTGGTAGATCATTGGAGCATGGAAACATGTGACCAAATAGGAGTAAACCCCCATCACTATGCCGCATTAGAATGCATCATATGACAATGATCCTCTGTGGCCTATTAGGGAAAAGGAGGCGCGGTAGTAAAAGGGGAGGGAAATGATGATCTGGTAGATTATTGGAGCATGGAAACATGTGACCAAATAGGAGTAAACCCCCATCACTATGCCGCATTAGAATGCATCATATGACAATGATCCTCTGTGGCCTATTAGGGAAAAGGAGGCGCGGTAGTAAAAGGGGAGGGAAATGATGATCTGGTAGATTATTGGAGCATGGAAACATGTGACCAAATAGGAGTAAACCCCCATCACTATGCCGCATTAGAATGCATCAAATGACAATGATCCTCTGTGGCCTATTAGGGAAAAGGAGGCGCGGTAGTAAAAGGGGAGGGAAATGACGATCTGGTAGATCATTGGAGCATGGAAACATGTGACCAAATAGGAGTAAACCCCCATCACTATGCCGCATTAGAATGCATCATATGACAATGATCCTCTGTGGCCTATTAGGGAAAAGGAGGCGCGGTAGTAAAAGGGGAGGGAAATGATGATCTGGTAGATCATTGGAGAATGGAAACATGTGACCAAATAGGAGTGATTAAATGATGGTTCACGCCCCCAACACTCACACATGCTTTATCCCCTGAAGACGCTGGTTACACAGCGAAACATGTCGGGAAGCAGAGTGTAGGAGGTGTTAGGTTTTAGGCAGTGACATAGCGGCAGCACGCTCAAATACATGGGCATATCGACAGTTCTATAGCAGGCGGCAATAACAGAAAATATAGGACAAGTGATATAACAATAGAGAGGGAAGAGGAGAAATAGGAGCAGCAGCTGAGCAGGAGGAGGAAAAATAAGAGCGGCAGGTGCTGTAATAATCACAAACGAAAGTGAAAGCAACACCACCTATAAACTTATTTAGAAAGGACCTCACCTATATTCACTATCCGTCACAATTCCCTATCCTTCACCCCCTCCAGTCCCCCCCCCCCCAAGTTCTAACCCCTCTGCTGTTCAGTCCATTGATACAAGCCAGCTATAACAGTGAAATACAGAGCATATAGGTAGAACAAAGTGAATAAGACCGCATCACTGAGAGTTTTAATGTCTATAGTTTAGCAGTTATGTTCTAAGTGTAATCAGGGCCGTTTCTAGGACCGGGCGGGCCGGGCGGCCGCCCGGGGCGCTGTCAGAAGGGGGGCGCCGGCAGGGGCGCCCTCTTGTTGTGCCAGATGTGTCTCCTGGTTATTATTACATTTACTCTCCCGTCTCCTGCGCCCCCCCCCGAGATCTCTCCTGCCGAGTCCTCTCTTACAGTGTCCGTGCGGACGGCGCTCACTTCTGACATCATGCGCCTGCTCCTCCCACTAGGTGGCGCAGGCGCGTGACGTACAGTAAGTGAGTGAGCGCCGGCGCCGCACTGCCTGCCAGCCTGTGTTACCGCCCTGAACACTGCTGAAAAGAAGCACTGCTGTGAGAGACTGGAGTGACAGTCCAGACTCCAGAGGCGTTAAATGTGGTTAGGTTACAACACAAATTATATTATGGGGACACTGTGGTCTGTGGGTGGGCATTAATTACAATGGGGGGCGCTGTGGGAGATATCTGATTTCTGAAAATGGGGGCCACTGTGGGGGACATTAAGTTTAATAAGGTAGGATCACTATGGACATTAGAATGCTGCTGTGGGTGTCATTACTGTATAATGTCTGATAGGCCTAGTCCTGAGCTGAGTTATATTACCCTGCCCATGCCCTGTATAATAATGTCCCCTTCCATGATACCCCATCCCCTTAGTTATATTACCCCTCTGGGGTAATATAACTAAGGTGTATCAGGGTGCATTATTATACAGGACAGGGTAATATAACTCAGGACTAGGCCTATCAGACATTATACAGTAATGACACCCACAGCAGCCTCCATTCTAAATAATGTCCATAGTGATCCTTATTAAAAATAATGTCCCCCACAGGCAGGCTCTGCGGGCGGTGGCGCTCACTCACTGTACGTCACGCGCCACGCGCATTGCCGGATACGATGTTTAGCTTTTTCTGAATGGTTACCATGGCTGCCGGGACGCTAAAGTCCTGGCAGCCATGGTAAAGTGTAGTGGGGAGCGGGGGAGCAGCATACTTACCGTCCGTGCGGCTCCCGGGGCGCTTCAGAGTGACGTCAGGGCGCCCCAGGCGCATGGATGACGTGATCGCATGGCACGTCATCCATGCGCATGGGGCGCTCTGACGTCACTCTGGAGCGCCCCTGGGAGCCGCACGGACTGTAAGTATACCGCTCCCCCGCTCCCCGCTCCTACTATGGCAACCAGGACTTTAATAGCGTCCTGGCTGCCATAGTAACACTGAAAGCATTTTGAAGACGGATCCGTCTTCAAATGCTTTCCGTACACTTGCGTTTTTCCGGATCCGGCGTGTACCTCCGGCAAGTGGAGTACACGCCGTATCCGGACAACGCAAGTGTGAAAGGGCCCTTACTCACGTGACGCGCATGCTCGTCTGCTTCATTCATAAAGTAGGTGGAGCAGGCGCGTCACGTGAGTAAGTGACGTTACACCGCCGCCTGCTCTGCCTGTTACTGGAGCTTCATTGTAAGGTAAAAGCAGAAGTAAAGTAAAAGTAAAATAAAGTAAAAGTTACTGCCGGTTAAGGAATACTGCTGTGAGCGGCGGGGCCAGGGCTGTTATGGGAAGGGAGATCTGTGCATTGCACTGTTATGGGGAGGGGGATCTGTGGATGGCACTGTTATGGAGGATCTGTGGATGGCACTGTTATGGGGAGGGGGATCTGTGGATGGCACTGTTATGGGGAGATCTGTGGATGGCACTGTTATGGGGGATCTGTGGATGGCACTGTTATGGGGGATCTGTGGATGGCACTGTTATGGAGGATCTGTGGATGGCACTGTTATGGGGGGATCTGTGGATGGCACTGTTATGGGGAGATCTGTGGATGGCACTGTTATGGGGGGATCTGTGGATGACACTGTTATGGGGGATCTGTGAATGGCACTGTTATGGGGAGATCTGTGGATGGCACTGTTATGGGGAGGGGGACCTGTGGATGACAATGTTATGGGGAGGGGGATCTGTGGATGACACATATAGCATAAGATGCTATACTAGTGTCATCCATAGATCCCCCCATAGCATAGTCACCCACCGGTCCCTCTCCCCATAACATTGTCATCCACAGGTCCCCCTCCCCATAACAGTGCCATTCACAGATCCCCCATAACAGTGCCATCCACAGATCCCCCTCCCCATAACAGTGCCATCCACAGATCCTCCATAACAGTGGCATTCACAATTTGTTTTAATAATTTTTCAAGTAAGATTATATAAACCCCTTTTTTGTCATTTTTAGGTTTTTTCCTGATTAATCGATGAAATTATCGACAACTAATCGATTATTCAAATAATCGTTAGCTGCAGCCCTAGTGTCATTATAACTGTATGATGTCTGATAGGCCTAGTCCTGAGTTATATTACCCTGCCCTGTATAATAATGTACCCTGATACCCCTTAGTTATATTACCCCTTGTTACCTCATGTACAGAGTCTGAAGAGGAAGAACCAAAAAAACATACTGCCCAGTGGACGGCATGTTCTTAGTACGTTGCCCCCCAGCTGAAGTGGTGTCCGAGATCCCCAAGGTCCAAGCCAAGTAACTGTAAGTTTTCATGTGGAATATGTTTATGTTATACACATATAGCATACACCGTGCCACACAATATACAGTGTACCGCTACACTGTGTAGGGGTTATACTGTTTAATGTACAGCATGGCACAGAGGTTATATTGTTTGGCATGGTGTAACCTCCATACATTTTATGTACAGTATACAGTAATCCTTGCACTATGCCATACAATATACAGTATAATTCATACACCATGCTATACAATGTACATATCCATACACCATGCCAATATACAGCATAGTTCATACACCATGCTGTACAGCATATATTATAATCCTGTACATCCTGTATATACTTTACAGCATGATGTATCAATAAAATAAATAAATGAATAAAAAGGTATCTCTGCATATCGCAATACTCTCGTATTTTATCTTATTTATATATACTTATTTAGTTTTTTTCAGTATGATTAACTGGTGAAAATTATTAGTGCCCCCCCATTTTTGACTGTGTATCCTCTGGGCCCCCTCCCCTATATATTGCTCCTAGAGAATAAATCTTGTGTGCTGTAAAAAAATAAATATATGGTGAGACGGTTGCAAGTACTCTTCTGATATGATTTCATCGAGCAGTTTTGATGGGGGGGGGGGGGGAGGGGGAGTTTTTTTGACACTCGCCCTGAGAGAAATTTTACCTAGAAACTGCACTGAGTGTAATAATATTATATATATGTTAAAAATAACAAATAAAAGTGAAGTTTTAATTTTATAAGACAGTACATGATCCAAAAACGTAAACAGGTCCTGAGTGACCACCAGTTAGTAAATTAAAATACTAAAACGTTAACTTGTACTGTGAGGTCAAAAAAGGAAAAAAATAACCTAAAAGGGAGCTGGGCATAGCACTGTTAGGAGGACCACTACAAGGTGCATAACTATTAGGGGGGGCATCAATGTTGGGGCCATCTAAGGGGAACATCACTGTGTGTGGGGCATCATACTGTGTGGTGAGAACTTAAGGGGGCAGCACTGTGTGGAGTCTAAAGGGTACATCATACTGTGTGAAGGACATTTAAGGGGTATCGCTTTGTGAGGCGAGCATTTAAAAGGTACATCATACTTTGTGAGGGAGGCATGTAGAGAACATCACTTTGTTCTGGGGCTTTTAAGAGGGGCTCACTTTGTGTGGGGGCACCAAGGGATCACCCTGCTTTGAGGGTGCACTTAGGGGTATCATACTCTGTGGAGCACTAAAGGGATATCATACTGTCTGAGGGGCATTAAAGGGGCATCATTATTGTTAGGTGGCACTGAAAGGACATTCTTACTGTTTGGTCGGCAGAAAGGAGATTAGGTGGGCTTAGAGGTGTGGCTTATTGTAAAAAAATAATAATAATAATACTGCAGCGCAACACGCCAATGGTGTTGTCCCTCCTTATATATTTTTTGTTTTGCAGCTCGGACTTTCATTCTACAGCAGACTCTGGTATGTGGACCTTTACAAAAAGCATTTGAGTACCCCTGGGCTAGGGCATGGAGGAGGAGAGCATTACACAGACACACAGTGACAAGAGGTGTACGAGGAGAGGCATGGGTGGATTAGTATACAGATGTGAGTCCTGCAGCCCTACTGCCATAAATTACTGCGTACACATTATGGCGACGCTGCCCCTGCTTTGTACTTTCCTTGCTAAACGAGTCTCAAACAGTGTTATAAAGGAGCACTCACAAGAATGCATGAGGGGTTTCCATAGCGTGATATGTACCTGCAGCTGCGCTGCCTAATGTATATGGACAGAAGCAAGCGGTGTACATACTAAGTGAATGTGCCTGTCACCACTGTGTCTGAAAACTCCAAATGCTGCATACTGTACATTACTGTATGAAAGCATTGAGAGTGCGCACACAGCCAGGCCAATATTCATGACTGTCATGTAACTCATTATGGCCCTGCCCACAAAGAACATCAGTGGAGCTAAAAGTGAAGCAGTTATGCTAGTTAGGGATGAAGGTGGAAGATGAGAATACTCCTTTAAGTCAATATAAAAAGTGCGGCCAGCAATCACAGAATATTAACGAAGTTCCACTGCTCCTCACCAGAACATCTCTTTGTTACATATTCCAGACACAATCAGATGAAATCTTCTCTCTTCTTATTTATTAGAGGTTTCAATGTGCAAACAACACATCAAAATGCTATAAATAAATATGTATCAAACCTGGATCATCCGAGTAAGGCTCCTTTCACACTAGCGTTCGCTGGTCCGCTCGTGAGCTCCGTTTGAAGGAGCTCACGAGCGGACCCGAACGCAGCCGTCCAGCCCTGATGCAGTCTGAATGGAGCGGATCCGCTCAGACTGCATCAGTCTGGCGGTGTTCAGCCTCCGCTCCGCTCGCCTCCGCACGGACAGGTGGACAGCTGAACGCTGCTTGCAGCGTTCGGCTGTCCGCCTGGCCGTGCGGATCCGTCCAGACTTACAATGTAAGTCAATGGGGACGGATCCGTTTGAAGATGCCACAATGTGGCTCAATCTTCAAGCGGATCCGTCCCCCATTGACTTTACATTGAAAGTCTGGACGGATCCGTCCGAGGCTATTTTCACACTTAGCTTTGTGAAAGTAGCCTTAACGTACTCTTTCAACTTCATTCCATTTGTAAATCTGGCATTCATATACAGTCCAAAGCTTGACCGTTAATGGTAATCCTTACTACTGTCAGAACACCGGACCTCAGGTTTCATACATATTTATTTACTACTTGTTCACGCGTTTTTTGCACATTGAAACCTCAAATAAGAAATGGAGAGGACTGATTCATGTGACTGTGATTAACTCATAGCTAAGTGCCATGTATTTACTTTTTAGGTGGTGCTGTTTGGGTCACACTTTTAGCCATAACAAATTTATTTCTCATAAAGAAATTACAATTCTATGCTAAAATGCATAAAAGATTGTAAAGTGATGGGTGGCATATTCACAATACGCCAGGTGTCTACAGTCAGAAAATAAAATGATTATATAAAATATAATTCAGGTTTTACTTGTATTTGTCATAATTGGCCTGGCAGCAAATGAGAAGATTATCAAACTAGATTTTCTGCCACCTGAGCAGGGACACATTCATACTTTCATACTTGCACAACTGTTTTAGCCCACTATCAGCATTGGAATTTGGAATACGTAATTAGTAATAAGAAGAAAGGAGCTGCACACTTGTTTTTAGTTATATATACAGTACAGACCAAAAGTTTGGACACACCTTCTCATTCAAAGAGTTTCCTTTTTTTTCATGACCATGAAAATTGTAGATTCACACTGAATGCATCAAAACTATGAATTAAACACATGTGGAATTATATACATAACAAAACAGTGTGAAACAACTGAAAATATGTCATATTCTAGGTTCTTCAAAGTAGCCACCTTTTGCTTTGATTACTGCTTTGCACACTCTTGGCATTCTCTTGATGAGCTTCAAGAGGTAGTCACCTGAAATGGTCTTCCAACAGTCTTGAAGGAGTTCCCAGAGATGCTTAGCACTCGTTGGCCCTTTTGCCTTCACTCTGCGGTCCAGCTCACCCCAAACCATCTCAATTGGGTTCAGGTCCGGTGACTGTGGAGGCCAGGTCATCTAGCGCAGCACCCCATCACTCTCCTTCATGGTCAAATAGCCCTTACACAGCCTGGAGGTGTGTTTGAGGTCATTGTCCTGTTGAAAAATAAATGATGGTCCAACTAAACGCAAACCGGATGGAATAGCATGCCGCTGCAAAATGCTGTGGTAGCCATGCTGGTTCAGTATGCCTTCAATTTTGAATAAATCCAACAGTGTCACCAGCAAAGCACCCCCACACCATCACACCTCCTCCTCCATGCTTCACGGTGGGAACCAGGCATGTAGAGTCCATCCGTTCACCTTTTCTGCGTCACACAAAGACACGGTGGTTGGAACCAAAGATCTCAAATTTGGACTCATTAGACCAAAGCACAGATTTCCACTGGTCTTATGTCCATTCCTTGTGTTCTTTAGCCCAAACAAGTCTCTTCTGCTTGTTGCCTGTCCTTAGCAGTGGTTTCCTAGCAGATATTCTACCATGAAGGCCTGATTCACACAGTCTCCTCTTAACAGTTGTTCTAGAGATGTGTCTGCTGCTAGAACTCTGTGTGGCATTGACCTGGTCTCTAATCTGAGCTGCTGTTATCCTGCGATTTCTGAGGCTGGTGACTCGGATGAACTTATCCTCCGCAGCAGAGGTGACTCTTGGTCTTCCTTTCCTGGGGCGGTCCGCATGTGAGCCAGTTTCTTTGTAGCGCTTGATGGTTTTTGTGACTGCACTTGGGGACACTTTCAAAGTTTTCCCAATTTTTCGTACTGACTGACCTTCATTTCTTAAAGTAATGATGGTCACTCGTTTTTCTTTACTTAGAATTTGTATTATGGCAAGAAAAAAGCAGCTAACAGTCTATTCAGTAGGACTATCAGCTTTGTATCCACCTGACTTCTTCACAACGCAACTGATGGTCCCAACCCCATTTATAAGGCAAGAAATCCCACTTATTAAAAACACAGAAATATAGTGGCAAATCTGGGGGAGCTGCTCAACCCCTAACACTGTAGCGTGTTTTTCATTGGGGGGAGCAGCCCCACCGCATGTGGACCGCAGCAAACGACTATCCCCAGCAAAAAAAATTGCATACGGTGGAGGATGTCGGCGCGGTCCACATGCACCACAAAGGCATCCTACACAAAACGGAGCATTGTGCAGATGAAAATATAATCATATAAATCACAGAAGAAATGCACCAAACGGATATGCCACTGACTATACTGGCTAGTCATAAATGCAGATATTAAAAGCTGAGACTTTTGCCAATATATTCCCGTCAGGAAGATATCGGAGCCCATCATGCACCACGTCACGGTTCTCAGCATGGCAAGGGGTCCTACCACTAAGCTACCTATGGTGTGAACTCCCACTTATTAAACCTGACAGGGGACACCTGTGAAGTGAAAACCATTTTAGGTGACTACCTTTTGAAGCTCATCAAGAGAATGCCAAGAGTGTGCAAAGCAGTAATCAAAGCAAAAGGTGGCTACTTTGAAGAACCTAGAATATGACATATTTTCAGTTGTTTCACACTTTTTTGTTATGTATATAATTCCACATGTGTTAATTCATAGTTTTGATGCATTCAGTGTGAATCTACAATTTTCATAGTCATAAAAATAAAGAAAACGCTTTGAATGAGAAGGTGTGTCCAAACCTTTGGTCTGTAATGTAATATATATATCTATCTATATCTATCTAGAATCTAGATATCTATATATCTATAATATATATATATATATATATATATATATATATATATATATAGATAGATAGATAGATAGATAGAGATAGAGAGAGAGACAGAGAGAGAGAAATAGATGTGCAGCACACAAATCAAAAATGGTGCAATTCCTTGAGACGGATCACGGATTTTGATCCAGCTGAGTATATCCAAAAAGAATCCAAGGCAGCACACTGGTTTCCGTGAAAAAAAAGGGTATTTTATTCACCCATGTGTAGACAGCAACGTTTCAGCTCTTTCTATGGAGCCTTTGTAAAGCCACGGAAACCAGTGTGCATCCTTGGATTCTTTTTGCGCATATATATATATATATATATATATATATGGTAAAGTGGTCAGCAGCACTCTGTAGGATGCCAGGTGCAAATCCACAAACTCTCCTGGACAAGGAACAGTGAAGTAGAAATGACGAAAAATGAGCAGAACTCTGAGTTGAGTGCTGCCCATTTTTTGTCATTATATATATATATTTTTAAATATAGATGATTAAAGTTTGGGGTCTTCACCCTTTCACGCTATTTTTGGAGTGCTGCCTCATTTTTTGGACGTGTTTATAGTGGAGGAGAAGCCTGCCTTCCTAGAGGAATTGCACCCTGTTCACACCATCTGACTGTGCTGCTGCTCTATTTGCATTTGTGTGTGTATGTACACTACGTGCAGAATTATTAGGCAAATGAGTATTTTGACCACATCATCCTCTTTATGCATGTTGTCTTACTCCAAGCTGTATAGGCTCGAAAGCCTACTACCAATTAAGCATATTAGGTGATGTGCATCTCTGTAATGAGAAGGGGTGTGGTCTAATGACATCAACACCCTATATCAGGTGTGCATAATTAATAGGCAACTTCCTTTCCTTTGGCAAAATGGGTCAAAAGAAGGACTTGACAGGCTCAGAAAAGTCAAAAATAGTGAAATATCTTGCAGAGGGATGCAGCACTCTTAAAATTGCAAAGCTTCTGAAGCGTGATCATCGAACAATCAAGCGTTTCATTCAAAATAGTCAACAGGGTCGCAAGAAGCGCGTGGAAAACCCAAGGCGCAAAATAACTGCCCATGAACTGAGAAAAGTCAAGCGTGCAGCTGCCAAGATGCCACTTGCCACCAGTTTGGCCATATTTCAGAGCTGCAACATCACTGGAGTGCCCAAAAGCACAAGGTGTGCAATACTCAGAGACATGGCCAAGGTAAGAAAGGCTGAAAGACGACCACCACTGAACAAGACACACAAGCTGAAACGTCAAGACTGGGCCAAGAAATATCTCAAGACTGATTTTTCTAAGGTTTTATGGACTGATGAAATGAGAGTGAGTCTTGATGGGCCAGATGGCTGGATTGGTAAAGGGCAGAGAGCTCCAGTCCGACTCAGACGCCAGCAAGGTGGAGGTGGAGTACTGGTTTGGGCTGGTATCATCAAAGATGAGCTTGTGGGGCCTTTTTGGGTTGAGGATGGAGTCAAGCTCAACTCCCAGTCCTACTGCCAGTTTCTGGAAGACACCTTCTTCAAGCAGTGGTACAGGAAGAAGTCTGCAAGGTAAGAAAAACATGATTTTCATGCAGGACAATGCTCCATCACACGCGTCCAAGTACTCCACAACGTGGCTGGCAAGAAAGGGTATAAAAGAAGAAAATCTAATGACATGGCCTCCTTGTTCACCTGATCTGAACCCCATTGAGAACCTGTGGTCCATCATCAAATGTGAGATTTACAAGGAGGGAAAACAGTACACCTCTCTGAACAGTGTCTGGGAGGCTGTGGTTGCTGCTGCACGCAATGTTGATGGTGAACAGATCAAAACACTGACAGAATCCATGGATGGCAGGCTTTTGAGTGTCCTTGCAAAGAAAGGTGGCTATATTGGTCACTGATTTGTTTTTGTTTTGTTTTTGAATGTCAGAAATGTATATTTGTGAATGTTGAGATGTTATATTGGTTTCACTGGTAAAAATAAATAATTGAAATGGGTATATATTAGTTTTTTGTTAAGTTGCCTAATAATTATGCACAGTAATAGTCACCTGCACACACAGATATCCCCCTAAAATAGCTAAGACTAAAAACAAACTAAAAACTACTTCCAAAAATATTCAGCTTTGATATTAATGAGTTTTTTGGGTTCATTGAGAACATGGTTGTTGTTCAATAATAAAATTAATCCTCAAAAATACAACTTGCCTAATAATTCTGCACTCCCTATATATATATATATATATATATATATATATATATGTGTGTATACCGTATTTTTCGCCGTATAAGACGCGAAAAATACGGTATATATATATATATATATATATATATATATAGATATAGATATATATCTATATATCTATCTATATCTATAATTATATATAGATCCATAAAGAGATTCAGGCAGCACTCCCTTTAGTGCAAATATAATGATGCAGGTGCACGCGGTGGTCCCTCGATATGGGACAAATTCAGTAGAGAAGGAAAGTCCGCAGCACTCCTTTAAGTAAAAAAGTGAAATTTATTCACACATGTCTGACATGTGTGAATAAATTTCACTTTTTTACTTAAAGGAGTGCTGCGGACTTTCCTTCTCTACTATAATTATATATATATATATATATATATATATTTTTTTTTTTATTTTTTTTATTTTTCTATTGATCTGTATCTCTATATACATATATAAATGATATATAGATATATATTTATATAGTGATATAGATCGGTAAATATATCTCCATATACATAGATGGAGATATAAAAATGTTACAAATGTGAAAAAAGTGAAAATTTCTGAAGACTTTCTGAAGGCAATGTGTATGTGTATATGTATATATATATATATATATATATATATATATATATATATATATATATATATATATATACATACACACACACACACGAAACTCGAAAAAGTAGAATATCGTGAAAAGTTCATTTATTTCAGTAATGCAACTTAAAAGGTGAAACTAACATATGAGAGAGACTCATTACATGCAAAGCGAGATATTTCAAGCCTTTACCCTGGGTTCACACCTGAGCGTTCTGAAAGGAGCGCTCTGTATGCGCGATTGTACCGGCGTTTACAATCGCGCATACAGAGACAAGCGAACGCCCATTGTCGCGCGTTCCCGAAAGTCTATGTACGGGAACGCGCAACAAAACGCCCCAAAGAAGCTCAAGAACTTTTTTGAGCGTAGGGCGTTTTTCAGCGCTTTCAAACGCGCTGTAAAACGCTCAAGTGTGAACCAGGGCCATAGGGAAGCATTGGTTTTCATGTGTTGAGCGTTTTACAGCGCGTTTGAACACGCTGTAAAACGCTCAGGTGTGAACCCAGCGTTATTTGTTTTAATTTGGATGATTATGGCTTATAGCTTATGAAACCCCAAAGTCTCAATTTTGAGGTACCCTTTTCTCAGGGGGTATGAATTAATTAGCTGACTAGAGTCTGACACTTTGAGTCTAAAATATTGATCCTTTTCACAAATTTCTAATTTTAAGCTGCATTGATGCAATTCCTTTGAATTTGTGTTACGGAAATAAATGGACTTTTGCAAGATATTCTAATTTTTCGAGTTTCACCTGTGTATGCACACACACTACTCTCAAAATCTTTTTTTTTTTGCTTGTGGGTGAGATTTCAGGATGAACCTAAAATGTACTCTAATCTTTATAGGTGAATTTAATGTGACCTTCTCTAAACTTTTGAATGCACATGTCCAACTGTTCAATATTTCAGTACTTTTTGCACAAATTACTGTTCTCTCACAATGAGCTTAACGGCAAAAATCACAACAGGTGTTTGATCCATGAATCACCCAATAGATTTCCTGGTTCAATTAGAATTGGTGTTTAAACAGTCCTCATCATGCTGTTCACATTTTGACATCATGAGACCAAGACGACACTTTGCCATTGCGAAGCTTAAGCAGGATGTTCTCAGACATAAGTGGCCACTAAGCTTACAGTGTCAGTGTCATCAGTAGGTTGCAACAGATATACAGAGAGACTGGAAGAGTCACAGAAAGGCATAGAAGTGGACATCCTTTGGCCACATCCCACACCGATGACCGCTTTATTGTAAACAATGCCCTGCGGAACCGAATGATCAGTGCAACCCAACTAAAGGCAAATTTAAGGGATGTTCGATGCACCTAAGTGTCATGTCAGACCATTCAAAACCGTTTACATCAGCATGGTCTGCGTGCTAGATGACCTGCAAAGGTACCTGACCACACCAGGTGTGTCTACTCAATACAGAACTGTCCTACACTTTGTGAATGGTACAGTGACAAGCCCATACTACTTGAATAACATAATTAATCCAGTCACTGTGCCTCTGCATGAACAAAACATGCCTAATTTAATCTTCATGGATGATAACGCGTCAGCTCATCGAGGTCACATCATTAGGGAATGGCTGCTGGAGACTGGGGTACCTCAAATGGAGTGGCATTACATTCTCCAGACCTGAATCCAATTGAAAACCTATAGGATAAGCCATGTAGAGGCTCAAAACTCTGTACCCCGGAACCTCAGGGCTCCCCTTCAAGAAGAGTGGGGTGCCATGCCTCAGCAGACAATAAGTTGACTTGTGAACAGCATGAGACTTCGTTGTCAAGCTGTAAGTGATGCTCAAGGCCACATGACAAGTTATTGAGAAATGTATATTTTTGTGGGGGTATACCCACCATTCTTGTTGCTTTTTGTTTCAATATTTGAGATGAGGAAATCACCATTGCACGCTTAAAGATGACCTGACACCACTTCTGACATGCCTGTTTTATTAGCTAAATGCATTCCTCATGTAATAAAAATTCTGGAGCATCTATTCATATGGCTCTATGTTGTGCCATTCCTGTATTATTTCAACTAGAAGTTATGAATGAATAGCTAGCAGTCTTCAGAAAGGGTACAGGGGGGGGGGGGGGGGGTGTTGCTTCACAGTCTGACTCTATCCAGTCAGCACTGCCATTGTCAGACTGTGCAGAGACCACCTACAATATAGAGCCATAAGAATAGATGCTCCAGAATTGTTATTACATGGCAAATGCATGTAGTTATTAAAACAGACATGTCAGGAGTGGTGACAGGTCCTCTTTAACCACCTGTTTTGCCCCAGTCCAGCTCCCGCAGTGGAAAAAAGTAGCTAACTGGAGGGGGAGGGCTGCTTTAGATGCTGCTATCTCCTGAATGGTAGCAGCTAGAAACATGCTCTCGAAAAAAGGGGGATCTGCCCCGAAACGCTTTAGGGCCCCTCAAAATGCCAGGGCAGTATAAATACCCCACATGTGACCCTATTTTGGAAAGAAGACACCCCAAGGTATTCTGTGAGGGGCATGGCGAGTTCATAGAAGTTTTTTTTGTTTTGTTTTTTGGCACAAGTTAGCGGAAAATTATATATATATTTTTTCTTACAAAGTCTCATATTCCACTAACTTGTGACAAAAAATAAAATTTTACATGAACTCTCCATGCCCCTCACGGAATACCTTGGGTGTCTTCTTTCCAAAATGGGGTCACATGTGGGGTATTGATACTGCCCTGGCATTTTAGGGGCTTTAAAGCGTGAGAAGAATCCAAATGTCTAAAAATGCCCTCCTAAAAGGTACTCATTGGAATTTGGGCCCCTTTGCGTACCTAGGCTGCAAAAAAGTGTCACAGATCTGGTATCGCCGTACTCAGGAGAAGTAGGGCAATGTGGTTTGGGGTGTATTTTTACATATACCCATGTATATTAACAAAACAGCGTCTAATATACTTTTTTAGGGTTAAAAAAAATAAATAAATCGCAGCTACAGCCTGCCAGCGAATGATCGCTGCTGGCAGGCTGTAGATTAACTTCTCAGCCGCGCGTCGCTGCGCATGTTCACGCAAAATCTCGTCTCTCGCGGGATGACGCGCCGATGCGTCCATGAGGAATAACCCCGCCGCCCGCAGGATGCATCCCTGTGTTAGGCGGTCGGGAGAAGGTTAAACACTTGTACATAGTAGGAAAGTTAGTTTGTCAGACGGATAAAGCTCCATATCTGTGGTACACTTAGAGATGAAAAGGCATTACCTTATCTGATGATGAAACACCTATATGAAGTTTTCAAGGCATGAAAGGAAACCAGTATTACACAGATGTGTCTTACTTTTAATAGATACCCCTTCACATCCTGTTTATGCTAACTTCCAAGCGATACACTTGAATATAAAAAAATAAAATAAAAAAGTACTCAAATACATTTCTCTGGGTTTCTGTTATAATTGTATCTACTTTTAACCTTATTTATGTCACATATGCATTTTAGGAGCATGTTCTAGCACACAATTCTTTCCTCAGTAGAACACATATACTCCATCTCAACTTTTTTCTTTTCTTATGTAATAGTGAATATGTGATGTATGCAAAATGTTTTATATTTGTATATGTTACATATACATTTGAACGCCTTTTTGGTAGAAAAGAAAACATAGGTGAAATAAATACAGAAGCATTATAATGGCATACTTTTGCTCATGTGTGTAGCATGTCAAACATATATGCCAAATATAGACTCATGTCATGTGAAAGGGGCCCTACAGACATGTGACCTTAAAGGCTATGAACACGATTTGCGGTCTGCAAAAAACGGATCGGCAAAATATACAGATGACATCTGTGTGCATTCCGTATTTTGTGGAACGGAAAAGCTGGCCCCTAATAGAACAGTACTATCCTTGTCCGTTATACAGACAATAGGAAAAGCTCTATCTCTTAGCGGAACGGATATACGGGAATGGTTCCGCATACGGACCGCAAACGGAACGGAAATAAAATATGTTTGTGTGCAAGAGGCCTTATACCTTATGTCAGTGAAGCCTCCAGTCCTGGTTTTGGCTCATGATCACTGATGGAAATCACTGACCAAAACACTGACGTGTGAATAAGGCTTTATGCATAGGATCCCATAGAAACAGTTTTTTTACTGCATCCTGTAAAAAAAATTATCCTGTTGCATCAGTTTTCATCTGTTTGAGCCATTTCCGTCTGAGATCAGTTTTTTAGATGGGGGAAAAAAAAAGTATTTTTCTCGCTCTTCTTCTGACGAATTAGAAGAACGGAAAGCTAAACGGTGATGTGAACTCAGCCTACAGCCTCATGCACACAAACGCATTTATTTTGCGGTCTGCAAGACACAGATCGACAGAAATTACGGATGACATCCGCGTGCATTATGTATTTTGTGGAACGAAACAGCTGGCCCCTAAAGGAACAGTACTAATCTTGTCCTTAATGTGAACAATAATAGGACATGTTCTGTTTTTTTCCGGAATGGACATACGGAAACAGAATGCACATAGTGTAAACCTGAAGGCTGCAGACAGCAAACATATGAATATTTTTAATAAAGACCAATTAGAAAAATGCTTTTTAGCCCAAAATATGTACAAAGCAATAAGAAAGTCGCTTCTAAAGGTGTCCATAGCCTTTAAAGGTGTCGTCCAGGATTTAACAATTTTCTCTCTATCAACTATAATTGAAACTAATAAGACATTCTGTAATTTACTATACATACCATTTGACTCTGTTTAGCCGATTCTCATGTTGCTCATATTACCCCATCTGCTTAGCTGATTCTCATGTTGCTCACAGGACACTCTGGCAACCCCCTACTTTCACCATTATCACATCCACAGAGCTGTATTTTCTAGCCCTCTGAGACAATGGGAGCGGCCTCTGTAGTCCTGATTTAAATGGGCATTTTGTGGGCATTCCTCAGATCCCCTGCCACTGCCTGCTGTACCACAGAACCAATTCACAGGCCAGCATGTGCTCAATAAGCATCAGAGCTCCAGAGTGCACTGTGCTATTGTCCATTTGAGAGCTCTGATGAAGGAGGACGCTAGTCGCACATGCGTCTGCCCTGTGGAAAGATTATGTGGCACAGCAGACAGTGGACATGGTCATGTCGCCAACATGGGAATCGGCTAATCAGAGCCAAGACAGTAATTATTTTAAATGACAGAAATCCTTATTATCACACGTGTAGGTGATTGAGAGCAACTTGTTAATCTTGGACAAATCCTTCAACGGTCTAATGGATATTATACAAATAGGTCAGTACAGTACAGCTACCTACCTTATATTACAAAGGAGAAAGTAGAAAATTAATGATTTCACTCACAATCATTATTGTCTAACTGCATCACTAATGTTATAGTTGATGATAAAAGATGATGACTCACCGGGTTTTAGTTGAATTGGCTCTTGCTCTCCTTTGGATCCATAATAGTGAAGCACATCTCCATTTGTGTTGCTAAATAAAAAAAAGTAAGATATAATGTTTCTTATATCAGAACTCTAAAAAGAAGAAGATCGCAGACCATGTCACCTGTGTGATAGTATTCTGGACTAGAGAATGTTTCCAATTTACCAGAAGGGATAATTCAATGGCATTTTGTCTATAATAGAATCGGTCACTCTAGTAAATTTTTTGGAAAGGATAGATCTGACCAGAAATTACCGATTCATGTTGGTATCCAAAGTTGGGGTAAAAGAGTAAAAGAAAAAGAACACAAAGGCCTATTTTTAGTCTGTATGAATCACTAATATATTCATACCTTGCTAAAAATATGTGCATATTAAATGACCAGTTACTTTTTGTATGTTTTTTTTTTTTAAATATAAAATAAACAGATTGCGAGCTATTAGACAGAGAGAAGATTGACGAGCTTGGATCCAACCCATATCTGTGATGTACCTGGCTTCTTTCTCGCCATACAGTGATCACTGTGTAGTTTTATAGAATTTGGAACATGACTGTAGAGTTTATCTACAGATTTAAAGGAGAACTACTCTAACATCTGCAAACACAAGCAGCATGAGACTCAAGGTCAATTAACATATTCCTTTAACTC
The DNA here is from genome assembly GCF_014858855.1 of Bufo gargarizans. NCBI lineage: Eukaryota > Metazoa > Chordata > Amphibia > Anura > Bufonidae > Bufo > Bufo gargarizans. Next base: position 548,343,881 of record NC_058080.1, on the reverse strand, counting down.
CTTCAAAGGGTTCATGCAAAATATTATATCAGAAATATTGTAGAAAAATGAAAATCAAAGAAATTTTTTTCCATGTCAGACACTGTGCATAGCAGTAAGGCTGTGCCAGATTACTCATATTATTGGAGGCTGTGTATCATACTGTATGTATGTGTATACACTAGTTTGTGCCTAGGAATATATTTGGACATTGATCCACATTCCCCCACAAAATTACTGCACTGACCCTCAGTATTAGAAGGGCAGCTGGGAGAGGTGGTGACTTCATTGGAGACTGAGCAGCAGAGCATGCATAAATGTATTTTATAAAGAAATCAAACCTGAATTTGTGGCACGCGCAACATTCATTAATGAATCTGGGTTCAGATTCGTTATGAAATACATTTATGCATATGCTGCTTCTCAAAGTAGCGGTGCATGTGCAAGACTAATGAAGTCTTGCCTTAATGGTGGCCATCTTTTCACAGACTCATTGGAGGAAATTCAACTTCGCAAATAACCAACTTCGCCTCATCGAAGACGGATCTCCGTACAGCATTAAAACTATTTATTTTAGCTAAGCAACTTCAGATGTAGCATCTGAAGCTCGCTTCGCTCAACTATACTGTATATAATATACAGTACAGACCAAAAGTTTGGACACACCTCAGTCAAAGAGTTTTCTTTATTTTCATGACTATGAAAATTGTAGATTCACACTGAATGCATCAAAACTATGAATTAACACATGTGGAATTATATACATAACAAAAAAGTGTGAAACAACTGAAAATATGTCATATTCTAGGTTCTTCAAAGTAGCCACCTTTTGCTTTGATTACTGCTTTGCACACTCTTGGCATTCTCTTGATGAGCTTCAAGAGGTAGTCACCTGAAATGGTCTTCCAACAGTCTTGAAGGAGTTCCCAGAGATGCTTAGCACTTGTTGGCCCTTTTGCCTTCACTCTGCGGTCCAGCTCACCCCAAACCATCTCGATTGGGTTCAGATCCGGTGACTGTGGAGGCCAGGTCATCTGGCGCAGCACCCCATCACTCTCCTTCATGGTCAAATAGCCCTTACACAGCCTGGAGGTGTGTTTGGAGTCATTGTCCTGTTGAAAAATAAATGATGGTCCAACTAAACACAAACCGGATGGAATAGCATGCCGCTGCAAGATGCTGTGGTAGCCATGCTGGTTCAGTATGCCTTCAATTTTGAATAAATCCCCAACAGTGTCAACAGCAAAGCACCCCCACACCATCACACCTCCTCCTCCATGCTTCACGGTGGGAACCAGGCATGTAGAGTCCATCTGTTCACCCTTTCTGCGTCGCACAAAGACACGGTGGTTGGAACCAAAGATCTTAAATTTGGACTCATCAGACCAAAGCACAGATTTCCACTGGTCTAATGTCCATTCCTTGTGTTCTTTAGCCCAAAAAAGTCTCTTCTGCTTGTTGCCTGTCCTTAGCAGTGGTTTCCTATCAGATATTCTACCATGAAGACCTGATTCACACAGTCTCCTCTTAACAGTTGTTCTAGAGATGTGTCTGCTGCTAGAACTCTGCGTGGCATTGACCTGGTCTCTAATCTGAGCTGCTGTTATCCTGCGATTTCTGAGGCTGGTGACTCGGATGAACTTATCCTCCGCAGCAGAGGTGACTCTTGGTCTTCCTTTCCTGGGGCGGTCCGCATGTGAGCCAGTTTCTTTGTAGCGCTTGATGGTTTTTGTGACTGCACTTGGGGACACTTTTAAAGTTTTCCCAATTTTTCGGACTGACTGACCTTCATTTCTTAAAGTAATGATGGCCACTCGTTTTTCTTTACTTAGCTGCTTTTTTTCTTGCCATAATACAAATTCTAACAGTCTATTCAGTAGGACTATCAGCTGTGTGTCCACCTGACTTCTCCACAACGCAACTGATGGTCCCAACCCCATTTATAAAGGCAAGAAATCCCACTTATTAAACCTGACAGGGCACACCTGTGAAGTGAAAAACATTTCAGGTGACTACCTCTTGAAGGTCATCAAGAGAATGCCAAGAGTGTGCAAAGCAGTAATCAAAGCAAAAGGTGGCTACTTTGAAGAACCTAGAATATGACATATTTTCAGTTGTTTCACACTTTTTTGTTATGTAAATAATTCCACATGTGTTAATTCATAGTTTTGATGCCTTCAGTGTGAATCTACAATTTTCATAGTCATGAAAATAAAGAAAACTCTTTGAATGAGAAGGTGTGTCCAAACTTTTGGTCTGTACTGTATACTCTACGTGCAGAATTATTAGGCAAATGAGTATTTTGACCACATCATCCTCTTTATGCATGTTGTCTTACTCCAAGCTGTATAGGCTCGAAAGCCTACTACCAATTAAGCATATTAGGTGATGTGCATCTCTGTAATGAGAAGGGGTGTGGTCTAATGACATCAACACCCTATATCAGGTGTGCATAATTATTAGGCAACTTCCTTTCCTTTGGCAAAATGGGTCAAAAGAAGGACTTGACAGGCTCAGAAAAGGCAAAAATAGTGAGATATCTTGCAGAGGGATGCAGCACTCTTAAAATTGCAAAGCTTCTGAAGCGTGATCATCGAACAATCAAGCGTTTCATTCAAAATAGTCAACAGGGTCGCAAGAAGCGTGTGGAAAAACCAAGGCGCAAAATAACTGCCCATGAACTGCGAAAAGTCAAGCGTGCAGCTGCCAAGATGCCACTTGCCACCAGTTTGCAACATCACTGGAGTGCCCAAAAGCACAAGGTGTGCAATACTCAGAGACATGGCCAAGGTAAGAAAGGCTGAAAGACGACCACCACTGAACAAGACACACAAGCTGAAACGTCAAGACTGGGCCAAGAAATATCTCAAGACTGATTTTTCTAAGGTTTTATGGACTGATGAAATGAGAGTGAGTCTTGATGGGCCAGATGGCTGGATTGGTAAAGGGCAGAGAGCTCCAGTCCGACTCAGACGCCAGCAAGGTGGAGGTGGAGTACTGGTTTGGGCTGGTATCATCAAAGATGAGCTTGTGGGGCCTTTTTGGGTTGAGGATGGAGTCAAGCTCAACTCCCAGTCCTACTGCCAGTTTCTGGAAGACACCTTCTTCAAGCAGTGGTACAGGAAGAAGTCTGCAAGGTAAGAAAAACATGAATTTCATGCAGGACAATGCTCCATCACACGCGTCCAAGTACTCCACAACGTGGCTGGCAAGAAAGGGTATAAAAGAAGAAAATCTAATGACATGGCCTCCTTGTTCACCTGATCTGAACTCCATTGAGAACCTGTGGTCCATCATCAAATGTGAGATTTACAAGGAGGGAAAACAGTACACCTCTCTGAACAGTGTCTGGGAGGCTGTGGTTGCTGCTGCACGCAATGTTGATGGTGAACAGATCAAAACACTGACAGAATCCATGGATGGCAGGCTTTTGAGTGTCCTTGCAAAGAAAGGTGGCTATATTGGTCACTGATTTGTTTTTGAATGTCAGAAATGTATATTTGTGAATGTTGAGATGTTATATTGGTTTCACTGGTAAAAATAAATAATTGAAATGGGTATATATTAGTTTTTTGTTAAGTTGCCTAATAATTATGTACAGTAATAGTCACCTGCACACACAGATATCCCCCTAAAATAGCTAAAACTAAAAACAAACTAAAAACTACTTCCAAAAATATTCAGCTTTGAGATTAATGAGTTTTTTGGGTTCATTGAGAACATGGTTGTTGTTCAATAATAAAATTAATCCTCAAAAATACAACTTGCCTAATAATTCTGCACTCCCTGTATGTGAACACACAGCATCTATTATATCTGGTACCTCATGTATCAGTACACTGCTGGTTATATTATACATCTATACAGACTGCCTGTATTATCCAGTATAATAGATGCAGTGTGTACAGATATATGAAGTGCGAAGTATAATAGATGCAGTGTGCTCAGATATATACCGTATATTGCCGGGGTCAATTGCGGCAGGGCCGGTGCAGTCACTGTACTCCGGCCCCGCAGCTCCAGTGCTGCACTATACAAATATAAAATGTCTCATTCAATTAAAAGTGGTTAAACATGTCCCCCTACTTTTAATATTACCGTACACCCTAACAGCTTCTGTAGAATGCAGGCAGGCTGGGCGGGCGGCAGCGCAACTCCCTGATGTCACGTGCCTGCGCCGCCTACTTTATGAATGAAGCAGGCGGCGCAGGCACGTGACGTCAGTGAGTGATGCGCCGGCCGCCCGGCCTGCCTGCGTTGTACAGAAGCTAGGAGGAGTGAGGGGGCATGTTTAATCACTTTTAATTGAATGAGACACTTTATATTTGTATACTGCAGCACTGGAGCGGGGGAAATCTGTGGATGACAGTTTTATGGGGACATCTGTAAATGGCACTGTTAAGGGGTGGGGGGGGGGGGGTCTGTGGATGGCACTATTATGAGGTGGGGGGGGGGGGGTCTGTGGATGGCACTGTTATGGGGTGGGGGGGTCTGTGGATGGCACATATATAACAGTGCCATCCACAGATCCCCCATAACAGTGCCATCCACAGATCCCCCATAACAGTGCCATCCACAGATCCCCCATAACAGTGCCATCCACAGATCCCCCATAACAGTGCCATCCACAGATTCCCCATAACAGTGCCATCCACAGATTCCCCATAACAGTGCCATCCACAGATCCCCCATAACAGTGCCATCCACAGATCCCCCATAACAGTGCCATCCACAGATCCCCCATAACAGTGCCATCCACAGATCCCCCATAACAGTGCCATCCACAGACCACCATTAGTTCCAAACCCACCACAAGCACACCTTTTGGTTAAAAATATATATTTTTTCTTATTTTCCTCCTCAAAAACCTAGGTGCGTCTTATGGGCCGGTGCGTCTTATAGGGCGAAAAATATGGTAGTATAGTCAACAGTGTACTGATATGGGAGGTACAAGGTATAATTGATACGGTATGTACAGGTATATAGTATACAAAGCAATGCATTGATATGTGAGGAACGAGATAGAAATTAAACCTTGTACCTCACATTATCAGTACACTGCTGTATATACTATATATCCTGTAAGAAGATACCTGGAATCATCGTGGATGGAAGGTATGTGTCACCGAGGTTTCTGGCCTCGGTGAAGTAAGAGCCGGTATTTTGTGTGTCATCAGCAGCTATTGCTAATTGAGACCTTGAGATTTAGCATGGCTGTCATAGCTGATCTGGGACGGCTCTTACTGGGAGTAGTCAAAGTGCTGAGTGGATGACTACTCCCCATGTTCCAGGCCGGGTTTTGCCAGGCATAAAAAACAGCCAGCACTGCCAGGAGTCAGTGTGCTGTGAACTGAGGGCTGTGCTGGGATTTGAGGTTTGAGCCGGGCTGGAGGACTCTGGCCCCTCTAAAGGCAAACAGGCCGCCTATGGACTTGATGAGGCTGAACTGCTAACACCCAGGAGAAAAGGTGACTTTCATTGTTTATGGACTTTCCTTGTGTGTGAACAAACACCAAGCTACCTGCGTTTTGTGATAAACCTTATACACCAATGTGTGAATAAACACCGCTGTTTAGAACTGTGTACTTTGCCTCTATACTGCATCCACTAGTCCTAACTACCAGAGCGAATCCCCCACAATCTGTACACACTGCATGTATTATACCTCTTACTATCTCCCTCCATCGCCAGCCTCACTGCTCCTTCATGGGTGTATTTATTTGGCACTGATGGCCAGATATTTTGTGCAGTAATGTTGTAGTTATATGGTAAAGTAGGGTAGGTATTTTGGGATCCACGCAGGTATCAGACGCTGCTGGGGAGCTGTTTTGAGCTTTATCGTGGTATGCGTTGCTGTTGGGGACAGGTTCCCTTTAATGGTCAATTTTGGGGTATGAATTTATTTATGCTACTAAAGAAGGTTTAAAGGTGTCAACAGCAAACTGCAGTCATCAGGAGAATCCGTCATGGCGGTCTCATGCGAATGGAGAAACAAAGACAAAATCAGAGGAGAAGTCACTGGATTTATAGATCTTGCGATTTGTCTGTCATAGTAAATCTGTATATTGCCCATGAGATACCAATTCAAGAGCATCTTTATTTCGAATTCTATTTTGGTATGTTCCTCTGTTACTCTTCCTGGAAAATTTAAATAAGGCCTGGCCTACATGAAGAATTTTTGTGATGCAACTAGCCAATAGAATTGTTCTGCATCACCATGTTAATAGCAGTAGCCCTCTACCAATCAAATTGGTCGGCATTACCATGTTACTAGCAGTAGCTACCCACCAATAGAATTGCTCGGCATCACCATGGTAATATCAGTAGCAAACCACCAACAGAATTGCTTGGCATCACCATGGTAATATCAGTAGCCATCCACCAATAGAATTGCTTGGTTTGAATTTTGAAAAAAAAAAGTCGGTTGCCTCCAGTCAGTTGTTCCTCAGTGAGCAGTGAAGATGGACGTCTCCCGACTCTGCCCAGTGCAGCAGGATCATTGCGTCATGTCATTTTGGCTCTAAGATAAGTTATCTATATCTAAGTAAAGTTACTGTTTATTATATTACATAGTAGATATTAAAGAGCATCGGTCAGCATGACCAACCCAACTAAGCCAGGCGCCTGGTAGGGTTGATCATGCTGATTAATGCGATGGCTTTCTTTTGTCTGTATGTTGAACAGCTGCAGAAATAACGGTTTTATTTATATGTAAATGATCGAGTTTGAGCCCCAGGATGCGGCTGGAGTGCTTGGAGCACCACTATTGTAACGCCCCGATGCTCTGCACACTCCTTGATTGACAGGGCTAGACTCATTATTATATTGAGATACTATATGTATATATGTGTGCATGCATATAAACCCACAGGAATACATCCACATTGCTTTTGTATATATATATATAGATGGTATACATACAGTAGTATGGACGAGTATTGCTTTTCCGTGCTGTAATTGCCAGGCTGTAGGCAGTGTATGTGACGCTATGACACATGTGTGACTTCTTTCCTGACACCTGTACATAATACTCCCCATATATAGTCCAAGCTCTGTTTCTCAGTGTGAAAGCAAAGTTTGTCACAGATATGAGAAGCAGGATTGCATCTGATGCTTCGGCCCTCAGCATGTTTGATGTCTCGCCCTGTCAATCATGGGGACGTATGTAGAACAGAGGGGCGTTACCACCATGTACGTTATGTTTGGTCTGTATAGTGCTTGTTTATGTTTAGTGTAGTCTATACAGTGGTTGTACAGGGCAAGGGTAGACTATATAGTGCTTGTAATAGGGTACGTGTAGTCTAAATAGTAAATGTAAGGGTGAGTAGTCTATACAGTTTGTGCATAGAGTAAGTGTAGTTTATATAGTGGTGTGTGTGTGTGTGTGTAGGCTAACTAATCTATATATATTGTGTGTATAGGGTGAGTCTAGAGCACAGTGTTTGTACAGGATTATTGTAGTGTATATAGTGTTTGTATAGGGTAAGTAATCTATATTAGTGGTTGCATAGGGCAAGTGTACAGTTTTTAGCAGGGATGCTCAATTTGCAACCCTCCAGATGTTGCAAAACTACAGCTCCCAGCATGCCCTAATAGCTGTAAGTTGTATTTTTGCAACAGCTGGATGGCAGCAGGTTGGGCATGCCTGGTTTAAAGTGTTTGGATAGGGTGTGTGAAGTCTATATAGTGTTTGTATACAGTAAGTATATCCTATGTAGTCTGTTAATAGGGCAAGTTACTGTATATAATGATTGTAAAGGGTAACTGTAAACTATATAGTGCGTATATAAGTGTAGTGTATATAATGATTGCATATGGTAACTGTAGTCTACATTGGGTAAGTTCTATATACTGTGTGATTAGATTAATTTACTATATATAGTGATTGTATAGGTTAACTGTAATCTATATAGTATGCATAGGGTACGTGTAGTCTAGCGTTTGTACAAGTTAAGTGTAGTGTATATAGTGGTTGTTTAGGGTAAGTGTAGTCTATATAGTTTACATATAGTCTATATAGCGTGTGAATAAAGTAAGTAGTCTATAAAGTATTGATATACAGTAAGTGTAGTCTATATAATGTGCGTACAGGGTAATTGTAATCTATATAGTGTATGTATAGAGTAAGTGTTGCCTATATACTGTTTGTATACTGTAAGTATATTATATATAGTTTGTGAATAGGGTAATTTACTGTATATAATGATTGTAAAGGGTAACTGTAGTCTATATCGTGTATATAGGGTAAGTGTAGTGCATATAGTGTTTGTATATGGTACCTGTAGTTTATATAGTGTTTGTTTATGGTAAGTATATTCTATACAGTTTGTAAAAAGGTAAGTTACTGTATATAGTGATGTATAGAATAACTAATCTACAGTGTGTATAGGGTAAGTGTAATCTATATATTGTATACATAGGGTAAGTATAGTCTATATAGTGTGTGGATAAAGTAAGTGTAGTCTATAAAGTGTTGGTATACGGTAAGTGTGGTCTATATAGTGTTTCTGTATGGTATGTATATTCTATATAGTGTGTGAATAGGATAAGTTACTGTATATAGTGATTGTATAGGATAACTAATAGACAGTGTGTATAAGGTAAGTGTAGTCTACATAGTGTCTGTACAAGGTAAGTGTAGTCTATGTAGTGGTTGTTTAGGGTAAGTGTAGTCTATATATTGTATATATAGGGTAAGTACAGTCTATATAGTGTGGATGAGGTAAGTAAGTGTATTCTATATAATGGTTGCTTACGGTAATTGTAGTCTATATAGTGTATGTGTATATATAGGGTAAGTATAGTCTATATAGTTATCTATAGTGGATAAGCTAAGTGTAGTCTATAAACTATATATATATATATATATATATATATATATATATACACACACATACGGTAAGTGTAGTCTATATAGTGTGCATACAGGATAATTGTAATCTATATAGTGTATGTATAGAGTAAGTGTAGTTTATATATTGTTTGTATATTATATATAGTCTGTGAAAAGGGTAAGTTACTATATATAATGATTGTAAAGGGTAACTGTAATCCATATAGTGTGTAAAATGTAAGTGTAATGTATATAGCGTTTGCATATGGTAAGTATATTCTATACAGTTTGTGAAAAGCTAAGTTACTGTATGGTGACTGTATAGGATAACTACTCTACAGTGTGTATAGGGCAAGTGTAATCTATATATTGTATGCATAGGGTAAGTATAGTCTATATAGTGTGTGGATAAGGTAAGTGTAGTCTATATGTGTTGGTATACTGTAAGTGTAGTCTATATAGTGTGTTTATAGGGTAAGTTATCTATATAGTGTTTGTATACAGTAAGTATATCCTATATAGTCTGTGAATAGGGAAAGTTACTGTATATAATGATTGTAAAGGGTAACTGTAAACTATATAGTGTGTATATAAGTGTAGTGTATATAATGATTGTATATGGTAACTGTAGTCTACACAGGGTAAGTTCTATATAGTGTGTGATTAGATTAAGTTACTATATATAGTGATTGTATAGGTTAACTGTAATCTATATAGTATGCATAGGGTACGTGTAGTCTAGTGTTTGTACAGGTTAAGTGTTGTCTATATAGTGGTTGTTTAGGGTAAGTGTAGTCTATATAGTTTATATATGGTCTATATAGCGTGTATATAAAGTAAGTGTAGTCTATAAAGTGTTGATATACAGTAAGTGTAGTCTATATAGTGTGCGTACAGGGTAATTGTAATCTATATAGTGTATGTATAGAGTAAGTGTTGCCTATATACTGTTTGTATATAGTAAGTATATTATATATAGTTTGTGCATAGGGTAAGTTACTGTATATAATGATTGTAAAGGGTAACTGTAGTCCATATAGTGTATATAGGGTAAGTGTAGTGTATATAGTGTTTGTTTATGGTAAGTATATTCTATACAGTTTGTAAAGAGGTAAGTTACTGTATATAGTGATGTATAGAATAACTAATCTACGGTGTGTATAGGGTAAGTGTAATCTATATATTGTATACATAGGGTAAGTATAGTCTATATAGTGTGTGGATAAAGTAAGTGTAGTCTATAAAGTGTTGGTATACGGTAAGTGTGGTCTATATAGTGTTTCTGTAGGGTATGTATAGTCTATATAGTGTGTGAATAGGATAAGTTACTGTATATAGTGATTATATAGGATAACTGTAATCGACAGTGTGTATAAGGTAAGTGTAGTCTACAAAGTGGTTGTTTAGGGTAAGTGTAGTCTATATAGTGTATATATAGGGTAAGTACAGTCTCTATAGTGTGGATGAGGTAAGTGTAGTATATGGTAAGTGTAGTCTATATAGTGGTTGCTTACGGTAAGTGTAGTCTATATAGTGTGTGGATAAGGTAAGTGTAGTCTATAAACTGTATATATACATACACACGGTATGTGTAGTCTATATAGTGTGCGTACAGGATAACTGTAATCTATATAGTGTATGTATAGAGTAAGTGTAGTCTATATATTGTTTGCATACCATAAGTATATTATATATAGTCTGTGAAAAGGGTAAGTTACTGTACATAATGATTGTAAAGGGTAACTGTAGTCCATATAGTGTGTAAAATGTAAGTGTAATGTATATAGTGTTTGCATATGGTAAGTATATTCTATACAGTTTGTGAAAAGCTAAGTGACTGTATAGGATAACTGTAATCTACAGTGTGTATAGGATAGGGTAAGTGTAATCTATATATTGTATACATAGGGTAAGTATGTCGTCTATATATAGTGTGCGGATAAGTGTAGTCTATAAAGTGTTGGTATACTGTAAGTGTAGTCTATATAGTGTGTTTATAGGGTAAGTGTGATCTATATAGTGTTTCTATATGGTAAGTATATTATATATAGTGTGTGAATAGGGTAAGTTACTGTATATAGTGATTGTATAGGATAACTAATCAATAGTGTATAGGGTAAATGTAATCTGGTGTTTGTACAGGTTAAGTGTAGTCTATGTAGTGTTTATAGGGTAAGCGTTATCTATATAGTGTAAGTATATTCTATATAGTGTTTCTATATGGTATGTATATTCTATACAGTGTTTGTATAGGGCAAGTGTAGTCTATATGTTTGTACAGATTAAGTGTAGTCTATGTAGTGGTTTTTTAGAGCAAGTGTAGTCTATATGGTGTATGTATATACAGGGTAAGTATGGTCTATATAGTGTGTGGATAAATTAAGTGTAGTCTATAAAGTGTTGGTATACGCTAAGTGTAGTCTATGTAGTGTGCGTATAGGGTAAGTATAATCTATGTGTACTGTGTGACTAAAAATTACTGTATAACGTTATCATACAGGGTACGTGTAATCTATATAGTGGTTGTTTAGGGTAAGTGTAGTCTATATAATCTGTGGATAAAGTGAATTTGAATATGGTCTATATAGTGTGCATATAAGGTGAGTATAATCTATATAGTGCATGTATAGAGTAAGTGTAGTGTATATAGTGATTTTTTTCCCCTTCTGATGGGGGGGGGGAGGGGGGTGTCAAAAATGACTCTGAGGAGTGATTAGATCAGTAAGTATTTATGCAACCGCTCAAAACTATGGCTTTAAGGCTGGGTTCACACCTGAGCGTTTTACAGCGCGTTCCTACGCGCTGTAAAACGCTCAACAAGGAGAAACCAATGATTCCCTATGGGAATGGTTCACACTTGGGCGTTTTACAGCGCGTACGATCGCGCTGTAAAACGCCCGACGCTCCAAAAAGTACATGAGCGACTTTTGGGGCGTTTGTGGCCATAGGACACTGTAGTGAATCACACAAACGCGCGTCAAACGCGCATTTACTATTACAAAAACGCGCATAAAAATGCGCGTCAAAAACGCGCGTAAAACGCGCGTTTGCGCAACGCTCAAGTGTGAACCCAGCCTCAGAGATATTTGGAGTTCCCCTGGGTCTTCCTTAGGCCTCATGCACACGACAGTTTTTTTTCACGGCCCGCAAAAACGGGGTCCGTGATCCGTGACCGTTTTTTCGTCCGTGGGTCTTCCTTGATTTTTGGAGGATCCACGGACATGAAAAAAAAGTCGTTTTGGCGTCCGCCTGGCCGTGCGGAGCCAAACGGATCCGTCCTGAATTACAATGGGGACACAATGGGGACGGATCCGTTTGACGTTGACACAATATGGTGCAATTGCAAACGGATCCGTCCTCATTGACTTTCAATGTAAAGTCAGGAGTCCCTTTACTTTCACACTTGTGTTCATATAATGCAGACGGTGGCTCCGTTCAGAGCGGATCCGTCTGCATTATATTGTTAAAACATTTCTAAAATAGCCTCAGACGGATCCGTCCAGACTTTACATTGAAAGTCAATGGGGGACGGATCCGTTTGAAAATTGAGCCACAGTGTGTCATCTTCAAACGGATCCGTCCCCATTGACTTACATTATAAGTCTGGACGGATCCGCTTGCCTCCGCACGGCCAGGCGGACACCCGAACATAACATGAAGCGTCCCCATCACCATGGGAACTCCTCTATGTTAGAATATACTGTCGGATATGAGCTACATCGTGAAACTCATTTCCGACAGTATATTCTAACACAGAGGCGTTCCCATGGTGATGGGGACGCTTCAGGTTAGAATACACTGAAAAACTGTGTACATGACTGCCCCCTGCTGCCTGGCAGCACCCGATCTCTTACAGGGGGCCGTGATCAGCACAATTAACTCCTCAGGTGCCGCACTGTAAGAGATCAGGGCTGCCAGGCAGCAGGGGGCAGCCCCCCCCCCTCCCCAGTTTGAATATCGTTGGTGGCACAGTGTGCGCCCACCATCGGGCCCCCCCCTTCCTCCCTCTATAGTTAAAAATCGTTGGTGGCACAGTGTGCACCCACCATCTGGCCCCCCCCTTCCTCCCTCTATAGTTAAAAATCGTTGGTGGCACAGTGTGCGCCCACCATCGCCCCCCCCCTTCCTCCCTCTATAGTTAAAAATCGTTGGTGGCACAGTGTGCGCCCACCATCGCCCCCCCCCTTCCTCCCTGTATAGTTAAAAATCGTTGGTGGCACAGTGTGCGCCCACAATCGGCCCCCCCTCTCCCTATAGTAGTAACAACCATTGGTGGCAGTGTGCGGCCTCCCATTCCCCCCCCCCCCCCCATCATTGGTGGCAGCGGAGTTCCGATTGGAGTCCCAGTTTAATCGCTGGGGCTCCGATCGGTAACCATGGCAACCAGGAAGCTACTGCATCCCTGGTTGCCATGGTTACTTAGCAATAGTACAATTGTAGAAGATTCATACTTACCTGCTTGCTGCTGCGATGTCTGTGACCGGCCGGGAGCTCCACCTACTGGTAAGTGAAAGGTCTGTGCGGCGCATTGCTAAAGAACTGTCACTTACCAGTAGGAGGAGCTCCCGGACGGTCACAGACATCGCAGCAGCAAGCAGGTAAGTATGAATCTTCTACTGTAGTGGGGGCGGGGGGGGGGGGGGGGGGATGGGAGGCCGCACACTGCCACCAATGGTTGTTACTACTATAGGGAGAGGGGGGGCCGATTGTGGGCGCACACTGTGCCACCAACGATTTTTAACTATAGAGGGAGGAAGGGGGGGGGGCGATGGTGGGCGCACACTGTGCCACCAACGATTTTTAACTATAGAGGGAGGAAGGGGGGGGGGGATGGTGGGCGCACACTGTGCCACCAACGATATTCAAACTGGGGAGGGGGGGGTCTGCCCCCTGCTGCCGGGCAGCCCTGATCTCTTACAGGGGAATATGATAGTACAATTAACCCCTTTAGGTGCCGCACCTGAAGGGGTTAATTGTGCTATCATATCCCCCTGTAAGAGATCGGGTGCTGCCAGGCAGCAGGGGGCAGTCTTGTACAAAGTTTGCAGTGTATTCTAACTAGAAGCGTCCCCATCACCATGGGAACGCTTCTGTGTTAGAATATACTGTCGGAAATGAGTTTTCACGAAGTGAAAACTTAGATCAGAAAAAGCTTTTATGCAGACGGATCTTCGGATCCGTCTGTATGAAAGCAACCTACGGCCACGGATCACGGACACGGATGCCAATCTTGTGTGCATCCGTGTTCTTTCACGGACCCATTGACTTGAATGGGTCCGTGAACCGTTGTCCGTCAAAAAAATAGGACAGGTCATATTTTTTTGACGGACAGGATACACGGATCACGGCCTCGGCTGCAAAACGGTGCATTTTCCGATTTTTCCACGGACCCATTGAAAGTCAATGGGTCCGTGAAAAAAAACTGAAAACGGCACAACGGCCACGGATGCACACAACGGTCGTGTGCATGAGGCCTAAGGTTCATTTTACATCTGCATCAGGGTTTCCACCAGTGTCACCCAACAGATCACAATGATTTATAATGGGGTCCATCCATTTCCACTAAGGTGTCTGCCGTTTAGATGGGGGAAAAAAAGTAGTCTCCAACGCACATGTGTACATAACATCCGTAAAAGTCACTCAGTACCAATACTAACTTTTTTTTGGGTACATATGATTTATTGATCAGTCAATATTGTACATTTTCACGCAAGCTTTTTTTTTTTTTTTTACAGCATTTACCTTAGGGGTAGATCATGTGATATTTTTATAGAGCAGGTTGTTACGGACTTAGTAATACCTAATTTGTCTATATTTTGTATGTATTCTGGTTTTATAAAATAAAAGCATTTTTGGAAGAAAAACTATTTGTTTTTGTGTCCATTTTCTGAAAGCTATATATTTTTTTGAATTTTTCAGGCAATTATCTTATGTAGGGGCTCATTTTTTGCGGCATGAGGCGATGGTTTGACTAGTACTATTCTGGGGGTACATATGACTTTTTGATCGCTTGGTAATATACTTTTTGTGATGTATGGTGACAAAATATGGCTTTTTTGGCACAGTTCTCTTTTATGATGTCCTGCTAACGGGGTGGATCATGTGATATTATTATAGAGCCGAATGTTACAGAAGCGGCGATACCTAATATGTCTTTGTTTTTTCTTTATTTTTTTTTTTACAATTTTAGGTCTTTTTTTTATGGGAAAAGGACATTTTTGTTTTTGTTTTTTTCACTTGAAACTTTTTTTTTTTTCATTTTTATCTCACTATGAGACTTCAACATTTCAGGGCCTGATGCCTGTATCAATGCAATACAATACAAATGTATCTGTAATACACTGACAGTTTGCCTATGATACCCAGCCTGGGGACTGGGCCTCATAGGTCTCCATGGCTGCCAGGCCCCAAAGCCTTTGAAAGGCGTAGGGCTGCCATGGCAACCATCGGGTCCCCATCACAGCAGTATCAGGAGAGGGAGCGAGAACCTCCCGTATGCCGCCATCAACACTGTCTGCGGCATATGAGGGGTTAATCCACCAACATGGATGTCTTCTCTGATGCTGGTGGATGCGGCATGAAAGGCCTATAAGTCTCCTCACACCGACTAAGGCGGTCTCTCCCCAAGGAGTGATGCTATCCCCCAAATTCTGACTTGGGCCTCTCACCCAGTTAAGCCAGTACTCTCTGCTCTGCACTGATGAGGGCAATTACCCCGAAACAGCTGTCTGCAGATGAGGTGCTAGCTTATTATCCGAGTCATGTCTCAAGGCATATATATATATATATATATATATATATATATATATATATATAGTCGAACACTGACTTATAGGATAGCTGTCTTACATCTGGTGGCATTAGAGGCAGAGCTTGTTAAGTATATCATATACACATATATATATATATATATATACCATATGGTCATGTGAACCCAGCCTTAGGCTACATGCACACAACCGCTGTGTGTTTTGCGGTCCACAAATTGCGGATCCACAAAACACGGTATATTGATATAACTGCCTATTCTTGTCCGCAAAATGGACAAGAATAGGACAGGTTATATATTTTTTAACCTGTCCGCATCTTTTGTTGCCCCATTGAAGTGAATGGGTCCGCATCCGAGCTGCAAAAACTGCGGCTTGGATGCGGACCAAAACAACGGCCGCGTGCATGAGGCCTTACTCATTATAAAATATATTGGTAAGTTTTTCTTTTTTTTTTTTTTTACATTTCATGAACAGATTTGTCTGGCACAACACAACCCCTTTAATTAATATTCAGGGACTGGAATTGGCATAACCAAGTGTAATTCTGGTCACATAATTTAGAATAAAAATGCTGTCGGATGCTGTAAGGCTAAAATAAACTGAGTGCTCACCTTATTGATCCCCTGCCACTATTCTGTCCCCACTCCTTTTTACTTCCGGTTATCGCACTCGACGTGCCAAAAATGGCTTGGACTGGTTGCTCAGCCAATTTACTTACTGAGACAGGTCACCATTCATTGGCTGAGCTGGCAGTACAAGCCATTTCCGGCGTGTCAAGCCCAAGCCCAGGAACTGGAACAGTGGTCGACAACAGCGGCAGGGATAGGTCAGATGAGTACTCACCGTTTGCTATTTAAGCTTTCTCCAACCCCATTTTCACTTAAAATGATGTCACCTGTTAGTTTTCATGATTAGCATATACACAAAATACAACAGGCTCAGCTTAGCTATTAAAATAGCTAAATATCACATAATGCTAAAGATATTTATTAGATATCATTATATTATAGATCACTGTAAACCACTGATGTAGCATCAACAAAGACAGCACTTTCTCTTTGAGCATTTTCAATTAATCATACTCTGATGAGACTAACATTCCAAAACAGATATTTTAACTGTTAAACACTTCCAGCAATGTGATTAAGAGGTGGAACACCCAGGATGCATACATTAACAAGAGAAAATCTATACCGATTACTGCTCTGGAGAGAACAGATAGCAGCCTCGCTGAGGTACCTTATAATACAAGGTCTTCTCAGGCTATAACTATGTTTGATCATGGATGACATCTTCCAGACATGGCCGACCTCTTTGCCAAGATGCATCTGGAAGATGGATGCTATGTTGTATTTGACTGTGGAGACAATGTCTGCAGTAATGTGACAGCAGGTACAGGGCACTTGGCAGTTGCCTGGCTTCCTTATAGGCCTCCGCAGCCCTCAAAATAAATATGCCTTTACTTCCAGACTGAAAACTCATCACTGTAAATACAAACATTCATTGGAATCAAATGGGACCCTTCTGTGAGATACTTTACAGAACAGCATGGCGTTCTGGTTCTGTAAAACAGAAACCTAACTAATACATGTTATATACAAGGGGGCACGGTCCCTGTTTGGAGAAAAAAAGTTCAATCTCCAGAGGTGATAAGGGAGTAGTCAGCCTGAGGAGCTGATCACAGCACGAACATAGGAAAGTTAAAAAAAAAAGGCATAGATTATCTCTTAGAACAGAAAAGCACTAACTCTTAGGTAGAAACGTGTGTTTATGTAAATTTCTCATAAAGGTAACTCTGAAACATTTACAATAAATTACGCAGTTACGTTAAAAATATAATACAGATACAATTTTGCTAAAGAATTATCTAAGCGACACACATGCTGTAACTGCATAGGCTGGCTTTATCTCTGCACACAGACTTGTAGCTAAGGGAGAAGGGCATTATGATAACCTCATGAAAAGCAACAACAAAAATCATTTTTAGTGTAGGACCAGACATGGTAGCTGGTGCCCGGTTGATATGAGACAATACATTTCCATTACCATCAGCAAATGAATGACCATCTTCATGGCTGCTTAGCTGCGGCCGTATCTCAACAGCCCAATGGCCGCCACTTCTGGTCCTAACCTTACTCATCAGATAAATTATAAAAAAAAATAGTAATCGAACACTTCCATTAAAACTTTTTTTTAAATCACATGGCCTATATATGAATATTTTATGTAATTGTTTTTGGCAAAAAATAATAATAATGTAATTTTCATTTTTAAAGTCATTCCATGTATTCTACTTCCTACCTTCCTTTTAACTTCCTCCTTTAGATTTTTAGCACAGCCTTGCTTAACCTTCTCAGTCAGACCATTCACTCTGAACACAGAGGGAAGGGGTACGAGTGACTCAATAAGAGCATTACACATTACACTGATAAGTGCACTACTCTTTTGTGGATATCTCTATCTAGGCCTATCAGTAGAACAAGGGAGGTACCATACACTGCTATCCCAATTCTACACCTACTATTATCATTAGAGTTACATGTCAGTTAAGATCTTCCCCTCACAGCAGCAGTAAACTGACAATAGATTATCTAGGTATTTATGAGGTCTTATCATTTGTACTTACTGCTACATAAGGACAATATTTCGTATGTAATATTACATGGCCAGGTACTAACAAAATGAAAAAGAAAAACAGTAAAATAAAAAGAAAAATTGTTTTCTAGGATATTGAGTTGAAAAAGTGGTTATCTGTGATTAGAAAAAGTCAGTTGGACCAAGCTTTAATCTCAAACACAGCCCATTGACAAGAGCAGAAATAAAATATAGTCCGCGGACCGAATTGGCAAGACAAAATGCCTTCCTCGACATTACAAATTTGGAAATGAACACCTTTGCATCTACAAGCAAAATTACTCACTTTCACAGACAAATCCCTGTGTTATATGCTGATTTGCTGTGGATTTCTCGCTATGCATTGCAAAGAGTGAAATATCTGGTAGAAATCTATATAATAAATTGAAGAGCTGTGGATACAGCCACACGTAGTATAAACACTGCAGACTGTGGACAATATACAGTGTTTACAGTAGCAGCAAAGGTGATGAGATTTTAACAAATTTCATTCACGCACTGCATTCATTTTGCACAATGAAATGTCCACATTGGACACAAGGTGTGGATTTTAATTCCACATATTTATGTTCAAAATTTCTGTTGTGGATTCCCCCCTTTTCAGGTGAAATGTGAGGCAAAACGTCAGTATTTCCACAGTGAAATGAAAATTTACCCCATCTGGAGAGGATTTTGCTGCTGCGTAATTCCAGCAGCTACGCAGCGGACTAGCTACATGTGGCTATAAGCCTTAATGTGCTTTTTACAACATGGAGGCTGTGTATCTCTGATTTGCACAGAGTTTAAAGGGCATCTGTCAGTAGATTTGTACCCATGACACTGGCTGACCTGTTACATGTGTGCTTGGCAGCTGAAGGCATCTGTGTTGGTCCCATGTTCATATGTGCCCGCATTGCTGAGAAAAATGTTTTAATATATGCAAATGAGCCTGTAGGAGCAACAGGGGCGTTGCTGTTACACCTAGAGGTTCTGCTTTCTCTACAACCGCCACATGCTCTGCACTTTGATGGATAACAGCAGACAGGCTTTATGATGTTTTCACTGCGTGGCCTCATCTAGGTGCAGAGGGCACAGCAGTTGCAGAGAGAGCAGAGCCTCGAGGTGTAATGGTAACGTCCCCGTTGCTCCTTTGCATACAATACATTTTTCTCAGCAATGCGGGCACATATGGACATGGGACCAACACAGATGCCTTCAGCTGCCAAGCGCACATGTAACAGGTCAGCCAGTGTCATAGGTACAAGTCTGCTGACAGACGCCCTTTAGGTTTAACCCATCAAAGATATACAATTGAATATTATCAGGTACAATATACTTTCATTTAAAGCTTAGTTCCTGTTAAATAGACATTTAAGGAAAGCAACAATACGATGCTTCTAAATGTACTGCATCATCTGGTGCTTCATTTCTGTAGTTTTGAATCATATATTCTCCCCAGCCCTCTCCTATGCTTTTCAATGGGTCCTGGTAAATAGGCTTTTGAGTTTTTATAAAAGCTGGCACGAGGCTGCAAATAGCTTAAAGGGAACCTCACCATGGGAATGCAGCATGCTATAGAGCTGAGCAAATCAATAGTTGTGAAAGAAAAGATTCAGCAAAACATGTCATTTATTCATTTGAATCTGTCCTTTCTGGGTCTAGGAGTCATGTGGGAGGCCCTACTGAGTCATTGACAGCCATGTATTCCCATTATCAAGAGCTGAAAGATGACTAGGAACACGTGTGAGCATTTTAAAAGATGAGTATCATCACTGCTTCACTTTACGGAAGATTCCCACAACCGCTTTAGAGCTCATGCACAAGGTGATTTGCGGACCGCAAAACATGAATACCGGCCAAGTCCATGCCACCATTTTTTTTTTACTCCCGAACAAATGTCCTAACCTTGTCCACAAAACAGACAATAAGACATGTTCTATATTTTTTTTTTCAGGGCTGTGGAACGGACTTACGGGTCTGCTGTCCACATCTTTTGCGGCCTCACTGAGATAAATAGGTTCGCATTTGTTCCACAAATAAAAACGCAGATCGGATGCAGACTAAAATGGTAATGTGCATGAGCCCTTAAAGAGGACCTTTCATGAGTCCAGACTTTATAAGATAAGTAGCACGTTAGGTACGGCATAAAGCAGGGATCCTATTGTGCTTACTATTATTCCTGGGCGCCGCTCCATTAGCCCGCTGTACCCTCCAGTATTTTCCCCACTCTGTATGCTAATTACTAGTTTCGGAACAGGGAGGAGGAGACGCCAGGGTTTCTTGATGGGCGTCCCCTTCTCCCTGACTGTAGCGCTGTCCAATCACAGCATCACAGAAAAAAACTCCCTGTGACGCTCTGCGCTGCCATTGGACAGTGCTACAGCCAGGGAGAAGGAGACGCCCACTGAGAAAGACTCTGTCTCCTCCTCATTATAATACAAGGCGTGGATGAATGTTTAAAAAAAAAAAATTATAATAAAAAAAAAAGAAAACAGCCATGGCATCAGTGGGGGCCGCCCTATAAGGAAACACCCTAATTAGACTTTTGCAAAACTGATGAAAGGTCCTCTTTAATCTGTATCGGAACCATGGACAAGCGTATAAAAACCAGACCTTTATGACAGAAAAGACCCAACAATATTTATCATAAGTATGGTTGGGAATGGACCGCTGAGAACACAGAAGCTTTGAATCCAGCGTCCTGCTACCTTCTCTAAAAGCAAGGTACTTAAAAAGAAAAAAAAATTAATGGGTTGCAATATTCTTCCCAGTATTCTGTTTAAGCCTCAGCAAACTAATGGCCTCTGTTTTCATGCATCATAAAGTAATACTGTCGAGCAGCTAACAGATAAAATGTGCACTGGCCATACTTAGCGGACGGAGAAAATAATACCAATATCGATAATTACAGGCATAATACGAGTATAGTGTGTGCAAGTAATGCATTACATCTAATCAGGCATATTATAATTATATTTATTTCAAATATTTCATTGTCTACACAGCTATTATGTTATGGTGCACTGTGGTTTCAGAACTTGCTTTTAATAAAAGATGTCTCTTTAGGATCACATGAAAGAGGGTAAATCGTGCCAATGGCAGCCTCCAGCTCTATATAGTATTCCTAGTGGTGATCGCTGGCATTAAAGTACGCACCATGTAAGGTCTCTTTCAGATGACTGAAGTACAGGCACATTTCAGTATCCATATTACAGCACAACAACTGGAGGTTCCTCTGAATTGGACTTGGATCACCATAAGATCCACAGAAGGTGTAGGTATAGTGGTTGTATATGGGCAATAAAATGCATTTGTATTATCGCCATTGGAAATCGGTGTTAAAGGGTAAGTCTGGTTTCAGGAGGAATGTCACCAATGCAGCCGGGTAAACAGAGCCCAGCCAGGGGAATTGGAGTGGTAGCGCAGGTTCTGTCTTACTGGTTCTTTATTTCAGGTGGTTCCCGGTTGTTGTCTAGTTTCCGCCTGACACCGGACAACCGCTTTCACCAGCTGTGGTACAGCATGGAAACTAAGTAATTACATAGCAGTTCCCTATGTAATAATAGCTTCTTGTTTGGGCTCTAAAGAACCCCACATGATCAGTTGGCCCTGGAGGACCAGAAAGCTGAAGCTGAGGACCAGAGGTTGTCCAAACCAGACATCTTGTTCCATTACACCTCTAAAACTACTATAATAGGCTTCCTGTTCATGATATACATACTGATTGCGAAGGTAGCCTGCCTTAGGACTCATTCTTAATACAGCAATGGAAATACTATGACTTCAATACCTTTATAAATCTAAAATACTCAATACAACACAACACGTATTGCCAAATTGTAGTACATGAATTATGGTAGGATCTGATACCCTGTAGGCTATAAGTCCACTCTTTGCTGACTCAGTTGAGGTTTATGAGACTTGTGTATCACTAATAAATCTTGAACTAGCACACCTAACACAAATCATCTCGAGTAAAAAATAAATAAATATATAAATACGTGAAAAAAAAAAAAAAAAGAAAATCCTCAGTGCGGTGACTATTTTATTGCACGGCATTTTATGACAAAGTAGTAACCCAGTTAGCATTGCAGTGAATGAGTGGCAGAATTCATTACAAGCTTTTAAATGGCCTAAACAACATCTCCCTTTTGCCAAGAGATTCTGCGTGTTCGTTTGTGCTTTATGAGCTGTTGGCAGACTGACTGCAAATCAATTTACACAGGTTCCTGAAAAACAGAAACAAATACTACAAAACGGCTACAGCTCAAATCGGATACACATAATGAGATTGCTTGGCATACAAAAATGGAGCTAGGGGTTAGTGACACATTTCACTAGTGATATTTATAGGTCTAGAAGAGCCACAGTTTTTAATAACTGCAAAGTAGAGTTAGAAAATGTTTACCAGCTAGTTCACACCTGCAGTAAAGGTTTTTTCCTCCCTGGCTGTGACGCTCTGCGCTGCGACTGGACAGCGCTACATCCAGGGGAGAAGGAGACGCCCACGGAGAAAGACTGCGTCTCCTCCCCATTGCTCTGATGCTCCGTATCAGCATACTGAGCGGAGAAAATACCGGGGGGCACAGCGCGGCGTAGGAGCGCTATTTTAACAAAACAGGCAAGGTGGCAGCATCAGCGGCAAGTACAGGTACTTTTCTCAATTAATAAAATCCGGTGAAAGGTCCTCTTAAAAACCTTTTAGATTTACTTTACAGTTTTTAGCAATATTACTAACAAGGTAGTAAGTGACTGAGGTTTTCTTCACTTTCCAAAATGTGTTGTACAGTAAATTCGGCCTCATGTCTTCGGTTATATATCAGCTGCATGAGAAATAGCCAGTGACAAAAATGTGCTACCTAAAATCAGGGCTAGACAAGCTCCAGACTGGCACCTCATGGCATGCATGGAGCCGAACTCTAGTAGTAAACGTATCCTGCTTCATCTGTCCTATTGATCCTGCAGAATCGGGCACAGACCTCACCTGCTGGCAGGGCGCACATCTAGGCTTTCTGACATGATACAAAGTGAGGCCGGAGAAGTACACAGTGCTCATGCAACAGGCAGCTGCAGTAACATTTTGACTGCCTGCTGAGGAAAACGTAAGGGAACCCTTGTGTGGTCAGCAGAGAGGAGACACTGCTGTGAGTACTGGTTAGCTTTTTTCTGATTAATGGGGCAAAAAACGTGTAAGGCCAGGCGGCTTGCACATCCCCGTTTTTTTCAGTCTTTAAGGATAGGGTTACACGGCGACATTCTTTATAATGATAGTCAATGGTGTCGTGCTGCAACTGTGACAGTCGCAAAAAATCCAGTTGAAACTGTTTAACATCAGCATGGTCTGCGTGGTGCATGCACACTTGGAATCTGAAGACATCTGTGTTGGTCCTGTGTTCATATGTGCCCGCATTGCTGAGAAAAATTAACCTTTTATATATGCAAATGAGCCTCTAGGAGCAACAGAGATGCTGCTGTTACATCTACAGGCTCTGCTTTCTCTGCAATTGCCACACTCTCTCCATTTTGATTGATAGAGCCAGGAACCTGGCCATGTCAATCAACGTGCAGAGGGCCGGGCACTTGCAGAGAAGGCAGAGCCTCCATTTATAATGGCAGCTCATTTGCATATAGCAAAACATCATTTTTCTCAATAATGGGGGCATATATGAACATGGGACCAACACAGATGTCTTCAGCTGCCAAGCGCACATGTAACAGGTCAGCCAGTGTCATGGGTACAAATCTGCTGACAGATGCCCTTTAACTATGCTTATCCAATGTTCTGATTACTGTTAGTTATATTAGTAAAAAGATAACAGACTCTCTCAAAACTCAGACTTACCCAAGGCAGGCATAATAGAGGCAAGGCAACATGTAGTCATCAGTGTGTCAGGATGTTCCCTATTCTGATAAATGCGGCATGCTATATTATGTGAATGCAGTTCAGGTTTTATACTCCGTTTATTACTTTGCGTCTTCTCTATATTGGTTAAAAACACTGCAACAAATTGAAATACAAAGAGCTGAAATTTTGCAGACCTCAGAATATGACACATTATTTGTCACACTCTTTGATTTGTTTTTAATCTAAAATTATCATTTTAATATCTGAGTGCTCTCCCTAAGCATTGATCAAAGCTCTGAAAGCCACTAATCAGCCTCTGCTTTGTGTCTAGGGTGAATTACACAGTTATTAGTTGCAGGAATAGATTTATCACTAATCTAGCAGATTAAAAAAGCAGATATGATTCATTTAAATTAAATAGAGGATTTCTATCAAATATAAATGATCAAGGCATCTGCAATTTACTATCCCAAGACAGTGGAAAAGCTACGCTGAAGATTCATGGTGTCCCGTTTTATTCCCTTCCCTTAGTGTGACCTTCGCTAAGAACTGCAGTCTGAGTTCTACCTAATATTATAAAAACAAATCACCATAAAGTCAATCTCTGTTAATAAAAGGTAAAACTGGATATTGCAGCACATACACGTATATGAATCATGATGTTTAGTAATGAAACAATAAGGTGAAAATGTATTGTTATCAAAAGCGTCTCTGTGATGCTCAAGGATACCACACCCCAAAAAGGATGCCCTGAAAGGGAGTTCAGGCGTCGCTGAAAACACACATTATATGCCAATTACAGTCTGAAATTTCTGGACCTTCTTTCCTGTGTCCGTGAAAATAGATGTGTCCATTACTTTTTTTTTCTTTGGGGCTGGTGGTACTTCAGTAGATTATTTTGGTGGCAATCATCATCATTTTACAGCTGGTAATGAGTTCTTATCAGTATATTGAGCTACAGACCTGTATTACTTAGAATAATCATAATTCATTATAGTTTTCCAGTTTTACTGTAAAAAATGTTAGCTGTCCGTTTTTGGGATAAGTTGTCCAGAAATAAAATTCTGGTTGGCAACCCTGCACGCAGTCACAGCTGCAGCTAAATCGGAGTCACTGTCGTGACCATATGGACGTAATCAGTCCAGAAGGGCCATATTTACCATACAATACATGCCTATGGCCTTGTATTAAAGGGGTTTGTTGGGTAAGATTCCCTTTAGGACTTATGCTTACCTTAATTGGGGGCAGGGACAGTAGTCATCTCATTATCATCACAATTCCCAATGACGAGAATCTTCCTTCATCAATTACTAACCTAAGAACTATTTGATTGATACTTCAGTAACCATTCTTCAGCTGGTATGCTCCATTGCTAACAGAAGCGTCTTTATATGTGTTTTGTATAATATATTATGTAAACTATATCAGGTTATATTTCTAGGTTGTTTTTCCCTAAGTAGCAACACTTTGTGGCCTCAGTAAAATGTTCTGAATAATTTATCCTAGGAAAATGTTGTCATTAACATAAAACAAGTCACTGAACAAGGCAATTAGTCCTGACGGACAGGATTTTAACGTAGATCTGAGCCCAATAAGTGAAACGCACACCTACTGAAAATAAAACGCTTAATTCAATTAAATGAATGATGAATGTTTTAGATAAAACAAGTGATGCCGTCTCTTTAAGCTATTGTAGAAAACCTCTGTCTTCTGATGAGAATAAATAATATTCAGTGTGTGAAGCAAAGTATTCACTTGAACAGATTTATTTTCGGTTTTAAACGCCCTTTATAACATTAGTGTCCATTATCAAGTCATTACTGTAAACGACCACAAACAAGCAGCACTAATGCTATGGGCCTGCCGTTCCTATGGTGCCAAGTTGTTCAGGATGTAAAAGTAGAAATGCTCACCATCTGCTACTGGCTCCTCTGACTGAGCGATGCCATCCTAGAATCCCCCAGAGTCCTTGCAGAACACAAAGAAGGGAAGCAGCTTCCAGCCTGCAGGACAGCAGCTCTTAACATCTGTATCTGACGGACCTGCCATTCCTCTTCTCCCCAGGTAAGATGTCTCAGTTACAGCACCTGTCATTTCGTGCACCACATTTCATCTGGAGATCAGTACTTATTAACAGCAGATCAGATGCTTTTATGTAAGAGCACGAGTGATATCGTCACATCTATGAAATTTATCACAGAGAAGTCCTACTGAGCTGACAAGTTGCAGTTTTCCAATCATTTATCATTGATGCTTTCAATTTTTTTTTTTTATAGACTGCCTACTAAATTACAACACGTAACATGGAAAAAAGCCCCAAACTATTAAATAGTCAAATAAATAATAACTACTCCTTGGGCTAACATATACAATTTTTATTTTTTTTTGCCATTTTTAAGAAACACTAACTATAGAAAATGCCCAATGACACCCAGCAGCAGCAGTTCTTCTCTTAAAAAGAACCTGCCATCACGTTTGCATATGCAGCAAATGGCATGTTGCTGGTGGGCACATTACAGTGTTTCAAAACCTATTTTTATTAAAATGGTCAATCAAACTGTTTTCCAGAAATAAAACCTATAAATTGGGCCTGACCTGGAGTCACTGGGGGGGGGGGGTGTCTGGATTTGCCAAATCATGGAGTCAGCGTCTCAAAACTGCCCACCTTGCTGTGATTGACCTCCTACTGGCCTCAGCGCTGGCCACGTGTGATATTTCGTGCCTCCGTATTACACACTGGCACAGATTTACTATTGTGTCTGTGCAAAAAATGTTGTCAAAAAAATTGTGCAAATTGGCGCATCTGGAGTTTCTACACTTTTTCTGACACGTTCAGCAAGGGAGTAGAGCTTAGTGGAAAGAGGCGTAGCTTTGCTAGTAAGGAGCATACCTAAGACGCGCCAACCAATACCTTGGTACAGAGTCAGAGAAAAGTGTTTATCCCTCCATCAGATTTATCCTCCAGCCTGAGCCCCTGTGATAACTCTGGTGCAGGTCTGGACAGGAGAGTGGAGGAAACACAGAATGTAATATTGAGGCGCAAGGTTTCAGATGTTGCTGATGCATATGTCAGTGGCCAGTTTAAGTTTTATTTCTGGAAAAAGTTGGTATGGACAGTTTTAATAAAAATAGGTTTTAAAAACACTGTAATGTGCAAGCCATTTGCTGCTTATGCAAAATTTGATGACCTTTAACCTCTTTCCATACTAGGCTGGTTCATTTACATGTATGTCGCAGGAATGGCATCCACACAGGAGCTGTGCCTGCACCATTACCTATGGGTGTCACCAAAAGATAACTTGTATAATGGCTGAGCATCAGCCAGATAATCTCCAACAAGCGTTGGTAAGAACACTTGGTAGCGATCATCTGCCGGTATAAAGGTTCCGCCAATTACTCGATGAATGAGCAACGTCGGGTAATATGATTGTTTGATTGGTTACCGAAATTATGCCATTGAAACATGCTCTGCTGAGGGCAATAAACAATTCTGTATGAGGACGAGGGAAGGC
The DNA here is from genome assembly GCF_014858855.1 of Bufo gargarizans. NCBI lineage: Eukaryota > Metazoa > Chordata > Amphibia > Anura > Bufonidae > Bufo > Bufo gargarizans. The sequence continues at coordinate 548,316,329 of NC_058080.1, read as the reverse complement.
ATTAGCAATCACTTCTCCCCATACTGTGGAGGAGATCGCTGCATGTAAAAGCAGCAGTCTCCTTCTCTAACAAATTGTCTGTCAAAGCCATCAGTGTAAAGGGGTCTTAAGTCATGCAAATTGTAGGCGACTTGATGTGGTCACTGTGTAGCTATCAATTGAAGACTTGCCATTTTAAAGTACCCATAAGCCATTCAGAAAATGTCTGTAAGGTCTTGCCTTCTGCCTAAAACAAGAAGCTCTTTTGGGATGCAGGGATCTGCTAAAGAGTCTGTGGCTGCCATGAACCCTGCTATTTAATGGTCTTCCACTGACAATAATTAAGTGATATAAGTAAAAAGAAAGAAATATGACAGTAAAAAGATGATGGCCCTCATACTTTTTCACAGCTCTGGGCAGAGAAATCAGCTAATCAAACAGCACTGAACTCTGAGATGAATGTAAACGCAATGCATGTCCCAGAATACAGATTGCCAATTATGCAGGGACATGGAGTTGAAACCAAAAATATTTTCCATTATAGCTCTTTTCTAGGTTTCTGCCTGCTTTTAAAGGGGTTGACTGGGCTAGGAGCAGACAGCCCCTATGGTCCTAACATTTTCACAATAAAAAAAAAAAAAAAAAAAACATGTCTGCATTCACACACCACTGCTCCATCCTTGCCTGTATCACCAGGAAGTGGCTTGGTCCTGGGACCTCTGCAGCCAATCATTTTACTGTTATGTATCGTTCAAACAAATATGACCTTTAAAGCCTCTGATTGGCCATAAAGGTCACAGGAACAAACCACTTTCTGGTCCTGTGGGCACCGGAAGGGCCCAGGAATGGAGCACAGTGGTCACAGGACCAAGCCACTTTCTGGTGCTACGGGCCAGGAATCAGTAGTCAGGTGAGTGTGTTTTTATTTTTATATGAGGCACATTAGGACCATAGGGGTTGTCTGCTCCTAGGCCAGACAGCCCCTTTAACTCTAACAATTAGGCTGATTTAAAAAAGGAGTTGGCCCATCTCATACTTTGGTGACCTATCGCGAGGAAATGCACCCACCCTTGGGACGCACACCTATCTTTAGGACGGAGGTCTATTTTTCCTATAAAACAGGTCAGAAGTATGTAGAACATAAGTAGGCATAAGTGAACATAGCATAAATAGTAGAAAAATCATGCAAATATTTCAGGATCTGCATGATGCATTTATGTTTTGTTTTTACTATACATAAATTATCAAAAAAAAAACACCTTCCTGATATTTTGTCCCACTCTTGCAAACAAAACAGCTGGGACCTGTTGAGGCACTGACTCCACAAGACCTCTAAAGAAAAACGTACCCACCTGCTCCCCGATGCTCCATTCTATTACCTAGTTTCATTTGCATTCTTTTAGACAGACAGGGTCATGTGCGCCGCTGCAGCCAATAACTAGGTTCAAAGGTGACATGTTCCTAGCAGGGACACATCACCCCTAAGGCCAGTTATTGGCTGCCGCAGCACATGAGTCCCTGTCTGTCCAGAAGGTTCAAGGTCACGGACAGGCAGACTACCTTTGAAAGACAGGGACCCAAGCAGCCAGAATAGAGCAGCAGGGATTAAGAGAGTATGTTTTTTTCAAAAGGTACAGCAGTCTGTGCCGTCTGTTTTCAAACTGCAGTATGTAAACTTATGCTGCAGGTTTTTGCATTGCAGCAGCAGACGACTTACTATGATGGCTGCAGCAATGTCATCACAAAAAAACTGTGCAACAGTGGATTTCTGCCAATGTGACCATACCATAAAAATACACCTAGCAGGTATCACAACAATAATAGTTGTAAATAACATGGATACATTTTCTAAAGTAACTCTTAGAGGTGCCACAATAACTAAGATAACAACAAAGGGAACTTGACAGTTATGATCTTTCAGACTGACTACTGTCACATCTCATCTCATTTTTGCTTCCTTCAGAGGTATACATTAGGCTACTTTCACACTCGCGTTTTGTGCGGACCCGTCATGGACCGATTTGTTCAGATAATACAACTGTCTGCATCAGTTCAGAACGGATTCATTTGTATTATCTTTAACATAGCCAGGACGGATCCGTCTTTAACACCATTGAAAGTCAATAGAGGACAGATCCGTTTTCTATTGTGTCAGTGAAAACGGATCTGTCCCCATTGACTTACATTGTCTGCCAGGACGGATACTGTTGCCTCAGTTTCATCAGACGGACACCAAAACCCGTCTCCAAAGCGGAATGGAGACTGATGGATTCTGAGCGGATCCTTTTCTACTCAGACTGATCCGTTTTGGACCGCTTGTGAGAGCCCTAACCGGATTTCACAAATAGAAAGGCAAAACGCGAGTGTGAAAGTAGGCTTAGGAGTATTCACCAACATATACTTCTGATGAAAGCCCTTGACATATGCCACTGTATATAAATGAGCTTAAAAAGGCATATGTCAGCCACTGAAAAAAAAATATATATATATTTTCTGCATATAAAAACCTACTAGACCAAAAAAAAAAAAGTAGGCCAGCATATAATGGCCCAGCTTATTCCAAAAGACCACTCTTTTGGCATATGCTTGATGCATGGGATTCTATGGATATGTTTACTTTTTGAGCAGGGAGTTTTCATGACATGTGGCAAAAACTAGAGGCGAACACAACATGGGTCAGAACCATTAAGCAGTTTTAACTAAATTAATGAATACAAATAAAAAGGGCCTTTAAAGCCACTAAAGAACCTGCCATTACCTCCTCCATATCCTTAGACCACCAAAGAAGTGTGCTTTAACTCCTCCACTAACCTAGACCACCAGAAAAGCATACCTTATCTACTACCTTAGATCACCAGAGTTGGCGTCAGTAATCCTTCCACTACCCTAGAGTCCTAGACCAATAGAAAAGTTGGCTTTAACACCTCTGCTACCTAAGACTAACAATGTTCAGTATTAACCCCTTCCCTACTGTAGACCACTTTGAAAGTCTGAAATCAGTCCAAAAGAGTTTATTCCTTATTTTCTGTTGTCTAAATAATCCAGTGCCTTACAGTTTTATAGAAGTGGTTGCCAGGGGCAGGGTCCCAGAAAATGCTAAATCAGACAACCAATTAAAAAAAATTACCATTAATACAAGTAACATAGAGTATATTTTGGTACTACATGTCCATCATCAAGAAAAAAAAAACGTGATTTTTTTAAAATCTTTCCTCTGTTGTTTTTAGCATGAAAATTGAAGCTAAAACACACACACCTGTTCAAACCTATTCCACGTCCAGTGCTGAGCTCGTGTCTCCAAAGCCTCTGGTTCTTGCTGGACTAGAAGGTTGATGTCTCGTCAATATGAATGTCACCGTTGTGGGCCAATCATTGACCATGGCACCCACTGCAAACACATGCCACCCATTCTTGACACAACTGCTGAGGCCACTAACCAGCAGTGGTAACATGCATGATGGGATGTCACAATTCCATATCGATGAGGACACGAGCATGGCACTGGAGTTACAACACTTTGAACAGGCTAATTTTTTTTTGCACTGTGCCCAGCTTCTTGAAAGTTATTTTTCTCTTTCGCACAACCCGTTTAAGTGCACCAAGGACAGACTTCAGCCACTCTGTGCACCCTTGTGCCACCTGCATCCTTTGTCAGCCCCTCCCTCTCCTTCTTGATTGGTCTAAACCAGGTTCTGCATAGTCATCTTGCCTGGCCTTGTAAATCAAGAAGTAAAGGGAAGGGCTGGCATAGGAAGCAAGAGGAGAAAAGGTTGCACAGAGTGGCTTCGGCACACCCATGATGGACTTTAGTACACATTTGCATATTCATTAAAAGGAAGGAAGCAACCATTACATTCAGCTGAGCTAGCCCTACCAGTCATTATTTCTGGTGTAACAGTGAATTTCCTGGTGACAGACTCTCTTTAAACGAGTTGCTTTTTCATGTAAAAGGGGCCTTATTCTAAAATCGGACATGGAAACAGCATGTACAAACAGTACAAATGCATGACCAATTGAAGGATTTCTCACAGTCACAGTGGCTCAAGTCAATTTGCCAGAAACATCCCTAGATTATTTGCATGAGAAAGCTAAAGGCACATTTACACACACCAACTGAGCAGGCAATTATCGGGAAGGAACATGCAGCAATTATCCCCACTGTATGGGGATGGGCAATGGCTACATACAGAATTATTGTTACAGGGCAGCAGATTGCGGTTTACACTGTACCATCTGCTGCCCCGAAACACTTATTTAGGTGTCCGCATAAACTATTTCACCTGATAAACAAACATTCATAGGGTGATCTGTGGCACCTTTACATGGGCCGATTACAGTGAATGTGCGTTCATACTAATGTTCGCTCCAGATAATCAGCCCAATAATAGCCCCCATGTATACCCAGCATGACTGAGAAACTTCTCCTACAGCTAGCTCCTTTGTCAATCACCTAGCATCTCTGCACATTGTGAATATGAAGTTACGTGACACTTGTCTATAGCCACTGAAAGCATTTCAATTTTCATGTCACAGAGAGAAAACAGAATTTGCCTTTAACAACACTTTTGAAAGTTTCCAGGAGATAAAACATAATCAGCAATACTACTTTCAGTGCAGGTTAAAAATACTGAAAAAAATTACTAAAAATTACTTAAAGGGGTTTTCCAAGACAAACACTGATGACCTATCCTTTAGATTGATCATCAGTATCTGATCAGTGTGAGTCCGTCAACCGGGACCCCCTGCCTTTGAGAAGGCAGCAGCGCCACAGCCTTCTCACATCTTTTCCTAGGCCCAGTGACGACACATTCACTGGTCATGTGGCCTAGGCGCAGTTCAGCCCCATAAAAGTAAATGGGCCTGAACAACCTTTCCAAGCACGGCTTCCTGAATTTGGCTAGATAATACATTTTCCCATCCACACTTGCAAGTTTTTTATCTTGAAACAGGTATATTTCATATTTTGTCACTCTCTTAACCCCTTCTCGTTCACAGCCATTTTCCATTGTTGTGTGTCAATTAACCCCTCTGGTGCGGTACCTGAGGGGTTAATTGACGCGGTTCGGCGGATCACCGCACCCAGTCATTGAGGTTGGGTGCCGGTTGTGTGATACGGCCCGCGCCCGCCGCCCCACATTTGTATTAAGGGGTTAATTATATTCATTGGTGGCAGAGTGGCCACAGTCCATCCCTTCCTCCTCAGTATTATCTTCTCATTGGTGGCAGAAGCTGCGTCACAGTGGGAGGGAGGAACTGCTTCCTTCTCCACTGTGCCGGCTGATAAGAACATGGTGCGTGCAGAGTGCGGCGCGTGGCATGTTCTCTAACAGATACTAAGCTGCGCAGTAGCGCGGCCTAGTATCAGAAAATAGCAAATCCCGGTATCCGATCGATCCAGGAACTAAAGTATCAATTGCTGCGTGCAAAGTTAGTCCATGGATGTAAGATTGCTTACTATTTTTTATGGGTGCCGCTCTGTTTGCCCGCTGTGCCCCTGTTCACCTCTCCCGCCTGGTATGCTAATGAATAGCATCAGTACAGGGAGGAGGAGACTGCCCTGTTTCTCAATGGGTGTCTCCTTCTCCCTGGTTGTAGCGCTGTCCAATCACAGGGGAGAGCGTCACAGCAACGGAGAAAAAAAAGCTCATCTTCTCCCTGGTTGTGACGCTCTCTCTGATGTGATTGGACCGCGCTACAGCCAGGGAGGAGACGCCCATTGAGAAACAGGGCAGTCTCCTCCTCCCTATACCGATGCCATTCATTAGCATACCAGGCGTGAGAAGTGAAAAGGGGCACAGCGGGCGAACGGAGCGGCGCCCAGAAAAAATAGAAAGCGATCTAAAATCCATGAACTATGCCCTACATAACCTGCTACTCATTTCATAATGTCTGGACCCATGAAAGGTCCTCTTTAAGGTAGTTTATTACATTTTAATAAATCTAAAAAAATAAAGAAAATAATCCCTTTGTACTGTCATATTCCATGAAAGTTATATACTTTTTTTTTATATTTCCATCCAAGGAGCTGTGTAAGGTTTTGTTCTTGCATGGCAAGTTGTAGTTTTTAAGGCTACTTTCACACTAGCGTTCGGGGCTCCGCTTGTGAGTTCCGTTCAAAGGCTCTCACAAGCGGCCCCAAGCGCTTCCGTCCAGCCCTAATGCATTCTGAGTGGATGCGGATCCGCTCAGAATGCATCAGTCTGGCAGCGTTTGGCCTCCGCTCCGCTCAGCAGGCGGACACCTGAACGCTGCTTGCAGCGTTCGAGTGTCCGCCTGGCCGTGCGGAGGCAAACGGATCCGTCCAGACTTACAATGTAAGTCAATGGGGACAGATCCGTTTGAATATGACACACTATGGCTTAATCTTCAAGCGGATCCGTCCCCCATTGACTTTCAATGTAAACTCTGGACGGATCCGTCTGAGGCTACTTTGACACTTAGAAATTTGTTAACAATATAATGCAGACGGATCCGTTCAGAACGGATCCACCATCTGCATTATATGAGCGGATCCGTCTCAGACGGATCCGCTCTGAACGCAAGTGTGAAAGTAGCCTAAATGATACTAATCTATTACGCGGTATGTTTGACTTTTTCATTACATTTTGATCAATATTTTTGGGAGGCAAAGCAACAAAAACATGGTGATTCAGACTTTTTTTTCTGTACAGGATAATATCGTTATAATTTAGGTCACAGATATTTTTGGATGCAGCAACACAGATTTTTTTTATTTTTGGGGGGAAAAATGGGGAAAGTACGTTTTGAATTTCTTTTTATATTTTGAATTTTTTTTAAAAAAAAGTTATTTTTAGTCTCCCTAGGGGACTTGAACATGCAACCAATATAATATGTATGGGTATTGCAGTCTAGGTTAAAATTGCTGTGTTTCCATTAAAAGGGTTGTGCACCTTGAGGGGTGGGAGGGGGTTGGCAAGCCTTCCTGTTGTGCAAACCTGTGAGGGGAAGCATACTTACCTGCTTCTTGGTGCTGGCTCCCGGCTCTTTCGCTTCACGCCGTCAGCTGCTCTGCAGGGCTCTCTGTATGTAAACTTTCTGTTTGACACTGCTGCAGCAAATCGCTGGCTGCAACGGTGACCTGCTTCGCATGCATCATGAAAAAATAGTCATGTGACAAGTGAGGTTTAGGTCACCACTGCGAACATCCAGAGAGCCCAGTGGAACAGTCGAGGCCATGGAGCGATAGAGCCTACACAGGTAAGCATGCTTCTCTCTGCAGCAACCCCCCGCGCGCGCGCACACACACAAAAAAAAGGGAACAACCCCTTTAAGCACTGTCTTGTGGACTAGAGTGGATGGGAAGGAAAGACTTGCTCACCAAGGGGGGAGAGCTTCACAAATATACCAAACTGCTCAGAATTTAAAGGGGTTGTCCCACAAAACATATTTTACCGTTTTCAAACCAGCACCTGGATCTAAATACTTTTGTAACTGAATGTAATAAAAAATGTGAATAGCCAATAAAATGCATCTGTATAGCGCCACCTGCTTTTTGTTCACTGAGAAGGCCGCACATGCTCAGTTTCATCCTTCAGATGCCTCCTGAGCTGTGATAGGGGGAGCATGGACACGCCCCCTTAGCTGCAGCAGACACTCCCCTTGAGCCGTCAGCTTGATATAAATCTAGCAGAGCAATGAATGGGCAGATCTCTGGATCCATGTGAGGTACAGGGCAGGTTGTATCTTTGTTAGAAAGAGACTGTCATGTTCTATGTACTGTTTTAATTATTCATGGGATAGCCCCTTTAAAGAATTTATTAGTACGTAGCATGTATTTACACACATTGCTTAAACGTTCAATAACTTTTTTTTTTACTTTTGATATGGCATAGATACATATCAAAAGTTTAGATCGTTGGGGTTCTGAGTGCTGAGGCCATCACTGATCCCTAGAATGAGGGGAGAGAAGCGCAAGTACAGTGCTCTATCTCCTCACTACATGAGATGGGCTCCTTTGAAGTCTATAGGCCCGTCTCAATTCTGTCCTCAACAGCGAGCATAGAAAGCGTGATATGCACATATGTCTCTCCCCTTGTTCCAGGGCTCAGTTGGGCTCTCAGCGTTCAGACCCCACCAATCTAACCTTTTGACGTCTCTATGACATATTAAACGTTTTTAGAAAAGTTAGTGACCAGGCTTGTACTATTGATGACCCGGCAGCCTTGCCGATCAGCTGTATGAGGAGAGTGCGCGCAGTGAGCATGTGCCGTCTCCCTTCTCACTGCTGCTGTGTATGGTCTTTGCCTTAGACAGCAGCGATGAGCAAGAAGAGAGAAGGAAGGTGGCACATGCGCACACTGTCTCTTCATACAGCTGATCGGTGGGGATGCCAGGTGTCGTACCCCTGCCGATCTGATATTGATGACCTATACTGAGGATAGAAACAAAAGTGCAGGAGCAGCACTCAACGGTCCATTCTTGTTGTAGGGAGTTGCAACAGCCCCGCACCAGCCGCGGATCCAATCAGCCAGAGAATACGTAAAAAATCAAACAGCAGTGGCAGCATCTCCCATCATTCCATCTTTATTAGAGCTTCACAGCATACAAAAAAATCTGCAACGTTTCGGCTGTACAACAGCCTTTGTCAAGCATTGACAACAGCTTGACAAAGGCTGTTGTACAGCCGAAACGTTGCTGATTTTTTGTATGCTGCGAAGCTATAATAAAGATGGAATGATGGGAGATGCTGCCACCGCTGTTTGATTTTTACCTATACGGAGGATAGGTCATCAATAGTAAAAGCCCAGACAATCTCTTTAACATTGATCCTAAAGTAGCCAATGGTTCCTAATCAAGAGCAAAACAAAAAGAGACAAATTTACCTGGCCACTGTGTTTACGTCTTAACGTTACTATTATTTCTATTTAAAGTGCTTTTCTGACAATTGTCCAAACATCAAACTGCACTCAATACCCCATAATGAGAAAATGAAAACAGAATTTTAGAAATTTTTGCCAATTTATTAAAAAGAAAAAACTAAAATTTTGCATGGACATGGGCTTCATGGCAGAGTGCCCAGAAAGAAATCTCTCCTCAGTAAAAGACACATGAAAGCCCTTCTGGACTCTCATACTGTGAGAAACAAGATTCTCTGTTTTCACTTTGTCATTATGGGGTATTAAAGGGACACTGACAGGCCCAAAAAACATATTTAGGGGTATATATGACAGTATAGGTCTTATAAAGGGTATTAGAATCATCTAAGTATCCCCCCTGTCCACCTCATAAATACAGTAATCTGAAGTTTTATAACCTGCTTTCCTGGTGTTCAATCTGCCCAAGGGGCGGTGCTTCATATCAACTTGCGCCCAGCCAGCCTCGCCACAACTGCCGTTTGAAGCGCCGCCCAGCTCATCAATATTCACTGAGCTGGGCGGCTACTCTGAAGCGCTGTACTAGTGTCCCCGGCCATCTTCAGCGCATGCGCCCGGCACCCTCACTGGCCGGGATCGCATTGCGCGTCTGCTTTATGCGCATGCGCCCGGCACCCTCACTGGCCTGGATCGCATCGCGCGTCTGCTTTATGCGCATGCGCCGGGCACAGCAGCGCCCCGCATGCGCATAAAGCAGACGCGCGATGCGATCCCGGCCAGTGAGGGTGCCGGGCGCATGCGCTGAAGATGGCCGGGGACACTAGTACAGCGCTTCAGAGTAGCCGCCCAGCTCAGTGAATATTGATGAGCTGGGCGGCGCTTTAAACGGCAGTTGTGGCGAGGCTGGCTGGGCGTAAGTTGATATGAAGCACCGCCCCTTCAGCAGGTTATAAAACTTCAGATTACTGTATTTATGAGGTGGACAGGGGGGATACTTAGATGATTCTAATACCCTTTATAAGACCTATACTGTCATATATACCCCTAAATATGCTTTTTGGGCCCGTCAGTGTCCCTTTAAGTACAAAATGATGGGGGAAATTTTAATTTGTTTTTATTTTGGCACAAGGCGGCAACACAACAAATGTTGAAAAAAGTGAAAGGGTCTAAAGACTTTCCAAATGCATTATATATATATATATATATATCAAAATCATACAGATTAGTGTATTTATTGACAAAGTCAAGATGACTGATCAAACTTACTTGAAATCTGCTGCAACCAAGTTAAATGCATTGTAAAGATGTCCCTCAGCAGATATCCTCTTCAAATATGAAAAGCTATCAAGATCTGATGTCAGGAAGTTGGCCACCAAGGAGCCTGGATGGAGAAAAATAACAATGCACATTGACCATTCACTGAGACTTTATGTTTACAGCTAACTTTATGGAACATACAGTGGGATGCCAATATGCTTGTTTGAGTGCCTCTGGTGAGACTTATTGATTTAGCTAAGGACTGACAGTTATCTAATGCGATGGCAACCTTAAGTGAAAATAAGTTTAACACAACCAGTATAGAAGACCAATCTTGGGGAATACTGACCACTGACCCACATTTAGGCCTCATGCACACAACCAGTGTATTGGTCCGCATCCGAGCCGCAGTATTTGCGGCTAGGATGCCGACCCATTAACTTCAATGGGGCCGTAGTAGATGCGGAAAGCACTCCGTGTGCTGTCCGCATCCGTTGCTCCGTCCCGTGGAGCAAAAAAATTAAAATAACCTGTCCTATTCTTGTCTGTTTTGCGGACAAGAATAGTTATATTAATGGCTGTGTGCGCTGTACCGCAAATTGTGGAATGCACACAGAAGCCATGCGTGTTTTGCGGATCCACAATTTGCACTGTACATTTAAAATTTTAAATCTTTCCTCATAACTGAAACAGTCCTTTTTGAATTTTTGTTCCCCTAATTAACTCCTTTCCAATTCAAGGGCATGAGCTGGGACCCAAACTAGATGAGGCTGCATTAATCGTAAAATGACAGCTATTACTGCCTATGGAGTCTCAGCCTCTTATTACATAGCAGTGCCCTGCTGTACTTAGAAGCAGCTGATTGGCATTTTGCTGCAGTTTAGCCTATGGTCTTCAAACAAAACTAGATCTTTCTCCACTAGCAATGCTCTGTTAGGACATAAAGTATGGCAACATGGTATTCCTTCCTGCCCTTCATTCATCTGGCACCCGGGTGCACAGTTGTGGAGGAGAATTTTCCTAGCAGAAGTTATCACATGGCAGGGAAAGCACACAGTGGGTGTCATGCAATAGTTACATGTTAGGACCCCAGTTTAAAATCTGAGAGGGTTGGGGGGGGCGTGGCTAACGGCCAACATGAGCGCATGCACTTGAAGTCTGCTCCGTACCCCGTACTGAATCCTGCAACATCCTGACATACTGGCCGCTCTGAACATCGAGTGGCAAGTGCAGAGGAGGAAGAGGAGACCTGGGAAGTCAATGATGGGCCCCAGCAAGGGGCAGTCAGCGGCGGAAAAGCTTAAAGAATATGTGAGGCAAGAGGCCCAAAATGGTGCCACCGCTCCTGCTACACCGCGAGCGGCGGTCACGCGAGGTCAAGCTGCGCAGCGGAGGCGGAGGGATTGGGGGAGCCAGAGGTGACCCTAAAAGCTGTCTCTCACCAGCTCCTAACAGCAATTTCCACCTGACAGACATCGCTTACCTGCAAAATAGAGGAAGTGAAGTTTGGGTCTGCTGAGGCAAGATGTGCAGCAGCAACAGGGGCGTGTTCGCCATACAGAGGATAGGGTCTCGGCTCTAGAAGATCTTACTAGGCCACTTGCAAGCAGAGTGCATGATGTTGAGAGGTTTGAACTTATGGCAGCAAAAATGTAACGACCTTGAGAACAGAGCCAGACGTAACAACGTCAGGATCCTGGGGCTACCAGAGAAAGCGGAGGGCTCAGATCCGGCTAATTTTCTGGAACTTTGGTTCAAGGCACAATTTCCTGATGTGCCATTTTCTGGCGCCTACGCCGTTGAAAGAGCACACCGGGTTCCCGCCAGGCCTCCCCCTCCAGGAGCCCCCCCAAGGCCCCTACTGGCGCGAATGTTTAATTGGAAAGACAGAGATCTTATCCTGAGTCAAGCAAGGAACAAGTGCGACATCAAACATGAAAGTGCGAATATATTGCTGTTTCCTGATTTTTCAGCTGAGCTGCAAAAGAAAAGAGCCACCTTCATCTCTGTTTAGCGTCGACTCCGTGACCTGAACCTGCAATATTCTATGGCCTATCCGGCACGTCTTCGGGTGATAGATGGAGAGAAGACGGTCTTCTTTGTGGATCCTAAGGAGGCGGAAGAGTGGATTTCCAAGAGGCCAAGTCGTCCAGGACCTCGCTGATACTTTTATCGCTGCAGATGCCGCAAGTATCCTGTTCACACTGATACATTTGCCTGATAGATGCATTCCGCTGACTTTAACATCATTGTCCGGGACTAGGGAGGAATTCCCACATCTTTTGCTGGTGACGTGACTGAGCTTACAGTATTTTACAGTAATGTGTTGGTGGAGACGCCACTACCCCTGTGTTCTCTTTTATCCTACACATCATTGCTTTATCCCTTCTCCTCTCCCCCTCTATTCCTTTTCTCCTTTTTATTATCGTTACAGGTGCACACATTATCCAGTATTATCCCATTGCTACGGGGTTGAGCGGACACCTGTATAGGTTTAACATCATATTGCACTATGCAGGTCTCCGGTAACTCAGCCATACTACAGGATGGCAATGATGTCATCATCTATTGGTTCATTCAATTATCTGTTATTCTACAGTTAAGTTATATACCGTTTATTATGTTAAAGGCATAGTACACTAACCACAATATTGCAACGCAAAGGGTGTGCAAGAGAAGGTCTGGGGAAACGGGTCCTGATCTGCCTGGAGGTGGGGTGTTGATTTGTCTGGAGAATAGGCTGCTGAAACACGAATGGCAGTTTTAAATGTTGTATCTTGGAATGTGAGGGGATTGAGCAGCCCTAGGAAACGGATTGCTGTGTTCTCTCATCTCCGACGCCAGAAACAGGGAATAGAATTAAGAAGCCATGGGTCCAGTGGTCTCTAAATGCGTTCGGATCGACGCATTCCAGAGGGGTAGCTATACTCGTTCACAAGAACATTAGATGGGAAGTCCAGCAATCGGTGGTAGATCCTGAGGGGCAGTATATTCTTGTGTATGCATTCATCAATTGTACTCCATATGTTGTGGTTAATATATACAGGTCCTTCTAAAAAAATTAGCATATTGTGATAAAGTTCATTATTTTCTGTAATGTACTGATAAACATTAGACTTTTATATATTTTAGATTCATTACACACCAACTGAAGTAGTTCAAGCCTTTTATTGTTTTAATATTGATGATTTTGGCATACAGCTCATGAAAACCCAAATTTCCTATCTCAAAAAATTTGCATATTTCATCCGACCAATAAAAGAAAAGTGTTTTTAATACAAAAAAAGTCAACCTTCAAATAATTATGTTCAGTTATGCACTCAATACTTGGTCGGGAATCCTTTTGCAGAAATGACTGCTTCAATGCGGCGTGGCATGGAGGCAATCAGCCTGTGGCACTGCTGAGGTGTTATGGAGGCCCAGGATGCTTCGATAGCGGCCTTAAAGGGGTTGTCCAGGTTCAGAGCTGAACCTGGACATCCCTCCATTTTCACCCCGGCAGCCCCCCTGACATGAGCATCGGAGCAGTTCATGCTCCGATGCTCTCCTTTGCCCTGCGCTAAATCGCGCAGGGCAAAGGCATTTTTCTGAGTTCCGGTGACGTACCGGGGCTCTCTATGGGGCTGACAGGAACCCCGGTGACGTCACCGGCACTGATGGGCGGGATTTGGCTCTGCCCTAGCCAGTAAAACGGCTAGGGCAGAGCTAAAGCCCGCCCCTCAGAGCCGGTGACGTCACCGAACACACTGCTGGGCGGAAGTTACCGCCCGGCAGTGTGTTATTGTAAACACAAGAGCCTGTGCCCTGCGCGATCTAGCGCAGGGCACGGGAGCGCATCGGAGCATGAGATGCTCCGATGCCAGGCTCAGGAGGGCTGCCGGGGTGAAAATAAGGGTATGTCCGGGTTCAGCTCTGAACCTGGACAACCCCTTTAAGCTCATCCAGAGTGTTGGGTCTTGCGTCTCTCAACTTTCTCTTCCCAATATCCCACAGATTCTCTATGGGGTTCAGGTCAGGAGAGTTGGCAGGCCAATTGAGCACAGTAATACCATGGTCAGTAAACCATCTACCAGTGGTTTTGGCACTGTGAGCAGGTGCCAGGTCGTGCTGAAAAATGAAATCATCTCCATAAAGCTTTTCAGCAGATGGAAGCATGAAGTGCTCCAAAATCTCCTGATAGCTAGCTGCATTGACCCTGCCCTTGATAAAACACAGTGGACCAACACCAGCAGCTGACATGGCACCCCAGACCATCACTGACTGTGGGTACTTGACACTGGACTTCAGGCATTTTGGCATTTCCCTCTCCCCAGTCTTCCTCTAGACTCTGGCACCTTGATTTCTGAATGACATGCAAAATTTGCTTTCATACGAAAAAAGTACTTTGGACCACTGAGCAACAGTCCAGTGCTGCTTCTCTGTAGCCCAGGTCGGGCGCTTCTGCCGCTGTTTCTGGTTCAAAAGTGGCTTGACCTGGGGAATGCGGCACCTGTAGCCCATTTCCTGCACACGCCTGTACACGGTGGCTCTGGATGTTTCTACTCCAGACTCAGTCCACTGCTTCCGCAGGTCCCCCAAGGTCTGGAATCGGTCCTTCTCCACAATCTTCCTCTGGACCTCTTCTCGTTGTGCAGAGTTTTCTGCCACACTTTTTCCTTCCCACAGACTTCCCACTGAGGTGCCTTGATACAGCACTCTGGGAACAGCCTATTCGTTCAGAAATTTCTTTCTGTGTCTTACCCTCTTGCTTGAGGGTGTCAATGATGGCCTTCTGAACAGCAGTCAGGTTGGCAGTCTTACCCATGATTGCGGTTTTGAGTAATCATGGGAGTTTTTAAAAGCCTCAGGAATCTTTTGCAGGTGTTTAGAGTTAATTAGTTGATTCAGATGATTAGGTTAATAGCTCGTTTAGAGAACCTTTTCATGATATGCTAATTTTTTTAGATAGGAATTTTGGGTTTTCATGAGCTGTATGCCAAAATCATCAATATTAAAACAATAAAAGGCTTGAACTACTTCAGTTGGTGTGTAATGAATCTAAAATATATGAAAGTCTAATGTTTATCAGTACATTACAGAAAATAATGAACTTTATCACAATATGCTAATTTTTTTAGAAGGACCTGTATATATATATATAATCCCCCCCCCCCCGCCACTATAACCCTATTCCAGGTAGTGATGAGCTTTGCTGCGCAATACCCCAATGCTAAACTCCTCTGCATGGGGGATTTTAACTTAGTGATGCATGAAGGCTTAGATAGATTTCACTCAGAGGCGAGAGAGGGTGAACACACTCAGCACGTCACTAACCTGTCTAGAATGACCAAAGAACTTGGATGGTTAGACATGTGGAGGCTGAGACATCCACTTCAGAGGGAGTACTCCTGCTTCACTCCAGCCAGGGGCGCACTGTCCAGAATTGATTATCTTCTCGGCAGTGCCGCAGTATACACAGATCTCAAAGATATTGGATAAGGATCACAGGGGCCCTCGGACCATGCACCGATTTTTGCTCAACTTACACTTTATGATGGTATCAAACAGAGTGCCAAAATGAGTGTTCATCCATTTTGGTTATCTCTTATGACCACGAATGATAGAATTCCTGATCAGCTTCAGTTATTTCTGGAAGTGCAGGATGAGATGACGGACGACTTGTTACTCTGGGAGACATTGAAAGCCTATTTGAGGGGATGCCTCAAATCATCCATATCCTATATCAAAAGAGATTCAGCACGCAAAGAATTGGAACTACATGCTAATTGCAAGGAGGCAGCGAACTCCTTCAGGTCTGATCCCTCTGAGGTGAATAGGCAGGACTGGATGCTTAAAGAAAGGCTCTACATGATGCACCTCAGGGAAAAAAGTGAGCGTAAATTCTTTTTCTTGAAGCAGCAATCCTTTGAATCGGGCAATCAGGCAAGTAAATTGCTCGCATAGTGCATAGTAATAGTATGTCCCCTCCAGTCATTAGAATAAAGAACTCTGAGGGCGCGGTGGTAGAATCAGTCAGCGATATACTGGAAAGCTTTAAGGGGTTGTACCAAGATCTCTACAAGTCCGCGGCTCACTACACCACCCAGGAGCTGGGGCTTTATCTAGCGCAGGTATCACATCCCCAACTTAGTGATGAGGATAGGGATCTATTAGAGGCTGACATTTCACTAGACGAAATTCAAATGGCAATAGCGGAGCTGCCAGGGGGTAAAGCGCCAGGCCCTGACGGGATCTCGGTAGAAGTGTACACTAAATATGTTGCTGTATTGGGGCCCGAACTTCTTAAGCTTTACCTTGCTGCTCAACAAAGACATAGGTTGCCAGAATCTATGTATGACGCTACTATAGTGGTGATCCTGAAGCCACATAAAGACCCTTTGGAGTGTGGGTCTTATAGACCAATCTCGCTCCGGAACCTAGATTATAAAATACTCACAAGACTGCTGGCCACTAGATTAAACAAGGTAATCACCACTATAGTACATACAGATCAGTCAGGATTTATACCGGGTAGGTCGACATCCGACATCAGGAGAGCACAGGCCATTGCACAGATAGGTGTGGCAAGGGACAAGCACTGGGCCTTGGCTTCGCTGGACACAGCCAAAGCCTTTGATTCAGTTGAGTGGGTGTACTTAATAGAAGTGTTACAGAGTTTTGGATTTGGCCCTAAGTTTGTCAAACGGGTGGAGATACTATAACCAACTTCCCAAAGCTAACATACTGGTGAACGGATCGCTCTCAGAGTCCTTCAGACTTCATAGAGGCACTAGGCAAGGATGCCCCCTGTCGCCGCTTTTGTTCGCTATAGCGAGAGAACATCTTGCCCTAAGAGTCAGACAGGATCAGGTTTTTAAAGGGGTGTGTATGGGAGACAAAACAGATAAAGTTGGATTATATGCGGATGATCTCCTTCTCTTTATGGATGAACCTGAAACTACACTCCTAGAGAAATTGACATAATTGAAAAGTTCGGAGAATACTCGGGTTTGCACATAAATTGGATGAAGTCAGCGCTTATGCCCCTAAGGACACATACATGGCCCTTGCAATACTGTAACTTGCCGGTTGTAGACCACTTCAAGTATTTGGGAATTGTGATCACCAGGGACCCCCAATTGGCATATTCATTAAATATAGCACCCCTGGAACCCCTGTTCACTGATAAATTCAGAATATGGAGGAACCTACCGCTATCAACCGTGGGAAGATTAAATCTGGTTAAAATGATACTCTTACCTAAAGGGCTATACCTCCTAGTGCATGCTTGCACACCGGCACCACAGGGTTTCTTTGGTCGCATCCATTCACTGGTGGCTAATTTCATCTGGGGGGAGTCTAGACGGAAACTCTCCCTTAATGTCCTGCAGAGATCCAAGCTAGAGGGTGGTGCTGCCCTGCCCGATTTCTTCCTATACTATTTAGCTGGTCAGAATTGCCAAATGCAGAATACTATCTCAAGGAATATTTAAGCTTGACCTCCCTATGGCCAGTGCTGGAGGGATCACGCTCTGTCCCTACACGCTTGCTCCCTATACACAAATTGGCCCACCAGGTATGGAGTGCCGGGAAGATGCAATCGTTTAAGGATCTTCCGGATGATATACCGATATGGGACAACCCTATGTTTGCCCATCTGAAGGAATTGGAAGGGGTGAATCTGTGGAAGGCCCACGGGGTCCTCACCTTGAGAGACCTATATGCTGAGGGCACTCTATGCTCCTTTTTGCAATTGCAGGAGAAATTTGAACTGCCTCGTAACCTCTTCTTTAGATATCTGCAACTGAGGCACGCGCTAGCAGTTCAGTTTGGGGCAGGTGATCGTAAAATTTCAAGATACCCTTTAATAGGTGTTCTGAGATCACAGGGTCCGAGAGGTATTATTTCTGTGCTTTATACGCATCTGCTCAATAATCGAATGCTGATAAACCCTCTTGCTGTCGAGGGGAAGTGGAGAAACTCAATACCTTCCCTAACGGCTGATGACTGGAATGAAGCCCTGATGGCTCCAACAAGGGTCTCTCCGTTAACAGGCTGATTCAGCTGTTTATCTTGCACAGAAGTTACCTCACGCCTACTAGACTACACAAAATGGGCAGAATATCACACAATAGATGTCATAGATGCCTGCAGGATGGTGCTGATTTCTGGCATCTCATGTGGGATTGCACATATTTAAAAAGCTTCTGGAAAGCAGTAATAGAGGTGTTGTCAACTATGGTACCCAGTACCGTTATACCGTTCTTGGAATTCTAGATGAAGAGGTTTGGGGTCATCATCATAGGGTTTTCTTGAGTGAGACTATTCTTTGCTAGAAAAGCCATTGCTCTGAGATGGATGGCTGATAGAGAGCCTACACTAGGTCAATGGAAATCATTGGTCAATCACGCTGTGAGTATGAAAAAAAAAAATTTATTCACAGAAAGTGTCCACAAAAGTTTCACAAGGTATGGGGAGAGAGGTGCTCATCTCCTTTGACATTGCATAATGCATGTATGTATTCTGTGGCCGATGTCGAACATATGCCTGCTGTATGATAATGTGTGGATTTCGAGCCCTGGATTAATGCCTCATTACTCCCATTGTTTCTTATTTCTGATTGAGATGGGATTCCTCTTCAGACCTGATGGAAGATTCTTGAGTTATATTATGGTGTCAATGTATCCCCTGCGTGGGATTTATCCCTGCTTTGCACTGATGTAACATGCCTTTATTGTTAAACTTCAATAAAACGAGTAATAAAAATATATATTTGTATTACAGCCTACTGCAAAATTACCTAAAGGCACCCATGAGTTTAAAGTACTGGATAGCTAGATGTTTTTCAGAAAATACATGGGTATAAAGGTATAATAGGAGGCAGCACGGTGCCTCAGTGGTTAGCTCTGGTACCTGGTAGCATTGGGGTCCTACCGGGTTCAAATCTGAACAAGGACAACATCTGCAAGGAATTTCTATGTTCTCCCCGTGTTTGCGTGGGTTTCCTCCTACGCTGCAAAAACATACTTATAGTTAATCTAGATTGTGAGCTTCACAGGGGACATTGAGTCATGACAACGTCTGTAAAGCTCTGTGGAATATGTGGTGCTACGTAAGCCATAAATAAAAATAATATGATTTTCCTTTATTTCATAAATGTTCCCAAAACTAAAGAGAAATTTGCAAGTCGTTACAAAGTCACGGAGAAAAAAAAACTCCTGCAATGTCTGCATGATCTCAGCAGCCGCATCCTAGAATGATGAATCACTAAATTTGACAAATGAATTGGCTGTAACACTAATGTAAAAAAAATATCCTAACACTTTATCAAATGGCACTTTCTTATTTTTATTGTTTCTCCGATTAGGATAAAGGTACCTGTCAGGCACGGCCAAATGAAGTGAGATCATGTGGAGAGCAATGCTGCTTTGTCATATTATACACCTGTCATCCTGCATTCAGTTACCAGTGCTCTACCTCCAAAATACATCAATCTAATGAACCTTGAAATGTTGTAAGTTAGAAGGTCTCATCATTTGGTGCTTGTTTGTATAGGACGACCAGAGTTCAGCTTCTGATTCGATACGAGATAAAATGGCTCGATGTGATGCATTGTTTTCTGTCCGTTTCATTGATTGAACCTGACAGATTATTAGATTATTCTTAAAACTAGTAACCTTTACACTTCAACAATGAATTAAACGGATCTAATTGTTTAATGTCCAAGACAACCCTGGCCTGACTGGTGTCTCGCAGTCTCCATTGACGCTTGACAGGGTGGTTTACATCAACATCCAATAGTTACAGATAAAACTTTAGATATGATAGACAAATACACACAGACTAAATGGCTAATTGTTCATTCTTTCTTGCTAGAATTTTTTTCTTTTTTTTTGCAATGTTTGGTGCATCATTTTAGAATGTTTATTTTTTTATAATTTACTGTCAATTTTTCTCTGTCAATCTACATTATAGTTGAATCATTAACTATAAATGATAATCCGCTTATGGCTTTCTAAGTGGATCTTCTGATTTTCTTCAACAGAAATACGAGAAATATGTATGTTATTATTTATAATACTAGTTCAAAAATCTAAAAATATATCTGTGCCTTGTTAGACCGATAGTTAAATGTCTACATTTTTGAAAGCAGCATCTGGGTCCAAATACTTTTATAATTGCATGTATTTAAAAATGTAGTATAGACACCGAGTTATTCCATAAACTCAATCTGCATAGTGCCACCTGTTCTTTTCCTTATTTCGCTGTCTACCTCGTTGAGGTGGACACACATGCTCAGTTCCATCCTTCAACTGCCACCAGCCATATCTACTGGTAGAAGCTGTGACAGTTAAAAGGTCAAAAGCTGCAGCAGAGAGGAAGAATGTCTGGTGTAAATTTTTCTATATTAGCTTTTTCCACTTCCTGGGAATACCCATTGGTATAAGAGGGAGGAGTTATCAGTGATTTAAGAACAGCCTAGAAAAGAGGGCAGCCCCCCATAATTATGCTCAGGAAATAGAATAACAAATCTGCAATCAGAAAATAAAAACAGACTAGACAGAAAGGATGTGTGTTGCTATTTTGCTTTAACTAGCAGAAAATATTATAGGTAATACATTCCCAGGCCTGTAGGAACGATGCCATAGAATGGACTTTTGCTTGCATAAAAATGTGCAAGCTTGTTTGCAGCAAACATACTTATGATTTATATCTACACATAACGTACTGTATATAGCACCTAGAGTTTCACTATTCTGTTGCTGTTTTCCATGTCTTTCAAGAAATACATGGGAACTAAAAGCTGCTACTGAGAAGGATCTTCAAAGCAAAAGCTTTAGATTCAAATATTGGCAAAATGAATCTGCACAGAACTCTGTCTCTTTAAAGAAAAAATAATCATCTCCCTTTTTATGCCATAGAGAGAGAAAACTTACCTTAGACTACAAAGTAATATAACTTTAATTTTAATTTATTTTTTATATATATATTTATACATACCTATACAATTTCGCATAGGACAACTAGACAGGGTTTTTGCACGAACCCAACCCCTTTAAGGCTTCAAGACTAAGTTTAGCAAACGCAAGTAAACAAATTAATGCATATTTCAAGCTGAAGGATTAATTGAAACGGGCAAAATGTTATACTTTTGGCTGCGTCTCTTAGATCCAGGGAACAAAAGCCTACCAAAGCATCATCACCATCAAACAGTGAAATGGAGCAAATCAGACCTGATGTGGTTAAAAAGAAGTGAATACCCACAGCCATGTTTAAAATGGAAAGGTAAAGCCTACCAAAAAGTAGAGACAGTAACTGCACCACAAGTGGGACCGACGTGTTTTCTAGCCCATGGTACTGTAATGAGATGTTTAACAAGCATTTAGAAGTCTTTTTTTTTTTTGTTCACAAACGTTTGGTCATTTAGGGGGACATTTATCAATTCTGCTAAGCCAGTTTTCTGGTGTCAAAGCGTAATGTTGATGGCAACTTTTTGCGACTTTTGGCCCCCTGCACCACCCTGCTCCAGTTTTAAAAGTTGACTGGGATTAAGGCCAAGTTAGATCACTTTAATGTCTAATCTATCTTCTGCAACGTTCTCAAAAGTAGCAAAAATGTTGCTGCACATTCGGTTGGGAGTAGGCACTACTTAGAAAAGACAGGTTAGGATAGTGTTGCCTTCATGGATTTTTGGGATCAATGAGTGCTCATGGTGGTTGTTTGTCTATTAGGATGGGTGAGCGCTACGGTCTAGGTACATTGCTGTTTAGGGGGAGGGGGTAACATTATTTATCAATCATGTGTTTGATATAGTTTACTTACGATATACCCAAATTGGGTTTCTGTACGATTCTGTACATGAATATATGTATCATTTGTGTATATGTTTGAAAGAGAAAGAAAAAGCTCTAAAAATGATCTTTTTTTTTTTTTTTGTTTGCACCCTGCGCAGCCATCTCCCAGTCTCAGAGAACCCATTTAATCTGCAACAGCCAGGACTGCATTGCCTGCTTTATTCCCAGTCTCAAAGGTGCCTTCACCAGCAGTCTAGGCAGTTCCCTTTCTACTAGTAGTCAAACTAGTGTCCCTCCCAAGTAGTCACTGCAGAGCCCCATAATTAAAAATAGAAAAATATAGTTGTTTTCTTGCTAGGCACACATCATACCTGTCCATGTGAAATGTATGGTATTGCTCATCAGCTTCAATGAAGTGAACTGCACTGAGCTACAATATCACATAAAACCTCTGGAAAGGAGTATCAGTTTGGAAGGTAGCCATGCTTTTTTATTAATCATGTGCAACTGCTTGACTTAGAAGCCAACAATAACTATTAAAACAACCACGGTGAAGAGAATTACAGCATTCTGTTAAAAGATCAAAAGTGAAATTCTGATTCAAAAGGGGAAAGAAACAAAAATGAAACCTGTATACTCTTCATTGTTTACACAGGCACAGTGCCATACAAAAGGGACTGAGCTACGGTGACAGGCATAGTCATTGGCCACCAGAAGCCTCAGTGCCTGTGGAAATTATGAGGGGCCTGCAGCAGTTAACAGATTTATGAGGTATCCCACTGATCAAACACTGATGGTCTTTCCTAGGAATAAAGCTTTTATCTCAAGGAAAAGCCCTGCAAGAAGATTCCATACTAAAGCTGTACAAGAGATATTTATGCGTATGAGGCTTCATGCAGACGACCGTATCCAAAACATGGATACCAGCCATGTGCGTCCCGCACTTTCCCATTCCCTGCGTCCCGCACTATTGTAGAGATCAGGGGCGTAGCTAAAGGCTCATGGGCCCTGGTGCAAGAGTTCAGCTTGGGCCCCCCTTCCCTCAAACCTTCGTGCTGCATGAGGCAAAAATTTAAATTGCACCCCCCCTCCTCCATACCAAATTCTTAACCTAACCCCTTCTGTCCAACCAGAGGTGTAACTTGCATACATTTTTTTATAATACCGGTGTATTCTTATGAGGCACAAGGGTCTTTGGGCCCCTCAGGCTCCTGGGCCCGGTAGCGACTGCTACCTCTGCACCCCCTATAGCTACGCCCCTGGTAGAGATGCCTATTCTTGCCTGCAATACAGACAAAAAAGGACATGTTCTATCTCTTTTTGTGGAGCCTAAGGAACGGACAAATGGATATGGACAGCTGTCCACAACTGTTGCACATTCTGCAGGCAGAGAATGCGGCCTGCTCAGGTGCTCAGTTGAGTGGTCGTATTATCTTGTAATGGCCTCTGCATGACAAAACACATATGATCACTAGGTACCCAGCTGCCAGACCTGTGGTGATCAAAGGCCACTGAAATCTCAATTATAGAGGACCCATCACCTCTAATGACATGTCTGTTTTAGTAACTACTTGCATTCCCCCACGTAATATCAACTCTGCAGCATCTTTTCCTATAACTCTATTTTGTGCCATTACTCCTTCTCAAAATTTACAAATCAACTGGCAGCAATCTGCAATAAAGGTCCAACTAGGTGTTACCAGTGACTGGATAGTCCAAGAATGTTTAAGGAAGAGTAGCACTCCAAGCCCTCAATTGGGTAAAAATGAGTCCCAGTGACTGGGTACCTGTTAAGAATCCAGGGTGTCTTGGTGCACGCATCAGACCCTGGCTCCGAATCCTAGTATATATGAAGATAGAAAATCTGCAGCACTCGCCCTCTTCAAGCAAGGATTATTTTATTCACCAACAAGCATCAAACACAGCGACGTTTCCACTTAAAGTATTTTTCAAGATGTTTGAAAAATACTTTAAGTCTAAACGTCGCTTGTTGGTGAATAAAATAATCCTTGCTTGAAGTGGACGAGTGCTGCAGATTTTGTTTCTTCACACTGACTGAATAGTGCCAGAGGTTGACCAGATGGTAAGGGTCATACTACTTGGCTTTTGTGATTAAATGCCTTTAGTTGTTTTCCAAGGCTCCCTGTGTATGACACGACTTTGAGGTCGTTGGCTCTTACCTCTGCCTTTGGCATTTACATCTATTTTTGGTTGTAAGTAGTTTGTGAGAGCAGCAAACTTCCCTCTTTTAGAGATACCCAACCACGTTCCTCCTTCCTTCCCTGCCTCCAGGTCCACACCTGTAAGCAGAAAAGTACAAAGTTAAATATGTTATAAATGTAATGTGTCTGTGAAGGTTCTCATTTATCCAGGTCATGGTATATATCTGTAAAGAATAAATCAAGGCAACTGGACGTACTGTAGATTTCTTGAAAACGTTTCACTCGTTCTTCCAACGAGCTTTCTTAATTCTGAGTGATTGTACAAAAAGGGGGTGTTAGACATCTATTGTCTGCCACGTATAATGCTGTCCTGACACCTTTTTCTGGGAAGTCTTTATCACCTACTGACTCCAATTAGGATAATGGAATCAACACCTTTGACCCAATGCTGGGTATAATTACCAGATGTTGATTCAGTTACATATTTATTCCCAGAATTTTTGTACAGTCACTCAGAATTGAGAAAGCTCGTTGGAAGAACGAGTGAAACGTTTTCAAAAAATCTACAGTACGTCCAGTTGCCTTGATTTATTATTTACAGATATAAATGTAATGGTAAATTAGAACTGCTGAAGGCTTGGTCAGCCATTACTCATGCCGAGAGTGAGAGTAAGTTAACAAGTTGCATCACATACCACTAAGAATCTCATTATTGCTGCCCCAGAAGTCTGCAGGTTTGGAAGGTCTGTGGTAAAATTCATCCCTATTCGCTGCTAGGATGAGCCTAGAATAAGAGAATTAATTTAACACAAAGGTCAGACAAATGACAACACAGTTTTCACATTATTGAGTGAAAAGTAGCAAAAAGTAAATGAAACGTAATAGGGATGAACAAACTTATAACTTATGGTCCATGGTAGCGGAATCAATAACAGAATTCCTAGATAACCCGAACCATGTAGGCCGAATTTGAAAACACAAGTTCACTCAACACTAGTTGACAACTGATGACCTATCCCTAGGATAGAACATCAATATCAGATCAGGGGTTGTTTGATTCAAACAAAAACATGAGTTGCAAGCAAAACTAATATATTACTGTATTGTTAATATTTTTAAGATGGCACTGAAGAACTAACATACTGATCAAAATAGATGCTGCACGCTAGAGAGACACGCCACTGCCACCGCAAAAGATGCATCAGTAAAGGTAACATGAAGATAAGAGGCGAGGCTTAGTAGCGATTAACGTGCCCTCACTACGTGCCTCCATCCCAGTAAAATGTCCGCAGCCCAGAGTATTCATTGATGGCTGGGGATGCTGATGCTACCTCTCTAAAATGAGATAGCTGATCCCTGGTTCTTAACAGCAGCAGCTAGGGAACTGTGCTACAAACTCATTATTCCAGGAGAACCACTATATATATATATATATATATATATATATATATATATATATATATATAAATAAATTAGGGCTGCACGATATGGGAATTTTGTGCGATTGCGGCCCTAAAAATTGTGATAGCGATGCAATATTTTAAGGGAATTGTGCTAGAGGTCTATTTGCTTGGATTTTCTAGAGGATCTGTGGAGGACGTGCTGTTATGGGGAGGATCTGTGGAGGACGCGCTGTTATGGGGAGGATCTGTGGAGGACGCGCTGTTATGGGGAGGATCTGTGGAGGACGCGCTGTTATGGGGAGGATCTGTGGAGGACGCGCTGTTATGGGGAGGATCTGTGGAGGACGCGCTGTTATGGGGAGGATCTGTGGAGGACGCGCTGTTATGGGGTGGATCTGTGGAGGACGCGCTGTTATGGGGTGGATCTGTGGAGGACGCGCTGTTATGGGGTGGATCTGTGGAGGACGCGCTGTTATGGGGTGGATCTGTGGAGGACGCGCTGTTATGGGGTGGATCTGTGGAGGACGCGCTGTTATGGGGTGGATCTGTGGAGGACGCTCTGTTATGGGGTGGATCTGTGGAGGATGCTCTGTTATGGGGTGGATCTGTGGAGGACGCGCTGTTATGGGGTGGATCTGTGCTATGACACATAGGGCCATGAGGGGGCCAGCATAAGACATATAGCATCTTATGCTGGTCCCCCTCATGGCCCTATGTGTCCAAAACTGCGCACATAACTGGATTTGTGTGTAAAGTATTTTACTAGTGTGTAAAACAATCTCTTTCCTATTGATAACATGGCCAGCCTCTGTACTCACTTTCACGATGAATGCACTGCAGCGAGCTGGCCGGCGCGTTACTGGCGTCACTTAGTAACGCTCCTCCCACTTCAGGAAGCAGGAGCATTACTAACTAAGCGACGTCAGTCACGCGCCGGCCGGCCAGCTCGCTGCCGTGCATTCATCGTGACAGTGAGTACTGAGGCTGGCCATGTTATCAAAAGGAGAGAGATTGTTTCATACACTAGTAAAATACTTTACACACAAAGCCAGTTATGTGCGCGGGGCCCCTTCATATATAATCGCAGCATTTTCGGGTCGGCCAAATCGCCATATCGCATTTGCCGATTATCGCGATTCGATTAATTTTACGATATATCGTGCAGCCCTAAATATATATATATATATATATATATATATATATATATATAGCAATTCTCTGCTCGCACATTTAATATAATACATTTCTCATTATACTCGCCTGTAAAATTCTGCACAGTTCCCTAGCTGCTGCTGTTCAGATCGGGGAGCGGCTATCTCATTGGTCAGTATCCAAACTACATGCACTACATGTTAGAGTTTTTCTGCTTTGGTACTGATTCATACATTTTGTGGCTGGTAGAGGTTTATCTGGCTGGTGACTTATACTTTGCACTTGACCAAGCCAATATATGAGTATATAACAGGGATGGCCAACCTGAGGCTCTCCAGCTGTTGCAAGCTACAACTCCCATGCCCGGACAGTCTACAGATATTAGCCTACAGCAGGGCATGGTGGGAGTTGTAGTTTTACAACAGCTGGAGAGCCACAGGTTGGCCATGCCTGGTATATAACCTCCGACCATATGACATTCGCTTTTTTTGTGTGTGTGTTTTAACCTGTTTCTTCTTTACCTGACCGCAGTATTTTTTGCTAAGTAATAAAAATGTCTTCTTTTTTGGATTTTGTAGTTTTGAGTAATATTTCTTTGTAGAGGTTGGATTTCTAATTTGGTTGCACAACTGAAGTACATTTATTGATGCCCAGGTGCCCAGGATCACTTTTCAGATCCTGCCTGTGTGGAAATGTCCCTCAATTCTAGTGAAGATGGAATATGTGGAGCCACTTTGTAAATCTTCTAACATGTAGTTTTCCTGCTGATACAATCATCACATCCATCTTGAAATTTCAGACATACAGGGCAGTTCTGGATTAAAATCTATGTTGGCACTGTTTTTAATGAATGTCAGTATGAGGAATTTCCAATAACTGGTGAAACAGAATTTTATTGTACCTTATGGTGCTAGTCCAGTGTCAAGTCACATTATTTTTATTAATATCGTTTTGTCACATTGCAGTCAATTTCATTCACAGGCTCTTGTAAATAGGCAGGCCCACCAGCACAGGAACCAAGCATATCTCTGCATTTACAGCAAATTGCTCTAGGTCTGCTCTGTGAGATACCAAGTAAGCAATAACCTGTCGGAGCTTAACACTGGCTTTCTACATTATGTATGCATAAATCTACTCTGTTATTTTGCACTTTCTCTCTGTTTACATGGCTTGATAGTTTTTTCTTTTGTGTGCACAAGGTAAATTCTCTGAAAGAATACTAAAACCTCCAAATATATACAATACTGTAAACATAAAAATATCAATCTTAAAGGGTTTTTCCTATGGTGTCTCTTGTCCACAGGATAGGAGATGAGAGTCACCGATTATGAGAGAACAAGGGGCCCTGTGTTCCCCTGTTTACATGGAATGTCGGTCATGTATGTGCACTGCAACTCCACTCAACTCGATGGATGTTTCAGAGATCTGTACATACATGAATGCTGCTCCATTCCATCAGGAGAACAAGGGGCCCTCGTTTTTGTGATCAGTGGGAGTCTCAGCAGTCAGCCCTGAGAGGGATGAGAATCCATTCTGTATAAACATGTCCTCCATCTTGTGCATATGTGGAAAATTAATGAACCAGCTGGCAGGTTTAGGGAGTCTCTGTGTAAATAGTTAAAATGTGTTCTAGCTACAAGGCCAAAGCTCTCGCTTCCTTATCAGAATTTGACAGACAAGAGAGAGTTATGTTCTTTCTGAGTTTTGGGATGCGCTGCTAACGAATACTAACTTTGAAATAAGATGCTACAGAAACTTTAATTATTAGAAGTTTTTAACCATTAAGGACTCATTCTGTTAGTATGGTGCGTAAGTATTGCCTTTTATAAATAACCAATAAAATCATTAGTTTCTCTTTCTACCCCTTTGGTGGTATGCCAGATTTATCTATGCTTATCTGTAGTGTTATAAAAATGTATGCTTGTGTGGAATAAGGAGAGAGAATTTGATTCAGCAAGTGTGTCTGTGTCAGAGCTCTGAGCGCTCATAAAGAAAACTTCAATTAGAACCCCGACAGTCATAGAGGTGGGGGTTTTGCCCCAACAAAACTTGGCGACTCAACGAGGTGCTCGACTAAAGGACATTTCATTGATTGGATAATCCGGGCCGGGACAGACAGATATAAAAGACAGTGCTGCAAGGTAAGAGACTTTATCTTACATCATGTAACTACTTCCCTGACCGGTTGTCTGGCTCGAGGGATTGTTGAAGGAACGTACGTATAAAGTCCTTTTATAGTCGAGTCCATATTGATAAAGAACCTTGAAAGTTGAATACCTATGATTGTTGGGATTAGTTTCTGATCATAAGTAACTTTGATTGGGATGTTTTTGGTCTGGCTTTAGGAGTCATGGTATATGTTTTGTTTTTTACTGTGTTTGGAAAACTGCTGAACATTATAGAAAGAGAAATCAAAGTCCTTGGACTCAAATGTCCGGTTTGTAGACATTAGATTTTTATAATAAATCTCAGTAACAGAATACACTAGGTGATATAGTTGGGAAGCTCTAGGGAAACTGAGGCTCAGTAACAGAGTACACTAGGTGACATAGTGGGGAAGCTCTGTGGAAACTGAGGGAAAACAGACATCTGAATTTTGTTACTTTCTGTAGTTGTTCTGGCACAGTTGAAGAGCAATGGGGAATAATTTTAGTATACCCAAAGGTTATAAGACAACCAAACCATTGGTGCAGGAAAGAGGAGGAAAGGAGGGTCTGAAGAACGTGGACAGGGTGTTAAAAAAGGCAGGGATGAAGTATGGAAATCTTAACCCTAGGAGTACTAGTACGGTGGCGCCCTGATTTAGGGAGGAAGCTCTGAGGAAGCTAGGCTGGGAAAGATTCAGTAGAACACATTGTGGTTGGATAAAGGATATGAATGTGAAGAAGTGGTTGACATATGGATAAAAGTAGCTCGTAAGGTTGAAACTGAGGGATGGAGAGAAGTTGTGTGAGGTAGATTGTTGCATACTCAGAAACAGAAAGGCAGTACCAGTAGAATAAGGGTACTTTCACACTTGCGTTGTTTGATTCCGGCAGGCAGTTCCGTAGCCTGAACTGCCTGCCTGATCAGGCAAACTGTATACAAACGCATGTCATTTTTTCTGACTGATCAGGCATTTTTCAGACTGATTAAGATCCTGATCAGTCAGAAAAATGCCTGATCAGTCAGAAAAATGCCTGATCAGTCAGAAAAATGCATTGCAATACCAGATCAGTTTTTCCGGTGTCATCAGGCAAAACTGATCAGGTATTTATTCTTTTCTCATTTTTTAAAGTCTGGGCATGCACAGCCTGGAAGGACGGAGCCGGCATTCTGGTATTTTGAATGCCGGATCTGGCACTAATACATTCCTATGGAAAAAAATGCCGGATCCGGAATTCAGGCAAGTCTTCAGTTTTTTTCGCCGGAGATAAAACCGTAGCATGCTACGGTTTTCTCTTTTGCCTGATCAGTCAAAATGACTGAACTGAAGACACCCTGATGCATCCTAAACGGATTACTCTCTATTCAAAATGCATGGGGATATGCCTGATCAGTTCTTTTCCGGTATAGAGCACCTGTGACGGAACTCTATACCGGAAAAGAAAAACGCTAGTGTGAAAGTAGCCTAAGTCTATAGTGGCTCTCCCTCTTTTTCAAACGTGGTGATGGTGTACTGTTTTAAGTGACTCACCCCGTCACAACTAAATATAATTCGTATAAAAAGGAAAAAGAAAAACAGGTACTCACCATCTGGATTTTGAATTAAAATGTACAGATATCTTTATTATACTTTTCCACATAAAATTAAAATATAGAGTTGCTGCTTCTTTTTTGATCTCTGGCCAAGAGGGGCAGTTTGTCTCTTGGCTGAGGATCACTAGTTAGTAGATGTATATTGTGATGCCGTTTTCAAATGCATGTATATTAACAGTATGTTTATCCCTTTAGGGGAAATATATCAAATATATATCACCTAAAATCTAGTGGATTTTGTGCCTATATTTACACCATGGATTATGAAAGCTTGGTAGCTGAATACATAGTTGGAGGCTGACTACATATAATATTGTGCATAAAAGGTTGAGTACGTTCACCATGAATTATAGGTGCTCAATAGCTGAGTACATAGTTAAAAGCTAAATAAATAAGATATTGTGCAAAAAACGCTGAGTACATTCACCATAAATTATTGCTTGATAGCCGAGTACATAATTGAGAGCATAAGATAAAGGCTGAATACATAAACTTTCTTCAAGCTGAGTACATAAAAAGTATTTCCACAAATAGGTAAAAATAGGAATATTTACACAATTAGGTAAAAAAAAAAATGTTCGTCCCAAAGAACAAAAATGTCACTTTGATCCACCGTGAGTATAACCTTCCCTTTGTTAGGAGAGGTAGGTTTACAGTCTCTGTGTTATAAAGTGTGAACTTGGTACATTCCTCCAAGGCAGTACCATTCCTGGTTGACATGTGGGAGGGGGGGGGGGGTAGGCAAAACCGTAGTAGACCAGAGTTTCTTGCAGCCTCATCAGTTAACCCCTTTTCATATACCGGCTGTGGGATTTACAGGAGAAACAATTTTTGTCCGTGAATCTGAGCCAGTTAAACTAAGGAAAAAAAAACTTTACGGTTGTTACCCAATTGTTAGTTAAAGGGAACCTGTCACCGGGATTTTGTGTATAGAGCTGAGGACATGGGTTGCTAGATGGCCGCTAGCACATCCGCAATACCCAGTCCCCATAGCTGTGTGCTTTTATTGTGTAAAATAAACTATTTGATACATATGCAAATTAACCTGAGATGAGTCCTGTACGTGACACATCTCAGGGACAGGACTCATCTCAGGTTAATTTGCATATGTATCAAATCGGTTTTTTTTTCACAATAAAAGCACACAGAGCTATGGGGACTGGGTATTGTGGATGTGCTAGCGGCCATCTAGCAACCCGCGTCCTCAGCTCTGTACACAAAATCCCGGTGACAGGTTCCCTTTAAAGAAAATCTGCCAGAACCTCTTTTAGAGACTGAAGTTTTGCAAGCTCTGGGAGCCCACATACACTTTTACCCCGATGGCACTGCCAGGGCTGTAGACCAGGCTGTTCTTGAGGTGGTACCGAAGAATTTATGGGCAACATCAAAAACAGACATAGGGAAACGTCACGTGTCTCCGGTCACTGTGCATCTTAAGCCAGGATGTCAGCCCCCTCAAGTGAAGCAGTACCCCCTCAGTCATGCTCAGGAGATAGCAGTGGCCAGTCAAATTGATGCTTTTCTCCAGACCAGTGTATTGATAAAAACAGTATCTCCCGCTAATACCCCAATAAAGAAGAAACCAGTTAAGGGACAGCCTGTCAGTTACAGGATGGTTCATAATCTTAGAGACGTTAACAAGGTGACAGTTTTACAAACTCCAATAGTGCCAAACCCACATACCTTAATGTCACAAGTTCCATCCACTGCTACATGTTTCACAGTGATAGACCTGGCAAATGCTTTCTTTAGTGTCCTGTTGCACCAAGACTGTCAGTATCTATTTGCCTTTACATTTAAGGGTAACCACTATACTTAGACTGTCCTGCCTCAAGGAGCTCAGAACTCCCCGGCCATGTATACACAGGCTCTGCAATCTGTCCTTACAAACTGGGCACCGCCCGGCTCAGTGGTCCTGTTACAATACGTTGATGATTTGCTCCTGTGTGCTGAAGACAATGAGACTTGCTGTGTGGCAATTACATCACTTAATTTTCCTACATCAGAACGGGTGTAAAGCCTCGAAACAGAAGCTGCAGTTTTGTAAAAAAACAAAGTTGTATTTCTAGGACACTGCCTCTCCCATGGAGTTCGCCACTTAACTCCAGAAAGAAAGGCGGCTGTTGAAAGGATTAGTGTTTTAGGTATCGAACTTTCGATACCGAATCAATACTTTTCTGCCAGTATCAATTCAATATCAGGATGTAAATTTTTTCAATACTAGACCCTCTTCTTATGGTGCTTGGTGCACGCGGACAGACAGTTGAGAAGGAGGAAGGGAGGGAGTCCATCCCTCCTATGACGCGGTCGCGCTGAGCCCAATTAAGTGAGCGGGCTCCGAAGCTGCCTGCACCACTGCAACCAATGATTGTGCCGCTATTAATTAAAGCAGGAGGCGGGATGGGGGAGGGAATACACTGCTGCGCTGTCTGAGCTAGTGAGCTCGGCGAACGGCAGCAGCCTCCTCCTCCTGTCCTCCCCAGAGTCAAGCAGCCAGCATAGCAGGTGCCTAGCCACTGTGCCACCAATGATAATTAACCTTCAATACAAATACAGGAGATTACTCAGGGGCGCGCACCCGCCCCCCGAGTATTAAAGTAATTGGAGGCGCAGTGCGCCCCCCCTCCGCCCCCCCATTATTATAATGATTGGTGGCAGTGGCCACAGGGTCCTCTCCTCCTCATTGGCGGTAAAGTGGCAGTTCTGATTGGAGCCCCAGCAGTGTAATCCTGGGGCTCCAATCGGTTACCATGGCAGCCAGGACGCTACTAAAGCTGCCACCGTCAGCTCCCTGCTGCTGTGTGCATTATGCACAGGGCAGCAGGGATGGTGCAAAGTCCCATTAACCTTAATAGAGATCTATTTGGGTGAATAGGACAAGGGATTAAAAGATCTAGCTTATAAGGGCAATAGTTATTCAATAAAAAAATAAGTTAAAAAAAATAATAAAACACCAAATTATTAAGTATAAATAGGTCCCTTTCCCAATTTTACATATAAAATATATAAACAAATAAACATATTACATATCGCCACGTCTAAAAAGTCCAAACTATTAAAATAAAATAAAAACTCCTATGCGGTGAACGCCATAACAGAAAAAATAAATAACTAAAAAACGCACGATTTGCAATTTTTTTGGTCACCTTGCCCCCCTTAAAAAATAGGATAGGACTGTTCAATTATGGGCCGAACGTTCCATAAAATGTGGAATGCACGTGGCTTTTTTGGTGTTTTATCTTTTTTTTTGCGTGGTATCAAATGGTATAGAGTATCGCAAAACTTTTTTATGGTATCGAAACCGAATCAAAATTTTGGTATGGTTACAACCCTAGAAAGGATACAAGTGCCCAAAGGAGCACAAAGCCTAAGGGTGTTTTTGGGGGTGGTGTCATACTGTCGCCCCTGAATTAGACATGCCTTCATGTTAATTCAGCCTTTTTATGATTGTCTGTCATATGACCAGTTTCAAACTTACAGAGAGGTGGTGAATAATTTCCATACATTGAAGCTGTGCATAACCTCAGCCCCAGCCCTGGGAATCCCAAAATATGACTAGGAATTTAACCTGTTCTGTTTAGAAATGCAGGGTGACAGCACGGCTGTACTGACTCAGAAACATGGGGACCGCCAGTGGCCAGTGGCGTACTTTTCAGCCAGATTAGATCCTGTCGCCAGAGACGCCCCCCTCCTGTGTCAGGGCGGTAGCGGCAGTGCAGGCAATGATAGAAAAAGCCTCTAAAATTATGTTAGACTACCCGGTGACTGTACAAACACCACATGACATACAGGGCATATTAACACAGGTTCAACCTAAGCATATTTCTATGGCCAGGCAACTCAGACTCCAATGTGCACTCCTCATGCCCGCTAACATTTCTTTCAAAAGATGTACTACTCTGAATCCTGCTACTCTGTTACCAATCAGAGATTCAGAAATGGGGGAAGGGGGCATAGAAGGTACAGGCAGCCTGATAGTCATGGGAGTCATGTTCCGTGTACAATTAATGCAACAAGAAGTCAGGATTTAATCATGTACATGAAAACACCCTTGATAACCCTGATTTTGAGTATTTTGTAGATGGAAGCAGGTTTATGGGAGAGGATGGCCGATTCCACACTGGATATGCAGTGGTCACACAGCATGAGGTAGGGATAGCTGAACCACTGCTACCTCACATGTCAGTGCAAGAGGCTAAGCTGAAGGCACTTACTGAGGCGGGTAAATTGGCCAAGGGGAAGAAGGTGAACATCTACACGGACTCAAGGTATGTTTTTGGTATTCCACAAGACTATGGACCCATATGGCGGGCTAGAGATTTTCTAACTTCAGCAGACCAGCCAATTAAAAATAAAGACTCTGTACTTGAACTTATGAACTCTGTTATCACCAGAGGAGGTTGCTATTATTAAGGTAAAGGCTCATACAAGATGTACCACGGTGGAAGCAAAAGACAATGATCGAGCGGACAAGGCATCCAAACAAGCTGCACTCCAGCCACTAAATGCTGACGCCAACCCGGTGAGAGCCTTGAGGACAGTTCAGTAAGTACATTTCCTCCTGAGGAAAGAACTTTGGGCAAAACAAGGGGCCAAACCTGATTAACATGGAATTAGGAGAAACAAGGACAAAATTTGTCTACCGTGCCCTCTATATCCATCTATGGCTCAGGAGGACCACGGGCACACCCCCAGGCCACTTTACCCGTTCCAAAGACTGCAGATAGACTACATACAACTACCTAAGGTAAGAGTATATGAATTTGTCCTTGTGTGTGTTAATCTCTTTTCAGGGTGGCCGGAAGCCTTCCCAGTAGTAAAGGAAAATGCAAATAAGCTGGTCAGTGAACCGCTACCTCATACTAGGGACAGTACCGGAAGAGTTTAGGCTCTGTTACATTCTGATACCTTAGTTTGCCAAGGAATTTGAGCTATTTAAACCTTTTATCTCATTGACTATCTATGATCCATTATCTATTTTTAACATTGGGACCAATTTTTGATACTGTGATACTTTTCAAATTGTGATATTTTGTCCTTTTACTGTTGCCAACACAGAACCAATTACCAACCACTACGGATTTATTGTATTCTTATGGCTACTGTACCGAATATGCACTTAATTTGAAGCTATAATCTTACTTACCTCTGCACGCAGTACACTGGACCTAACCCTGCTGGTACAGTTTTTAAGGTGGTGTGTCACAGAGGATATACATTACAACATCTCCTCAAGTGACTGCCCTTTGATAATTGCCAGCAACATTGTGTTAAGAATCTCTATGTTCTTGATTATTGACAGCAACACTGTCAGAAATTATATTTAAAGGGGTTGTCCAGGATAAAAATTTTTTTTTAAAACCAGTTAAATCACTATTAATAGCGGTTTGAAGGTCCACCCAGATGTTTTTAGGTATTTTTACACTTCAGCAGGGCTCCTACAGTCCCCCACTGATTGTTTACCTTTCTGTTTATGTGTGCGGTAACTTCCTGCCTCAATGCTTTCTGGGTCCCAGCGCAGCTAAACGCCTCCTTCCTTACTAAGAATGCGCCCTGCTCGGTGAGGGGCGTGGCTTAGAGCTGCGATGGGCGTGGCTTCGCGGGGGCGTGGCTTAGCGCGTCTGTTGCCACATAGTTACTGCCCCTCCATGCGCTTGGAATAATTAGAGGCTGACGGTGACGTCACCGGGCTCCTTGTGAAGCGGAAGGAGAGGCTTCGCTATGCAGAAAGGGACCCGGTACGTCACTCACGGTGATAGAAACTGCACTTCCGGCTGAAAATTTGTGAAGTGAAAAAGGGCCATCAGAAATGTCTGGTAAGGGAAGGACAGGCATGAATGTAATATTTAGGGGACCATTGTACATGTACACCCATGTCCCCAATCCCGGACAACCCCTTTAATGTGTTTTATTTTATCTACCATCTCAATTACATTAATAAAAATTAGTAACCAAATATCTTAGGAGTGCCCAGTCCTTCTATTTATACTTCGTATTAACAATTAAAGACTAATTCTGTTAGTATGGTGCAGAAGTATTGCCTTTTATAAATAACCAATCAAATCATTAGTTTCAATTCCACCCCTTTCGTAGTGTGCCAGATTAATCTATGCTTATCTGTATGCTTGTGTGGAATAAGGAGAGAGAATTTGATTCAGCAAGTGTGTCTGTGTCAGATCTCCGAGTGCTCAAAGAAAACTTCAATTAGAACCCCGACAGTCATAGAGGTGGGGGTTTTGCACCAACAGCACCCGTGGATAGGCGGATAGGTATTAGGTCATTGGACAACCCCTTTAATAAGACATCCTTAACCCCTTAAGGACACAGCCTTTTTACACCTTAGGACCAGGCCATTTTTTGCAAATCTGACCAGTGTCACTATAAGTGCTGATAACTTTAAAACGCTTTGACTTATCCAGGCCGTTCTGAGATTGTTTTTTCGTCACATATTGTACTTCATGACACTGGTAAAATGAAGTTAAAAAAAATATTTTTTTGCACCAAAAAATACCTAATTTAACAAAAATTTGGAAAAATTTGCAAATTTCAAAGTTTCAGTTTCTCTACTTCTGTAATACATAGTAATACCCCTAAAAATTGTGATGCCTTTACATTCCCCATATGTCTACTTCATGTTTGAATTATTTTGGGAATGATATTTTATTTTTTGGGGATGTTACAAGGCTTAGAAGTTTAGAAGCAAATCTTGAAATTTTTCAGAAATTTACAAAAACCCAATTTTTAGGGACCACTACAGCTCTGAAGTCACTTTGCGAGGCTTACATAATAGAAACCACCCAAAAATGACCCCATTCTATAAACTACACCCCTCAAGGTATTCAAAACTGATTTTACAAACTTAGTTAACCCTTTAGGTGTTGCACAAGAGTTATTGGCAAATGGGGATGAAATTTGAGAATTTCATTTTTTTGGCTAATTTTCCATTTTAACCCATTTTTTCCACTAACAAAGCAAGGGTTAACAGCCAAACAAGACTGTATCTTTATTGCCCTGACTCTGCCGTTTACAGAAACACCCCATATGTGGCCGTAAACTACTGTACGGCCACACAGCGGGGCGTAGAGTGAAAGGTGCGCCATATGGTTCAAAACTGATTTTAGAAAGTTTGTTAACCCTTTAGGTGTTGCACAAGATTTAATGGAAAATAGAGATACAATTTCAAAATTTCACTTTTTTGGCAGATTTTCCATTTTAATATTTTTTTTCCAGTTACAAAGCAAGGGTTAACAGCCAAACAAAACTCATTATTTATGGCCCTGATTCTGTAGTTTACAGAAACACCCCATATGTGGTCGTAAACTGCTGTACGGGCACACGACAGGGCGCAGAAGGAAAGGAATGCCATACGGTTTTTGGAAGGCAGATTTTGCTGGACTGGTTTTATTGACACCATGTCCCATTTGAAGCCCCCCTGATGCACCCCTAGAGTAGAAACTCCATAAAAGTGACCCCATCTAAGAAACTACACCCCTCAAGGTATTCAAAACTGATTTTAGAAAGTTTGTTAACCCTTTAGGTGTTGCACAAGATTTAATGGAAAATAGAGATACAATTTCAAAATTTCACTTTTTTGGCAGATTTTTCATTTTAATATTTTTTTTCCAGTTACAAAGCAAGGGTTAACAGCCAAACAAAACTCATTATTTATGGCCCTGATTCTGTAGTTTACAGAAACACCCCATATGTGGTCGTAAACTGCTGTACGGGCACACGACAGGGCGCAGAAGGAAAGGAATGCCATACGGTTTTTGGAAGGCAGATTTTGCTGGACTGGTTTTATTGACACCATGTCCCATTTGAAGCCCCCCTGATGCACCCCTAGAGTAGAAACTCCAAAAAAGTGACCCCATTTTAGAAACTACGGGATAAGGTGGCAGTTTTGTTGGTACTAGTTTAGGGTACATATGATTTTTGGTTGCTCTATATTACACTTTTTGTGCGGCAAGGTAACAAGAAATAGCTTTTTTGGCACCATTTTTTTTTTGTTATTTACAACATTCATCTGACAGGTTAGATCATGTTGTAATTTTATAGAGCAGGTTGTCACGGACGCGGCGATACCTAATATGTATACAATTTTTTTTATTTATGTAAGTTTTACACAATGAATTAATTTTTAAAACAAAAAAAAGTTTTAGTGTCTCCATAGTCTAAGAGCCATAGTTTTTTTTAGTTTTTGGGCGATTATCTCAAGTAGGGTCTCATTTTTTGCGGGATGAGATTACGGTTTTATTGGCACTATTTTGGGGTGCATATGACTTTTTGATCGCTTGCTGTTACACTTTTTGTGAAGTAAGATGACAAAAAATTGCTTTTTTTACACCGTTTCTTTTTTTTTTTTTTTTACGGTGGTCACCTGAGGGGTTAGGTCATGTGATATTTTTATAGAGCCGGTCGATACGGATGCGGCGATACCCAATATGTATACTTTTTTTTATTTATGTAAGTTTTACACAATGATTTCATTTTTGAAACAAAAAAAATCATGTTTTAGTGTTTCCATAGTCTAAGAGCCATAGTTTTTTCAGTTTTGGGGCGATTATCTTGGGTAGGGTATGATTTTTGCGGGATGAGATGACGGTTTGATTGTTACAATTTTGGAGTACATACAACTTTTTTGATCACTTTTATTAACTTTTTGGGGAAGTAAGGTGGGCAAAATTTCAATTTCATCATAGTTTTAAATTTTTTTTTTTTATGGCGTTCACCGTTTGGGTAAAGTAACATGACCGTTTTATAGATCAGGTGGTTACGGACACGGCGATACCAAACATGTGTAGGGAATTTAATTTTTTTTATTTTTAATCAGTGATAAATGTGTTTTTTGATTTTTACTTTATTTTCACTTTTTTTCACTTTCTTTTTGACCCAGACCCACTTGGTTCTTGAAGATCCAGTGGGTCTGATGTCTGTATAATACAGTACAGTACAATATATAGTACTGTACTGTATTTTACACTTTGTCTGAACAGATCTATGCCTTTCAGCACAGTTCTGTTCAGCACCATGGACAGCAGGACGCCTGAGAAGGCGTCCTGTTGCCATGGGAACCTTCCCCGTCTGCTCAGTTATGGTCAGAACTGCGCAGACGGGGAAGGGTAAGGACGGGGCTTGGGGGGCTGCCTGGGAGCTCTCTCCCTCTCCATTCGGAGGGGCTGCAAAGGCACAGCAGCCCCCCGATGGGAGAGGGAGGGAGCTCCCTGCGCTGTTAACCTTTTCCATACAGCGGTCCGTACGGACCGCTGTATGGAAAGGGTTAAACGGCTGACATCGCATCACCGATGTCAGCCGTTTATACCAGGGTGCCAGCAATGTGCTGGCACCCTGGTATACCCACTAGACACCAACGATTACGCAATGGGAGGCGGGCGGGGGATCGCGATCCCGCCTGCCGCACCGCCCGCCTCCCGCACCGCCCGCAACCCTCCCCCTGCACCTCCCACCCGGCAAAAATCACTAAGGGGTGCAGGAGGGGGGGATACAGATGCATTTTAGGAATGCTAAAGTTTCTGATCCCCGCGGTCAGGGACCGCGGGGATCAGAAACTGCAGAAATCGCAGCAAA
Source organism: Bufo gargarizans (assembly GCF_014858855.1). NCBI lineage: Eukaryota > Metazoa > Chordata > Amphibia > Anura > Bufonidae > Bufo > Bufo gargarizans. Next base: position 548,276,445 of record NC_058080.1, on the reverse strand, counting down.
CCGCAGGTCTGAATTGACCTGCGGTTTGCCGCGATCGCCGACATGGGGGGGTCACGGGACCCCCCGGCGCATTTAGCCTAGGTGCCTGCTCAATGATTTGAGCAGGCACCGGGTTCCGATCACTGCCAGCCGCACGGCAGTGATCAGAAATACACAGGGCGTACATGTACGCCCTGTGTCCTTAAGTACCAGGGCACAAGGGCGTACCTGTACGCCCTATGTCCTTAAGAGGTTAAAGTTGTCTTACTTGAGCAACTAGTATATTCATCACGTAGAGAAAGTTTATACAAGGCACTTACTAATGTATTGTGATTGTCCATATTGCCTCCTTTGCTCGCTCGATACATTTTTCCATCACATTATGCACTGCTTATATCCATGGGTTACGGCCCTGGAAAAAGCACTGGTCTCTCTGCTGACTGGGACTGTGGGAGCAAACTTAGGCACATATACAAGTATACAGCTCCCGTCTTAGTCACCTTGTTTTGAGCTGCAGTGGTGGCTATAACCCCTGGAAATGAGCAGTGTATAATGAGATGGAAAAATTCATTATAAAGGAGGCAATATGGACAATCACAATGCATTATTAAGTGCCTTGTACTAACTTTCTCTACATGATAAATGCCATTTGCTGAAGTGAAACAACCCCTTTAAAGTGGTTATCCCAAGAAAGGTTATTTTCCTTTATCGACAGGATAAATATTGGACTGTGTTAGGTCCAACCACTGGGACCCCCTAACAACCACCCGAAGAAGGCTATCCTGTATCCCCCCTCTAAATGGAGTGGTGATGCTCATCAGTTCACTGCTCAATTCACTTCTATGGGACCAATTCACACAAAGCTCTGTCAGTAAAATAAAAGTTAATCAATCTGTGGACCGACATGTATACTACCACTCCATTCAATGGAGGACTCAGGGACCCTCCAACTCAGGATCATTGGCGACACCAACAGTTGGATCCAAGAGTTCCACTGTTTATCACTAATAATGGGGTTAAGTGATAAATCAGTACTTACTTACTATCATCCTAATACAGCTTGTTCTTATACACTTGAAAAAGGAGCCATCCCACTAAAATGAATGGCACTGCTTCTAGTTACACCTGCTCATCGATGCACTGTCGACCGTGAGCAGGTAAACAAAGGAAGGCAGCGCTAGCATGGAGGGTGGCCTTCCCTTCAACCAGCTGATCGGCAAGAGTGCCGGGTGTCTGACCCCTGCTGATCTGATATTGATGACCTATCCTGAGGATAGGTCATCAATATTAAAATCCACAAAATCCCTTTAAGTTCTATATATAGTATAGTCGGTATACATATAGGGTTTTTTCACCTTGTGCTTCCTGTTTCATGAATACAATGCAGTTAAGGCTACTGTCACACTAGTGTTAATATTTTTCGGTATCATAGGGTCTTAATACCGGAAAAAATAAATGCTTCAGTTTTGTCCCTATTTATTGTCAATTGGGACAAAACCTAACTGAACAGAACGGAATGCTCCAAAATGCATTTCATTCTATTTGGTTACATTCTCATACCAGAGAGCAAACCGCAGCATGCTGCAGTTTGCTTTCCGTCATGGGATGCGGATCAATACTGATCCATCATGACCCACAATGCAAGTCAATGGGGAAGGATCCGTTTTCTCTGACACAATCTGACAACAGAAAACACATCCGTCCCCCATTGACTTTCAGTGGAGTTCATGACTGATCAGTCTTGGCTATGTTAAAGATAATACAACCGGTTCCATTCATAACGGAAGCAGACGGTTGTACAAAAGTAACCCTCCCGGATCCCGCAAAAACACTAGTGTGAAAGTAGCCTAAGAGTGACACACAGGTGAAAGAAGGGGTACCTCCATATAAATTTGTGACTGTGGAAAGCAGGGTGATGGCTCCTGGCATGTAGGCAAGAATAAATAAAGCATTGCATCACCCCCTTATATTTCGGGTGATGTTGCCTTCATTTATAGCCCCCCCAATCCCTGCCTCTTGCCCTATATGATGTGCGCTAGGCTTTTATTCCTGACCTTCAGCAGGCTACACTCCGGACCAGGTCCACATTGTCAATTCTCTGTCGGGATATTTCCATGATTACCATGTCATCAATTGACCCTCGTCAGCTACAGCGGACGCAGTCTCCATAAATCTGCACAGTCAATTGAGGGTGAACAGCTTCTTTGTAGCCTATTATTCCTGGGAGGAAACACTGCTCTGTGCCAAGAATCATGTTAGTGCTGCCGCCAAGACCTCTGGAATGTTGGCGGATGCCATGACACCTGCACTTCCTGGATGTCGCGGTCACTATTGTCCGCAGCATCTAGAGAGTTACATAGCCAGGACTGGAGTTATCTTCGTTCAGGGTATTACAGCGGGAACCCCGCTACAGTCAGTGCCAGGCTCTCGCTGTGATCCAGAGTGCTATATCAACACAGCTTGTGCAGGGGCTCTTCAGTCTCTGCCACTTGCCCCAGGGTTAATTGTTCAGACACTCTGCAAGGACTGACTATACTCTACATAATGCTCTGTTACAAAAAAAATTATAAAAATCAATTCTCAATATTTCAAAAAACAACAACGCTGGGCTCTGAAAGAGGGAATTAAATCAAATTAGTTTGATTAATCACCCAGCATTAGTTTCAAATGTTTTATAGTAAATTTGAAAAACAAAATATAGGCACAAAACACCCCACTGTCCCCCAAGCAGGGGGTTAATGAACAAGTATTCAATGTGGCATAACTAAAGTAGAAGAAATGTATAGTATATGAAGGAGATGGAGTGACCCCATGGAAATGATAAACATATTTAAGTATAGGAAAGAGAAAGTTAAAGGGGTTGTCAAGGTTCAGAGCTGAATCCGGACATATCGTCTTCTTCCCCCACTCAGCCCCTCTGACATGAGCATTTCATGCTCCGATGCTCTCCCTTGCGCTGTGCTGTATCGTGCACGGAAAGGGCAGTTTGTTTATATTTTTTTACACGGCTTCCAAATGCCAGGGCAGCGCTAAAGGCTGCCCATAAGTGTTGGTAAAGTAAAGCGCTCACTGCTAGGTGGAAGCCTACGCCTAGCAGAGACCCGGTACGTCACCAGATCTGCAGAAAAAAAAAAAAAACTTGCCCTGCGCGATACAAGAAATGCTCCGGATGCTCATATCACAGAGACTGAGTAGCGGAGGAAGGTCCACTTGAAGGACCTCAGTAGTCCGAGTGGTTCTGGCCGCCGACAGGAAGAAGGACGGGGCATTTTTTAGACTATGATGTGGGGAGGGGGCGGAACCGTTTGCCGAGGCTGTGGGAGGCTATTTGAGGATCAGGAGGCGTTCTTGGGCACTGCAGGGAGGCGTCACCGGGCACCGGAGAGTGAAAAAAACGCCCCTCTGGGCACCTTGGAGCCTCATTAGCATATCATAAAAAGCGCTTTTATATCAAAAGTACAAAACTAAATAAAGTAAAAAGAAGACTGCTGGAAATAAGGTACTTTAGTGAACATAGCAATGGTGACAGCTTAAAACGGTAAAAGCAGGTGACAGATTCCCTTTAATTCATAACCTTCTAGTAGGAATAATAAATGAATGGTACAACATACAGGTATAAGAAAATGCTCCACATCAGTTATTGCATGGCGATTGCAAGTAGTTCCTAATACAGACATGTCGGGAGAGGTTACATCCTGTATACACACCACGGTGAGAAGAGAGAACTTGCTCAGACATCCATTGTTACAATCAAAAAGGCAGGCAAACATATAGAAGGAGGGATAACAACACTATTGGTAGATCATGCTATAGAAATAGTCCCAGCAAAACATATTATAAAGTGAGATGGATACAGTCATTGCCGTCTAGCTGTCAGTATTTGTATCCATGATATAATCTGCTAATTCTGAGATTCTGAAGCTGCAAACTGGAAACTCTTGTGATTGCCAGGCTTACATGGGATGTGCTTTATCTGTCTCCTGGAGAATTGATAAAGGAGTCAGTTCTTGCATTTGTTTGAACACAGGCAAAACGCTGACCTCCTGTAAGGAAGGAGCAGGGTGCCGGCAATGAGCTGAGATAAAAGGATGTTCAAAGGGTCTTAGAAGAAGATGAGCAGACATAATAGATGTGACTACGGCTCTGCAGCAATGCAGTATGTAGAGAACAGCCAGAATATTATGCCACTGGTGCTCGGTGATATCTCACTCACAAAATAGCAGTGATTCTGTAGTATTAGGATATATAAGTATATACGGAAAGAGGCACACTTCAGGTGGTATACTGTCATAAGATACAGCAACACATAGTGGACTACAGGTTCTAGATTTTATTTTTAATAAAAAAAAAAAAAAAAAAGGTATTCTATAACAGAAATGAGGCATGTATCAACGGTGATCACACAATATCTTCACTTTTGTTGAGATAATATAAAACATGTCAGCTAACCCTTTAAAGAGCATCTGTCAGCAGATTTGTACCTATGAAACTAGCTGACCTGTTACATGTGCAGCTGAAGACAACTGAACCCAAACTCCAAGGACATACGGACCAGGAATTTAGTTAGTGAGCTCCATTGTGGACAGCAAGTGATAACGCCTGTAAAGCCCTGCAGAATATGCCGGCACTATGTGAGTGAGTAAAATACTGTATTTTTTGCTCATAAAATATTTTCCATCAGACCTCCAATCAAACCTCCAATATTAATCAATCCTCAGCTCAGTGCGCCAATCAGACCCCCATTGTTAAGACATCAGAACTAACCCGCAATGTTAAGATTTCCATATCAATAAGTCCCCCAATAAGACCTCCACATTAAAAAGTCCCCCAATCAGATCTCAGATGAGAGCCCAATGTGAATGACCCCCATTCAGACCCCATGCTCAGATCAGAGAAAAACAAATAAAACAACTTACTTCTCCTGCTCGGAATGCCACCTCAACCGCTCCTTTCGTCAATCTTCTTGTTCTTCCTGATGCGCGCACTGTGCTGTGACCCGACGTCACACAACGTGAGGTCACAGACCGGCGACGTCCTCACGCTATGCGCAGCCACATCACAGCAAGCAGCCGAGGAAGACCGGGAAGCATTGGGTACAGAGCACGGAGAGCGCTGCACTAACCACTTCCGAGTCCTCCTGTACTAATGAGTTTCCATAATTGAAGTGGTCATTAATATTCACCCCATAAGACTAATTAAAATCCCCCCCCCCCCCACTTTCGGGGAAAAAGTGCGTCTTACAGGGCAAAAAATACGGTAAATAAATTGTAGACTAAACCAGAGGGAAGCCTGTAAAACAGGTCAGGCCCGTTATACAAAAAGGCTACTGCACAAATAAATGGAATAATCACATGATGTATATGTTCCAGTATAGCAACTGGCTAGTGAGTCAGTCTTTAGAAAAAAAGACTATGTTGATCAAACTGGAATAGGTTTTCAGTGCCGTTTACACTTGTGTTATCCCTCACATGTGATGCTACCAGTCCCTAAAAGATTTACAAGGGCGTCTGTCAAGTTCTGGGGGTTTTTTGTCACAAAAATAATAGCACTGCACGCGCATAGGCAGATTTAATCTAGCACTAAGTTCACCGTCAGATTTACAAAGGGGTCCTTCAGATTCAGTCAGTTTCCGTTATCTTGAAGGCATGCAAATCAAATCTCCCAAAAGCCTCTGACAGCAGTGTATATAACATAACTTCTGCCATTTTTGTCATACTTATGTAGCACCAGCAAATTGAGAAGCGATTTACAAAATTTGTCATTACACAGAGTAAAATACTAATCAACAATTCACAAAAAAGGAACCAGGACCCCGCCCACAAGACCTTATATGAGGAAATAGGAGAGGCTCAAAAAAGTAGAAGTGTGTATTCTGTACAATGGTCCTGCCAATTTTTGGTTATATATTATATAATATATATATTATATATATACACAAAAAAACAAAATGGCTGCACACAGTTATATACACAAACAATAGAGCTAAGAAATGGGGGTCATTCTAGATTAAAGTGGTACAATTCCGACTATAAATGAGTAATGGAAGCTCTTAGCGCACATACGTGTCAAGGTGGCTTCTGCAGATTGGTCACTAACACTGAACCCTAGGCCTAATAATGGGCTAATATATTCTGTTTTGTAGAGATATCTTCTCCACAGTCATCATCACAGGCAGGATTACAATGACAGTTCCACCTATACAGTGGAAATAAAAAGTCTATACACCCCTGTTAAAATGTCAGGTTTCTGCGTTGTAAAAAAAATGATTTTTTTCAGAACTTTTTCCACCTTTAATGTGACCTATAAACTGTACAACTCAATTGAAAAACAAACTGAAATCTTTTAGGTGGAGGGAACAAAAAAATAAAATAAAAATAATGTGGTTGCATAAGTGTGCACACACCCTTTTATAACTGGGGATGTAGCGGTGTTCAGAATTAAGAAATAACATTAAAAATCATGGTAAATAGGAGTCAGCATACACCTGCCATCATTTAAAGCGCCTCTGATTAACCCCCAATAAAGCTCAGCTGCTCTAGTTGGTCTTTCCTGAAATTTTCATAGTCGCATCCCACAGCAAAAGCCATGGTCCACAGAGAGCTTCCAAAGCATCAAAGGGATCTCATTGTTAAAGGGATCAGTCAGGAGAAGGGTACAAATGAATTTCCAAGGAATTTTAGATACCATGGAACACAGTGAAGACAGTCATCAAGTGGAGAAAATATGGCACAACAGCGACATTACCAAGAACTGGACGTCCCTCCAAAATTGATGAAAAGGGTCTGGGAGGCTACCAAGAGTCCTACAGCAACATTAAAGGGGCTGCAGGAATATCTGGCAAGTACTGGCTGTGTGGTACATGTGAATACAATCTCCTGTATTCTTCATATGTCTGGGCTATGGGTTAGAGTGGCAAGACAAAAGCCTTTTCTTACGAAGAAAAACATCCAAGCCAGGCTACATTTTGCAAAAACACATCTGAAGTCTCCCAAAAGCATGTGGGAAAAGGTGTTTTGGTTTGATGAAACCAAGATTGAACATTTTGGCCATAATTCCAAAAGATATGTTTCGCGCAAAAACAACACTGCACATCACCAAAAGAACACCATACCCACAGTGAAGCATGGTGGTGGCAGCATCATGCCAAGGGGCTGTTTTTCTTCAGCTAGAACTGGGGCCTTAGTTAAGCTAAAGGGAATTATTAACAGTTCCAAATACCAGTCAATATTGGCACAAAACTTCAGTCTTATGCTAGAAAGCTGAACATTAAGGCCGGGTTCACACCTGAGCGTTTTACAGCGCGTTCCTACGCGCTGTAAAACGCTCAACAAGGAGAAACCAATGCTTCCCTCTCGGCATGGTTCTCACCCGGGCGTTTTACAGCGCGTACGATTGCGCTGTAAAACGCCCGACGCCCCAAGAAGTACATGAGCTTCTTTGGGGCGTCTTGTCGCGCGTTCCCGTACATAGACTTTCGGGAACGCGCGACAATGGGCGTTCGCTTGTCTCTATGCGTGATTGCAAACGCCGGTACAATCGAGCATACAGAGCGCTCCATCGCGAACGCTCAGGTCTGAACCCAGCGTAAGAGGAACTTCATCTTTCAGTATGACAACGACCCAAAGCATACATCCAAATCAACAAAGGAATGGATTCACCAGAAGAAGATTAATGTTTGAAATGGCCCAGCCAGAGCCCAGACCTGAATCCTGTGTCCTCTCGCAATCTGACAGATTGAGTGTTTTTGCAAAAAAAGAGTGGGCAAATCTTGCCAAGTCAAAATGTGCCATGCTGATAGACTCATACCCAAAAAGACTGAGTGCTGTAATAAAATCAAAAGGTGCTTCAACAAAGTATTAGTTTAACCCCTTAAGGACTCAGCCCCATTTCACCTTGAGGACTTGGCCATTTTTTGCAAATCTGACCAGTGTCACTAAGTGCTGATAACGTTAAAACGCTTTGACTTATCCAGGCCATTCTGAGACAGTTTTTTCATCACATATTGTACTTCATGAAACTGGTAAAATGAAGCAAAAACAGAATTTTTATTTATAAAAAAAAAAAATGTACCAATTTTTTTAAAAATATTGCAAATTTCCAAGTTTCAATTTCTCTACTTCTATAATACATAGTAATACCTCTGAAAATAGTTATTACTTTACATTCCCCATATGTCTACTTCATGTTTGGATCATTTTGGGAATGATATTTTATTTTTTGGGGATGTTACAAGGCTTAGAAGTTTAGAAGCAAATCTTGAAATTCTCAGAAATTTTTAAAAACCCAATTTTTAGGGACCAGTTCAGGTCTGAAGTCACTTTGTGAGGCTTACATAATAGAATAGAAACCACCCGAAAATGACGCCATTCTATAAACTAAACCCTCAAGGTATTCAAAACTGATTTTACAAACTTTGTTAACCCTTTAGGTGTTCCACAAGAATTAATGGAAAATAGAGATACAATTTCAAAATTTCTCATTTTTGGCAGATTTTCCATTTTAATAATTTTTTTTTCCAGTTACAAAGCAAGGGTTAACAGCCAAATTAAACTTAATATTTATGGCCCCGATTCTGTAGTTTACAGAAACAACCCATATGTGGTCGTAAACCGCTGTACAGGCACACGGCAGGGCGCAGAAGGAAAGGAATGCCATACGGTTTTTGGAAGGCAGGTTTTGTTGGACTGTTTTCTTTTGACTTTTGACACCATATACCATTTTAAGCCTCCCTGATGCACCCCTAGAGTAGAAACTCCAAAAAAGTTACCCCATTTTAGAAACTACGGGATAGGGTGGAAGTATTGTTGGTACTAGTTTAGGGTACATATGATTTTTGGTTGCTCTATATTACACTTTTTGTAAGGCAAAGTAACAAGAAATAGCTGTTTTGGCAGCGTTTTTATTTTTTTATAACGTTCGTCTGACAGGTAATATAATGGGATATTTTTATAGACCAGGTTGTCATGGACGCTACAATACCCAATATGTATACTTTTTTTTATTTATGTAAGTTTTACAGAATAACAGCTTTTTGAAAACAAAAAAAAATGATGTTTTAGTGTCTCCATATTCTGAGCCATAGTTTTTTATTTTTTGGGCGATTGTCTCAGGGGCTCATTTTTTGCGGGATGAGGTGACGGTTAGATTGGTACTATTTTGGTGGGCAAACGCCTTTTTTGATCGCTTGCTGTTGTACTTTTTGTGATGTAAGGTCACAAAAAAAATGGTTTATTTAGCACAGTTTTTTTTTTACGGTGTTCATCTGAGGGGTTAGGTCATGTGATATGTTTATAGAGCCGGTCAATACGGACACGGGGATATCTAATATGCATACTTTTTTTCCCCCTATTTTTTTACCAATTTACTTTATTTGGGGAAAATTACATTTTTGTTTATTACTAAATTTTTTTGTCCCACTTTGGGACTTACATTTTTGGGGGTCTAATCCCCTTTACAATGCATTCCAATACTTCTACATTGGAATACATTGGCTGTATGAGTAATACAGCTTCCGGCCTGTGAGATCCAGGGGGCTGGATCTCACAGGCTCGTCACCGGAAGGCAGCGCTGATGCCTAAGGAAGGCATTGCGCTGCCTTCCATGCAATCGGGTCCCCCCTACAGCCGCATCTGGACCCGATGGCACCGCCGATTGCCGCCGCAAACCGCAGGTCTGAATTGACCTGCTGTTTGCTGCGATCGCCGATGCAGGGGGGTGGGGGGGTGGGTGTTGTGACAGGATGCCCGCTGAATGATTTCAGCGGACATCCTGTTCCGATTAAACCCTGCCGCGCCGCAATGTAGTTTTAAAGTTAGGACGTACCGGTACGCCATGGGTCCTTAAGAACTCGACAAACATGGCGTACCGGTACGTCCTAAGTCCTTAACCTCCTCAGGACCACCGCACGCAGGGATGCGTCTTTGCGGCGGCCCTGCAATTCCTCCTGGACGCGCCGCCGCGTCATCTCGCGACACGCAAGATTTTGGTCCGAGCCGGCCCGCGCATGCGCCTCGCAGGCCGGCAAAAGTTTCAGGACAATTTCGTCATCAGCCTGCCAGCCAATGATAGTCGCTGGCAGGCTGATGATTTTCAAAAAAATCGATTCAGAAGCCATCTAACACATTATATTTATAAAAATAATGTGTTAAATGGCTGCTGTGCTCCTCTGCTGGTTCTTTTCGTCGGTTGGTTCCAGCAGAGGAGCACAGTTCACAGCGAGTACACCAAACAGCACACTTAGCCCCCAGATCACCCCCCATCACCCCAATTAACCCCTTGATCGCCCCTGTCAATCACCTAGTGAAAGGGAAAAAAGTGATCAATGTAAACTGTCACTTTTTTTCACTAGCATTGACGGTTAGGTTTAGGATAGTTTAGGACCCTTTGTTAGGCAGTTAGCGCCCAGCCCACCGCATCGCAGTCACTGATTCGCTGATTAGCGTATCGCTAATCAGCATTTGTACTTTTATAGTATCTGTAAGTGATCAGAACTGACCACAGTCAGATCCATAATAGTATTAGTGTCACCTTAGCTCGCCCTTTACCCAAAACGCAGTGTTTGCCCAATCAGGCCTGATCGGTCGCCCACACGTGCGTTCACCCCTGACTGCCCCGCCGCAGTGACAAAAAATAAAAAAAATATATATATCACTGCACAATCACTTTACAAGCACTGCGGCGATAAAAAAAAAAAAAAATCTGTTTTGATATTTTTTTATCAATCGCAGCAGCCTGCGGTACTTCGCTAGCCTCCCATTTGTAAGACAGGCTTGCTTTTTTTCTTGGGTAGTCTCAGGGAATACCCCCTAAATTTAGTAGTCCAAGTGGCAAATAAGGGGTATTCTTCTGAAGAGGCCTACAGGCTTCTGACCCAGTCGGATGAGGAATGGGAACCCTCATCTGACGAATCCAGCGGGTCAGAATACAAACCTGTAGAAAGTTCGGACGAGGAGGTTGAGGTCCCCGATACCACCAGGCGTACCCGGCCACGTGTTGCTAGACCACAGGTTGCGCAGGATTCGCTTCAAGGGCAGCAGAGTGGGGCTGGCGCTGTCGGATTACGTGGTGAGGCATACACCAGCAGCGCAGCCCATCCTGGACCTAGTACCAGCACTGTTGTACAACATGGTGAAGTGGCGAGCACCAGAAGGGCAGTTGAAGCCGGTACGGTGACATGTGCATTAGTTCCCCCGTCGCAGCCACTGCACACACAGGCCCGTAGAGCCCCTAGAGTCCCTGAGGTGTGGCAAACCCTGATTGGCAGCCCCCAACTTCAGCCGCACCAGTAGTTCCCCCTTTCACCGCCCAGTCTGGAGTTCGGGTTGAGACAGCTCAGATCGGTTCGGCACTAGGGTTTTTTGAGCTGTTCTTGACTGAGGAGCTGTTGGACTTAGTTGTGGCAGAAACAAAATCGATATGCCACTCAATTTATAGCCGCCAACCCGGGAAGCTTTTATACCCAGTCTTTCCGGTGGAAACCCGTCCAAGTTTCCGAAATTAAAACTTTTCTGGGCCTTCTCCTCAACATGGGCCTAACAAAAAAGCATGAATTGCAGTCATATTGGTACACGAATCCAATTCATCACATGCCCATGTTGTATGACCGAGCAATAAACAGTGAAAGTAGTGTAGTGCGGAATTGTAAAAAGTGGTCTGGTCATTAAGGGTGTTTAAGCTAGGGGCGCTGAGGTAATTAAGGGTGTGCACACTTATGCAACCATATTTTTTTTATTTTCTTCCCTTCTACCTAAAAGATTTCCAATAAAGGTGGAAAAAGTTCTGAAATGATTTATCTTTGTCTAATTTTTTTTACATCACAGAAACCTGACATTTTAACAGGGGTGTGTAGACTTTTTATATCCACTGTATATAGATAACACAACAGCACACCATTTACAATAAGTGATGTCACAACTACTCTCCCTCCATTCACATTGACCCCAGCACACTTTGTAGACCATTCTCCCAAAGAAGTCAATTGATAGCTCCAGTTTATTGTGTCCTATGGTCCATGTCGATGCTATAGAGCACATCTCTAAAGGTTTCCTTTATTCTCAAGGACTATTGGGGGTAAAACTGTATTTTTTTGTACAACGGTCCAGCAATATTTTATAACTGCACACACAGATATGGAGTGTATATGAGTGCATGAAGTGCGGGTAACACTGCATGAAGGGATCACGTTCTTACACATATGATTCTTAGAGGATTCTAATACAGATAATATATTGGGCAACTCCACAAAATGCAGTCCCCTAAAATACTAGCAAGTGTACGTCAGAAGTGCTCTTCAATTTTTAAAATAAACCTTGCGTGGAGTTGCCATTTAAACATTGAGAAACATGAAAATCAAGAGCACAATAAAACTGGAAAATAATTTGCTACAGTCCGGGGAAATCCCAGCCATTGCTAATCTAACAGCTAAAGGGGGACTGACAGATGACAATGCATGCAGAAAATACAGCTGACTAAAGGGCAAATGAAGCGATTTCATGCAATGGCCCATGTTCCTGAGCAATTTCTCCTTTTTAATTATTGAAAGGATTCGCTTGTTATCAGATAACTTCTCCTCATCTCTTATTCCCCATTATTCCAGAAGTAATTATAAGAAAACCATTCTGCATGAAGCTCCATGTTGCTGTAAATAATGAACTACAGAGACTATTGACCTGACTTGTGTTACCGCTAATACGTTATGGGCTTAATCTCAATTAAGGCTTACTTTCCTTTTCCCAGTAAAATTATCACCAACTTTGTTGCTTCCGAGACCAAGAAGCAAAGCCAGATTTATATGGTTGAAAAGACCGCTGAGCTGCATTATAGTTCTTAGAGAAATCTTTTATATACAGTAATAATAAACATACAAAGTATGCAGGAGCTATTACAGTTACCTTAAAGCAGTTGTCCAGTAGGAAAAAAGTTTTCACAAAGGGTGTGTGGTTGGGATCTCCGACTACTGCTTCTTTCAGAAACATTTTCCCCAGAGGACAACCCATTTACAGAGCTTTACTTATAATATCTTATTCAGCTTCTTCATATATTTATATATATACACTACTCAACATTGAGATTGCAACAGCAGAAGGTAAAGTTGTAAAATTATGGAAATCATAGGATCGCTAGACATGTTATGCAAATGGAATCGCTAGATGATACAAATGGAAACAAAATATTCACGACATCTAGATTTATTCAGTATCGAGTATGAGCACATAATTTATTAAAGCCAAAAGGGAGGTTTTCAACCTGACCCAGGTTTGGAGTGAAATTAAAATATCACTTTTATTAATAAAGTTTAAAACGGCTGTGAGCCTGGACACAAATCTAAAAACCTTGCTTGCCACTCCTGTGTATACCTGGACCGTCTGCCTTAGGGTTATTCACACATCCGCAAAATGGGTCCGCATCCGTTCCGCAATTTTGCGGAACAGGTGCGGACCCATTCATTTTCAATGGTGCCGGAATGTGCTGTCCGCATCCGCACTTCCGGATCCACAAAAAAAAAAAATAGAACATTGTCCGATTCTTGTCTGCAATTGAGGACAAGAAAAGGCATTTTCTACGAGAGTGCCAACGACGTGCGGTCTGAAAAATGCGGAACGCACATTGCCGATGTCCGTGTTTTGCGGATCCGTAAAACACATATGCACGTGTGAATGGACCCTTAAGAGTGGTGGAGATGTGCACCCTCTCCTGCCACTCTACAGAAACCTACACAGTATTGCCTAGTAAGCCAGTTAAGTCACTGACTTCTAAACAGGTGGTGACCGAGTATGCGCACCACCCGTGGAATTATATGTACTTACACACCTTGCATGCTATCAGTGAGGGAATCAGTGGTTGTCTGAGGAATGCTCTGTCACGCTGAATGCACTTGGGCATGCAAATCATCAAGATCCATTGCTAGCAGCTCCCTTTGCAATTGCTGACTAATGTCCAGAGATGCTAGAAGCCATGGCAGCATGTTTAGGCCTAGCAGACTGCTCACAGATGCATGAGTAACATGTGACTGGTATTATTCTGTTGAAAAATGGCTCCTGGGATACTTCGGAGAAATGGCTGTACCAATGAGTCCATGACCAAATCAATGCAACTTGGAGCTGTTGGTGTACCTGAAATGAAGGATAGAAGGGCCCAACTATTATACCACCCAATACCATAATATCGGTAGTAGGACAGATGTGATATTCCCTTGTGCAGACCTCTTTATGGCGTTACCCACATGGTCTCCAGACCAATCTCCGGCTCTCTTTGTGTCTGAGATAAAAGTGGGTCTCATTGTTGATAGATCTCTATTCCAGTCTTGCCGTGCAACATGATAGCCTTTGAGAGCAGTGGCTTGACGTCAAGGGAACACCTCAAGCTGGGCATCTGACTTGTAGCCCAATGTCGTTCAAACACCTTCTGATGGTTTGTGTAGGCACAGTTTGCAGCCCTAGGCTTGAGATTTGAAGTCTAATTACATAACTGGCATGTTGGCGAACAGGAGGAATCACACAATCATCCCACATTAGCAACATCTGATTCTTCCTCGATGTGCATAACCTTACGGTTTGTCCTTCTTGGTGTTGCAATTTCACACTGTAATAACACATTGTTAGGAGCAGCAGTGACTTCCTGGTTGCCTATTTTCTCCTGCTTACTAACATTACTCAGCTTGGGAGGTGTTTTGGATTAGCTGGCTTTCCTTTAAATGTTCATGCTTTCTGTACTTTAGTTGCCAGCTGTAGCATGAGCTTTGTGCATTTGAATACAGAATCCTAGCATCCTATTCCTAGCCTATTTGTCAGTATAGACTGGGATCTGTAGTCAATGCTTTTCACTGCTGCCAGTATTGAGTTTTGTTGTTTCTCTGTGGTCTCTGTATTGCAGAGTTTGGTTTTTGTCCTAGATCCTTCTTGCTAGTTATTATTTCAGATCTGACTCATTTTTCTGTCAAAGTCATTTATTTCTGTCCACTATCATTCATCTGCCCTCAGTCTGTGTACCATTGCCATCTCCTGTTTGCTCCAATGCCTGACTGCAATCTCCTCCATCCGTTTGCCATCACCATTCATTTTCTATTGGTGAGCTTTTTTCTGTATATTTGTTACCTGCCAGTGTTGATAAATGATTCAAAATACGTTTCTTGCGACCATCCAATTGTTACGCAGTTTAGCGCTAATATAAGTCCTGGTGGTATCTGAGTACCAGGAGACATGGTTACCTAGGACAGGCGAGTACTATAGGTGAAGTCCAGTTCTGCAGTCACATCCGGCATCATTACACATATTAGAAATTAAAAAGAAACAAAACTTTTCTACAACTTTGTTTAAAACTATTCTAAATGCTCTACTATTAATTTTTGCAATACATATATAGTTTATTTATGTATTGTTTTGGGGACCATATACAGGTGAAACTCGAAAAATTTGGATATCGTGCAAAGTTCATTTATTTCAGTAATGCAACTTAAAAGGTGAAACTAATATATGAGATAGGCTCATTACATGCAAAGCGAGATATTTCAACCCCAAAGTCCCAATCTCAGGTACCCTTTGCTCAGGGGGTATGGATTAATAAATTGACTAGAGGGTGACACTTTGAGCCTAGAATATTGAACCTTTTAACAAAACTCTAATTTTAGGCTGCATTAATGCAATTCCTTTTAATTTGCATTACTGAAATAAATTGACTTTTGCAGGATATTCAAATTTTCCAAGTTTTATCTGTAGGCCCCAGAAGCCCTGGGCGTCTATAACTCTTTTTAACTCCTTAAGTTCCAGGACCATTTTTGATTTTGCATTTTCATTTTTTCCTCCCCACATTCTAATAGCCATAAAGTTTTATTTTTATTTTCTGTTCATATAGCTGTCATTGTGGCGGGGTGTGCTAAATGATACAGCTGTCACTCGCCACCTAAGGAGCAGGCTCACTGCAGCAGCCCGCTCTATACATTACCTCAACCAACATGACGTACGGGTATGTCACGGTAGTTGAAGGGGATAATCAGTACACTCGTACACCAATGACATCTCAGCAGTGTATGGATTCCAGTGTACTGCAGGTGTGGGGCTGCAGTCAGCACGGTACAGGCAGAGGCACATACCACTGCTCCTGCCTCTGCCCGCTCCACTCAGCTGAAGCCTGGCATAGGACATTGTTGCAGAACTTTCATTGGGTGATACAAAAGCCTGCAATGCAGCCTAACTGTATTCCTAATTGCCTCTGACCTCCCAAAAGGTCTGTCCTTGATCTGTGTTCAAGGAGTCCTTCCCATGGGGCAAAAACAGCACAATAATAGGGCCCTGAGAAGTGAAAAAATACAAAGCCCACTCAGAGACGTTTCTTGTAGGTCTGCCATGTGTTGGGATAGCTAGAACTGGTTCTACTTGGTGACGGCACCACTACTACTATAAAGGCCACAGAGGGTCAACACGATCCAACTGGTTTAGGAATAAAAATGTCTTTCAGCAGAAGTAGTCTAAATTGGTAGCATTACTGGTGTTCATACTGATCTCATTTTTAGTGTATAACTAGTATCCAGCATATAGAGAATTCAAGTAAATTTTGCCCCTAAAGCATAAGCAATTTTCAATATACTAATAATATATACTGCACATAGAAAATATATGCAGTATAGGCTATGTAACATCATTGATTGTATTCTTGTTAGCCATTAAAATGCATCATACCTGTCCATTCACACAACCGTATTTTTCTGTCCACGTCCAGATTTTGCGGATCAGATGCGGACCCATTCATTTCAATGAGGCCATGAAAGATGCGGACAGCCCACAGTGTGCTATCTGCATCCGCACTTCCGTTACACGGCTCCACAAAAAAGATAGAACATGTCCTATTTTTGTCCATGTTTGTGGACAAGAATAGGCAGTTTTATCATAGGGACGTACGCTCCGATCCACAAAATGCGGAATACACATGGTCGGTATCTGTGTTTTGCAGAACCTTATTTTGTTTCTCTTAATGAGAGCAGTAAACTAGTTTTCTACCGGCTAACACGGTACCAGGCCCTTTCCTTTTTCTTTAGACAGCATCGACACACACAGGTAGGCATTGCAGTGAGGTGGAGTTTTGTTTGAAGGTAGATCAGGTTTATAAAGCATACATGAGTAAATATTTCTGCTGGGGTGATTTCACATTGTTTGCTCATAACTAGTTATTTGACATTATGTTTAAATGTAAAAGTATAAATAACTAGTAAGAAGTAAACAATATATCACCCCAGAAGAAATATTTACTCATGTATACTTTATAAACCTAATTCACTTTCAAGCAAATCTCCTATACACTACAATGCCTACCTATGTGTGTTGATGCCGTCTAAAGAAAAAAGGTCTGGTACCGTATTACCCGGTAGAAAACTAGTTTACTGCTTTAATCTCACATATGTACTAGCTAATTTCTCTATTTAGTCTGATGACTAAACAACAATTTCCCTTCCCCATGTCATTTCCAAGTAACTTAGTAAGTATGACACTCTTGTATTGCAAAAAATATTTAAAAAATATGGGAAAACATGTACAGTGAGGACATATGTCCTATCAAAGGAGCAGTGTGAATATCTTCCTTCTTGTGGCTCCTGCTATTCACACACTGTCTGCCCATCTGTTTGCACAGACTCCTTAGTTCACTATTACGTGGCTCTAACACATATGGTAGGTGATGTCTAGCCAAAATATTCTCTACCCGGGATAGTTATCTCTCAGCAAGTGATTACCCTGAAAAAGCTGCCTTGTCCCATGGAGAACTACACCTGTCAACAATTATAGTGCACGACTAGACAAATTGTAGCAGGAGGACAAGGGGAAAGATAGAGAGAAATGTTCAGGCATCTATCCACACCACCATGTCATATAGGGTTCAAAGAATAATATGGGATGAAAAGCAGCAATTAGCAAGCTCTGCCTCTTATACCACCAGATGTAAGGCAGCTATCCTATAATTCAATGTTCAACCTTTTAAACAGGCTTTGAGACATGACTGGGATAAAAAGTAAGGCAACATCTCATCTGCAGACAGCTGCCTCGTGGTGACTGCTGTACTGGCGTAACTGGGTGAGGGGACTAGGTCAGGATTTCGGGAATACAATATCTGCTTATAAAGCGCTCTCCATAAGGAGATATTGTATTCCCCAAATATAGTGTTTAAACACACAGGATTTTGTTTCTATTTTTTTTTTAACAAAAAATAAATAGAATCCTATAAAATATATACAGAAGAACACTACTTAAAGGGGTGATTCCATGCCTAGTGTCAAAAATTTAAATCGGATATGATATAGTACATGACATTCTCTAGAACCAGCCCTGTGCCGCACATGGATCCAGAGATCTCCCCATTCATTGCTCTTCTAGATTTATATCAAGCTGACGGCTCAAGGTGTCTTCTCTGCTGGAGCTCAGGAGGCGTTTCTCATGGCGAGAAGGTTGGAGTGTGATTGATTGAGTGTGTGGACAGGTGTCTTTTATACAGGTAATGAGTTCGAACAGGTTCAATTAACCGCTTAAGGAACCATGACTGACATGTACGTCATTTCTTTCCGGCACTTAAAGACCAGTGATGTACATGTACTTCATGGGGATCGGGCAGGTGCAGGAGTTGCGCCTGCCCGATCCGCAGCAGGGGTCCGGCGGTCACTGATAGCCGGACCCCTGCTGCATGCGCTGGCATCAGTGAAATCACTGATGCCGGCGCATGAACCCTTCATGTGCTGCAGTCAGGGCTGACCGCGGAACGTGCAATGTCGGACGGGGATCGGAGCTGCCATCGGGTCCCCGTGCTGCTGTGACATGAGATCCAGCCCCCTGGATCTCACAGGCAGGAAGCTGTATGAGTAAGATCGAAGTTCCAAAGTGGGACAAAAAATTAAGTGAAAAAAAAAGTTGAAAAAATAAAGTTACTCCCCCAAAAATTAAAAGTTTCAAGTAAAAAATAAAAAAAGTGGGTCTTTGATATTTATCCCAAAGCATGAACTCCACTTTATTGCCCTCACCCCAAATAGCACTTTTATCTTTTATTTCTGGCTCCATTTCTAGCTGTAATAAAGGACTCCTACATCATTTTCTATCAGCAGCCCATATGGCGATACCTAGAAAATGGAAACCTGTAGTAGCTCCCTCGATTGGCGAGTGGATCGCCTAACTGACTCATTCATTGTATGGAAATCCTAATGGGGGAAGACCATGACAGATTGTATAGGGTCGAAAGACAAGGAATGCCTTGGACCTCTTAAAAGACAGATCCTCGATTTTTGGTTTGGTTAAACCAACAGGTAGTTTTATGGTCTCTTTACTTACAATGCAGACTTGGGTTACGCATCTGTGTTTTCCCTTTTTTTTTCTCTTATCTTCTCTTCTCTGTTTATCTTTGCTCATATATCCTGTTTATTATGCTTCTTTGCTGAGGGTATTTTTTGTGACTAAATATAATTTCCGATTTTGCATATATTTTATTTCCTCCTCAGTGGACATTCTCTGACTGCTTATCTTCTATTGTATAATGTATAGTTTTGAAAATAATAAGATTAAAAGAAAAAAGGGATAAAACCTGACTACAATACAATACTGGGTGTAAGATTTCCGGAAAGGCAACAAATTGCAAATCATTTTTTCATAGCCCATCCATACAGCTGTGTAGGCTGAAAAATGTTGGTATGTACCTGTAAGCATTCTTGGAGACAGGGCGGGGATCAAACTTGAAAAAAATGATGCACATGAGGAGTTTCTGGTAGGACACAGATGTCAAAGTGTCGCTGCACGGAGCGATCACTGTTTCATCGATGATTCCTCAGTTGCCTGCAGATAGAGAATAAAAAATGAAAAACTAATGTAATAAATACTTTCGTAATCTCATTTCTAAACCTCACCACCTACTATTGAAAGCTGAAATTTAAATTTCCCACAGTTCCCATTAGCAGCACTCAATTTTAAAACCAACAGGACACCAAAGGCGCATTTGTCTTAATGAGCTGCATTTATCTAGATCACGCCAACACATTCCTACAGCTTCAAATGTCATTTAAATGGGAATTTAATACGGTGCTTTTACATGAGAAACACTGGAAGGTGAATAATAATAAATCCTAAAATACAGGAATATTACAATTTGTACATCAAAGATGAAACCAGTATTTTCTTGACTTGAGACCTTGCATTTTCTGCGGTCTTTCTATGAGGATTTCGAGATCATGACATTTATACAATTTATTTATATTTTCCATTAAAGGGGTTTTCTGAGATTCAGATATGGATGACCTATTCTCGCAGCCTACTAAGCACAGTGCCATCCCTTAGATAGTGCCTGTGCTTGGTATTGCAGCTCAGCCCCATTAACTTGAATAGGACTGAGCTGTGCCTAGGCCATGTGACCGATGAACATGATGTCACTGGACTAGAAAAAGACCATAGCACAGACCGGAGCACCAATGTCTCTTTAAACAGCCGATCGGCAGGGGTCCTGGTTGTCAGACCTATCTGAAGATAGGAAATCAATACCTGAATTTCGGAAAACCTCTAATTATAGCACTAATATATTCTGCAGCATTTTACAGAAACCTTTACCACTGCCACCGGCCTGTCTCCATTAGGGCTCATAATCTAATTTCCTAATTTCAGATACAAACACACACAGGCCGATGAGAAGCCAACTGAAATATCAGTATGATTTAGAAGCATTGGAAGAAAGTTTAAACCCACACATACTTCGGCCAATTTCACACTAGTGTATTCAGTGCAAGAAATAGGCTCCATGGTCCGGTCAGAGGAATTGCCTGTCCTAATTGCTGCGCCTATAAACATGCATCCATGGCACGCTAGTTAATTATAATGCTGTGTGTTCCATCCTGTCATAAACTCTAATGATCTGTACTGACAGCAGTTGGATGCAGTGGCTATGTGAGGGAACACACACACACACACACACACACGATGGGCCAGAAAGACCACCAGTAGAGAGGATTGTTTGATCTGCTGATTATTTCATTGTTCCACAATTATTACGCATGGTCTCTGCCCAGACCATTTCCAGAAGAAAATTTAGCATAATAGTGCCAATACGTGTCTTGTCATTGGCAGCTAGATATCTTGCCTCTTGCCCACGACCATATGTCCTGATCATATGAGTGCGGGACAATAGTCCCGAGACGTGCACAGCCTCATTGTAATCTATGAAGCTGTGCGCTCCCGTGCGCATGATCAATGCCGCTCCGGGACATATCGCCCGCTCACGGACCGTATATTTCGGAGGGCATATGGTCGTGGCCTTAGTTTGTAGTGATGTTCTGAATGAGAAACCTAGACTGCTACAAACTGGAACCGTATCATCGTTTGCAATTAATCCAGGTTCTGTATGGGATCCGATGACGGTCAGTTTTGATTTGATTTTGGAGGCCTTTGCTAGTGTGATGATCTGGTAAGCCATCGCATACAACATTCAGTCACTCCTAGTAGTGAAACAAGGGATGGCTTAGTAATATATGCAGGATACCCTGCGGCCACATGTGTTGCCTCTCATGGCAGGGCCTTCAACTGGCATTTTTCAGCAGGATAATGCTCTCCCATAAACAGCAATGGTTTATCAGGAATGTCTCGACAAGATTACATCACTTCCTTGGTTTTCCTGGTCACCCAATTTATCGCCAATCAAGCATCTATGGGACCAATTGGGACGCCAGCTTTGGCAATCTACAAGTGTGTATGATCTCCAGGACCAGCTGCAACATCTGTGGGCAAATGTGCTGCAGGATATCATACAGAACCTGTATGCCTCCATGCTCAACCGTATCTTATCTTGAATCCAGGCTAGAGGTGGCCCAACAAGGTACTAGTGCCCACCTTCAATTGTCCAGTTTTCCCCAATAAACTTCTTGCACTCTCATATTGCAATCACTTACTGTCCGCATCCGTAGTTCTGTTCCGCGGCCCCACAAAAAAAGATAGAGAATGTGCTATTCTTGTCTGCAAGAATAGGCATTTCTATCACAGCAAAATGGGGAACACATATGGCTGGTATCTGATTTCTGGGGATACGCAAATATGGTAGTGTGAATGTAGCCAAAACGTCGCTCATGTTATAAATGAAGGGCATGTGACGTACAAAAAGGGAGAGAAAAAAATGAAGTGGTATTTCCATCACTCATTAAAATGTAATATTAGGTGACTTGGTATAGAGGGGAACTACATACACTGAAATATACTCAATACTCAGCCACAAGACACTAAATTGTATTCAGCCATTGATTAAATAACAAACTAAGTGATTATGGGGCTACATGAAAAGCTTTTCTGATCCTCTCCTTTTAAGAATAGCCGTGAGTTAGGGCACAGAACAAGGACAATGATTTTTGCAATTAAACGTCCTGCCACCTGCGGTAGCTCCTGTCAAATAACATTGCAGATTTACAACCTGAGGGCGTCTGAGGCTTATGTCACAGTGGATGAAATGTGCAGAGAGCAGGACCTCTGCATCCAGCAGAAACATGACGGCAGGTGCGGCAACAGCCGAGTCACAGCTAGACGCCAACAAGGCTCAGGCACATCTCCCCATCATAGTTGTGAAGACTAAATAATGTTGAACTCAGGAGCCGCTCAGTCAAATCTAAGCACCAGCAGGATATGTTTTGCAGCCAAGGAGGATATGTCTTCAGCAAGATTAGTAGCAATGACTCCTAAACCCAGGTCTCAGCATGATTTTTTTCCCCTTTATTTAAGCTCTCAACTGGCTTCCTAGGTTTCATCAGACTACGGTATGGTAAGAAAGTAATAGAAGACAAAATCCCTTTCCAGAAATTGAAACTGCCTGTGAATTGGTGCACATTATCCTGACTGCCTTCTAAATTTATGTATCCACTGTAAAGTCACAACAGGCGCCACATTAGAAGCAAACGATGATGTGAAAATGGACTTCGGGGGCAACGAGGATGTTCTGTAGACACCAGGAGGACCTGTCATCTTTATCGAAGCAATGAGGCATAGAAGATTAAGGGCTCTTTCACACGAGCGGATGCCATGCGGGTAATCCGCTGCGTGAAAGACAGCCAAGCCCCGCTCCGGACAGCAGAGACACGGAGCAGTAACATGATTGATAATGCTCTTTGCCTCTCTGTGATCTTTTTACTACAAAATCATAAGAAAGTTGTCACCGTGATTTTGTAGTAAAAAGGTCAGAGAGAGGCATGGAGCATTATCAATCATGTTAATGCTCCGCGTCTCTGCTGTCCGGAGCGGGGCTTGGCTGTCTTTCACGCAGCGGATTACCCGCACGGCATCCGCTCGTGTTTAAGAGCCCTAAACCATAAAGGTGATGGATCATGTGATGAGCGCAGTGACGTCACCAAAGGTCCTTTTCTCCCAGGTCCTCAAAGAAGAAGAAAAAAGAGAAGCCGGGCTGCGCGAACAAGTGGATGAAGTGAGTTTAATTTATTTATTTTTTAACCCCTCCATCCCTAATATACTAAGCATTCTGTTTTAAGAAAGCTATTATTTTCCCTTATAACCATGTTATAAGGGAAAATAATAAAGATCAGGTCCCCATCCCGATCGTCACCTAGCAACCATGCGTGAAAATCGCACCGCATCCGCACTTGCTTGCGATTTTCACGCAGCCCCTATTCACTTATATGGGACCTGTGTTACGTGAAAAACAATATACAAGAGCATGCTATATAGAGCATGCTGCGATTTTCACGCAACGCACAAGTGATGCGTGAAAATCACTGCTCATGTGCACAGCCCCATGGAAATGAATGGGTCCGGATTCAGTGCGGGTGCAATGCGTTCACCTTACGTGTTGCACCCGCGCGGAAAACTCGCCCGTGTGAAAGGGGCTCATTTATCAGCTTTTTACACTGGCCTTTGACAGCCCATGCTCTGCAAGGCAAAGCGGCAAATTTATGACGAGGCGCAGGCCTTGTCATATATTAGGTGCACCTCCAGCAGTAAAAACTACTCTAGCATCTGACTGAAGAAGTTTTCACTCATCTTTTACACCCATTTTAGTATTTCCCGGGGCCCATATCCCGGCCACGTCGCAAAACTGGGGCTTTTTTTTATTCCACAAACTGGCGTAGAGTATGTAAGAGTCACAATTACACTGCCAGGCATCCTACTTCACCCAGCCTCTAGAAGGGCGTAATAGGTTTCCATAGATTGCAGACCTGGAGGCTATTGTTGGGGCTGAGAGTCTGACAGAGTGAACTCCTTTGCTATTGAAGGAGCCATCTAAGCAGTTAAACTGCCTGCAATAAAGCTCCGTTCCTGCCACTGATCTTGCTGGTGCACTAACAATGCCTGTGAGATCAGCATAAAGAAAATGTATGTCAAAGAGCAGGAACTAGCATCCAACTGCATTTTGCGCGTTCCTACGCGCTGTAAAACGCTCAACAAGGAGAAACCAATGCTTCCCTATCGGCATGGTTCGCACCTGGGCGTTTTACAGCGCGTACGATCGCGCTGTAAAACGCCAGATGCCCCAAGAAGTACATGAGCTTCTTTGGGGAGTCTTGTCGCGCGTTCCCGTACATAGATTTCCGGGAACGTGTGACAATGGGCGTTCGCTTGTCTCCGTATGCGCGATTGCAAACGCCAGTACAATCGCGCATACAGAGCGCTCCATCGCGAACGCTCAGGTCTGAACCCAGCGTTAGCAGAAACATTTCTCTGAATTTTCATGTATAAAATGACCCTATAAAAAAAAATATACTAACTTTTACTCAATGCTATCAGGTCAGTCATTTGGTGAAAAGAAGCTGACATAGAAGAGCAGTCAATGCATTGAATAGATGTACTATAGAAAACAAAAATACAATACAAAAACAACAAAGCAACTAATGCTAACTAACTACACAGCGTGTGTCAGGGAGAGCACCCGGCCTGACCTCCCAGCACTGTCGGGGTCACATAGCATTATATTGATTTATGATGCCATGTAACCCTTACAGTTCTGGAATGTATTGGATAACACTGACAGCATTAGTGGGTGGATCTGGAAGCAGAAGGCTCCATCCACTGTGTGGTGACCTCACCAGTGTACAGTTTCCATTCACCTGGGGGTGCAGGGTGTTGGAACCTCTCTGATCTGATATTTTGATGATCTATGCACAGGACAGGTCATCAATACCAAAAAGCATACCCCTTTAAAACATTACCATTACTGAGGATCCATGTTGATGACACAAACTGCGGTGTAACTTTATCCCAGCTGTGTTTGGGTTGCCCAGCCACTTAAAATTTTTGAAAAACTTAGAATGGTATAAAATAATAAAGGAAGTAATACTCATCGAACAGATCCCCCGACGCTCCCGGATGGTCTGTGTATACTGGCCTCCAGTAATGACGTATTAACACTGACATGCAACCCCTTCAGCAAATCACCCTCTGCAAAAGTGACCTTAGTGGTGTTGGCATGTCACCGCTATCTAAAAGTGATTGGCTCCAGTGGTCATGTCTACTGTATTGAGATCCATCTCCGTACAGTATTAGAATGTATGGGCTCCGATGAACCGAATTAGGTTATTTGCGAAGTCGCGCACTCAATACTAGTCACATCATTGCTGGAGACCAATGGAGAACCCAGGAATCACTAAAACAGGGGGCAGTGGGGGATAAGTTTGGCGAGTACAGGGGCTGACTGGGAATTTAAAGTGGCCCCCATGCTGCAGATGGGTCCAAATCGACAGAAGGTGGGGCAACACAAATGAGCAGGGACAACAGAAGTAGGTGGGGACAGCAATACTGTAGTGCAGAACAACATACCGCCCCAGCAGAACCAAATACCACAGTATTATACTGCCGCCCACTATACGGTATAACACTGTACCATCTTCCTGAGGACAACAATACAGTTGAGTTCAGGAGCGCAACTGCGGCCTCTGGCCAGGGGCATAGGTGCATGATGCTCCTACGTTAATTAAAGGGGTTGTCTCACCTGAGACGATGGTGGGAATATCGCTCGGATATGCCCCTATTGTCTGATAGCGTGTATCCCACCGCAGGGACCTGCATCTATATCGAGAAAGGAACAAGCCAAAGTGGTGGCTGGAGGACTCTGGTCTGGCCACCACCAAGCACTCTCCCCATAGAAGAGAATGGGAGCGCACCACGCATGACCCACCGCCACTCCCATTCACTTCTATGGGCCCGACGGAAATAGCCAAGCCAGTGCTCAGCTATTTTCGGGCGCCACATAGAAATGAATGGAGGAATGCTGCACATGCGCAGTGTGCCCTCCAACACTTTCGGGGCTCTGTTTAGAAGATATGGCCCCGATGTCTCAGATGAGAATACCCCTTTAATGCTGAGAGCATCAGATGAGTTTTGTAGGACCACGCGATTCTTGTCAGTTCAGGAGATAACCCCTCTAGATCAGAACCATCCACCTGCATACATATAGGTAAAATATCTGATTCCACAGATATCCTCCTCCCTCACATATAAATCTCTCCTGTATGATCTGGCTTTGTTCTCCAAGCACGGTCATGTCAGTACAGTTACGGCGGTCCCTTGTTATCTGCCCCTTCGGGATATTGTGTAACCAGGGGCCATACATCGATGTAGCCATTTACATCTGTCTCTTTGAAGAAGGTTTCAGAATCCCTCCTTCAAAGAAAATAGTCAAATCCAAAAAGCTAACTTCATTACTAACACTGCTAGTAAATTTCAAGTTCCAGTGGTTTATATTCAGTTCCGCGATGAAGTCCTCTAAGCCTTGCCTTTCCCCTTCCCATAGGATCAGGCAGTCGTCAATATAACGCCGCCATATGGTTAGTTTACCAAATTGGGTTATTTTGGACAAGAATGGATTAATCCTCTCCTTCTCCCAGAACTGCATATACAAATTTTCAAAACTGGGGGCAAATTTCGCCCCCATCACCGTCCCGACCTTCTGTAAATACTATTTATTATTGAACCACTTGGTAGTTTCCCAGGGCAGATGACGGATTGGAGCAATTTTATGAATGAAAGATATTGTGGATTAATGAAAACATGTGATTGGCGGTTGTGAAAAGCACAATGATGTATAAATTATTTGTGGGCGGTTTGGTGAATTTTATAACAGTAAGAAGATTTTACATATTGCTTTGAGGTGTTTGATAGACATTTTTGAAAAGGGTGGTAATGGGGGAGGGGAACTGAGAGGATATTTAAATACCTGTCCTATAGGTATACGCCCCTGATGAAGCTTGGAGAGAAACCAGAGTCGGGCAGGAGCACAAGGCTGTTGTATTTTATCTATATTACCACTGGCGTTTAACTGCCTATGGGGGAGAGGAAAGGAGGAGTACGAGGCGGTAATATTTATCTGATGTGCCCGCATTTCCACGTGCGCTTGGGAGTATAACATCAGTAGTGCATGTGAGGAATGATGGCAGTGCTTCACTATTGGTGCGATTTTTGATATTCCACAGGACCCAGTGGGGGAGGAGGATATCTGTGGAATCCGATATTTTACCTATATGTATGCAGGTGGATGGTTCTGATCTAGAGGGGTTATCTCCTTAACTGACAAGAATCGCGCGGTCCTACAAAACGCATCTGATTGAATTGAGCCCACTTCGCTCTTGGGACCTGCAGCGGCAAATTATCGAGGCAACGTATTGGAGATCTATACTTTATAATTGTACTTTGAGAGCATCAGATGTTTGTGTACCTGGGTGGTGGCCATGACTAGGGTTAGTGGGGGGCCCCTGGGGCATTGGCCCATCGGGAAACTTAGGGTACTTTCACACTTGCGTTAAAGTTTGCCGGTATTGAGTTCCGTCCCCGGGGCTCAATACAAGAAAAAAATAACTGATCAGTTTTATCTTAATGCATTCTGAATTGAGAGCAATCCGTTCAGGATGCATCAGTTCAGTTTCTTTTAAGTTTTTTGGACAGAGAAAATACCGCAGCATGCTGCAGTTTTCTCTCCTACATTGAAATGTATCAGTCCAGAATCGGGCATTAAGTGTTACGGCAAAACGGATCCGGCAGACCTTTAAAAATGTAAAAAAAAATTATACCGGACCTGTTTAACGGATGACACCGGAGAAACGGATCCAGTATTGCAATGCACTTGTGAGACAGATCCGCATCCGGAATCCTCTGCCGCAAGTGTGAAAGTACCCTTTATACCATTCAGTTTTTCATAAGCTTTCAGTGGGTGGATACCCCCTTTAAGCACAGTCCAGTCATACACAGGAGATGATTCCACTTCCCCAGACTCTGCAGCAGTTGTACAGACATGGGCTATACAGCCACCCACAGCTGTGGTAGGTAGGTCAGCAGTGCTGTCAGTGACAGGGGAGCGCCTACACGGGCACACATACCTTCCTGCAGGTACACTACTTGTTACAAGCCGCTCCGGAAGACGTGCTCCTCTATTCAACCCGTAAACAACACTTCCCGGCTGTATCCAGCTCCGCCCACCAGCCTGAGCCCTAGCAAATCATCGAGCAGCTAGCTCAGCAGATGACCAATCACAGATCCGCTTTCAGCCGCCTCCGTGAACAAATGATATAACAATGGGTTCCTGATAGGCTGCTGAGGTGTTATTGTTCCTAGTGGTGGCTGTAGGCAGCAGGCTGTGACATGATTGGCGCTCTGGGGGTAAAGTGACCTATTATTATACATACCAGCCGCTATAAATAGATGACGGTCACACGTCATCCGTTCACATTGTATATTGCCACATTACTAGCACAGAGTATGCCACTGACAGGTGAACTGATCATGTGACCCTGACACCTGTCTGGGGGTGGGGTATAATGGGCAGCTAGTGACTAGTCCGTTTTTGAAGTTGGTGTCATGGACAAGAGTAAATATTTGGGTGACTTCCATAAAGGCCAAATTGTCATGGTGATGTGAAGTAATGCCCCTATTAGCGCCCCCCAGAATTAATGCTGCCCCCATTAGTGCCCCAGTAAGAATAATGCCCTATTAGTGTACCCCAGTAATATAAATGCCCCCCCATTAGTTTCCCCTGTAAGTATAATGCCCCCAGTAAGAATAATGCCCCCATTAGTGTACCCCAGTAAGAATAATGCCCCCAGTAAGAATAATGCCCCCATTAGTGCACCCCAGTAAGAATAATGCCTCCATTAGTGTGCCAAGTAAGAATAGTGGCCCCATCAGTGCCTCCTTCTCTACTTCTGACAAAAGGGGGGGAAAAAACACTCCCCTCCACCACCATTTGCTCGCGCTGTGGTGAATGCTCCCTGCTTACTGGAATCTCAGGACAGGACCTGCGCTCCAGTGTGATGACGTCTCACAGGTCCTGAGCTTCCAGTCAGCAGCAAGTGTTCCCCGCGGTGCAATCAAGTGGACGGGGTAAGTGTTTTTTTTTGTTTTGTTTTTTTATTAACAGAAGTGTGGGCAGTTAAAGGCTGCACTAATGAGGCTCCATAATGAAAGCGCTCATTAGTCGCAGTCTATGTCGGAAAACACCTGCAATTAATATTGCCAGTAGAAAAAAATTACCAGAACCGGCAGGGGAACTAAAATACCAGCCTTGCCAGTGAGATATCGGCCGGGTGGCAACCCTAGTCCTACCAGTGAGACCCACACCTATCATTAGAACAGAGCCTGAAAAGTGCCGAAGGACGCACGATGCATGTGGTATGGAAGCACCGAAAATAGCCGAACACTGACTCGGCTATTTCCATAAGTCCCATAGAAGTGAATGGAGGGCGGCCATGCTTGCGCAGTGTGCTTCCCATTCATTTCAATAGGACGTCTGAAAATAGCTGAGTTTGTCGCTCAGCTACCTTTGGCATGCCCATAGAGATGAATGGAGGGTGGTTACGCATGCGCAGTGTGCCCTCCATCCCTTTGCGGGCTCTGTTCTAAGAATAGGTGCTGGTTTCGGAGGTGGGATCCGCACCTATCAGACATTGGGGGCATATCCTAACGATATACCCCCAATGTCCAAGATAAAAAATTGTAGTTTTTTTCTAACCTTTTGTAGTGGCGCTGAAAACAGGAGGCAATGTTCCGCGTAGTATTGTTAAAGAAGAGAAGTAAATTTTTATTCTTCAGTCAACGCGTTTCGAGGGCGCACAGCCCTCTTCATCAGGACAATAATAGCATGTACAGAATACAGGTCCTTCTCAAAAAATTAGCATACTGTGATAAAGTTCATTATTTTCTGTAATGTACTGATAAACATTAGACTTTCATATATTTTAGATTCATTACACACCAACTGAAGTAGTTCAAGCCTTTTATTGTTTTAATATTGATGATTTTGGCATACAGCTCATGAAAACCCAAAATTCCTATCTCAAAAAATTAGCATATCATGAAAAGGTTCTCTAAACGAGCTATTAACCTAATCATCTGAATCAACTAATTAACTCTAAACACCTGCAAAAGATTCCTGAGGCTTTTAAAAACTCCCAGCCTAGTTCATTACTCAAAACCGCAATCATGGGTAAGACTGCCGACCTGACTGCTGTCCAGAAGGCCATCATTGACACCCTCAAGCAAGAGGGTAAGAGACAGAAAGAAATTTCTGAACGAATAGGCTGTTCCCAGAGTGCTGTATCAAGGCACCTCAGTGGGAAGTCTGTGGGAAGGAAAAAGTGTGGCAGAAAACGCTGCACAACGAGAAGAGGTGACCGGATCCTGAGGAAGATTGTGGAGAAGGACCGATTCCAGACCTTGGGGGACCTGCGGAAGCAGTGGACTGAGTCTGGAGTAGAAACATCCAGAGCCACCGTGTACAGGCGTGTGCAGGAAATGGGCTACAGGTGCCGCATTCCCCAGATCAAGCCACTTTTGAACCAGAAACAGCGGCAGAAGCGCCTGACCTGGGCTACAGAGAAGCAGCACTGGACTGTTGCATGTCATTCGGAAATCAAGGTGCCAGAGTCTGGAGGAAGACTGGGGAGAGGGAAATGCCAAAATGCCTGAAGTCCAGTGTCAAGTACCCACAGTCAGTGATGGTCTGGGGTGCCATGTCAGCTGCTGGTGTTGGTCCACTGTGTTTTATCAAGGGCAGGGTCAATGCCGCTAGCTATCAGGAGATTTTGGAGCACTTCATGCTTCCATCTGCTGAAAAGCTTTATGGAGATGAAGATTTCATTTTTCAGCACGACCTGGCACCTGCTCACAGTGCCAAAACCACTGGTAAATGGTTTACTGACCATGGTATTACTGTGCTCAATTGGCCTGCCAACTCTCCTGACCTGAATCCCATAGAGAATCTGTGGGATATTGGGAAGAGAAAGTTGAGAGACGCAAGACCCAACACTCTGGATGAGCTTAAGGCCGCTATCGAAGCATCCTGGGCCTCCATAACACCTCAGCAGTGCCACAGGCTGATTGCCTCCATGCCACGCCGCATTGAAGCAGTCATTTCTGCAAAAGGATTCCCGACCAAGTATTGAGTGCATAACTGAACATAATTATTTGAAGGTTGACTTTTTTTGTATTAAAAACACTTTTCTTTTATTGGTCGGATGAAATATGCTAATTTTTTTATATAGGAAATTTGGGTTTTCATGATCTGTATGCAAAAAACATCAATATTAAAACAATAAAAGGCTTGAACTACTTCAGTTGGTGTGTAATGAATCTAAAATATATGAAAGTGTAATGTTTATCAGTACATTACAGAAAATTATGAACTTTATCACAATATGCTAATTTTTTGAGAAGGACCTGTAGTGTCAAGAGATCGTCTTTTAAACAGTATTTTGGCGCGCAGGCCAGTGGTATGTAGGCAGAGAGCCAGTATGCATGCCGTTACTAGTGATGTCAGGTAGACGCCGCCATATCTGTCTGACTGACAGCGGAGATAAAGGCTAGTTTCTGTACATTTGCTAGTTACTATCTATATGGTCTATGTAATTGCTAGGCGGGGCAGAAGTGTGTTTATATATTAAGGTATAAAGCGTCTGTATGTGTGGGGAAGGAGATTGCTCGGCCAGTCCTATCCTTGCACTCACGATCTCCTGCTATGTTTTCTTAGGCTACTGACAGCAGGGGAAAAAGATAAGCAGCGGGTCGCGCTGTCACACGCCACAGGGCGCAAACTAGAGTCTGCAAATGGGATCCAGAGAGGATCGTATTATCACCAGCGCTCAGATCTGAAACTAACCGGCAGCGGGAGATGTGTACTACAGGTAGCAGCATAGAGTATGGACGCAATGATATTACAGCTATTTATTGAAGAAAAGTACATCCTGTCGGTTGGTTTAGACTACTGGCATTAGGGGCAAAGGTTACCGGCGGATCGCGCTGTTCCCCGCCGCAGAGCGCAAGTCAGAGTCTGCTAGTGGGATCAAGAGGAGATGGCATCAGAGGGATCCAGAGGGGATGGCATCATCACCAGCGTTCAGGTCTGATACTGACCGGCAGTGGGAGATGCGCACTGCCGGTTGCAGCATATATTGTAGATGCACTGATGTTGTTATACTGCTACTAGCCGAACAGGGATACATCCTATCTATCAGTTTAGAGATATAGTAACAGTAAGGTTACAAGAAATGTTTATGTTTTGGCGTTAGGTAATTTGGAGTGGCTGTTGGTTACATTTTTATGACCCATACGATTTATTGTATATTTACTGGATACAAGGGCTGGTTTTTGTATGCTCGGTTAGTATTGTTTAGGCATTCGTTATCTTTGATATACAGGACAGATACATTAATATAGTAAAATTATAATTATAAGGGACACATTCAGTCCTGATCAAAAGTTTAAGACCACTTTAAAAATGGCAAAAGGTGGCTTCGGCATGGCGACGTGAAGACGCTTGTTAGGAGAACTCCGTGACCTGCTTCAGGAAAACTTGCGGAGACCACCTTCCTACACACTTCTTTCTGGCCATGACTAAAGGGAGACGATTGAGAAGCCAATCCGCAGTCCCGCCTGAACACTCCATTGGCCGTTTTCTCCGATCCACCCAGCAAGAAAGCTTGGAGTTGCCTACAATGGCCGCCGCTTCCTCCTCACTGCGGCCCGCGGCACAGCCGTTTCTACCAGCGCCAGCATCGGGGATCCCTCTTTCACAAGAGCAGCACCTGAGTGATCCGCATCCTTACCACTCAGCCCCGGCCTCCTTAAACGAGATGGACACCCGACCGGGTCCCCCGCTACGCCACCCAGCTCCATGCCAGCCGGAGCTCACAGGTACCGCCACTCAGGCGAGATCGGGGCCTACTAAAGATGACGGCCTACAAGTCCGCGCCTCCTCGCCTCACCCAGCGAGTCGCCATACAAGTGGGTCTCAGCAAACTCCCGGGAGGAATAATGCACATAGCCACACTTTTACTGCTGGCCCCTCAAGGGGTTCTGTTGGGGGGATGCCTCAGGCCCTGCTGAACCCTGCTCCTACTCAGGGTCACATAATCTCCACCCCTGACACCCAATCTCCCAGTCAAGGCATGCCTGCCATCTTCTCTTCGCTGGCACAGCAACCTGAGGAATCTCAGGGGCTCCCCCCACCCCCATCTACCATCGATCGCACATTGGCAGAACTTTGGGAAATGGTGAGGGCCCTGCCTACAAAATCTGATCTAGAGGCACAAGTGGCCCGCATTGAAACCAAACAGGCCCAGGCTCTTCAGACAGTTTGTGATGATGTTCAACAGCTAGACGACCGTCTGTCATCGCTAGAACACCACTACGCAGCCACAGCCTCTGCGGTCCATTCTCATTCCGTGTCCCTGTCTGCACATGCCTCTCAATTGCAGGACTTCTCTTTACACCTTGACGACGTGGAAAATAGAGGCCGCCGGAACAATCTTAAGCTCCGTAACATTCCGAAGTCTGTCCCTAGCGATCAGTTACACTCCACCGTGGTCAACATATTCAATTTGGTCCTCGATAATCCACCTCTGACCAAGATCGAGCTAGACAGAGTTCACAGGACCGCAGGACCCAGAAATCACGACATGGAAAGGCCGCGTGACGTCATCTGCCGGGTCCATTTTTACACGGTGAAAGAGCATATTTTACGCAAAGCCTGGGAAAAGAAGGAACTCTTCTTTGAGGACACTCCGATTACTATCCTGCCAGATGTGTCCCGCCTAACCCTATCTATGCGGAGAATGGTTAGACCTCTGCTGGAAGCAAGTAAAGAAGCAGGAGCATCTTACCGCTGGGGTCATCCGTTCCACATCATTGTCCGATACTCCAACGGTCAGTCAATGCTAGTCCGCTCTCCTGCTGATCTCCCGGATCTGTTCAAATTCCTGGATATCCATCCATTTGCAGTTCCTGATTGGACATTGCCTCCATTCCTGCAAGATTTCCCGCGACAAACAGCATCTCCTTCCTCAAGACGCACATCTCCTGGCAGTTCCAGCTCCTTCCGCGGCCGTTCATCCAGGCCCCACTACCAGCCTTCAAGACGACTTCCATCGTCTCCCCGTTGATCCGCCATCCTGTTCTCCGTTGATGCGACCCTCCTCCTGCATTCTTGAAGGGGACTTTGCTGAGATACTCTCCAATATGTAACTGAATCCACATCTGGTAATTAGATCCAGCATTGGGTCAAAGGTGTTGATTCTATTATCCTAATTGGAGTCAGTAGGTGATAAAGACTTCCCAGAAAAAGGTGTCAGGACAGCATTATACATGGCAGACAATAGATGTCTAACCCCCCCCCCCCTTTTTGTACAATCACTCAGAATTGAGAAAGCTCGTTGGAAGAACGAGTGAAACGTTTTCAAGAAATCTACAGTACGTCCAGTTGCCTTGATTTATTCTTTACAGATATATACCATGACCTTGATAAATGAGAACCTTCACAAACTTAATGTACAGGGTTTGAACTTGCCTGAAAAGAGATCATCCCTCCTGCGCCTCCTCTGGAAAAAACGAGCACAAGTGGCGTTTATCCAGGAAACACACTCCTCTTCCACTCTGAAGCTCTCGGACAGGCGTTTTCCTCATGCCTACCACAGTACTGACCCTGCTACCAAGACGAAAGGAGTCTCTATGCTTATCTCCAACGCTATCTCTTGGGACCTGATTGATTCTCGCACTGATGGGACAGGCAGGTACCTCTTGTTACCTTGGCGTCTGTTTATGCCCCTAACACAGGACAGGTTGGTTTCCTGACCAAGACCCTTAAGGCCTTGGAGGACTTCACCGAGGGCCTCCTGATTCTTGGAGGTGACTTTAACATTGTCCTAGACCCTCGCTTGGATTCCTCCAAGGGCCAGGTTTCTTTTCCCCACTCAACCACATCCAAGCTCAGGGAACTCCTCTTTTCCCAACAACTCGCAGACACCTGGGGCTTCCTATACCCAACATCCTGGGACTATACGTTCTTTTCCCACCCACACAACTCCTACTCCAGGTTAGATTACTTCCTCCTGAACCATGCTAGACTAGACCTCCTTACCAGGGCGGAGATTGATCCAATAGCTTTCTCTGACCATGCCCTAATCTCTATATATCTTTCTTTCCCGACCCACCAAACCAGGGCCGGGCACTGGCAGTTGAATGACTCACTCCTACAAGACCTGCAGGTCACTTCTGAAATCCGGAAAGACCTGACTGAATACTTTGGGAGTAATGTAGCAGAGAGTGATCCCCTTACTATCTGGGAAGCCCATAAATGCTTTATTCGGGGCACCTTTATAAAGTTAGGGTCCCAGTTGAAAAAAGAGAGAGCAGCAAAGATAACTACCCTTCTATTGCGCATTCACGCGTTAGAACAACAACACAAACAGACCCTGGACTCGCAGCTGGGAGCTGAACTCACCCAGCTTCGAGACCAGGTTCGCTCACTTTGCCTCTCAAAAGCGAAGGCGACCTTAACCAAATGCCGTAGACACTACTATGAACATGGGAATAAACCAGGCAGTACCCTCGCTCGTGCTTTACGGAAAACTAGGCTACGCTCTTATGTTCCACACGTGTCAACCCTCTCCGGTTCAAAGGCCTCCCTTCCGCGGGAAATAACAGAAGCGTTCAGATCCTACTATCACACACTATATAACTTGGAGGACTCCCAACAGTCCACTGCCAGTGAATCTATGCCCTCAATGAGGACTTACCTCGAATCCGCGGGCCTACCGTCTCTCCCCCCAGAGGCGGTTTCAGTATTGGAGACGCCCATATTATTATCTGAGTTACAGGCTGCTATTTAAGACTCCCAAACAGGGAAGGCTCCTGGTCCAGATGGACTCACGCTACCCTACTATAAGCAATTTTATCTACTCATTTTCTAGCTGCCTTTAACTCATTTGATATGACCCGTACTCTCCCTAATGATACCCTTAGAGCACACATCACGGTCGTCCCCAAGGAAGGGAAAGACCCTTCGCAATGCCAAAGCTACCGTCCCATCTCACTGTTCATATTCCTAGACTCTTTTTTCACAATCTCCTGAAAATGTTGACACATTTTATTTGGGCCGGCAAACCGTCAAGAATAGCCAGGTCGATACTTTTCCGCCCCAAACTGGAGGGAGGACTAGTGCTGCCAGACTTCCTCTCCTACCACAGAGCATCACATCTCCTTAGAATTGTAGATTGGTGTCGTCACAAGGCCTATAAACAATGGGTCTCGGTGGAACAGTCTTTTCTATCTACTCCATTGCCTGCTACTCCATGGTTGGCCGCCCACATCCCATTGGAGGCACGTTTACATCCGACCATAGGCCCTTCCCTGAAAGTCTTTTTTACCATTCAAAATCACCCCAGCATCTCCCCGGCCCCCTCTCCTATGTTCCCTCTCCTGGGTAACCCCCAATTTCCCCCTGGGATGGAACGCGGACCCTTTCGTGATCTGATGAATTGCAACAAATTCAGTGCCCATCATCTGATCGCCTCGAATTTGTGGCTCACCCCCCAACAGATCTTGGAGATGACTGATACCCCTACCATCAACCCTTGGCAGTCTCGACAACTTAAGCATTTCATGGCCACACTTCCTCCGGCAGCGACATTTATACGTGACAAGACAGAATTTGAGTCTCTTTGTGACCAATCTGGTGTGACAAGACGTACCCTTTCTCGAATGTACAACTTGCTACTCACTCCTCCTGACCAACCTCCTCCCAACTATATCACTCAGTGGGAAGCTGATCTTGGTATCACACTTTCCCCGGAACAAAGATTTAGATTGTATACATGCATTCACAAAACTTCTATTGCCAGCAATGTTCAATAAGCTGGATTCAAACTCATGTCCCGTTGGTATAGGGTCCCTACCAGACTTAACTCAATTTTTCCGACAATCTCGCCTTTATGTTGGCGGTGTGGCTCCACGAGAGGCACTATCCTACACACATTCTGGAACTGTCCTTATTTTACGGGTTTCTGGGATTCAGTGTGGTTGATTACATCTACTAAGACGCCTGCTTTCTTTCTGCTCCATCAGTGCGAGAGTCCTCTCTCTACCTATAAAAGATCTGTGGTAAGGCACCTGGTAAATGCAGCAAGAGCTTGCATCCCATGTTTATGGAGGCAACCATCTGTCCCCACTGTAACTATGTGGATCAACAAAATCCAGGAGACCATGAGAATGTAAGATCTTACCTCGTCATTGAGACACACTGAGAAGGGGTTCACTAAGACTTGGAGTCATTGGATGGCATTCCACGACTCCGCAGAATGTAGAGCACTCTTATCCCATGTGTGAGAGCAAAGTTTGCTGTTAACTACCCTTTCCCCTTCCCCCCCCCCCTCCCCCTTCCCTCTCTTTTTATTATTTTCCTACCTTTCCTTTCTTTCTTTTCCTTAAGACGTCTGTCTATGATCCAGTTTCTCCTAATTGATCCACATATGACTGTGGGGTGCCCCCACTGGGCACTGTACTTATCTACCTAGCCAATTGCCATCTGTTATATTTTTGCTTCATTCAGTAAACTATGATCAATATTTGCCTCATGGCTTGTCATGATATAGATAATTGGAAAAATGTAAAAATCCTAAAAAAAGAATTTACAAAAAAAATTGCAAAAAATCATATTTAGCATGGCTGAATCTTAACAAGGTTCCAAGTAGAGCTTCAACATGCAACAAAAAGAAATGGGAGTGAGACAAAACATTTTTTGAGCATTCAATTTAATGAAAACAACGAATAAACCGAAACAGGCTGTTTTTTAGCTGATCAAAAGTTTAGGACCACACCTCCAAAAAAAAAAAAAACCCCAAAACAGAAATCCAACTTCCAAACATGAACTCAGTAATGAGTAGCTCCGCCGTTATTGTTTATCACTTCAAAAATTCGTTTCGGCATGATTGATGCTAGCGTTTCCATGAGGTGAGTGGGAACATTTCTCCAAGTGGTGAAGTCTGGAACTGTTGTCCATTTTTGTAACCTTCCCTTGCCATCCATCCCCAATGGTTCTCAATTGGATTGAGATCAGGGGAACACGCAGGATGGGCCAAAGGAGTGATGTTATTCTCCTTGAAGAAGTCTCTTGTCCTGCGGGCATTGTGTACTATAGCGTTGTCCTGTTGAAAAACCCAGTCGTTACCACACAGATGGGGGCCCTCAGTCATGAGGAATGCTCTCTGCAACATCTGGACATAGCCAGCGGCAATTTGACGCCCCTGCACTTCCTGAAGCTCCATTGTTCCACTGAAGGAAAAAGCACCCCAGACCATTATGGCGCCCCCTCCACTGTGGCGCGTAGAAAACATCTCAGGTGGGATCTGCTTGTCATGCCAGTAACGTTGGAAACCATCAGGACCATCAAGGTTAAATTTTTTTCTCATCAGAGAATAAAACTTTCTTCCACCTTTGAATGTCCCATGTTTGGTGCTCTCTTGCAAAGTCCAAACAAGCAGTTCTGTAGCGTTCAAGGAGAAGAGGTCTTTGAAGACGTTTTTTGTTTTTGAAGCCCTTCAGTCTCAGATGCCGTCTGATGGTTATGGGGCTGCAGTCAGCACCAGTAAGGGCCTTAATTTGGGTCGAGGATCGTCCAGTGTCTTGACAGACAGCCAATTGGATCCTCCGGCTTAGTGCTGATGACATTTTTTTGGGTCTTCCACTTGACTTTTTTGTTCCATAACCCTCAGGATCATTTAAGAAATTCCAAATGACTGTCTTACTGCGTCCCACCTCAGCAGCGATGGCGTGCTGTGAGAGACCCCGCTTATGCAGTTCAACAACCCGACCACATTCAAAAAGGGAGAGCTTTTTTGCCTTTGCCATCAAAACGTGTGACTACCTGACAGAAAATGACAATGAATCCACATCTTTGCACAGATTTGGCCTTTTAAAGGCATGTGCTCCTAAAATTTGGATCAGCTGAAAAACAGCCTGTTTCAGTTTAATCGTTATTTTCAATTAATTGAATGCTCAAAAAATGTTTTGTATCACTCTCATTTCTTTGCATGTTGAAGCTCTACTTGGAACCTTGTTAACCACCTCCGGACCGCCTAACGCACATGTGCGTTCCGGAGGTGGCAGCGCTGCGCACAGTCACGCATATACGCGTCATCTCGCGAGACGCGAGATGACGCGAATATGCGCGCGCGCATGCGCAGTTCGCGCCGGCATTTCGCACAACAGTATTTCGTCAGCAACCTGCCAGCCAATGATCGTGGCTGGCAGGTTGCTGATTTTTAAAAAATCCAATCAAAGTGCCAGATAGCAGATCATATTAGTAAATATGATCTGTTATATGGCTGCCTGCTCCTCTGCTGGTTCTTTTCGTCGGTTGGATCCAGCAGAGGAGCAGGCTTCACAGTGAGTACACTAAACACTACACTATAGCCCCTGATCACCCCCCTGAACCCCAATTAACCCTTTGATCACCCCTTTGATCACCCCTGTCAATCACAAGTGAAAAGAAAAAAGTGATCAGTGCAAACTGTCACTTTTTTTTTTCACTGTTATTGACCGTTAGGTTTTAGGTATAGTTTAGGTCCCTTGGTTAGGTAGTTCGCGATCAGTTAGCGCCCAGCCCACCGCACCGCAGTCCGTTATTCGCTGATTAGCGTATCGCTAATCAGCATTTGTACTTTTATAGTATCTGGAAGTGATCAAAACTGATCACGGTCAGATCTATAATTGTATTAGTGTCACTTTAGCTCGCCCTCCACCCAAAACGCAGTGTTTGCCCGATCAGGCCTGATCGGTCGCCCACACGTGCGTTCGCCCACACCCGCCCCACCGCAGTGACAAAAAAAAATTTTTTTTTTTATCACTGCACATTCACTTTACACGCACTGCGGCGATAAAAAAATCAGTTTTGATTTTTTTTATCAACCGCAGCGGCCTCCGGTACTTCGCTAGCCTCCCCTTTGTAAGACAGGCTTGCTTTTTTTTTCTTGGGTAGTCTCAGGGAATACCCCTAAATTTAGTTGCCCACATGTCTAACAGGGGGTATTCCTCTGAAGAGGCCTACAGGCTTCTGACCCAGTCGGATGAGGAGTGGGAACCCTCATCTGATGAATCCAGCGGGTCAGAATACGAACCTGTAGAAAGCAGTGGCTCTCTGACCCAAAGTTCGGACGAGGAGGCTGAGGTCCCTGATACCACCAGGCGTACCCGGCCCCGTGTCGCTAGACCGCAGGTTGCGCAGGATCCGCTTCAAGAGCAGCAGAGTGGGGCTGGTGCTGTCGGATTACGTGGTGAGGCATACACCAGCAGCCCAGCCCTCCCTGGACCTAGTACCAGCACTGCCGTACAACCTGGTGAAGTAGCGAGCACCAGAAGGGCAGTTGAAGCTGGTACGGTGGCACGTGCAGTAGTGACCCCGTCGCAGCCACCGCAAAGACGTGCCCGTAGAGCCCCTAGAATCCCTGATCCCCAAACCCTGATTGGCAGTCCCCAACTTCAGCCGCACCTGTAGTTTTCCCTTTCACTGCCCAGTCTGGAGTTCGGGTTGAGACGGCTCAGATCGGTTCGGCCCTGGGATTTTTTGAGCTGTTCTTGACTGCGGAGCTTTTAGACATAGTTGTGGCCGAAACAAACAGGTATGCCACACAATTTATCACCGCTAACCCGGGAAGCTTTTATGCCCAGCCTTTCCGGTGGAAACCAGTCCAAGTTTCCGAACTTAAAACTTTTCTGGGCCTCCTCCTCAACATGGGCCTGACAAAAAAGCATGAATTGCGGTCATATTGGTCCACGAACCCGATTCATCACATGCCCATGTTCTCTGCTGCCATGTCCAGGGCACGTTTTGAGGCCATCCTGCGGTTCCTGCACTTTAGTGACAACACCGCCTCCCGTCCCAGGGGCCACCCTGCTTTTGACCGGCTCCACAAAATTCGGCCCTCATAGACCATTTCAACCAGAAATTTGCAGATATTTATACCCCAGAGCAAAACATCTGCATAGACGAGTCCCTGATACATTTTACCGGGCGCCTTGGCTTCAAACAATACATCCCAAGCAAGCGCGCCCGGTATGGGGTCAAATTGTATAAGCTCTGTGAAAGGGCCACAGGCTATACCCACAAATTTCGGGTCTATGAGGGAAAAGATCAGACCCTGGAGCCGGTCGGTTGCCCTGACTACCTGGGGAGCAGTGGGAAGACAGTTTGGGACTTGGTGTCACCCTTATTCGGCAAGGGGTACCATCTTTATGTGGACAATTTTTACACAAGTGTGGCCCTCTTTAGGCATTTGTTTCTAGAACAGATTGGCGCCTGTGGTACCGCGCGAACTAGTCGCGCGGGCTTCCCCCAACGGCTCGTTACCACCCGTCTTGCAAGGGGGCAGAGGGCCGCACTGTGTAACGAAGAACTGCTCGCGGTGAAATGGAGAGACAAGCGTGACGTTTACATGCTCTCCTCCATTCACGCAGACACGACAATACAAATTGAGCGAGCAACCCGTGTCATTGAAAAGCCCCTCTCAGTCCACGACTATAACCTCCACATGGGAGGGGTCGACTTCAATGACCAGATGTTGTCTCCGTATTTAGTTTCCCGACGCACCAGACGCTGGTATAAGAAGGTGTCTGTATATTTAATTCAATTGGCTCTGTACAATAGTTTTGTTCTCTACAGTAAGGCTGGGAGAACTGGATCCTTCCTCAAATTTCAGGAAGAGATCATCGAGAACCTCCTGTATCCAGGAGGTTCCGTGGCCCCAACCACCAGTGTAGTTAGCCGTCTACACGAGCGACATTTCCCCAATGTCGTTCCTGGTACCTCAACCCAACAGTCACCCCGAAAAAGATGTCGTGTCTGTAGCAGGAGTGGAATAAGGCGTGACACCCGCTATTTCTGTCCTGACTGTCCGGACCACCCTGCCCTATGCTTTGGAGAGTGTTTCCGGAAGTACCACTCACAGGTACACTATTAGCATAGGGATCATCTCACCAGGACAGGCACACAGGGCTATT
The DNA here is from genome assembly GCF_014858855.1 of Bufo gargarizans. NCBI lineage: Eukaryota > Metazoa > Chordata > Amphibia > Anura > Bufonidae > Bufo > Bufo gargarizans. Next base: position 548,234,221 of record NC_058080.1, on the reverse strand, counting down.
AGGGCCCATTCACTCACTGCTGCTGCAAACGTCTCCTTTCACATGGGACAAAGTGCATAACGCACTTCGCCACATCTTTGGGCGATTTGCGCTTTGCACATTGACCCATGGGGAAGGAGAGGTTTGTTCTATAAAGGTAAAAAAAAAAAAAACACACCAGTAAGCAAACACGTTAATGTTCAGTTAAAAAAGTTAAAGTTTATATGTTCTGTTGCAAAGTTAATAAAATTATTGCGTTGCGGTCTGGTTTTTTCTTTTTTTACCTTCCAGGTGGACCAACCGATCTACTAGCTGCAGCACCGATGTGCATTCTGACAGAAGCATTGCGCTGCTGTCAGATTACACGCAAGTCGGTGTATGCGGCGCTGCAAGACGGGATTTTCTCCTCTGCAGTGACAGATACGTTTGCCGAGGCATACGAGCTGAGGAGGAGGCGGCGTTCCTATGCTTTGGCAAGCACTTTGTATATATATATATATATATATATATATATAAAAAAAAAAAATAATAATCCCGGCAATGATTTATTCATCCACATCGATTGATGTGAATGGAGAAATCTGGTTTGCCAGGGCATACGAGCTAAGTGGGTATGGATGTAGGGCGGAGCTCCTATGTCCTGGCAGACGCCTTTCCCCTCCATTTTTTTTTTTTGGCAGAGATTTTTTCATCCACATTGATCGATGCGAATGAAGAAATCTGTGCCGTTCATTTTTTTCTTTCAGCCCAGAGGCTGAACGGAAAAAAAAATCTCATTACCTGTATGCTCAATATAAGGAGAATAGCAGAAACTCCTAATGCTGGCCATACATGTAATGATTGCGGAGACCCTCAAATGCCAGGGCAGTACAAACACCCCACAACTGACCCCATTTTGGAAAGAAGACACCCCAAGGTATTTGCTGAGGGGCATATTGAGTCCATGAAAGATTGAAATTTTTGTCCTAAGTTAGCGGAAAGTGAGACTTTGTGAGAAAAAAAAAAAATAATCAATTTCCGCTAACTTATGCAAAAAAATAAAAAATTCTATGAACTTGCCAGGCCCCTCATTGGATACCTTGGGGTGTCTTCTTTCCAAAGTGGGGTCACATGTGGGGTATTTATACTGCCCTGGCTTTTTAGGGGCCCTAAAGCGTGAGAAGAAGTCTGGGATCCAAATGTCTAAAAATGCCCTCCTAAAAGGAATTTGGGCCCCTTTGCGCATCTAGGCTGCAAAAAAGTGTCACACATCTGGTATCGCCGTACTCAGGAGAAGTTGGGGAATGTGTTTCGGGGTGTCATTTTACATATACCCATGCTGGGTGAGAAAAATATCTTGGTCAAATGCCAACTTTGTATAAAAAAATGGGAAAAGTTGTCTTTTGCCAAGATATTTCTCTCACCCAGCATGGGTATATGTAAAATGACACCCCAAAACACATTCCCCAACTTCTCCTGAGTACGGTGATACCAGATGTGTGACACTTTTTTGATGCCAAGGTGGGCAAAGGGGCACATATTCCAAAGTGCACCTTTCGGATTTCACCGGTCATTTTTTACAGATTTTGATTGCAAAGTACTTCTCACACATATGGGTCCCTAAATTGCCAGGGCAGTATAACTACGCCACAAGTGACCCCATTTTGGAAAGAAGACACCCCAAGGTATTCCGTGAGGGGCATGGCGAGTTCCTAGAATTTTTTAGTTTTTTGTCGCAAGTTAGTGGAATATGAGACTTTGTAAGGAAAAAAGAGAAAAAAAAAATCAGCATTTTCCGCTAACTTGTGACAAAAAATAAAAAATTCTAGGAACTCGCCATGCCCCTCACGGAATACCTTGGGGTGTCTTCTTTCCAAAATGGGGTCACTTGTGGCGTAGTTATACTGCCCTGGCAATTTAGGGGCCCAAATGTGTGAGAAGTACCTTGCAATCAAAATGTGTAAAAAATGGCCTGCAAAATCTGAAAGGTGCACTTTGGAATATGTGCCCCTTTGCCCACCTTGGCAGCAAAAAAGTGTGACACATCTGGTATCGCCGTACTCAGGAGAAGTTGGGGAATGTGTTTTGGGGTGTCATTTTACATATACCCATGCTGGATGAGAGAAATATCTTGGCAAAAGACAACTTTTCCCATTTTTTTATACAAAGTTGGCATTTGACCAAGATATTTTTCTCACCCAGCATGGGTATATGTAAAATGACACCCCAAAACACATTCCCCAACTTCTCCTGAGTACGGCGATACCAGATGTGTGACACTTTTTTGCTGCCAAGGTGGGCAAAGGGGCACATATTCCAAAGTGCACCTTTCGGATTTCACCGGTAATTTTTTACAGATTTTGATTGCAAAGTACTTCTCACACATATGGGCCCCTAAATTGCCAGGGCAGTATAACTACGCCACAAGTGACCCCATTTTAGAAAGAAGACACCCCAAGGTATTCCGTGAGGGGCATGGCGAGTTCCTAGAATTTTTTATTTTTTGTCTTAAGTTAGTGGAATATGAGACTTTGTAAGGAAAAAAGAGAAAAAAAAAATCATCATTTTCCGCTAACTTGTGACAAAAAATAAAAAATTCTAGGAACTCGCCATGCCCCTCACGGAATACCTTGGGGTGTCTTCTTTCCAAAATGGGGTCACTTGTGGCGTAGTTATACTGCCCTGGCAATTTAGGGGCCCAAATGTGTGAGAAGTACCTTGCAATCAAAATGTGTAAAAAATGGCCTGCAAAATCTGAAAGGTGCACTTTGGAATATGTGCCCCTTTGCCCACCTTGGCAGCAAAAAAGTGTGACACATCTGGTATCGCCGTACTCAGGAGAAGTTGGGGAATGTGTTTTGGGGTGTAATTTTACATATACCCATGCTGGATGAGAGAAATATCTTGGCAAAAGACAACTTTTCCCATTTTTTTATACAAAGTTGGCATTTGACCAAGATATTTTTCTCACCCAGCATGGGTATATGTAAAATGACACCCCAAAACACATTCCCCAACTTCTCCTGAGTACGGCGATACCAGATGTGTCACACTTTTTTGCTGCAAAGGTGGGCAAAGGGGCACATATTCCAAAGTGCACCTTTTGGATTTCACCGGTCATTTTTTACACATTTTGATTGCAAAGTTCTTCTCACACATTTGGGCCCCTAAATTGCCAGGGCAGTATAACTACCCCACAAGTGACCCCATTTTGGAAAGAAGACACCCCAAGGTATTCCGTGAGGGGCATGGCGAGTTCCTAGAATTTTTTATTTTTTGTCGCAAGTTAGTGGAATATGAGACTTTGTAAGAAAAAATAAAAAAAATAAAATCATCATCATTTTCCGCTAACTTGTGACAAAAAATAAAAAGTTCTATGAACTCACTATGCCCATCAGCGAATACCTTAGGGTGTCTACTTTCCGAAATGGGGTCATTTGTGGGGGTTTTCTACTGTTTGGGCATTGTAGAACCTCAGGAATCATGACAGGTGCTCAGAAAGTCAGAGCTGTTTCAAAAAGCGGAAATTCACATTTTTGTACCATAGTTTGTAAATGCTATAACTTTTACCCAAACCATTTTTTTTTGCCCAAACATTTTTTTTTTTTTCAAGGACATGTAGAACAATATATTTGGCGAAAAATTTATATATGGATTTTTTTTTTTGCAAAATTTTACAGCTGAAAGTGAAAAATGTCATTTTTTTGCAAAAAAATTGTTACATTTTGATTAATAACAAAAAAAGTAAAAATGCCAGCAGCAATGAAATACCACCAAATGAAAGCTCTATTAGTGAGAAGAAAAGGAGGTAAAATTCATTTGTATGGTAAGTTGCATGACCGAGCGATAAACGGTGAAAGTAGTGTAGTGCCGAAGTGTAAAAAGTGCTCTGGTCATGAAGGGGGTTTCACCTAGCGGGGCTGAAGTGGTTAAGATCCAACAATGTAAAATATGATTTTTTGCAATTTTTCAAGTGGTCTTAAACTTTTGATCAGGACTGTAGTATAAATTGTAAGGGACATGAAGTAAATCAAATCTTCGATGATAGTGGGCATATAATGGTTGTAAAAAAGATAAATAATAAATAGATGAAAAATAATAAGAAAAGGGGGATATAGAAAATACCCCAAATTTTTTTTATATATAAAAATTTTAAATAATGGGTAATAATTGATAGAGAATATATAAAAGAATGTGTGTCTGTGTGTGTGTGTATATATATATATATATATATATATATATATATATATACACAGTACAGACCAAAAGTTTGGACACACCTTCTCATTCAAAGAGTTTTCTTTGTTTTCATGACTATGAAAATTGTAGATTCACACTGAAGGCATCAAAACTATGAATTAACACATGTGGAATTATACACATAACAAAAAAGTGTGAAACAACTGAAAATATGTCATATTCTAGGTTCCTCAAAGTAGCCAACTTTTGCTTTGATTACTGCTTTGCACACTCTTGGCATTCTCTTGTTGAGCTTCAAGAGGTAGTCACCTGAAATGGTTTTCACTTCATAGGTGTGCCCTGTCAGGTTTAATAAGTGGGATTTCTTGCCTTATAAATGGGGTTGGGACCATCAGTTTTCTTGTGGAGAAGTCAGGTGGATACACAGCTGATAGTCCTACTGAATAGACTGTTAGAATTTGTATTATGGCAAGAAAAAAGCAGCTAATTAAAAAAAACGAGTGGCCATCATTACTTTAAGAAATGAAGGTCAGTAAGTCTGAAAAATTGGGAAAATTTTGAAAGTGTCCCTAAGTGCAGTCACAAAAACCATCAAGCGCTACAAAGAAACTGGCTCACATGCAGACCGCCCCAGGAAAGGAAGACTAAGAGTCGCCTCTGCTGCAGAGGATAAGTTCATCCGAGTCACCAGCCTCAGAAATCGCAGGTTAACAGCAGCTCAGATTAGAGACCAGGTCAATGCCACACAGAGTTCTATCAGCAGACACATCTTTAGAACAACTGTTAAGAGGAGACTGTGTAAATCAGGCCTTCATGGTAGAATATCTGCTAGGAAACCACTGCTAAGGACAGGCAACAAGCAGAAGAGACTTGTTTGGGCTAAAGAACACAAGGAATGGACATTAGACCAGTGGAAATCTGTGCTTTGGTCTAATGAGTCCAAATTTGAGATCTTTGGTTCCAACCACCGTGTCTTTGTGCGACGCAGAAAAGGTGAACGGATGGCCTTTACATGCCTGGTTCCCACCGTGAAGCATGGAGGAGGAGGTGTGATGGTGTGGGGGTGCTTTGCTGGTGACACTGTTGGGGATTTATTCAAAATTGAAGGCATACTGAACCAGCATGGCTACCACAGCATTTTGCAGCGGCATGCTATTCCATCCGGTTTGCGTTTAGTTGTACCATCATTTATTTTTCAACAGGACAATGACCCCAAACACACCTCCAGGCTGTGTAAGGGCTATTTGACCATGAAGGAGAGTGATGGGGTGCTGCGCCAGATGACCTGGCCTCCACAGTCACTGGGCCTGAACCCAATCGAGATGGTTTGGGGTGAGTTGAACCGCAGAGTGAAGGCAAAAGGGCCAACAAGTGCTAAGCATCTCTGGGAACTCCTTCAAAACTGTTAGAAGACCATTTCAGGTGACTACCTCTTGAAGCTCATCAAGAGAATGCCAAGAGTGTGCAAAGCAGTAATCAAAGCAAAAGGTAGCTACTTTGAAGAACCTAGAATATGACATATTTTCAGTTGTTTCACACTTTTTGGTTATGTATATAATTCCACATGTGTTAATTCATAGTTTTGATGCCTTCAGTGTGAATCTACAATTTTCATAGTCATGAAAATAGAAAACTCTTTGAATGAGAAGGTGTGTCCAAACTTTTGGTCTGTACTGTATATATAGTATTTGTGGCTTGGAGGCAGACCCATTCACTTCAATGGGGCTGCAAAAGGTGCGGACAGCACTCCGTGTGCTGTTCTCATCCGTTGCTCTGTTCCGTGGTCCACAAAAAAATATAACCTGTCCTATTCTTGTCCGTTTTAGTTAATAGCCACAAATTGCTGAACGCACACGGACGCCATCTGTGTTTTGTGGATCTGCTATTTGCGGACCGCAAAACACACATCGGTCGTGTGCATGAGGCCAAAAACTAATAATTTTCCACAATCGTTTCATGATGTGTTCAGTTTGTCAAAAAAAAATTCCCACCCATGTGGCATCAGTATGTCAGTTTTTCACATCAGTGGAAAAAAACCTGAAGAATAAAATGTAAAGATGCCCATTGTCCCCTAGCACCCATCAGAGAAAAATGGACCGCACACGGATGGCATCAATGAAGAGGCTAGTGATTAGCTGCAGCGGTCACAAGTTGTTGATGTGATGTCACCACTGCAGCTGGGAAAACAGGGATCTGTCCTGTAAGTATTTGATCCCCTGAGTTGTCCAGTTAACTCTTGTAACTGGACAACCCCTTTAATATACAGAAATCTTCTTTTATGGATGTGACTTTTTGATCTACGTTGGGTACCACACGTATTTACCTCTCCTCGTTCCAATACTTACCTCCTTCCAAGTGCTGCAACCGGCATCCTCACCAGCGTCGCAATATTTTCTGCAAGAGTGCCTGGAAGTGGAGGAAAGTGCTGAACATCTGGTCTGAGGTCTGTAAAGTAGTAGTTTACAGATCCCAGACATATACAGATGTAGCAACTGTTAACTGGACACTGAAACTTTAAATGGACTCTTGGAATGGTTCTCCAATATTTAGTAAAATTACGAAACGAGCGGGAGTCAATGTAAGATAGAAAAAAACAAAAACGTTGAAATGTCCCCTGCACTACTGCTCCAATCGTCAGGGCTGGGTTAAAAGTCCAGCCCTGTCAATCTAGCAGCAGGTGGGCACTTCTTCACCTCTGGGGACAGCCCCCCACATTTGAAGACGTCCTACTAATGAGACAAATCAATTCACTTATCTCTAATTTGCAGTTATTTGTTTCTCCATATTCCATAAGAGCTCATTATGATGGAAATGACAGGAAAAAAAATTGTTTAAAAAAATAAAAATGGCCCAAATCTCAAAGTGTGATCAAACCATAGGTGTCAAATAACCCCCAGTGTTTAGTCATGCCCCCATACCCACACCCCCTTTTTACCCATCTAAACTTGGCCGATGTGAAAGGTGGCAACCCTAGATCTGTCTTTTTCCTGTGCCATTCCTTATTCATTTACTGCCATGGGGTACATCACTGGCAGTGAGAGAGCTTAATAAAGAGAGCTTAAGAAATTAATTCACCTTTGCAAAAATTACTAATCATTTTGTATAGAGGGTTTTGTCAGCGCTGTCAGCTCCTCTGCTCTGTTATATGTAATAAAGTATTTATTAGATGGAAATACGTATGATTACTATTTGACCTTCACACACTGACAGGTTCACTCATGTGAAAATTCTGCTCCTTTATTACTCGGGGATCAGAAGTCTATTGTAATCAGGAAATTCAGCCTATGTATTATACAGATAGTGGGGGCTTGTTTAGTCCTGACACCTTGAATGCTTTCTGAGCAACTAACCGTGCAAAGGTAATAAGCTGCAGATTTAGTAAGTCTTTTCTGGAGCATACCGATAAAGAGAGGAGTGGTTATGTGTACATGATAAAACAAATCCTGGATTCAGACCCTTCGCTGCCTGACCCGACCAGTGTCTGTTTACCGTATTGACCCTTTGCTGGGTGCCCTGACTTTGGACCTGTTTCTCGGATGTACTCTGCCAGCCCTGACCTTAGCTTGTTACTCACTGAGTTTGACTGTCCCTTTGGTGCTATGCACTGGTGTCTCTTGACCTTTTTGGCTACTACTCCAAGAGGTAGCAGCCTGTGCAGTGAAGACCATATCCCTGTATAGGGGCTAAAGGGTGAAAACCAGGGAGCCATCAGGATAGCCAAAGCCAAATCCGTTGATTGACACAGTGGTTTCACAACCACTGACCGTAACAACTATGTCTATGCAGCCCTTTCTTATTTCTTGTGATGTTATGTCCATGACCATGTCAAAGCACCAATTGGGGCATCATAGGTTTGGTTGGAAAACCCATTTAAGACGTCATCCTGTTGTGTAGTCCTTGACTCTGCCCAGCTCCAGATACTATTTGAAAAAGGTCCTTCTAGGATCAAAATGTGTTATATTAACAGTCAATTTTCTTTACTGATGCCTGGATCATTTCACATAATAAAAGTTCTGGAATTCTAACTGCAAAGACATTTGAGTGCTGTCGATTCTTTACTCGTATATGTAACAGCCATCAAGGGCCCGCCAAGAACGCCAAGGAACCTCTATCGCATGCAAAACAAAATTGCAGCTGGATTCCCCACTAATCAGATGGCATATCTTATCAAGCCTTGAATGGGTTGTCTGAGATAATTAAAAATTATATATGATGTTTTTTTTATTTTAACACATTGTAGGAGTAGTCTGCGATTTTTAATTATCTAGGACAACCCCTTTAAGAACAAAGACAGTTTTGGCGACTACGTTTTAGTTTTTTCATACCTGCTTCTCAAGAGCTATAACTTTTTTTTATTTTTACATTGGAATAGCTGCATGAGATCTTGCCTCCAGTAATGGGATGCCCTCAGAATAGGATACTTCTTGCTGCTGCAGGAACCCTGTTACCGCCTCTTTGACTGCATTATCAACTGGAAGTCTGCCCGCACAGAAATTTTTTTAGGTTTCGAAAGAGAAAGTACCGATAATCACTGGGAACCAGTTCTGACTCCATGAAGCCGCATTCCCTGATAGTAGCTTGTGATTTGCGAGACTTGAGATCTGGCGCATTGTCGTGAAGCAGCAACACACCTGCCGATAACTTCCCACATCGTTTCTCTTTGACTCACGTAATGCCTTCATTGTTGATGCATAGGTGTCTCCAGTAATTGTTGTCTTGAGTGGTATGAATTCTAGTAATAAAACGCCTTCTGTATCCCAAAAAACTGTTGCCATGATCTTTCCAGCTGAATGCTGCATACAAAATTTATTTGGCGTTGTGCTTCCACTGTGTAACGGTCAGCAGAGGAAGAGACCGTAGAGCAGGACTCAAGTACAGTGCAGCAGACAAGGAGGCTGAAGTAGAAACCGGCTTTATTAAAAGAGAACTCTAACTGCCGGAGAAGCAGATTTACAATATGAACAGCTTGGGAATTCACAATAAAGATAATGGAAATTTGCATAAAGAACACAAATGAATCACAAACACAAGTACAGACAATAGCAGGCTACTCTCTTCTAGGTAGTCCTATCTGTCCCCGCTACCCGGGGTGCACCTCTACGGTGCACTAAACTAAATCCTATTCCACTATGCCCTAGCTCAGGTTAGCATCAGTGCACTCACAGTTCGGTGTCCGCACATGCAGGCAGGTACAGTCTGGGTCCCGATCTGGTTGCTTGCTTGCTTCAGCGTGGCTCAGCTCTGGCCTCTCTTTGTAGTCTCTGTAACTCTGGTTAGAGATAATCAGCAGCTCTGGACGTGTAATCAGGCAGGGCCTGGAATTCACTCACAGTTCCTCTGGTAAGTGCCTCACACTACAGCAGTCTCTCTTCTACACCAGGACACATCAGCTCAGTCAGAGAGCAAACACACTCTAATGTCCCAGATACTGTGTCAGCAGGCAGGGAGCAATCACTCTAATCTTCCCTGTGGATCTCCCTCTCAGTGCACAGCGTCCTTCTTCCTGTGTACTCAGACACCTTCAGCCCAGGCTCTCTGCTCTGCCCGGGAAAAACACTTAACTCCTTGTCCTCTGGAAACAACTCCTCTCACTGTCCTACTCAGCCACAGTGGCCTCTGGTGGCTGGAGGGAAACATGACAGTCTGCTATATTTATATGTGTTGGAAATGTTGCTGGATGATCAGGGCTGCCTCTTACATGCCTCCCCACTTAAAGGTGGCCGTCCTCGGCCTTGCTATATAGTCCATAGAAATAATGGTTAATGTAACTTTTTATACAGCAGTACAACATTGTCCACAATACATACAGGTGGACCAAATGAACTCATCAGCAGCGTACCTGTTTGGTGGAACCCCTGCAGTAAGCCTACTGGATCTCCGGAGGTCCTGGCTATCTGTTACGACCTGACTCTCTCCACTAGGAACTGCCAGTCTGGATTCATCCACCACAATAGGAGGTTCGGGTGTGTCCGAGGGCCCCTCTCCATTACGGGCTGGCAATGGTTCTGTGCCAGTGCCTTCATCACCTGTAACCTGGGAGGCTTCTTCAGTGTTGGGAGCAGTCCACCAGTCTTCACCATAATCTCCATCAGAGATAACAAGTTCTGAGTATGGGGCAGGAGGAGGTGTCCTCTGAACAGGTGCGGGATCTTTGGACCGGCATGGCCGTAACATATTCCTATGTAGAGTCCGTGAAGCAAATTCCTCATTCTCAACCTGCACTTCGTAGACCGGACCATTAGGGTACACTCTCTTGATCAATTTATACGGCTGTACTTCCCAACGCTCACTCAACTTGCCTCTGGGACGTTTCTCTCGTACCAGTACCCGATCCCCAGGCTGCAATGGAACCTCCTGAACTGGAGGACGGTCTGTATGAGCTCTCTCCTGTAACCGCTGACCTGCCAACCGGCGAATGGTCTGGAGACGCCGACGGTGTTCTTTCACCCATGAGGTGGTTGATCGCTCTATTAGGTCTTCTGGCTGTTCTAGGTTTAATTCCACGATCTCTCGACCAGCCCTACCGAACAGTAACATGTATGGGGTGTAACCGGTGGTGGTGTGGACACGATTATTGTAAGCCCAGACTAATTCTGACAGGTAGTCAGGCCAGTGTGCCCTCTTGTCTTCCTCTAGTGTCCTCAGCATTTGCAGCAATGTGCGGTTAAAGCGCTCACAGGCTCCGTTTCCTTGGGGATGATAAGGAGTTGTCCTGGATTTTTCAATGCCGTACAGTCGATGTAGCTCTTCCATCACTTTTCCTTGAAAGCACGCCCCTTGATCTGAATGGATCCGCTTTGGACACCCATAGACCCGAATGAAGTCTTGACAAATGGCTCGTGCAGCGGACTCGGCCGTCTGGTCCCGAGTTGGGGTGACTACTGCAAACTTGGAGAAGTGGTCGATCATGACCAGGCAATACTGTGGACCTCTTGACGATTGTCCCACAAGAAGATAGTCTATCATCAACACTTCCAGCGGTTCTGTGGTCTGGATGGACTGTAGGGGTGCTCTCTGTTCTGTACTCTTCGTGAGTTCACACACTCGACACTGTCGGCAAACTTCTTCAACTGTGGCCTCCAGTCGCGGACAATACACATAACGCTGCAGCCACTGGTATGTCTTGACTGGCCCGAAGTGAGCTCCAAACTCATGAGCCTCTTTGGCTATCTCCCGTGCCATTCTTCTGGGTATCACTACCTGCCACCTCGCCTCTAGGTCGGCAGGCTGTTGCCACTTGCGGAACAAAACAGCTCCATGCACTTCCAGTCTGTCCCATTGATGTAGAACGGACTTCATCTCGGCATCCAGATCAGTCCTTTCTTCTTTGTTGGGTTTCCTGCACTGGGTTACCCAGCTTTTCATTTGCTGCAGTCCAATGTCTTCATCTTGCAATCTGCCCCATTCTTCATTAGTTCTCCCCAATGCTTTGGGTAGCTTACGGGCCTCCCCACTTGTCTGGGCCGCGACTGTTGGGGGAGCGAACTTGCGGAAGTCAGGAGTTTCATCTTCTTCCTTTTGTTCATCCATATCCCCTACTGGAGTTTCAAAAGTAACCCTCGAGAGACCATCAGCATTAGTGTTCTCTGTAGCGGAGCGGTAGCGAATTGAGAAGTCATACTTTGCAAGGCGAGCCGCCTAGCGTTGCTCCAGGGCTCCCAACTTGGCAGTACCCAGATGGGCCAGGGGATTGTTATCCGTCCGTACGAAGATCTTAGCTCCTGTCAGATATCCTGCAAATTTCTCCGTCATAGCCCACACCAGGGCAAGGAGTTCCAGCCGGAAGGAACTGTAGTTATAAGGGTTTCGCTCCGTATCTCGCAAGGATCTACTGGCATAAGCGATCACCCTCTCATGTCCATCTTGTACCTGCGACAGGACTGCCCCAAGTCCGTATAGGCTGCCATCAGTAGCTAAGATTAATGGTTTATCAAACTCGGCATAAGCCAAGATGGGGGCCAATGTCAGGGCTTCTTTCAGGGACTGGAAGGCCTCTTCCTGCTTCTGTCCCCAGGGGATACTTGGACCCTTGGGTTGCCCAGCCGTTCCTCTCAACTCATTCAGAGGGCCCGCTATTTTTGCGTAGTCTTTGATGAACCGCCGGTAGTACCCAGTCAGTCCCAGGAAGGCCTTCAACTCGCGCAGTGTTCTCGGCACTAGCCATTGTCGTATTGCAGCCACTTTGTCTTGGGACGGCAGCACTCCGTCTTGGGACACCCTATGGCCCAGGTACTCGATCTCCCTCTTGAAGAGATGACACTTCTTTGGCTTTACCTTCAGGCCATGGGATCGCAGTCGCTCGAGTACCTGCCCTAGCCGATTCAAATGTTCTTGAAAAGTAGCAGAGTATACGATGATATCGTCTAGGTATATCAGAGTGGCTTCAAAATTCAGGTCTCCCAGGCATCTCTCCATCAGCCGCTGGAAGGTTCCAGGGGCATTAGTCAGTCCGAATGGCATCCTGTTGAATTCAAATAACCCCATGGGGAGTATGAATGCTGTCTTTGCCTTGTCCTGCTCAGCCACTGGTACTTGCCAGTACCCACTTGCTAGATCCAGGGTGGAGAAGTATTTGGCTCGTCCTAGAGCCGTCAGAGACTCCTCGATGCGTGGCAGAGGATATGAGTCTCGCGCAGTGCAGAGCATTCAACCGCCGGTAATCCACACAAAATCGAATAGTGCCGTCCTTCTTCTTGACAAGCACCACTGGGGCTGCCCAAGGGCTCTGGCTTCCCCGCACCACTCCGGAATCTATCATCTGTTTCAATAGCGTCTTCACTTCCTGGTACAACTTGGGCGGAATCTGTCGATATCTCTCCCGAATTGGTGGAGTGTCCCCCGTCGGTATATCATGTGTGATAGCATTCGTGCAGCCAAAGTCATCGGCGTGGCGGGCAAACGCAGCCTGATTCTCCCACAGCATGGTTTCAACTGCTCGCTGTTGGTCTAAACTGAGAGCCTTAACATCTATCTCCATTTGATCCAAGATGGTTCCCCCATTCCATTCTGGGGTCGGCGCCTCTTCTGCACTGGCAGTAACTGCCAGGGTCCAACCAGCATCCCCTACCGGAGCTAGAGTCACTTCTCTCTGACTCAGGATTTCTCCCTGATGTAGGTACACACGAGCCAGTTCCACCCCTGGCGTCAAGGGAACTTCTAGATATCCCACATTCACAGCTCTTATGGGTACTCGTCCATTCTGGACCACTCCCAGTGTCCGGGCCACCAGGACGTCCTGACCCAGCTCTCCTAGGCCTGTTGGTTCAACGAACACCTCCATGCCTTCAAGATTACGGAAAGTTCCCACGGGTAACGTCAGCACGGTCTCCCGACCAGGGGGAAGGGTGAAGGTAGCCTTTCCTGGCGCTCGGATCGTTCCCACCGCCTGGTGTGCTGGTACACTTTTCTGTGTTCCACAAAAACGGATTAGCCGTTGAAATGCTTTCTGGGTAGGTTTGTGCGGGGTGGCTTGTTTCCAGTAACCCGGCCCCCGTTTGGTGAACATGATCTGATCCAATTCTCGCAGGATATTCATGCCCATTATCACCGGCACATCTTCCTTGAACGTTTCGGGGACCAACAAGATACCTTTCCGCCCCACTTCCTGTCCACATAGCCGTACATTCATCCACACGACCCCTGTGACAGGAATCTGTTGTTGGTTAGCCGCTGTAACCCGGACCAGTGTCTCTCGTTCTGGCTTGGCCAGCGCTTGAAAGTAACGGTAGAAGAATGACTCGGGCATAGTTGTCACCTGAGACCCAGTATCCACTAAGCAGTCGACAGGAACACCTTCGAACTCAGCTGGTATAGTGGGGCACCCTGCGACCAGGTGTTCGGAGCTTTGCTGGGTAACTTGGCTCTCCACCTCCCCTGCAGTACGCCCCACTACTGCAGGGGTCGGTAGTTTAACGGCGGCTCTTGGCGTCCAGCTGGATTATTCCGACACTCTCTGGCGAAATGTCCTAGATCTCCACACCGCCAACACTGTGCCCCTTGACGGCCCACTTTTTGCCTGCGAGTGGGAGGTGCCCTCAGAGCTTGGCTAGATGGCCCCACTGAAGGATAATGAGGGGCTTGATGGTATGGTAAACTAGCATAAGGGCATTCGGGTGTAGGAACCCACGGAGTCGCCTGATAGGTTTGTTGTCGGGCTGGATAGGCAGCCTCAGTAGTATGGCGCGACTCTATCCGTTTCTCCAGGTGTGTCAACTTTTCGTGCATGGCACTCAGGGAGCTCTGCAAGTCTTGTACCACTCTGACCAGGGCTTCCTCATTTCTTGTAACCCCGGGGGTGTAACGGTCTGGGTCCGTATTACTCCAGAAGCATAGCCGTCTTCTTTGTTTCGCGTCACGGCCTCTGCCAAAATTTGTCGAAAGGTTAGGGTAGGGTCTACTCTGACTCGTTCCCGCAGAGCCTGTTTCAGGGGATTGCTGTAGAGCCCCAGAATAAATTGTTCCCGCAGTATCCGGTCTATGGGTCCCATGCCAGTAACCCCATCTGCCTCTTTTTTTTTTTCCTCGGCCAACACTTCCTGTAGGGCTGTAGCGTACTGAGAGACACCTTCGTCTTCCCGTTGAATCCGGTAAAAAAACTTCGCCCGGAGGTGCCCTGCACTGGCTGTTTCCCCATATATTTCTTCCAGGAATCTCACCATCTCTTGCAATGTATTGCGCATGGCTTCTGGTTGTAGGAGAACATTTCTTCGGGCCTCACCCTCGAGAGCGGCCAAAGCAATTTCTACTTGTAGTTCTGGGCTGACATTGTAAATCCTAACAGCACTCTGTAACCTTGTCACCCAGTCTGACAGTGGCATGTTCTGGCCATCAAATTTGGGTAGCAAGTTGAACAACATGCCAATAGGAAGGGCCCTTGCAAGGGTTCCACCATTGCCTGAGGTACTCACATTAACATCATGCACATTGCCTTCAGCCGCCTCCATCTCTGTGACTGTACCCTGCTCGCAGCGCCACTTGTAACGGTCAGCAGAGGAAGAGACCGTAGAGCAGGACTCAAGTACAGTGCAGCAGACAAGGAGGCTGAAGTAGAAACCGGCTTTATTAAAAGAGAACTCTAACTGCCGGAGAAGCAGATTTACAATATGAACAGCTTGGGAATTCACAATAAAGATAATGGAAATTTGCATAAAGAACACAAATGAATCACAAACACAAGTACAGACAATAGCAGGCTACTCTCTTCTAGGTAGTCCTATCTGTCCCCGCTACCCGGGGTGCACCTCTACGGTGCACTAAACTAAATCCTATTCCACTATGCCCTAGCTCAGGTTAGCATCAGTGCACTCACAGTTCGGTGTCCGCACATGCAGGCAGGTACAGTCTGGGTCCCGATCTGGTTGCTTGCTTGCTTCAGCGTGGCTCAGCTCTGGCCTCTCTTTGTAGTCTCTGTAACTCTGGTTAGAGATAATCAGCAGCTCTGGACGTGTAATCAGGCAGGGCCTGGAATTCACTCACAGTTCCTCTGGTAAGTGCCTCACACTACAGCAGTCTCTCTTCTACACCAGGACACATCAGCTCAGTCAGAGAGCAAACACACTCTAATGTCCCAGATACTGTGTCAGCAGGCAGGGAGCAATCACTCTAATCTTCCCTGTGGATCTCCCTCTCAGTGCACAGCGTCCTTCTTCCTGTGTACTCAGACACCTTCAGCCCAGGCTCTCTGCTCTGCCCGGGAAAAACACTTAACTCCTTGTCCTCTGGAAACAACTCCTCTCACTGTCCTACTCAGCCACAGTGGCCTCTGGTGGCTGGAGGGAAACATGACAGTCTGCTATATTTATATGTGTTGGAAATGTTGCTGGATGATCAGGGCTGCCTCTTACAACTGCATGGACTCCTGTTTGGTCTCAGGATCATGGTGGCGGACCCATGTTATATCATCTGTAATAAGTCGAGAATAGAAGTCTCTAGAGATTTTCTCTAAGCATGTCTAAATTTCTGGTGACTCCCCCCCCCCCCCCCCCCCATGTAGGTACTTTTATGTAACTGCTGACAAACAATGTAATATGTGAAAATTGTACCCTCTTGTGGGGAATTGTGTCCTTTCTGTATTTCCCTGCTCATCATCTCAAAATAAATAATTTTAAAACAAAAAAATAAATAAAAAATTCTGATGACAATTTTTTTTTGCTCAGGTGTCAACATTAATGGCACCCACTGGGAACGGACCTTTGACATCATCAAAACATCATGAATGATGGTGGAAACTTTGCCAACCGAAATGCCAAATTCATGAGCTATAACACTGACTTTGACCCGACGATCTTCCAAAATCATGGCCTCCACTTTGCAGCACATTTCCTCTGAAGATCCTTCGACAGGTCACCTTGAACAGGGGTCATCTTCAATTCATTTCCTATCATCCTTTCGTGGATTTCTTTAGGCTTCTTTTCTTCCTTTTGTAAGGAATTTAATCACGACACGAAGCTTCAAACCCCTCACCTTCTTTGTAGACTCACACTGTACTGCACATGCCGTCCTGTCACTTCCAGTGCTTTCATCAGACTGAACTGCTACTGTGTTGCATGTCTAGACGTGTCTCAACCTGCACAGACAAGCTCAGTTCTTTAAGGCCTCATGCACACGACCGTATGTATTTTGCGGTGTGCAAAAAACAGATCCACAAAACATCAGGAATGACATCTTTGTGCATTCCGTATTTTGCAGAACGGAACAGCTGGCCCCTAATAGAACAGTACTATCCTTGTCCGTAATGTGGACAATAATAGGAGATGTTCTATTTTTTGGCGAAACGGAATGCACACGGAGGAACTCCTGAAATTTTTTTGCGGACCCATTCAAGTGAATGGTTCCGCATACAGTCCGCAAAAAAAACGGAACGGACACAGAAAGAAAATACGTTTGTGTGCATGAGCCCTAACACTGAGAAAAAATGCTAGGGTAGATAACTTATTGAAACGCCCTTCGTATTTTTTAATACCACAATTAATGTTTCATAAATCTGCTGAGAAAACCCTTAAAAATATATTTGTGGGTAGAATAAAAACAAATGAAACCCCCAAACTCTGTTAATGTTTTCTAGGTATTGTTTTTACAGTGCTCACTGTGTGGAAAAATAAAATTTTAACTTTGATCTGTGCGACAGTATAATTACATAGATACCAAAACGTTTTTGATGTCTTACTTCCTTTAAAAATTAAACTCAAAACCTTTTTAAAAAATAAATTGACTTCTGTCACCATAATCTGTCACCCATAATATTTTTATTTTTCTGCTGACTGAGCTGTTGAAGGCTCGTTTTTTGCATTTTACCATACATACTAGTTTGTGCTCCTTTTTTTTATTCAAAATGTTTGGAAGGTTAGGTGACAAAAAGCAACAATTCTAGCATTGGGATTTTTATTTTATTAAGACATATTCAGATGCAGCAATGCTCATTTTTTATTTAGTTTATATATACAGTCGTGGCCAAATGTTTTGAGAATGACACAAATATTAGTTTTCACAAAGTTTGTTGCTAAACTGCATATAGATCTTTGTTTCAGTTGTTTCTGTGATGTAGTGAAATATAATTACATGCACTTCATACGTTTCAAAGGCTTTTATCGACAATTACATGACATTTATGCAAAGAGTCAGTATTTGCAGTGTTGGTCCTTCTTTTTCGGGACCTCTGCAATTCGACTGGGAATGCCCTCAATCAACTTCTGGGCCAATTCCTGACTGATAGCAACCCATTCTTTCATAATCACTTCTTGGAGTTTGTCAGAATTAGTGGGTTTTTGTTTGTCCACCCGCCTCTTGAGAATTGACCACAAGTTCTCAATGGGATTAAGATCTGGAGTGTTTCCAGGCCATGAACCTAAAATGTCAAAGTTTTGGTCCCCGAGCCACTTAGTTATCACTTTTGCCTTATGGTACGGTGCTCCATCGTGCTGGAAAAGGCATTGTTCTTCACCAAACTGTTGTTGGATTGTTGGAAGAAGTTGCTGTTGGAGGGTGTTTTGGTGCCATTCTTTATTCATGGCTGTGTTTTTGGGCAAAATTGTGAGTGAGTCTACTCCCTTGGATGAGAAGCAACTCCACACATAAATGGTCTCAGGATGCTTTACTGTTGGCATTACACAGGACTGATGGTAGCGCTCACCTTTTCTTCTCCGGACAAGCCTTTTTCCTGATGCCACAAACAATCGGAAAGAGGCTTCTTCTGAGAATATGACTTTGCCCCAGTCCTCAGCAGTCCATTCACCATATTTTCTGCAGAAGATCAATCTGTCCCTGATGTTTTTTTGGGAAAGAAGTGGCTTCTTTGCTGCCCTTCTTGACACCAGGCCATCTTCCAAAAGTCTTCGCCTCACTGTGCGTGCAGATGCGCTCACACCTGCCTGCTGCCATTCCTGAGCAAGCTCTGCATTGGTGGCACTCCAATACCGCAGCTGAATCCTCTTTAGGAGACGGTCCTGGCGCTTGCTGGACTTTCTTGGACGCCCTGAAGCCTTCTTAACAACAATTAAACCTCTTTCCTTGAAGTTCTTGATGATCCTATAAATTGTTGATTGAGGTGCAATCTTAGTAGCCACAATATCCTTGCCTGTGAAGCCATTTTTATGCAACGCAATGATGGCTGCACGCGTTTCTTTGCAGGTCACCATGGTTAACAATGGAAGAACAATGATTTCAAGCATTACCCTCCTTTTAACAGGTCAAGTCTGCCATTTTAACCCAATCAGCCTGACATAATGATGATCTCCAGCCTTGTGCTCGTCAACATTCTCACCTGAGTTAACAAGACGATTACTGAAATGATCTCAGCAGGTCCTTTAATGACAGCAATGAAATGCAGTGGAAAGGTTTTTTGGGGATTAAGTAAATTTTTATGGCAAAGAAGGACTATGCAATTCATCTGATCACTCTTCATAACATTCTGGAGTATATGCAAATTGCTATTATAATAACTTGAGCAGCAACTTTTCCAATTTCCAATATCTATGTAATTCTTAAAACTTTTGGCCATGACTGTACATTTTGGTTTATTAAACATTTTTTTATATTTTTTTTATTTTTATAATTTTTAAACCTTCAAACTGTTTTTCTTTTCTTTTTGTCTACCTAGGGAACTGTACAGTATACTGCGGTACTTCTGTATTGCAGTGTATTGTGATTTTTACAGTTCTCCTATGATATCCAACTGGGTATTATAGGAGTGCACAGTAACAAGGCAGACCTGTGAGACCTCATTAGGCTCCTGGCTGGCATTACAATTGATGGGTATCCTGTAATTGCATCGCAGTTGGGTGACATAGGGAGCACGCTCCTTTGTCTAACTGCTCAGATGCTGCAGTCACTGTTCACCGCAGCATCTAAGGGTTTTAGCAGTTTAATCTGAGTCATCTCTGATCCTAGCCATTGAAAGACAGGTGTCATCTGTGTAACAGTCCCCCCCCCCTTCCCCCGTCTATAGAGCGGCGTCAGCTCTTGAGCCCGCTCCATCATTGGTAATTTAGGGGTAATATAAAATCAAGCGGTGGTGGGAAATTCTATTATTAGAATTAAACTAAAATAAAATGTCTAATATTATCTATTCTTTAATGATCAGAAACTGATCAGCGTAACAAATTTACAACAATAGGACATCGGAACAGAACGGAATACCACACAGCACTATACAGTATATTTCCATTCACTAACATTGCACATCAGACTACTGTGGTAATATATCATAGCAGCTGTGAAAATCCCTGATAACGTGGATTATGTCATGTTACTAGTATGCAGGGGAACAATCAAGTAATGTAATAACTATAAACCAAATATTCCAGGCTAAGCGTTGTTCAGAGGCCGATTCTGATATTGTGACACAGTGATAAGCCCTTATGTGAATTCCTGGTACATCATTTACCTTGCAATTTAATCGTTGCAATAATCACATCACTCTGAAAAGTGAAAACTCCAATATCAATCACGGCATGCTTCACAGCAGTGAGCTTTGAAGTGTCACTGAGGAAACAGTCAAAGCAAAATATGATTTTCCTACTTGTAATCCAATCAGCCCTCGGTTGTCAACCCTCCAAACATTAGTCCTTGTTGGACAAGCAGCTTTATTGGCTCATGAACCGAAGACGGGGCTTCTAAGAAGAAAATCTGCAATATTTCCAAAAGAATCACTGTTCTTTGCTCCAGAAAAGCTCTATTTCATTCAGATGCCCGTAAAAACACGCGGAAATAAATTGTATGAAAGGCAGTAAGAAACTCATGTTGATGTCACCGATAGATCTCTTCTCAGTTCTCATTCCGTGCGGCAGACATAAGTCAGGAGGTTATGGCTCTATTAGACATGACATATAAAGATCTCATTTCACACATTGGTGATTTTCTTGTAACAGAATACTATGGTATTTGCTTTATAGCATAGTCAATACCTTTAAATGATCAGTATCATGATGAAAAAGAATTCTTGATGTGGACAGGAAACATTTGGTCACTACAATATATACTGCAATTGGCTTGTATTGTGACAGTATCCAGTAAGGGGGAGGGTGGCTGAAGACGATGTCACAAACTAGAGTTAGAGGTTATACACTAATAATATCCACAGTCACCGTCACCATACAGCAGCTATTGTTATCATATGAGACATGAGCTACTTATCATACTATGACATCAGTTATCTATTGTTATCACATCAAACATGGATTATCAGGTATCTATTGTCCTTATCAGATATGAGCTATCTATTGTAATTACATCACACATGAACTACTTATCATCAGACATGGATTATCTATTGTACTCACGTCAGACATATGGATTATCTATTGTTAGCACATCAGACATGGGTTACCTATATATTTATCACATCAGACATGGGTTACCTATTGTTAGCACATCAGACATGGGTTACCTATAAATCACAGAAAAAATGCCCCAAACGGATATGCCACTGACTATACTAGCTAGTCATACAAGCAGATATTAAAAGCTGAGACTTTTGGCAATATATTCCTGTCAGGAACACATCGGAGCCCATCATGCACCTTCAGACCGTGTTCACACCAAAGTTAGAGTAGTGGTTGGACCCTTGCCATGCTGAGAGACCGCGACGTGGTGCATGATGGGCTCCGATGTGTTCCTGACAGGAATATATTGGAAAAAGTCTCAGCTTTTAATATCTGCTTGTATGACTAGCTAGTATAGTCAGTGGCATATCCGTTTGGGGCATTTTTTCTGTGATTTATATAATTATATTTTCATCCGCACAATGCTCAGTTTTGTGTAGGATGCCTTTGTGGTGCATGTGGACCGCGCCAGCATCCTCCATTGTACGCATTTTTTTGCTGGGGATGGTCGTTTGCTGTGGTCCACATGTGGTGGGACTGCTCCCCCAATTAGAAACACGCTACAGTGTTTGGGGTTTGAGCAGTTCCCCCATATTTGCCACTATATTTCTGTGATTTTGTTTTTTATGGGTTACCTATATTTATCACATCAGACATGGGTTATCTATATCACATCAGAAATGGGTTACCTATTGTTATCACATCAGACATGGGTTACCTATTGTTATCACATCAGACATGGGTTACCTATTGTTATCACATCAGACATGGGTTACCTATTGTTATCACATCAGACATGGGTTACCTATTGTTATCACATCAGACATGGGTTACCTATTGTTATCACATCAGACATGGGTTAGTTTGTTGAGGACTTTGAAGCAGATTTGCCCCAGATCTCACCTACATTTCAAAGGGTGAAATTAGCACAAAAAATATGCACAAACAATTGATATTGTCACGATGGGGAGTGGGGAAACCCCCCACCGTGTGGTGTCAAAGGGTAAAAGGGGATCAGCCTGGCAAAAAGCAGTAATAAGGGAGCAGGTCACCTCCTACAGCGTCCCTAATCCTCTCCCTGACTCCTCACCGTATGAGCGGACCCCGATGGTAAGACGACTCATACTCAGGATTCCAAGAGACCCTAAGTCGCCCTGGTAATCCCTCACCAAGGAGCAGGGAAGAGACGACCTGTTCATCCCAGTAATGGAGGAACAGGAGTCTCTATCTGAGGCCAGGCTGCAAGGAGAGGGGAACACATACAGCCTAAGGAGATGGCAGGTAAGCGAAACCAATAACACACTTACCTGCTACAGACACACTGACTGGAACCCGTGCACTAGTTCTGCTGTCCACACCAACATTAAAGGACACAGCACAAACCACACAGGAACCCAGGACACCATAGCTGCAATAACATGATACAGGGGAATGTCTAGTAAACATGCTGGACACCAAACACCACCAGACATGTAACACCAAGCTAGACATACAAACACCCTGAACATAACCCACTCCATACAAATAAGGACAGGAAGGGAAAGAGACACCGGGATAACATTGATGACCACAAGGGTGGCCCTCACTGGACAGATGGAACACCCTGGACTGGAGCAGAGCTCCAGCACCAACCAGTACAACTGACTCCAGCCAGGAAACCACAGAAGATATAATCCAAGTGACCACACCCACTCAGGGAGTTAACCCTTTCAGCACCAGACAGAGGGAGGCTACAACTTAAAGGGGAAGTGCACACACAAGCAAACACGTAACCACCGGCAACAGCATGCGTGGCAACTATGTCATGGCAATCACCCAGAAGGCCAAGACACTGCCACCGCATGCTCTCACGGCAACACATTGCCACAGGCAACCGCAAGTGTGGCAACAGTGTCACAGCGTACACCATAGGCCGTGACAGATATACTGCAGATTTCAAAATCCGATTGTCATCATCAAACATGAGCTAACTCGTTTTATCATTGTCAGATGTAACTGTTATGACAGTGGGTGTAAAACCACTGTCAATAAACAGATTTTATTTTGGGCTACTCCTAAGGGCATTATCCTGGCAGTGCCCTGGTTTTCTCCCTTTACAGGGAACCTGTCAGGATAAACATGATGTTTGAGCTCTAGGCATCATATTCGAGCAGGAGGAGCTGAGCAGAATGATATATGATTTTGTGGGAAAAGATTCAGTATAACCAGTATTAAATCCCTATGCTCTATCAGTGATTGACAGCTATGTCTGTATGCACAGTCATAGAGGGCAGGCTGTCTGGCACTGGTAGGACCACCTCCTTGACTTTAAAGCCGAGATTGAGCAGAGATATTTTTCCTATAAAATTATTTACCAATCTGCTCCACTCCATCTACACTTTAAGGGGAACAGACAAAACCGTAGTCAGGGATAGGCCAAAGTCAGGTTGGGCAGAGTACAAACAATCTGATGAACAGTCTAAGGTCATGGCAGACAATGATGGGTCAATACAAAGGTAACATCTGGGAGCAGAGGATCAGAATCCAGGCTTTGGAGAGTACATGGGCAGACAAACAAAAGCACACCTTTGCTGAAACTTAGCAAGCTATGAACCTATTGCTCAGGCTTCTTTCCAATAGGTTTTTAAAGAGGACCTTTCACTACTCCTGACATGCCTGGTTTAATAGCTTCATGCATTCCCCATGTAAAAATAATCCTGGAGTATCTATTCTTAAGGCTGTATGTTCTGCCATTCCTTTATTATTTCTACTAGAACTTATGAATAAATTGCTACCAGTCTGCAGTAAGGGTACAGAGGGGTGGTAACAAGTTGGGGGTATGTACCTGCACAGTCTGAAAATGACTGCACTGATTTGATAGAGGGAGTCTGTGCAGGTACACGCCCCCAACTGGTTACCGCCCCTCTGTACCCTTACTGCAGACTGCCAGAAATTCATTCATAACTTCTAGTAGAAATAATAAAGGAATGGCACAACATGGAGCCATAAGACTAGCTGCTCCAGAATTGTTATTACATAGGGAATGCATGAAGCTATTAAAACAGGCAGGCCAGGAGTGCTGACGGGTCCTCTTTAAATACAAATGTATACAAAACTCATATACCATGCAGTGTACATTTCTTTTTAATAAGAGTCAATGGGAAACATATGTAACCATGTAGGCATATAGTTGCATACTTCTGGTGCCTATGTTTGGCAGTTGTTTAAATTTTTCTACCCGCTTTATGTGGTTGCAGCCTAAGACCAGACACACACGAGTGAGTTGAATGTGATAAACTTGTAGCGTGTCAGTTTGAGGGCCCGTTCTGGCCTCCAATCCTCTGACAGGATCCGACAACATTACCATCCCACAGCATCTACTGAATTACACTGACATAATGCTGTCAGTGTAATGCAATAGGTTTCAGAACTCTAAGGCCCCTTGTAGACGAGCGTGTCCAAATGCGTTGCGGGTGCGTTGCAGCAAACCCGTGAAGTAGGTACCCAATTGCAGTCAGTTTTGACTACGATTGCGTTCCGTTGTTCAGTTTTTATCGCGCGGGTGCAATGCGTTTTGCACGCGCGTGATAAAAAACTGAATGTGGTACCCAGACCCGAACCTCTTCACAGAAGTTCAGGTTTGGGTTCAAGATTGTGTAGATTGTATTATTTCCCCTTATAACATGGTTATAAGGGAAAATAATAGCATTCTGAATACAGAATGCATAGTAAAATAGGGCTAGAGGGGTTAAAAAAATTATAATTTAACTCACCTTAATCCACTTGTTCGCGCAGCCGGCATCTCTTCTGTCTTCTGCTTTGAGGAATAGGATGACGTCACTGCGCTCATCACATGTCACGGAAAGGTGTACAGGAAACAAGACAATGCAAAATGAATATATGACTCACTGGATCCAAAACTAAGGAACAAAAGGGAGACCCCTGCATAAGACCTGGCACTCTTCCTGACTGCTCAGCCTATGCGAACACCCCAATGGTGGATGATCACATATCCTCGTACCTCGACTATCTAACACCTGAACACCCTACAATAGTGAAGGGACACGACCACCGGCTCCCTACAATAGACACGGAGGGAGTCAGGGTCACCTGGGATCCAGCAAACAGAAAATCACAAATGAATGTACAGCACTTATCTTGTAGAAGACTGGGAAATAGGATCAGCATGCACACACACTCCAGGAAGTTGTATAAACCGCACACTAATGCATTATGGGGAGGAATTTAAAGGGATGCAATCAGTCCAACTACAAGACAGCTGAGAGAGGCTAACGAGATGAGGAACTGAAAACCAAAACAAAGAAAGCTCAAGGAGGAGGTTCTGAAAGGCATCTGTCAGAGCTTCTCAGATGTCTGGTTGTGACATCACATGGTCCATCACATGATCTTTTCCCATGGTGATGGATCATGTGACGGACCACGTGATGAGCGTAGTGACGTCACCAAAGGTCTTTTTCCTTTGCACAGCAAAGATGAAGACAGGGCCAGGCTGCGCAAACAAGTGGATTAAGGTGAGTTAAATTATTATTAATTTTTTAACCCCTCCAGCCCTATTGTACTATGCATTCTGTATTAGGAATGCTATTATTTTCCCTTATAACCATGTTATAAGGGAAAATAATAGTGATCGGGTCCCCATCCCGATCGTCTCCTAGCAACCGTACGTGAAAATCGCACCGCATCCTCACTTGCTTGTGAATGCTTGCGATTTTCACGCACCCCATTCACTTCTATAGAACATGCTGCAATTTTCACTCAACGCACAAATGATGCGTGAAAATCACTGCTCATGTGCACAGCCCCATAGAAATGAATGGGTCCAGATTCAGTGCGGGTGCAATGCGTTTACCTCACGCATTGCACCCGTGCGGAAATCTCGCCCGTGTGAAAGGGGCCTAAGGGTTACACAGCATTATAAATCAGAACGGGACCTCTCACTGACACACGCTGCAAGTTTGTAGCATTGAACTCGCTCGTATGTGTCTGGCCTTTGAAGTATTCTTGTTCGGCTACATGACGTAATGTGCACCAAGTGTTGAACACTGGGGATGTAGTAAAATAGTGGTAAATTTGATGGTGAGTTATTCCTTACACTCTGTAAATTTCCAACCTTACCAGCACCAAGGCAACCATGTAATTATATCTACTTATGCTTAACAGAAGGCATCAAGCACTCCTCCAGCATCCGTTCACTTCCTCTATATCTCACATACTGTATGTTCTTTCATCCAAATTGCTAAAACATAAACTCAGTCATCCATATTATCTACTCCAAACATTCACTGGGTGCTCATTTGTCCATATTAACCTGTTGTATTTTCTAGTTTTTAGCATATTTTTCTTTGCAACTCTAAAACATTGATGTTTTAATTAAAGGAGACCTGTTACATTCAACTTGCAGTCCTGTCAGTTGGCAGCATGGGATAAAGCAGAAGGAGCTGAGCAGATATTTATGATTGATTTGTATGAACTGATTCGTCTCATGAACAAGAATTTTTCACCTGGACATCTTGCCTGGCCCTGACCATCTTGCACCTGCACCACTGCTCCGTGATCAGACCAGATGCAATATTCAATGTGACCGGATCCTTTAAGAGGATCTGTAAAATGGTCATAATTAGTGATGAGCGAACTTCTGTTTTAAGTTCGGCGTCTAAAGTTCGGCTTCCGGTTAGCGGAGAATCCCGATATGGATTCCTAATACCGTTGTGGTCCGTGGTAGCGGAATCAATAATGGCCGATTATTGATTCCGCTACCACGGACCACAATGGTATTAGGAATCCATATCGGGATTCTCCGCTAACCGGAAGCCGAACTTTAGACGCCGAACTTAAAACAGAAGTTCGCTCATCACTAGTCATAATAGGTTAAACCAGAGGGCAATCCTTCAAATAGGACTGCTCAGGAGGAGCTGTGCCTACGTCATCACTTGCAGGTGCAGTTTTATTATACAGCGAAAACCCCACTCTAAGGCCTCATGCACACGACCGTTGTTGTGTCCCGTGTCCGTTGTTCCGTTTTCCGTGATTTTCTGCGGACCCATTGAATTTGGAAAATGCACCATTTGTCATCCGCGTCCGTGATCCGTGTTTCCAGTCCGTGAAAAAAATATGACCTGTCCTATTTTTTTCACGGACAACAGTTCATGAACCCATTCAAGTCATTGGGTCCGTGAAAAAACACTGAGGCACACAAGATTGTCATTCGCGTCCGTGATCCGTGTCCATTTTTTCTATCATTTGCAAGGCAAACTTGACTTAGATTTTTTTTCTATTTCCTTTATTTCTGGTGATCCTCCAAAAATCAAGGAAGACACACGGAAACAAAAACGGACACAGATCACGAACAACGGAATCCTGTTTTGCGGACCGTGAAAAAATACTGTCGGATTCAGCAAAAACGCTAGTGTGAAAGTAGCCTTAGGTGTAATGGAAAGATTTGCCCTTGTTCTTTGTTTTTGACAGACATCTGGTTTTGGCTCACAATCACTGCTGCAAAACACTGACCAAACACTGACTGTGTGAAAGTGGTCTAAACCAAGATCGGAGATAGCTTTGATCCTGGCTGTTTAACCTCTCAGATGTCACAGTCAATGCAAGGGGGGCCCACGTGATGTGATCATTGGCCTCCAGGTCTGTCATATGCAGATGCCTATTACTCTCTGCCAGAGACAAGGTCTAATAGGTGCTCTGTCAGATTTACAGTAACATATATTATACATTGCAATACAGAAATATTACCGTAAATAAAAATAAAATTACGCTCCGTTTTTTGCATTCCGTATACGGAACCATTCATTTCAATGGATCCGCAAAAAAAAAAAAAAAAAAACGGAAGGTACTCCGTATACTTTCCGTATTTCCGTTTTTACATTGCATTCGAAAATAGAACATGTCCTATTATTGTCCGCATAAAGGCTGTGGTAATATTTAGAGGGTGTTGTGGGCAGTTGTAGGCATAGTTAAAGTACGTACACATGTTAGGATACGTAAGGGAATGGAGCATTAAGTAAGGAGACGGAGCCAGAGAAGTAGGCTCTAATTTTCATATTAATTATTAATATTCAGTATTACAATGGAGAATGCAAAACAGGCAAGTTTGTCCTTCATAAGAAAGACTACCCAGGATCTTCTGTACACTTGGAGGTCTCTTCTATTTTAGGGTTCCTGCACACACAGCTGATCGCTAAAATGCCACTAAAGCCGCATGTGAAGAAGAAGAAAAAAACAAGCAAGTAGCCAGCAGGCACTTTTGTGTTCTGCATTTCATATTTCCCATAGACTTCTAGCTAACATCTGAAGCACAAAAGTGCAGAAAAACAGTACAAAAATGTGTGATATTTTTCCAATAAGCATTGATGAGGCTGATTATACAACTGCACTAAGACAGTTGATATCTTCAAAACCTGAAAGATATTCCCTGAATTTACCAAGATATAAACTAGTACTTTTTGGTGCCCCGTGGTTTCAGCATTATTCCTGTGAAATGGCTTGACATTTCCAGCTGTCACACAGCTTGACATTCAGATGTTCAGTGTGGTTAAACGGCATAATATTTGTCCTACGAATATTCACTGACCAAACAAACAAATGGAGATTGATGCCCTGCAACAGATTTTTTCCGTATGCTAAGACATCTTCATTTTACAGTTTTAAGCTTCTTCTCCAGATTCCCTGTTTCATAAAACTGTCCAAAACTTACTTTGTGGCCCAGTTTACCAGGACACCCATTCTATTGAAATATAGTATTGTTGTAAAAATTGCATGCGAAACACAATTTATGGGGTGCAAGTAACAACAGATGTTTCATAAGGCCTCTCACTGTTCCTGTTACGTGCCTGGAAAACCAAGTCCTGCACTGAGGCTGGAGCTTCCAGCTGGTACTGCAGAGAAGAGCAGTCTGAATACCGGGCATATTTACACTTCCCAACATGATCTGTCCATAACTAAACTCATTATTTACACTTATAACACTCTTTATTCTGCCTCTCACATCTGTCACACTGCAGAAGTCAAGATTGAATGGTTTATATAAAAAATAAGAAAAAATCGACGTCAGCAATATTATTATATCCAGAGCCGGACTGGAGTGCCTAGGGCCCACAATAAGGTTACATTCAAATATTACCTGATTATACAGCAGCAAGGTGCTGCAAGATTGATTATGGGGGTCCCTGCAGTGACTTTGAGAAGACAGGTCCCTGAGAAAAGAGAACACTGGCTGGCCACTAAAGGTATCTGTGTTGGTTCCATGTTCATATGTGCCCACATTGCTGAGAAAAATTATGCTTTAATATATACAAATGAGCCTCTAGGAGTAACGGGGGTGTTGCCATTACACCTAGAGACTCAGCTCTCTCTGCATCTGCCGCCACCTCTGCACTTTCATTGACAGGACCAGGCAGTGAAAACATGTCAATCAAAGTGCAGGGGGAGTGGCAGTTGCCGAGAGAGCTGAGCCTCTAGGAGTAACGACAACGCCCCTGTTGCTCCTAAAGGCTTATTTGCATATGTTAAAACTTTAGCAATGCGGGCGTATACAGTATGAACATGGGACCAACATACAGGTCCTTCTAAAAAAATTAGCATATTGTGATAAAGTTCATTATTTTCTGTAATGTACTGATAAACATTAGACTTTCATATATTTTAGATTCATTACACACCAACTGAAGTAGTTCAAGCCTTTTATTGTTTTAATATTGATGATTTTGGCATACAGCTCATGAAAACCCCAAATTCCTATCTAAAAAAATTAGCATATCATGAAAAGGTTCTCTAAACGAGCTATTAACCTAATCATCTGAATCAACTAAACACCTGCAAAAGATTCCTGAGGCTTTTAAAAACTCCCAGCCTGGTTCATTACTCAAAACCGCAATCATGGGTAAGACTGCCGACCTGACTGCTGTCCAAAAGGCCATCATTGACACCCTCAAGCAAGAGGGTAAGACACAGAAAGAAATTTCTGAACGAATAGGCTGTTCCCAGAGTGCTGTATCAAGGCACCTCAGTGGGAAGTCTGTGGGAAGGAAAAAGTGTGGCAGAAAACGCTGCACAACGAGAAGAGGTGACCGGACCCTGAGGAAGATTGTGGAGAAGGACCGATTCCAGACCTTGGGGGACCTGCGGAAGCAGTGGACTGAGTCTGGAGTAGAAACATCCAGAGCCACCGTGTACAGGCGTGTGCAGGAAATGGGCTACAGGTGCGCCATTCCCCAGGTCAAGCCACTTTTGAACCAGAAACAGCGGCAGAAGCGCCTGACCTGGGCTACAGAGAAGCAGCACTGGACTGTTGCTCAGTGGTCCAAAGTACTTTTTTCGGATGAAAGTAAATTTTGCATGTCATTCGGAAATCAAGGTGCCAGAGTCTGGAGGAAGACTGGGGAGAGGGAAATGCCAAAATGCCTGAAGTCCACTGTCAAGTACCCACAGTCAGTGATGGTCTGGGGTGCCATGTCAGCTGCTGGTGTTGGTCCACTGTGTTTTATCAAGGGCAGGGTCAATGCAGCTAGCTATCAGGAGATTTTGGAGCACTTCATGCTTCCATCTGCTGAAAAGCTTTATGGAGATGAAGATTTCATTTTTCAGCACGACCTGGCACCTGCTCACAATGCCAATACCACTGGTAAATGGTTTACTGACCATGGTATTACTGTGCTCAATTGGCCTGCCAACTCTCCTGACCTGAACCCCATAGAGAATCTGTGGGATATTGGGAAGAGAAAGTTGAGAGACGCAAGACCCAACACTCTGGATGAGCTTAAGGCCGCTATCGAAGCATCCTGGGCCTCCATAACACCTCAGCAGTGCCACAGGCTGATTGCCTCCATGCCACGCCGCATTGAAGCAGTCATTTCTGCAAAACGATTCCCGACCAAGTATTGAGTGCATAACTGAACATAATTATTTGAAGGTTGACTTTTTTTGTATTAAAAACACTTTTCTTTTATTGGTCGGATGAAATATGCTAATTTTTGGAGATAGGAAATTTGGGTTTTCATGAGCTGTTATCACGATCGGCGTGACTATCACATACGTGACACAGAGGGAGGGAAAGAGGAAGGCCCTGCCCAAGTGAGAGGGAAGGTGGTGACCCCTGACTCACCTTGCGGCTGGCACCTGGCTGCCCTGACGTCCCTAGACGGGTTCCTCACCCGTACGCCGATCACGTGCCTAAAACCCTGGCTTTCCCTAAGATGAGCCCTAGATAGTGAACAGGGCGGTGGGAACACTAGTCCGCACCACTAGCTCTAAAGGAAAACACCAAGGGGAGGACAGACAATACAGACTCAACATATAATCCCAGGTGGGCGACAACAGGAGACAACAAAAAGCCCAACAGGGATCCGGAGGGTAGCACTCTGGAACAACAACCAGGATTCACAGCTCCAGTGGGTCAGTATAGAAGTCCAGGCAGGAAGCTCTATAACTGGCAACTAGAGAAGTGTGAGAGGAGAATATAAGGAGGTTGGGAGTGGCAGACAAGAAACAGCTGAGGAGGAGAAGCTACGGATCCCTGAGTGAGACAAAAAGGATAGCAAGGCAAACACAGAAAACAATCACTAAGAAACAACGTGATCTTTAGACATAGAGCGCGCAGCCACCCGCTGCGACTTCCTGACCCCGGGTATAACGGAGTCAGACGTGGCTCTTGACACCCTCGTGACAGTACCCCCCCTTTCACGAGGGGCCTCCGGACACTCAGGACCAGGTCTCTCAGGATGAGAGGCATGGAAAGCCTGAATTAACCTGTTGGCGTTTACCTCTGACGCTGGAACCCACATTCTTTCCTCGGGACCGTAACCCCTCCAATGCACCAGATACTGAAGAGAGCGGCGGACCCGACGAGAATCAACAATTCTGGATATTTGAAACTCCAGATTACCATCCACAATAACAGGAGGAGGTGGCAGCGGTGATGGTTCTAGAGGTGGAACATACTTCTTGAGTAACGACTTATGGAAGACGTTATGGATCTTAAAAGTCTGAGGTAGCTCCAGGCGAAAAGCCACAGGGTTAATGACGGCTACTATTTTAGAAGGACCAATAAACCTAGGGCCCAGTTTCCAAGAGGGAACCTTCAACTTAATATTCCTAGTAGACAACCACACATAGTCATTCACTCCTAGGTCCGGACCTGGCGACCGTCTCTTATCGGCCATGCATTTATATTTACCACTCATATTTTTCAAGTTAGCTTGCACCTTCTGCCATACCGATGAAAGAGATGAAGAAAACCGTTCCTCTTCGGGAACCCCAGAAGACCCCCCCTCTTTGAAAGTACAAAATTGGGGATGAAAACCGTATGCACCAAGAAATGGTGACTTGCCAGTGGATTCCTGACAGCGATTATTTATGGCAAACTCGGCTAACGGTAAATATGATGACCACACCTCTTGGTTTTCAGACACAAAACACCTTAAATATGTTTCTAGGTTTTGGTTGGTACGCTCAGTCTGTCCATTCGACTGAGGATGGAAAGCTGAGGAAAAGGACAAGTGTACCCCCAAACGGGAACAAAAAGCTTTCCAAAACTTAGAAATAAACTGGGTTCCCCGATCCGAAACCACATCGGAAGGGACCCCGTGAAGCTTCACGATTTCACTGATAAACACCTGAGCAAGAGTCTTAGCATTAGGAAGTGCGGGTAGCGCAATAAAGTGTACCATTTTGCTAAACCTGTCTACTACTACCAAGATAACTGTTTTACCCGCAGACAACGGTAAGTCAGTGATGAAATCCATTGACAGATGTGTCCATGGCCTATTGGGGATGAAAAGTGGCAATAAAGACCCTGCTGGACGTGTATGAGAGACTTTCGCGCGTGCACAAGTAGAACAAGTAGACACGAAATCCATTACATCCTGACGCAACCTTGGCCACCAAAAACGACGAGACAATAGCTCCAAGGTTGCTTTACTACCCGGGTGCCCAGCAAGTGCCGAATTATGATGTTCCTTTAATAATTCAAGACGCAGGTTTAACGGTACAAACAATTTCTCTGAGGGGCAAGAGGCCGGGGCGTCCCCCTGGGCCTCTAACACCTTTCCCTCTAGAACAGAGTGTACAGCAGAGACAACCACTCCTCTTTGTAAAATAGGTACCGGATCACTAACATTACCCCCTCCAGGGAAACTACGAGATAATGCGTCTGCCTTGGTATTTTTTGCCCCAGGACGATAGGTGATTACAAAGTTAAATCTGGTAAAGAATAGCGACCACCGAGCTTGTCTAGGGGTGAGACGCTTAGCCGATTCTAGGTACAGAAGGTTTTTGTGATCCGTAATCACCGTGACGGGGTGGATTGCTCCCTCTAAGAAGTGACGCCACTCTTCAAACGCCAGTTTAATCGCCAACAGTTCCCTATTTCCAATATCATAGTTCTTTTCTGCTGTAGATAACTTTTTGGAAAAGAAAGCGCAAGGACGCCATTTGCCAGGAGACGGACCCTGAGACAATACAGCCCCCACTCCCACCTCTGACGCATCTACTTCAACAATAAAAGGCTGGGAGACATCAGGTTGAATTAGAACAGGTGCCGAGGTAAATCTCTCTTTTAGAGAGGAAAATGCAATTTTAGCGGCGTCAGACCATTTAGAAAAATCAGTCCCCTTCCTAGTCATGTCAGTAAGGGGTTTAACAATCACTGAATAATTTTTAATGAACTTTCTATAGAAATTTGCGAAACCCAAAAACCGTTGTAGAGCTTTAAGGTTCTCAGGAAGATCCCAATCTAAAATTGCCTGGACCTTCCTAGGATCCATACGGAAACCTGAAGCAGATAATAGATATCCCAGGAACTGTATTTCCTGAACGGCGAAGACACATTTTTCAATTTTCGCATATAATTTATTCGTCCGTAGGACCTGCAGTACTTGCCTGACATGTACTTCATGTGTTTTCAGATCAGCCGAATAAATTAAGATATCATCTAGGTATATGACTACAAACCTGCCGATGAGATGACTAAAAATATCATTAACGAAATGTTGGAAGACAGCAGGGGCATTGGTCAGACCGAAAGGCATGACTAAATTTTCATAATGCCCCTCAGGGGTGTTAAAAGCTGTCTTCCACTCATCCCCTTCCTTGATACGAATCAGATTGTAGGCCCCCCTAAGATCAAGTTTGGAGAACCACCTAGCACCCGCAATCTGATTAAAAAGGTCAGGAATGAGAGGAAGAGGGTATGGGTCTCGGATGGTTATTCGGCTTAGCTCACGGAAATCTAGGCAAGGACGCAGGCCCCATCTTTCTTTTTAACAAAGAAAAACCCTGCAGCCACGGGTGAAGAAGGGGGTCTGATGTGTCCCTTAGCCAGACTCTCGGAGATATAATCTTTCATGGCTTGTCTCTCGGGACCCGAAAGATTATACAACCTGGACTTGGGTAATTTTGCACCGGGAATCAGGTTAACCGGGCAATCATAAGGACGATGAGGTGGTAGCTTCTGACAACCCTTTTCAGAAAAAACGTCCTCAAAGTCCGAAATAAATGTAGGTAGGGAAGCTATGGAGGCGATTAAGCAATTGTTATTTAAGCAATTCTCTCTGCAATGCTCACTCCACTCCAATATCTCCCTGGCCTGCCAATCCACCACTGGATTGTGCGCTACCAACCAGGGAAGACCCAATACCACAGGAGAGGGAAGGCCCTCCAGAATGTAACATGAAAGACACTCATTATGGTGGTCCCCTACCCGAAGGTGTAAGTTATGGACAATGTGAGTGAGGTTTCTCTGAGACAGAGGAAGGGAAAGAGGAAGGCCCTGCCCAAGTGAGAGGGAAGGTGGTGACCCCTGACTCACCTTGCGGCTGGCACCTGGCTGCCCTGACGTCCCTAGACGGGTTCCTCACCCGTACGCCGATCACGTGCCTAAAACCCTGGCTTTCCCTAAGATGAGCCCTAGATAGTGAACAGGGCGGTGGGAACACTAGTCCGCACCACTAGCTCTAAAGGAAAACACCAAGGGGAGGACAGACAATACAGACTTAACATATAATCCCAGGTGGGCGACAACAGGAGACAACAAAAAGCCCAACAGGGATCCGGAGGGTAGCACTCTGGAACAACAACCAGGATTCACAGCTCCAGTGGGTCAGTATAGAAGTCCAGGCAGGAAGCTCTATAACTGGCAACTAGAGAAGTGTGAGAGGAGAATATAAGGAGGTTGGGAGTGGCAGACAAGAAACAGCTGAGGAGGAGAAGCTACGGATCCCTGAGTGAGACAAAAAGGATAGCAAGGCAAACACAGAAAACAATCACTAAGAAACAACGTGATCTTTAGACATAGAGCGCGCAGCCACCCGCTGCGACTTCCTGACCCCGGGTATAAGGGAGTCAGACGTGGCTCTTGACACCCTCGTGACAGCTGTATGCCAAAATCATCAATATTAAAACAATAAAAGGCTTGAACTACTTCAGTTGGTGTGTAATGAATCTAAAATATATGAAAGTCTAATGTTTATCAGTACATTACAGAAAATAATGAACTTTATCCCAATATGCTAATTTTTTTAGAAGGACCTGTACACTCACCTAAAGAATTATTAGGAACACCATATTAATACGGTGTTGGACCCCCTTTTGCCTTCAGAACTGCCTTAATTCTACATGGCATTGATTCAACAAGGTGCTGATAGCATTCTTTGGAAATGTTGGCCCATATTGATAGGATAGCATCTTGCAGTTGATGGAGATTTGAGGGATGCACATCCAGGACACGAAGCTCCCGTTCCACATCCCAAAGATGCTCTATTGGGTTGAGATCTGGTGACTGTGGGGGCCATTTTAGTACAGTGAACTCATTGTCACGTTCAAGAAACTAATTTAAAATGATTCAAGCTTTGTGACATGGTGCATTATCCTGCTGGAAGTAGCCATCAGAGGATGGGTACATGGTGGTCATGAAGGGATGGACATGGTCAGAAACAATGCTCAGGTAGCCCGTGGCATTTAAACGATGGCCAATTGACACTAAGGGGCCTAAAGTGTGCCCAGAAAACATCCCCCACACCATTACACCACCACCACCAGCCTGCACAGTGGTAACAAGGCATGATGGATACATGTTCTCATTCTGTTTACGCCAAATTCGGACTCTACCATTTGACTGTCTCAACAGAAATTGAGACTCATCAGACCAGGCAACATTTTTCCAGTATTCAACAGTCCAATTTTGGTGAGCTCGTGCAAATTGTAGCCTCTTTTTCCTATTTGTACCGGAGATGAGTGGTACCCGGTGGGGTCTTCTGCTGTTGTAGCCCACCTTTCTTTCCCATTCTGACATTCAGTTTGGAGTTCAGGAGATTGTCTTAACCAGGACCACAACCCTACATGGAATGAAGCAACTGCCATGTGATTGGTTGACTAGATAATCGCATTAATGAGAAATAGAACAGGTTTTCCTAATAATTCTTTAGGTGAGTGTAGATGGGGTACAGTGTTTCCCAGAGACCAGTGACTGACAGAAGAGATGCATACAGAGCCTTATAAACCTTCCCAAAATATAAATACAAAACGGACACCCAATGGAAGAGGATAGTCAATGTTGCTGCCAATGCCATGTAGCCATTGTTAAAGTGCTTGTGTCAAGTATTGAAGTTATTCCATATCCACATAATCAATGAGGATCAAACTGCTGGGACCCTCACCGATCCCGAGAACGGAGCAGCAGGTTGAGCTCCATTCAGTTTCTATTTGCTGTATTAAGTTAGCAATCCCCATAAGTATTTCACTGTTATATGAGTTAGGCCTCATGCAAATGGCCGTATCAGTGTTTGAAGTCCACAAATTGCTGATACTGGCCTGTGCATCCCGTATTTTTCTTTTCCGCAGGTTCCCCAAATGGACAAGAATAGGGCAATTTCTTTTTTTTTTTTTTTTATGCCCGTAGAACAGACTTACAGATGCAGGCAACCCATGTATGAAATGAATGTGTCCCCATCTGGTCCGCACAAAATGTGGATCGGATGCGGGCCGAAACTACAGCCGTGTGCATGAGGCCTTAGTCTGATGGAACCTTTAATGATAAAAAGGGACTACGCCTATTGTGGATGGCACTGCGGTTGATGGCACAAGTAAAGGTGGACATACACATTCAACAGCTCTTGGACAAATGACCTTTTGGCTAACAGCTTTCTCTTCTCCCTCCCAACTTTCCCATACACACGCTATTTCAGATCAGCTGAGTGTTGTTGTGCCTTTTCATAGGTAAATACATTGATATCCAATTCATTTTAGTCAAGATGGATGTTCATTGCCTTTAATAGCCATGCTCGACTATAGTTACAATTTTGTATGTCTTGAGTAGGCCAAAGTAAGGTCGCACAAAGGTTTCTGCTTTTTAGTGTTATTCTTCTCATGAATGTACCAGTCTGAGAATAATTCTCCTTGTCTACTTATAAATTTATGACGGAAGATAAAGATAAGCTCTATGCAGCTGGTGATAATTACCTATACAATTAGGTATTTATTAATGAAGCAAAATATATGATATGTATGTATTCATTTAATGAGCCTTAGTTAGTCCTTAGCATAAGACAATCAGTAGTATATATATATATATATATATATATATATATATGTTACTTTATATTATATTGTTATATGTTATGAAGACAAAATGGGAGAATATTCGTCTCTAAAAGAGTGTCTGTAAAGATGTGTGTTTTTTAACAATTAATCACATCTTTGGTATCACAGGAGGTACTGATATCTCTGTGAGAAAACAAAGCCATTCATATCATTATGGTCCATAAATCAACAATGTAAGAAACATTCAGAGAGACGCCTAGAGGTCTGTCTCTTATTGCTACAAGTGTCAGAATTAATCCCTATAGCTTTGAATTAAAGTTTCTAAGGTCAAATGTATAGAATACGTTTTATTCAGACTTACATAAGTTAACCCTTTATACTATGATGCAAATAGCTTATACAGCAGTGCCACCTAGGTATCAGTAGGTGACATTACAACAGTAGAAAAAGTGCATTCTGGGTAAGGTTATGATGTCACATTTTGTATCAATGGCCACGCCCATCCGACAATGATTGGAAAGTTCCAAACTAGGAAGGTGTGTCTAACTGATAAGTTTGTGATCATAAACCACACAAAGAGGGTAGAAGAAAAAGAGGATGAAGGACATAAGTTGAGCTCTCTAGAGAGGTCTATCAAGATGAAAGCCATGATGAGATGCGCTATGATGGACCACACAACTTACCTAGGAGCAGAAGTGAGATTCCTACTAGGACTTGGTAAGAGACACAGAAAATGATATTTCATTTTATAAAGACTAATTAGATAGTGTGGGTGAAATTATACCCTCTAGATTGGCAAATAAATAAATTCATTAATTGATCATCTCCATATTGAGATGTAGTCTTAGGATATTGTGAGACTTCACTCTACCTGTGTCACGAGGGTGTCAAGAGCCACGTCTGACTCCGTTATACCCGGGGTCAGGAAGTCGCAGCGGGTGGCTGCGCGCTCTATGTCTAAAGATCACGTTGTTTCTTAGTGATTGTTTTCTGTGTTTGCCTTGCAATCCTTTTTGTCTCACTCAGGGATCCGTAGCTTCTCCTCCTCAGCTGTTTCTTGTCTGCCACTCCCAACCTCCTTATATTCTCCTCTCACACTTCTCTAGTTGCCAGTTATAGAGCTTCCTGCCTGGACTTCTATACTGACCCACTGGAGCTGTGAATCCTGGTTGTTGTTCCAGAGTGCTACCCTCCGGATCCCTGTTGGGCTTTTTTGTTGTCTCCTGTTGTCGCCCACCTGGGATTATATGTTGAGTCTGTATTGTCTGTCCTCCCCTTGGTGTTTTCCTTTAGAGCTAGTGGTGCGGACTAGTGTTCCCACCGCCCTGTTCACTATCTAGGGCTCATCTTAAGGAAAGCCAGGGTTTTAGGCACGTGATCGGCGTACGGGTGAGGAACCCGTCTAGGGACGTCAGGGCAGCCAGGTGCCAGCCGCAAGGTGAGTCAGGGGTCACCACCTTCCCTCTCACTTGGGCAGGGCCTTCCTCTTTCCCTCCCTCTGTGTCTCATATGTGATAGTCACGCCGATCGTGATAACCTGCAGAAGAATCATGACTCATAATTTAGCAAAGCATTAAATGATTGCTTTTACATACATATATATATATATATATATATATATATACACACACACACACAGTCAGGTCCATAAATATTGGGACATCGACACAATTCTAACATTTTTGGCTCTATACACCACCACAATGGATTTGAAATTAAACGAACAAGATGTGCTTTAACTGCAGACGGTCAGCTTTAAATTGAGGGTATTTACATCAAAATCAGGTGAACGGTGTAGGAATTAAAACAGTTTGCATATGCTCAATCGGATTCAGGTCAGGTGATTGACTTGGCCATTGCATAACATTCTACATTCCACTTGCCATTTGATTCTTCTTACTCGCTCTCTTCTTCAGTGTACCTGTTTTCTCTCATAATAGGTTGAATATGTTTGACTACTTCTGTTTTCCTTTCCTAAGATAACCCATTTGATTCTTCTTACACGCTCTCTTCTTCAGTGTACCTGTTTTCTCTCATAATAGGTAGAAATACTAAAAAGAAATAATGATTTTTGAGTGTTTCCTTGAAATTGACATTCTCTGTTGGCATAGTTTATAGTTTAGTGTACTGTATATGTTTAGAGACTATAGTTTAGAGCAGGGATGCCGAACCTGTGGCC
Organism: Bufo gargarizans; assembly: GCF_014858855.1. Classification (NCBI taxonomy): domain Eukaryota; kingdom Metazoa; phylum Chordata; class Amphibia; order Anura; family Bufonidae; genus Bufo; species Bufo gargarizans. Next base: position 548,194,528 of record NC_058080.1, on the reverse strand, counting down.
CTCCAGCTGTTGCAAAACTATAACTCCCAGAATGCTCAGACAGCCTTCAGCTATCAACCTACAGGAGGGCATGGTGGGAGTTGTCGTTTTACAACAGCTGGAGGGCCGCAGGTTGGGCATCCCTGGTTTAGAGTATTTGCAAAGTGTGAAAACAGATTGTGTGCCTCCAACCGGCTTAATCCACTTGCAACAGGTGAGGCTAGGGATAACACTATCAAAACTATGTCCCTCATCTCGACGACAAAGCGTTCCAACTCACCACTTTGCCTTTTGACAGTAGATGCCGAAACGGCATTTGTTAGAGTGAGCTGAAGGTTCTTGGAAGCTATTTTATGTCAATTGAGCCTGGGGCTTAGGATGCAGGAGTAGATCCAGGCACTTTATCATAACACCTCGGCTCAAATTAGAGTCAATGGGTCCTTCTCTACCTCCTTCCCTATAGGAAATGGGACTAGGCAGGGCTGTCCTCCCTCTCCTTTCCTATACATTCTGGTGATAGAGTCTGTGGCCAACACTCCAAGACATAAATCTTCTGTCTGGGGATTAGAGGAGGGTGGGATGGTGCATACAATGTCCCTATTTGTTGACGATCTCCTACTTTTTATCCCTTCACCTAGGATAGGTCTACTCTCTATCCTCCGGGAGTTTACAGTAGATTGAGATATTTTAATATTAATGTACATAAGTCTTAAATGCTCAATATCACCCTCCCTCTCTCCGAGGTGAAACACCTAAGTGAGGTCTTCCCATTTCGATGGCAGACCAACTGTTAAATCCATGGGCATTCATTTACCCACTGATGCCTTAAAGGCTATTTTCTTGGAGCTGGAGTCAGATCTTCGCAAATGGGATTATTTGTCCCTTTCATGGTTTGGGAGGGTGAATGTTCTTAAAATGGATACTCTTCTTAAGCTTATTTATTTTTTACAATCGTTAACCCTTGCCCTTCGCATGTCCTTTTTGAGTAAACTTAAGTGACTGACTTCTAAGTTTTTGTGGCAGAGTTGTAGGCCTAGACACATATCCCAAGGGTAAGTTCGGATGCCCAACTTTACTCTTTATTATAGAGCCAGTATTAGTAAAACTATTCTGGACTTATTTAATCACAGAACTGACAAACTTTGGGTCCAGATGGAACACGCGAGCGACAGATGGATCCCCTCTTTTGGAAATGCTGACATCTTTGTTAAGATGTTTGGCCCTGGGATGTGGACTTATCACCACACCAGACACGCTTCTTCCCCTAGTAGGCAATCCACTTTTCACCGACACATTATTGGAAAAATGACTCTTCTCCTCCCCTCCTGACTCTAGACTGCAAGATATAATGAAGGATGGTACTCTTCCCCCCTTTATCTGACCTCCTACCTGACAGGAACACTTCACCAGGCACATGGCTTAGGTATCTACAATTAAGGAGCTTTATTTCACATAGTCCACACTTATCCATTTGAAAAGCTGTGCTTCTCAACTACCACAACTGCTTACAGGATTTCAGTGTTATATGGAATGTTGAGGGATGGAGAGAGAGACGAGTACTCTGGCTTTTCTGAAAGCATGGGAGAAGAAGTTACAGACCTCTTTCACAGAAGACCAATGGAATATGGGTTTTGATTTACTCACAAAAAGTCCATCTCATGTCGATTCCAAGAAACAAATGATAAGATCCTCTACCACTGGTACATGACACCTGTACGACTCCAAAGGATCTTTACGCAAACCTCGCATTTTTGCTGGAGATGTGGAGTGGCACCGGGCTCCATGCCACATATATGGGATTCACAAGGGTCTTCTTGGATTCTTTCTTATGGCAATGCGAAGTAAATCCCTAGACTATGGAAATCCACCGCCCCTCTCACTGGGTCGAGGCCCTTAATCAGATCATGAGAATAGAGGAACTTAGAGCCAAAGACACTCAATCTCAGTAGACTTTTATCAAACGCTGGAGGCCATGGTCTGATTTTAGGACCTCTCCCGGTTATACCGGTTGGGTGACGGGTAACACAACATGATAAATTAGATATATGAGCTGAATACCTGCGAGGGAGGCACGGGCTGCTGAGTATCTTCCTATCCCTATTATTCTAAGTTGCTGCTGGTTATGTTATATTCCCAGACCTTGTCCATTGTACTTTTATATTGTTTATGTCCTTGAGATGTTTATTTGTTCTGTTTTATAACCCAAAATTGTCTGCATAGATTTGATTTCTATTTGCCTTTGTTCTTGTTGTTCTTAGTGCATTATTGTACATGCAGGCTGGTTCAATAAAAACTATTTGACCATAAAACAATGATGAAATTCTTGCTCTCAAAACCTTTGTAGAGTGTGGGACTAATATTGTTATGTATTTAGCTTGTGACATTTGGATAATCTTATCTTGTGGATATTCAAATTAGAAATTACTTACTTTATTATGTTTGTGAACTGTGCCCCATCAATAAAAGTTTGTTATTGAAAAACATGGTGCTTTGGCGTATATAGGTGAAACTATATTAATCACTGAATGTTTTAGTGGAATGTTTTGTTTGCTGAGGATTTTTGTTACATGTGTAATACATTGGAAACATTATTTGTTGATAACACATTTATTGATCTTCTGAACGATACCCAACCTTCTAAAGCCATATAGCTAGATTCTGCATTGCCCTGAATTGTGTAAGCCAGAAGCCTAAGAGAAGCAAGTATGTTAGTGTAGGTCCCATCTTTTGTTGGTAGATGTGCCTGACACAAGGATTGCCAACTAAACTTTTATTTTTTCTGGACAATGTATCCAAAAATCACAGACAGTCAACATTTTTTATGGACAAATTGGAAAACTATGTATAATGTTTAATGTGGATAAGTGCAAGATAATGCACCTGGGGCGTAAAAACCCAAGGGCAGAATATAGAATATTTGACACAGTCCTGACCTCAGTATCTGAGGAAAGGGATTTAGGAGTAATTATTTCAGAAGAGTTAAAGGTGGGAAGACAATGTAATAAAGCAGCACGAAATGCTAGCAGAATGCTTGGATGTATAGGGAGAGGTATAAGCAGTAGAAAGAGTGAAGTGCTTATGCCGCTGTACAGAACACTGGTGAGACCTCACTTGGAGTATTGTGCGCAGTACTGGAGGCCATATCTCCAGAAGGATATAGATACTCTAGAGAGAGTTCAGAGAAGAGCTACTAAACTGGTCCATGGATTGCAGGATAAAACTTACCAGGAAAGGTTAAAAGACCTTAATATGCATAGCTTGGAAGAAAGAAGAGACAGAGGGGATATGATAGAAACTTTTAAATACATAAAGGGAATCAACTCGGTAAAGGAGGAGAGCATATTTAAAAGAAGAAAAACTACCACAAGAGGACATAGTTTTAAATTAGAGGGGCAAAGGTTTAAAAGTAATATAAGGAAGTATTACTTTACTGAGAGAGTAGTGGATGCATGGAATAGCCTTCCTGCAGAAGTGGTAGCTGCAAATACAGTGAAGGAGTTTAAGCATGCATGGGATAGGCATAAGGCTATCCTTCATATAAGATAGGGCCAGGGACTATTCATAGGATTCAGATATATTGGGCAGACTAGATGGGCCAAATGGTTCTTATCTGCCGACACATTCTATGTTTCTATGTTTCTATGAACTATAAAGATTATAAGTAATACATGTCTAGAGATCAGATACTAATACTAAACACATTACCAGAGTTTACTGTGAAGTCCAAAATGCTGAGAATTAAAATCAAAATTGACCTTCTCAAGTACCACCAACCTAAAAAAAAAATTACAGACACATCTATTTTTTTTCACGGACACTGCAAAAAAGTCCCTTATATTTACGCACTGTCCAGGAATTTCTAGACGGTTGGCCACCCTGATTGTGAGCAAAGAGCTTCTAATTTTCATATAGCAAGTATGTAATAATGCAATCTGCATTTATTTGTGTTTTCAGTGTTTGCATGTGCATAAAGCAGTATGCTGCTTTTGTAGTCCTTGTTTGCTTTTACATTGCAGTAATAGTAGTGTGCACCTGAACCCCCCTTTTTAGACATAGGTTGGAGATACTGATCTAATTATCTTTTGCATGATAGAGAGAGAGCGAGAGAAAGAGAGAGAGACAGATAGATAAAGATAGATACATACAGATGTAGCCAAGCTAAAATTGACTCTGATAACAAATCACAGTGTTATCTCGTGACCAGGGGCGTAGCTAAAGGCTCATGGGCCCTGGTGCAAGAGTTCAACTTGGGGCCCCCCTCCCTTCACTCAGCGCTGGTACACCTAGCTTTTCTGCTGCCCAAGGCAAATATTGAAATGCCCTCCCTCCAGTTCTACTGTTAAAGGGGTTGTCCTCTTTTTAGAACTGATGACCTATCCTCAGGATAGGTCATCAATATCAGATCAGCCGGGGTCCTCCGGTACCCCCGACAATCAGCTGTTTGAAGAGAGGGCAGCGCTCATATGAGAGCTGCTTTCTCTGTTCTGTTCACCTGCTTGCCGTAGCATTTGCAGTGATGAGCAGGTTAACAGAGCAGAGAAGGCAGCGCTCATACAAAAAAAAAAAAAAGCGGACAACCCCTTTAAAGACATACTTAGAAAACATTACATACAGCGCTACAGAACATACAGGGTCATACTGCCCCACATATGTACCTCTTACATCCAGTGACTTCTCTTCTCTGATGTAAACATTCTATTTCCTCTTTTCTTGTCAGACCAAGCCATGGTGACTTCTTTCAGCAGCGCCTCATCTCTGCAGAGTTTAACAAACAGAAATCTTACTTTCCTACTTTTCCATCATCCTCCTCACCTTCTCAAAACCCAATCCTGCCACCCCCAATACTGTGCCCACTGTGCTCCCCAATACTTTCCCGCAGAAACAGTTCCCCTGAAAAGACTGGTACCACACAGAAAACACCCCTTTATATTGTGTGCTAGTACAAAAAAATTCCCCCTTCCTTTCAGATCAGACCCCCATATAAAACCCTAAATGAGACCCCCCAATCTCAGACCAAACCCCCTTTAGACCTCTATGTCCGACCCCATATAAGACCCCAGTTTTAGACCTCAGATCAGACCCCGACCCAATATCAGACCTCAGAAAAGACCCCCATTAGACCTCCAGACCCCCATTAGACCTCCAGACCCCCATATCAGACCTCTAGAACCCCATTAGACCTCCAGACTCCCACTAGACCTCCAGACCCCCATATCTGACCCCCATTAGACCTCCAGACCCCCATATCTGACCCCCATTAGACCTCCATACCCCCAATCGGACCCCTATTAGACCTCTAGACACCTAATCAGACCCCTATTAGACCTTTAGACCCCCAATTAGACCCCCAATTAGACCCCCAATTAGACCCCCAATTAGACCCCCATTAGACCTCCAGACTCCCAGTTAGACCTCTCCAGACCCCACAGTCATACCTCCAGACCCCCCATAGACCACTCCAGACCTCCATATCAGACCTCAGATCAGACTGTAAAATAATAAAGTAACTTACCTCTCCTGCCGCCACTCTTCTTGTCCTGGCTGTCTTCTCTTCTCAGGGCCCGCGCTGCAGTCACCTGACCTTCTCTGTACGTCCTGACGCTGCAGGCAGCCAGGACACAGCAGCGCTGGCCCTGAGAAGAGCGAGCAGGAGGAGGGGTAAGTACTATACAGCGTTCCCAGCGCTTCTCTCCCCCTCCTCCTGCAGACTAATGAGCGCTTTCGTTATGGAACGCTCGCTAGTATTTCCTTTATAAGATGCATTGCATCTTATAAAGGGAAAAGTACAGTACCACTTGCAAGGGGGGAGCCTGCGACCCCTATAGTTACACCAGTGCTTGTGACAAAAGCCTTTGAAATCCATTGAAAGTCAATTTAAAAAATCTTTTGCCATTGTTTACTTTCCCTGTTAACTAGGGATGAGCGAATTAAGCTTCGGATCCAAGATACAAAGTCAATTAGCTCAAAACTTTGTTTTATTGCTGTATGGAGATCCGTTAAAATGTATGGTCTCCGGCGAGGGAAATTCGTTATCACGAAGTCTCACGGGTAAAAAACTTCAGGATTTGATTTTTCAATCTGAAAACCATTTTAAAACTTGGTTCTGAAGTCGGCTTCGGTACTGAGGTACCAGTCGGTACCAAAGCCGACATTGGATTCCTGTTTTAAAATGGTTTTCAATTTTAATCAAATTTGAATGCTGAAGTTTTTCACCAAAGTCTCGCGATGAATCTCCGTACAGTATTCAAACAAAGTTTTGACCAATGCAATTTGGGATATAGGATGCTCGCTTCACTCATCACTAGTGTTCACCATCAAGCTTAGCTTGGCTACATCTGTAGATAGACAGATACATAGTGTAGGCATTCGCTCTGGTAGTTGGGATAGGCGGGTGCAATACAGAGGCAAAGTGCAAGTTCGTAATTCAAATGTCCGTGTTTATTCACGCATAAGGTCAAACAAAAAACACTCTTTGCAAGGTTGGTGTTTGTTCACACCAAGTAGAAAGTTTGTGCACAACATGAAAGGTCACCTTGTTGGCGGTTCTGCATCCAGCAGTCAAACTGCAGGCTTTAGGTGACCTGCTCTCCCAATACACAGGTCTCAGCTTTTCAGCCCAGCACAGGACTCAGTTCCCACACCAGCGATTGCCAGGGCTCCTCTGTCAGAGAGAGGTAATCACTCACAGCTGAGACTGCTTGCTGGGTTTTTTATAGGCCAGTCAAGACCCGGCCTGGAACATGGGGAGTAGTCACCCACCCATCACTTCGACTACTCCAAGAGCCGTCCCGGATCAGCTATACAGCCATACTAAAATAGCAAAGTGTCAATCAGCATTAGCTGCTGCTGACACCTGAAAATACCGGGTCTTACTTCACCGAGGCCAGGATCTTCGGTGACACATACCTTCCGTCAACGACAGACCCTTGCGCCTTCCTACAATAGTTACATATATACATGTAGATAGATAGACTGTATATATCTTGTTTAATGAAAACCACTGTAATCAAATCCTTATGCACTTCTAAAAATGTCTTCACTTTCACCCTTTGGCAGTTCCTATACTGATTTATACACAGGCAACATACACAAATTAGGAGTTAAAATTCCATTATCTTTGACATAGTTTGCAGTAAAGTGACAAACAAGTAATTAATGTGTCACAGTCTTCGTTGGTGGACAAAGAAAACAGCTTACAATTACCTTGTGACTATCTGGCTCCTGTATCTTCCACCGCTCTCCTTCAGGGATTAGCTGCTGATGAGGGCACTGTTTAAAAGTTTCACAATGTAGCAGCTGGGCTGGTTTAGTTGAGCAATGAGTTTGTAGTTCAGGAAATAACAGCAGTTACAAAATGTCCTTATCTTTCTAATTAAACTCATCTCAAAGGGCATTTGGAAAGGAAATGATATTGCCCACATAACTGATTTCTCCAAGTCTTAGCTTTTTTAAATAACTAGGATTACATTTAGGAAACCTAGCACACTCTATCAACCCTTTTAATCCTCCCTGTCTTGGTAACAGGAATGCAATAGTAAAAACCCGCAGCACTCTCCAGTCTTGATTTCAAAGGTTTATTCACCAACACTTTGCGACGTTTCGACCTGTGTGGTCTTTATCAAGCAACTAACAATGTGAACAAAGCTGAATACATATACCCTTTCAAAAAGGTCACATGACCCAATTAATTATGCTAATAGACAATTAAATATTAAAAATTTGCACCACCCCTTTCTGTGATTCTGTGCAGCTATAAGGACTATTTATCAACCAGTGCCAAACATCATATTATTTAATACATTAAGAACATACTTACTGTGATGCTCAATGTAGACCTGGGGAACATATCACTCAGGAGGCCGCACACAAGAACATATCCTATCGAGTACCGTGCTCAGTTCGGCGTTCCTTAGTATCTAGTGCGCATGCGTGCCATCTTCTATGACGCATGCTACAGCGCCTGCAGAGGACACACCCACCTGGTGCGCTCCATGGAAACAAGACTCCTCTCATCCCTGCCACTCCGTGCGTACCCGACACATGCGCGCTTGACACTCAGAGTCACCGGATCCGACGTCAGGTACCCCGCTCCTGCACAGTGTGTCCCCGGCCGGCGCTATGGCAACTTAGTAAACAGCTTTCTCCACTATCTATTGCCTCGTTTTTTCTGTCAATTTATTATAAACAACTAAGGCAGCATTTTCCACTTAATATAGTAGAGAAGCCCTCACTCATTAAAATCTTTTTTTATTACATTTGTCTGTTATTACTCATCCTCCACATAAAAGATGGGGTAATTCTGACTATTATCTACAGGGCATATAGGAATCTGTTATATACATTATACCGACTAGGTGTCCGCTACTCTTCCATGATTTAAGGACAGAGTGTCTAGTCTTATTTTAATGAGTTTAACTTCATGGTTAGTTATTTATTAAGGGCTCATATGGGGTCATTAACCACTTCTGGTCACGTGTGGGTTATCTCCTTCCCCTATAGAACCATTTTAATAACCCTAAGGGTGGCACGTCTCCCTCCATCTCTATATGGGGTCGACGTGTCCACCCCTGGTTTCATAACAAACAATTCAAGGTGGGTGAATCCTCTATTTGATAAGAGGAGCGCCCCTCCTCTATTCCAACCACTACTATCCTGCCCTGTCGGGTGCTAAGGTTACCCGTCCCCAGGTTACCCTCCTTAAACCCAACATAGTCAGGCCTTCCCATTCATATCATCCCTTTTTCTGGAAAAATGATCAACCATACGGGTACTCAAATGATAACTGTGCAACTCAAATACCCAATCATGGAACAAGTCGCAAAGACCATATATAAAAAAACAACACGGCAGGCACCACCACAATAAGGAACGGTATTTACACCTGTTTTTCCACTGTGCTGCTACATTTAGTTCTTTTCAAGTTATCGGCTGTCTGGTAGCGTGCACACGGTACCACAAATGAACTTTTTTTTTTTGTGGTTTCATGTGGTAGTCTATAATGGATTCACCAAGCAAATATGTTTTTTAAAGTGAGGAGGTGACACGAATTTTGGATGGCGCAGTGGGAGATGGCTCGTTTTTGAATAAACCAACCAAAGATTTGCTCAAGAGAAAATAGGAGTCAGAGCTAAAACAATATATTAACTATGAACTACATCTATCTACCTTGAAGGAGTATTATGTTGCAGAGCGGATTCCACGAGGTTTGAGAACACACCTGAGGCCTATTTTACTACCAAAAAAATTGGATTTTTGCATTAAGTTTACACAGATTTCAAACTGCTACTCTATGGACATAATCAATAATAAAAAGATACTGGGCACTCTCTAACTAATGGAACCTAATAGTTTAATAAAATACACCATATACACTTCAATACATTATGCATAAAATTACATACAATAACAATAAAAATAGATTCCTCCACCTATTGGTACCAATTAAAATCTATATATTAAAAATAGAATAAAATGGCCTCTGGGTGTTCGGGGTATATATCAATCCTAGAAAAAGTGTGTATCCTTAGGAAGAAAAACTTTGTATAGAGTTCTGCCAGAACAAGTTGTTGCAATCAAATATTGGTGCAGTGATACTATTGAGCGGCGTCCCGCTTTTACTCACTGTTGATCTGCAGTATAGAGCTCCGCTGTTATGGAAGTCCTTTGGATCAGGGATTTCTCCGGCAGTCCGCGGTTCCCCTGCTGTTTCTCTAGCGTCGCTCCGTAGATGAAAGAGCCGGCGCTTAGATATTATTCACAGCCTCCTTTTCTTGCGCTACACTCGTTGTACTGGTGGGCGTGCTTCAGATGTTGAAAGTCCGCTCCCAGAGAGTGCGCGTCAAGGCTGTTGTTGCGGTAGCAGAGGTTCCGATAGCAGCGGTATAATAGTCCTAAGCGTCCAAGTATAACGGGGGTCCTGGCACCAAACGCGTTTCGGGGTCTATTGTTACCCCTTCCTCAGTGGTAATGCCTCCCCCTTGTGAATCTCCTTATAAAGTCTTTACTGATTAGATGACGCTCATCAGCTGGGTGGGTTGGTTTCTTTTTTCAAAACCTGGTATGGCCCCGAAAAACACCTATTTATCAAGAGAATATTTATCTTCGCCGTCAGTCCTTTATTCACATATAAATTCATATATTGAACTTTATGGCACACTTGCTGTGCTACTTACTGGCTAGAAGATAGTTAATTGGCGTGGGAACAGACTCCCAAGTCTGCGCAAGTTTATTACACCCTGTACGGCTTTGTATGGTATTTTCTTTTTACCGCAATATCATCTGCGGTATTCATGCGGTTTTGGACAGGATGGAGGTTATCCCCCCTAACCGTGTAATTGTAAATTTCCACCCGAACTATCTTTATACCAAATCAATTCCATTTAAATGTGCATCAACAATATTATAAAATATTTATATAGAAATAAAAAATTTTTTTATAATGTATATCTAAAAATTCATAAAAACATAAAACACACAAAAAATACATATATAGTGTCTTTCTGGATACAATATTTTTGTTAACCTTCATTACATCCTGGGATGTCATATTTTGCTTATTTTCGTTGTAAGTTTTCTTAAATATTCGCCAATTAGGTTTTTCTTTACATCTATTGACTTGGTATATTATATAGTTTTCTTTATAGTTTTTTATGGAGGTAGGGGCACATTGTTATTTCTGATGTTAAACATATATATGTTATTAATATAATCAAATTTACATATAAGAAGGATGGTATTGTGGATCCACAGAGCATATGTGTGATGTGTCGGATAATGAGACCGAATGACCGGTGGAGGTCCGCCGCGGAGGACCGGACCCCCCCAGAAATAAAATCACTGGGAAGGATCCCGACCCCCGCCGCGGGCCCCCCCCTATCTCATAAGAATCCGAATAATTCGAACTCTGAGTTCAGTCCTCCCGGCACAAGAGTGTTTAGCTCATATATTCTCTGTGTCTCCACCCTTGACATCCTGCATATATGATCCCCTCCCCTCCATTCTTTAGTCACCTTATCTATTGCAGCATATTTATCCCTGATGGATCTTGGTTGTGTGTCGTTTTAAAGTGTTTGGACAATACATGTGTTTCCAATCCTTTTTTAATGTTAGCCACATGCTCAGATATACGTTTTTTCAAAGTCCTTTTTGTCCTACCGACATATTGCTTCCCACAGGGACATTCTATAATGTAAATTACACTTTCGGAGCTGCAGGTTAAAAAATCCTTTATGACATGTTTATGTTGGTTGACAGAGGAAATTATTTCTCCTGTTTTGCGAGGGAATATTGTTAATTTGCAGTTGTTACATTGCCCACACCTATAGAATCCTTCCATATGAATCCAATTTTGTATGGAGGGTTCAGTTCTTTTAACTTTTTTTATAGTTGGTGCTACCAAGTTGGCCAAATTGGGGGCTTTAGTGAATGTAATGCATGGTTTTGATGGAATCAAGGCGCCTATAGTTTTTTCTTTCTTTAATATATGCCAATGTTTGCTTATGATTCCTTGGATTTTTCTATATTCATTGTTAAACGGTAATAAAATCCTAATTTGTTCAATTGCTTCTTCTTTATTTTCCATTTTTTTAGTTTCAAAAAAATCTTTCCTTTGCATTCCTCTTACTTTGTCTAGGGATCTTTTAATTAATGTCTCTGGGTATTCTTTTTCTTTAAACGCTTCTACCATCACTGCTGCTTCCTTTTCAAATTGTGCTTCCATAGTGCAATTACGTTTAATTCGTTGAAATTGTCCTTGTGGGATATTCATCAACCAATTTGGAAGATGACAGCTGCTATAAAGGATGTAACTGTTCCTTGTAGCAGGTTTAATGTATGTGCAATTTTTAATACAACTATTTTCTACATAAATCTTTAAATCTAAAAATTCTAAAATTTCTTGACTAATAGTATGGGTGAATTTGAGGTTAAAATTGTTCACATTAATATTGGTTAAAAAATCTTCCAAACTACTTTTGCCCGATTTCCAAATAAAAAACACGTCGTCTATATATCTTTTCCAGAGCACCAGGTCCGTCCCCAGTCGAGGGGCTATAACCAACTTCTTCCCAAAATGCCATAAAAAGGATTGGCATAACTGGGGGCGAACCTGGTGCCCATCGCCGTGCCCTGGGTCTGTAGATAAAAGTTTCCTTCATAATAAAAATAGTTATGTGTTAATATAAAATCAATCCCTCTTATTAAAAACTCGATTTGTTCTTCTTTAAGGCTACCTTCTTTTTTTAAAAGATCGCTCACTGCCTCCTTGCCTTGTTCGTGTCTGATGATCGTGTACAACGAGTGCACATCTAAGGATCCCATCCACCAACCTTCTTGAAATGGCATATTCTCTATAGTTTTAATTATTTCTGTGGAGTTCTTGGTGTAGGAGGGAATTTTCTTAACTTTAGATTGTAGATGTGTGTCAATATATTGGGACAGATTACATGTTAATGAGTCTATCCCTGACACTATTGGGCGACCTGGGGGATTTTTCATATCCTTATGGATTTTTGGTATACAATAAAAAATAGGGATTCTCGGGTGCTTATTTAAAATAAAATTGTATTCTTCATTTTTTAAAATACCCTTCATTTTGCCTTCTTCACACAGGTTAACAAGTTCCTCAAAAAATTCACTTGTGGGATCTTTCATAAGTTTTTGATAGGTACTGGTATCTGATAGTTGCCTGAGACATTCAGAGTTATAGTTTTCAGCACTTTGTATAACTATGGAACCTCCTTTGTCTGCAGGTCGGATGACAATATTATTATCTTTTTGAAATTGTTTTATAATCCCAATTTCTCCTTTCGTCAAATTCTGGCATTTGTATCTATTAGTATTTTTTATCTTACGTATGTCGTTACCCACATTTTCTCTAAATGTTGCCATTTCTTGGCTAATTTCATTTCTTGGGTATTTTTTGGAACATGTTTTTAGATTAGTGTGGGTATACTTCTCGTTTTCTACTATCGTTTCTTGTTCCCTTCCTATCGGATTTTTGGCAAAGTATTTCTTCAAACACAACCGTCTAATAAATTTCTCAATCCCAATAAAAGTTGTAAATTTGTTTAATTTCTCGGTCGGTGCGAACTTCAGGCCTTTGTTTAGTAATTGGCTTTGGACTCCTGTTAATGTGGTGGAACTCAAATTTATAATTGCGTCATTATTAATTGTGGTGTCTTTTATCTGTGATAGTGCTCTCTTCCTCCTACTTCTCCTTGTTTTCCCCTTACTTCCTCGTGATACCTTCTGGTTGGTGCATTGTGATTGTGAGGATTTGGTTGGTGTTGGTGTCTCCCTGTCCTCGGTGTTTTGTAATCCTGCTGTGTCCAGTGTGTTTGAGGTCTGTCCCTCAAATTGTAATGGTGGTCTGTCGGTGGGTTGTAGTATGTTTTGTGTGTTTTCCTCAAAGGTGATGGATTTCTCGTACGTGTGCGGTGATGTGGGGGAGTCCGATCTAAAAAAGACTCCCTCTCCTCAAGCATTTCAAATCTATTGTGTACTGGAATGGTGTAGTGAGGGTGTTTATTTGTCTCTCTATTCATCTTTTCTTTTTCTACTGTGTTCGTGTCTATTTGTATATCGTTTTCATTCTCTGTCATTATTTGTTCCACATTATGTTCGTTCCTTTCTTTTCTATCTTTTTTGTAGGAAAATAATTTTTTTATTTTTTTGTCCATTATTTCTCGTTCAATTTTGTCTATGTTATTACATATTCTATTTTGTAGTATATTAGTTTCTTCATTTATTGGAAATTTGTCTGTTATCAGTTTAATTTCAGCAATTTTCTGTGTGGTTTCCTCCAGGATTTTGCTGCGTCTGGTAATAATCAGGTGGGTTAGAGCTATTGATTGCTCTTGTAGTAATTTATCCCACTCTTGATTAAAATCCGGGCTGCATAAATCCTGGGCTGGGGTTTTTGAATGGCATAGCCCTTTAGGGATCCGTTTGATTTCTATGCATCTTTTAAGGGTTTTTATTTCCCATCTTTGTTTTAGTTGTCGAACAATTAGTCCCTCCAATTCTCTAAACACTGTGCCTATATAAATGTCGTCATCCACAGATTCCCCACTATTATTGTCTTCAAATAAGAAATTATCGACTTTTTGTTTTTTTAAATCTATATGGTTCCAAAGGTCCATGTCAGTGCTCAGTCCGTGCTGCCACCGGGGTGAAAGTGGCAAAAATTGGAAAAGAGAAGTGGCGCACTGGACTGGTACTGACACAGGAGGTGCTCTCAGTAAAAAGGATATCACCCTTCCTTTAAATAGAAAATCAATAATAAAAAGATACTGGGCACTCTCTAACTAATGGAACCTAATAGTTTAATAAAATACACCATATACACTTTAATACATTATGCATAAAATTACATACAATAACAATAAAAATAGATTCCTCCACCTATTGGTACCAATTAAAATCTATATATTAAAAATAGAATAAAATGGCCTCTGGGTGTTCGGGGTATATATCAATCCTAGAAAAAGTGTGTATCCTTAGGAAGAAAAACTTTGTATAGAGTTCTGCCAGAACAAGTTGTTGCAATCAAATATTGGTGCAGTGATACTATTGAGCGGCGTCCCGCTTTTACTCACTGTTGATCTGCAGTATAGAGCTCCGCTGTTATGGAAGTCCTTTGGATCAGGGATTTCTCCGGCAGTCCGCGGTTCCCCTGCTGTTTCTCTAGCGTCGCTCCGTAGATGAAAGAGCCGGCGCTTAGATATTATTCACAGCCTCCTTTTCTTGCGCTACACTCGTTGTACTGGTGGGCGTGCTCAGATTTTGAAGTCCGCTCCCAGAGAGTGCGCGTCAAGGCTGTTGTTGCGGTAGCAAAGGTTCCGATAGCAGCGGTAAATAATCCAAAGCGTCCAAGTATAACGGGGGTCCTGGCACCAAACGCGTTTCGGGGTCTATTGTTACCCCTTCCTCAGTGGTAATGCCTCCCCCTTGTGAATCTCCTTATAAAGTCTTTACTGATTAGATGACGCTCATCAGCTGGGTGGGTTGGTTTCTTTTTTTCAAAACCTGGTATGGCCCCGAAAAACACCTATTTATCAAGAGAATATTTATCTTCGCCGTCAGTCCTTTATTCACATATAAACTCATATATTGAACTTTATGGCACACTTGCTGTGCTACTTACTGGCTAGAAGATGTTAAATTGGCGTGGGACAGACTCCCAAGTCTGCGCAAGTTTATTACACCCTGTTCGGCTTTGTATGGTATTTTCTTTTTACCGCAATATCATCTGCGGTATTCATGCGGTTTTGGACAGGATGGAGGTTATCCCCCCTAACCGTGTAATTGTAAATTTCCACCCGAACTATCTTTATACCAAATCAATTCCATTTAAATGTGCATCAACAATATTATAAAATATTTATATAGAAATAAAAATTTTTTTTATAATGTATATCTAAAAATTCATAAAAACATAAAACACACAAAAAATACATATATAGTGTCTTTCTGGATACAATATTTTTGTTAACCTTCATTACATCCTGGGATGTCATATTTTGCTTATTTTCGTTGTAAGTTTTCTTAAATATTCGCCAATTAGGTTTTTCTTTACATCTATTGACTTGGTATATTATATAGTTTTCTTTATAGTTTTTTATGGAGGTAGGGGCACATTGTTATTTCTGATGTTAAACATATATATGTTATTAATATAATCAAATTTACATATAAGAAGGATGGTATTGTGGATCCACAGAGCATATGTGTGATGTGTCGGATAATGAGACACATCACACATATGCTCTGTGGATCCACAATACCATCCTTCTTATATGTAAATTTGATTATATTAATAACATATATATGTTTAACATCAGAAATAACAATGTGCCCCTACCTCCATAAAAAACTATAAAGAAAACTATATAATATACCAAGTCAATAGATGTAAAGAAAAACCTAATTGGCGAATATTTAAGAAAACTTACAACGAAAATAAGCAAAATATGACATCCCAGGATGTAATGAAGGTTAACAAAAATATTGTATCCAGAAAGACACTATATATGTATTTTTTGTGTGTTTTATGTTTTTATGAATTTTTAGATATACATTATAAAAATTTTTTTTATTTCTATATAAATATTTTATAATATTGTTGATGCACATTTAAATGGAATTGATTTGGTATAAAGATAGTTCGGGTGGAAATTTACAATTACACGGTTAGGGGGGATAACCTCCATCCTGTCCAAAACCGCATGAATACCGCAGATGATATTGCGGTAAAAAGAAAATACCATACAAAGCCGAACAGGGTGTAATAAACTTGCGCAGACTTGGGAGTCTGTCCCACGCCAATTTAACATCTTCTAGCCAGTAAGTAGCACAGCAAGTGTGCCATAAAGTTCAATATATGAGTTTATATGTGAATAAAGGACTGACGGCGAAGATAAATATTCTCTTGATAAATAGGTGTTTTTCGGGGCCATACCAGGTTTTGAAAAAAAGAAACCAACCCACCCAGCTGATGAGCGTCATCTAATCAGTAAAGACTTTATAAGGAGATTCACAAGGGGGAGGCATTACCACTGAGGAAGGGGTAACAATAGACCCCGAAACGCGTTTGGTGCCAGGACCCCCGTTATACTTGGACGCTTTGGATTATTTACCGTTGCTATCGGAACCTTTGCTACCGCAACAACAGCCTTGACGCGCACTCTCTGGGAGCGGACTTCAAAATCTGAGCACGCCCACCAGTACAACGAGTGTAGCGCAAGAAAAGGAGGCTGTGAATAATATCTAAGCGCCGGCTCTTTCATCTACGGAGCGACGCTAGAGAAACAGCAGGGGAACCGCGGACTGCCGGAGAAATCCCTGATCCAAAGGACTTCCATAACAGCGGAGCTCTATACTGCAGATCAACAGTGAGTAAAAGCGGGACGCCGCTCAATAGTATCACTGCACCAATATTTGATTGCAACAACTTGTTCTGGCAGAACTCTATACAAAGTTTTTCTTCCTAAGGATACACACTTTTTCTAGGATTGATATATACCCCGAACACCCAGAGGCCATTTTATTCTATTTTTAATATATAGATTTTAATTGGTACCAATAGGTGGAGGAATCTATTTTTATTGTTATTGTATGTAATTTTATGCATAATGTATTAAAGTGTATATGGTGTATTTTATTAAACTATTAGGTTCCATTAGTTAGAGAGTGCCCAGTATCTTTTTATTATTGATTTTCTATTTAAAGGAAGGGTGATATCCTTTTTACTGAGAGCACCTCCTGTGTCAGTACCAGTCCAGTGCGCCACTTCTCTTTTCCAATCTATGGACATAATGTTATTAAATATGGAGAACAAATAGAGAACAAGAAAAGAATAGAAGGATTGGAAATACAATTAAAATCCATGATGACAACACAAGACTATATAACAATGAAAGAACAGACAGATAAAGACCTCCAGACATACAGGGCTAACATTGAGACGTTAAAAAGACAGAAGTGGTTTCGGGATCAGGAAGATTATCTGAAAGGTGATATATAAAAGAAATCCCATTGAAGGTGGACAAAGAAAGAAAATACAGAGAAGGCAAAGACCTATGAGACGACAGACAAGGAAGAACTGCAATACAGATACTGAATCTTCTGGGGAAATAAGCAAGGATCAAAGTTTTTAGAGCAGAAAACGATACTAAGTGGCAAAAACCAACAAGAAGAGGGGGACGTAAGCATCATAGACAGAGGAAGCGATATATCAAGGATAATTCGCTCAAAGAAGCCGCCACTGGATTGCAAACATAGACAGGCAATTCAGAAACAGCAAGCGAAATAAGAATGGAACCAGAAAAAGAAAAAACTCTAGTGGTAAATATATCATCCATTGACTTGTCCAATGATGAAATATCTCTGTTAGAGAAAGGGTTGAATTTCTGTCCCACCTCAGATATAGATTGGTTCAATTGTGAGATAGATCTGCAAACATTTTTCAGATGTATTAAGCTACAGGTTTTCTTTAAGGATACTCAGGGTGTGACCACATCGACTGAGACACAGAGTATTGAAAAATGATCAACCACACGGGTTAAGATTGAGGGAAATGGGTTTGCACTTGCATAGTGATTTTCAACCTCCTGTTACTAAGGATGCAGTAAACACATATATAGACTTAGTTAAGAAGGGCGTAGAAAAAATTAAAACTAACGCCAATAGACATGATAGCAAAAATAACAGGGAGAGTTAATAGTCAGGGAGAGAAAGGGGCTTTAAAAAAACTTAGTGGTAGAAAAGAGATTACTATCAAAAGAGTTGACAAAGGAGGGGCTACAGTCATAATGGATACAGATAAATACATAGCAGAAATACAACGACAATTGGGTGACAGAGGTATATCGACCTTTAGATACTGACGCCAAATTTGCTATTAAGAGGAGATTGAAACTGTTAACAGATGATGCCTATGCCTCAGACTTGATAGACGATAAGTTACATGAATATTTATGTGTAGAAAGACCAGTAACACCATTACTGTATATATTGCCAAAAATCCACAAAAGTTTGATAAATCCACCAGGGCGTCCCATAGTCTCTGGGAGCAGCCACCTTTCTTGTCTGCAAAGTCTTATGTGAAAGATACAACGGACTTCCTTGGTAAATTACAAACATTACATGTCGAGGATGGACAGTACCTTGTTTCCTTTGATGTGGTCAGTCTCTATACGAGTATTGACCACACCAAGGGACTCGATTCAGTTGAATGAGCCCTCTCTAGGGATGAGATCAAACCAGATATTACAAGATTCATACTGTCTCTATTAGAGATCGTACTAACCTGTAACTATTTTCTTTTTGAGGATACATACTATATATGGCAGCGTGGGACCGCAATGGGGTCCAATGTGGCCCCAACATACGCAAATATCTACATGAGTAGATTTGAGGAATGTTTTATATACCCATCCAGCCACTTTACTTTAGTGAAGGGCTGGATGAGGTATATAGACGACATATTCTTCATCTGGACTGAAACCTTGGAAGATCTTTTTGAGTTCCAAAGATATATCAACTCAATCCACGAAGAACTACAGTTCACGATAGTGTACTCCCAAACTAGTCTACAGTTTCTGGATACAACAGTGCAATGTGTAGAGGGAATGTTGCGGACGAATTTGTTTGTAAAACCTACAGATAGAAATAACATGCTACTGTTTAAAAGTGACCACCCTAAATTCATGAAAGAAGCACTAACCTACAGCCAACTACTTAGGGTGAAACGGATAGTAACAGAGACGGAAAAACTTGACATCAGAATGAATGAGATGTGTAATAGATTTAATTATGGGGTTATCCAAGAGCCTTAGTACAGAGACATAGATAGCGGGTTAATGATTTGAAAAGAGAGGAACTATTAAAGAGTAAAAAACGACAAGAGGAGAACCAAAGGATACAATTTGTCTCTACTTATACAACATGTAGTAAAAAAATAGCACATATTCTTAAGAACAACTGGCACATACTTGCACAATCATTCCCTGACATTGAGGCATTCCATACTACACCCCTTATGTCATATAGAAGACCACGAAATGTAGGCGACAGATTATTACATAAAGATACTAAACGGATTACTTTGCCTAATGTTCAGAGAAAGGGTTGCTTCCTTTGCCTGGGATGTTGTAATTGTAACGGTATACTAAAGGGGAGTTCTTTTACACATCCCCGGACAGGGAAGAGATACGAAATCAGAAACTATTATACGTGCAGATCAGATTATGTGATTTATGTGCTTCAATGTCCATGTGGACTCTACTATGTGGGAGAAACGACCCAGGAATTCAGAAACAGACTGAATCAACACCGCTATCTTTATACGGATGTTACTCTCCGGAGTAAGAGAGGTAGATATTTCTAAGACTGAATTACCTGTCCCAGAGCATTTCTTAAAATTAAAACATAATATCTCACAACTCCGGTTTCGAGTGATAGATGGAGTCCCTCCCCAAAGGAGAGCGGGTGACAGGGAAAAATTGTTAAATCACAGCTAAGACGATATCCCGTCAGAAGGAGTAATACCACAGGAAGTATATATGTATATTTAAAGTAATCACAGGGAACAACC
Organism: Bufo gargarizans; assembly: GCF_014858855.1. Classification (NCBI taxonomy): domain Eukaryota; kingdom Metazoa; phylum Chordata; class Amphibia; order Anura; family Bufonidae; genus Bufo; species Bufo gargarizans. The sequence goes on along the minus strand of NC_058080.1, from coordinate 548,174,454 downwards.
TGTTCTAAAACGTAGCCTTTAATCTAATTTACATAAAATAACGGACTCCCACAAACATACATAGACAAAGAAACAAAAAAAGAAAGAAAAGATATAGCCTTGATGGCATGGGATGATACTGTGATGTCCAGATGGCAGGCTCAATGATGGACAGGGTGGACAGTTGTGGATTCTAATCTGTCCCTATGCCTAACCCTAGGCTCAAGCCCCTGCCTAGGAACGGAATAGCCGCCCTGATAAGGACGATCCCGTGTTCTGGAACCTCCTGCTGAGTCCTGAATATACCCTATAGTGTAGGTGGTAACCTCAGTCGGGGCCTACTCTAGGTATATAGAAGAAAAAAAGAAAATTACAGTATATTAAGCGATTGATCTCCCACAATCATAATAACTACGTACTGTGGGTGAGCAATTGCTCCCAAAGGTAATGTCATGCCAAATTCGCAAGATACCACAGGTGTTATTACCTATGGATCTAGGTGTCATCAAACAAATGATCTCAAAATTGCCGTACACATTTGTACCTGCAGATGTATCATCAATATAGATATATATACTGAGCACCAGAAATACTGCCTCCTAGGTTGGTGGCGTGTGGTCGGGTGTCAGAGTCCCAACGCGTTTCACCCTAATAGATTGCCGGGTTCCTCAGGGGACATGTTATAGTACAGTGCTATTATTTGGCATTGATAAGAGGTGGCAAGGCAATCAGCCAGCCCCTCAATTGTGATGACAATATTTGACCAGATTGTTAACTGGTCAATATTAGTTCATTCATTAAATAGCTTATAAAGGTCATAAATTATAAAGGTCAGATATCGCAATCCTATATATAGACCATTGAAGAGCACCAGGTCAGTGCATAACTCATAATAGTGGATGTATAGCATGAAGTGCAGGCTCCCACAGGGGTATATAGATTCATGCAAATATAAGTGATTACCACCTTAATAATAGAAATAATGACCCTCTAAGACAATCTCATCTGTGCGATCGCATGTGTAGTGGACACTGAGATGCAAAACAAGTAACAAGATACTACTTGCATGTCCGGATGCAGCCAAGGGGGCCCCAAATTATTCATGGGGTTGGCGGTGCATTCATTCGCAAAGTTTGGCCGCAGCCCCTGTACATGCTGTTGAGAGTAAAAAAAGGTAATGGTAATCAGCCTACTGTGCCAGATGAGCCCATAGGTACCAGCCTGTTCCAGATAAAACGACAAGAGTCCACAGTTCACAGAGAAACTCACCGATAGTGGTGCCTCACTGATCCTGTGTGTGAGGGCACCATGCCAGAGAACCCTTCCTGTTTAAATTACCCACACTCAATTGATAGTGGGAGGGGCCGTGAATGTGCAGCCTATCCCTGTCCAGGCCCGAATTGGGCGTGGGCCAGTGACGCAGAGAGCCCAGTCACACCCACAGTGGGTGTGTTTAACTCACTGGATGACGCCGGCCGCTCCCCGATTTGCTACAGTTATTGACTCTCCCATGTACCCTATACTTCCTGTCCTCTCAATAGTGTCCGCTACCTGCTCACAATGAAGAAATGATGGTGCCATTGCGACCGCCGGACGACATAAGGGCGCTTATTACTGACGTCACTCGGGGTGCCCGATCACGTGACCATGCCGGCGTAGCGTCATCAGCATAGTGTCAGGGCCTGATATAGTGACGTAGCTGGTCATCTCCGATCATGTGACCAGGCCAGTCTTATGAAGTGTAATCCAATTACATGTTAGCGATGCTCACGATATCAGTTTAATTATATCAAGATGTCAATCCGATCGCTGAGAACGAAACATATATCTAACCATAATAAACGAGCCTGTATTGCATAGCGCAAGTGCACCTAAATAAAATAGAGGAAGTAAGTTGAGCAAATCATAGCATATCGAAATCAGTATAACCGATATATATTATTGGGAGATATGACTTTTGTGGGATGGGTAATGGAAGAGGTAATCCTCATGGCAAAGGTGTCCAGTGGACATAAAAAAAGCTATTAATGAAGTCTTAGTTATGTCATAGTGGATCAAGTTAATGGTATGCATATATATATTTATATATAAATAGATATATATGTGGGGTGAATAAGAGCAAAGCAGTGTCATAGGGATGGCCACTAATCCCCCCTTATTATTGTTATAGATTAGGGAAAAATTGTTAAAAAGGTTAGAGTTGAGGTGGATTTTCGAATTACAGACACTCGAACCTAAAGGCCTCAACAGGGAATTCAAGATTGGTCCACTCTACTAAACTATGCAGACTCTTGTCCTCACCTCACTTGTTTATGAATACAATACTTTATCCATCAATTGTATTAATTTTAATTAAGTTTGTACCCAACCTAAATAGGCTGTGATTAATTTAATATTGATTATATATTTATATATTTTTATTTTCTACTTATTTACAAAAAATCTGTGTTGCTGATGGGACCTGGGAACATTTACGGAAGATAGATCGACACACAAGAAAAACAATATGGTAGCTATTACTAACATTTTGTTAAGTTGTATTTTGGTCTGTCTACTCATCCACCCATAGGAGGTGCAAATATGAGAATTGGTGACAATGTCGTTTTTTAATATACACTACGTGCAGAATTATTAGGCAAATGAGTATTTTGACCACATCATCCTCTTTATGCATATTGTCTTACTCCAAGCTGTATAGGCTCGAAAGCCTACTACCAATTAAGCATATTAGGTGATGTGCATCTCTGTAATGAGAAGGGGTATGGTCTAATGACATCAACACCCTATATCAGGTGTGCATAATTATTAGGCAACTTCCTTTCCTTTGGCAAAATGGGTCAAAAGAAGGACTTGACAGGCTCAGAAAAGTCAAAAATAGTGAGATATCTTGCAGAGGAATGCAGCACTCTTAAAATTGCAAAGCTTCTGAAGCGTGATCATCGAACAATCAAGCGTTTCATTCAAAATAGTCAACAGGGTTGCAAGAAGCGTGTGGAAAAACCAAGGCGCAAAATAACTGCCCATGAACTGAGAAAAGTCAAGCGTGCAGCTGCCAAGATGCCACTTGCCACCAGTTTGGCCATATTTCAGAGCTGCAACATCACTGGAGTGCCCAAAAGCACAAGGTGTGCAATACTCAGAGACATGGCCAAGGTAAGAAAGGCTGAAAGACGACCACCACTGAACAAGACACACAAGCTGAAACGTCAAGACTGGGCCAAGAAATATCTCAAGACTGATTTTTCTAAGGTTTTATGGACTGATGAAATGAGAGTCAGTCTTGATGGGCCAGATGGCTGGATTGGTAAAGGGCAGAGAGCTCCAGTCCGACTCAGACGCCAGCAAGGTGGAGGTGGAGTACTGGTTTGGGCTGGTATCATCAAAGATGAGCTTGTGGGGCCTTTTTGGGTTGAGGATGGAGTCAAGCTCAACTCCCAGGCCTACAGCCAGTTTCTGGAAGACACCTTCTTCAAGCAGTGGTACAGGAAGAAGTCTGCAAGGTAAGAAAAACATGATTTTCATGCAGGACAATTCTCCATCACACGCGTCCAAGTACACAACGTGGCTGGCAAGAAAGGGTATAAAAGAAGAAAATCTAATGACATGGCCTCCTTGTTCACCTGATCTGAACCCCATTGAGAACCTGTGGTCCATCATCAAATGTGAGATTTACAAGGAGGGAAAACAGTACACCTCTCTGAACAGTGTCTGGGAGGCTGTTGTTGCTGCTGCACGCAATGTTGATGGTGAACAGATCAAAACACTGACAGAATCCATGGATGGCAGGCTTTTGAGTGTCCTTGCAAAGAAAGGTGGCTATATTGGTCACTGATTTGTTTTTGTTTTGTTTTTGAATGTCAGAAATGTATATTTGTGAATGTTGAGATGTTATATTGGTTTCACTGGTAAAAATAAATAATTGAAATGGGTATATATTTGTTTTTTGTTAAGTTGCCTAATAATTATGTACAGTAATAGTCACCTGCACACACAGATATCCCCCTAAAATAGCTAAAACTAAAAACAAACTAAAAACTACTTCCAAAAATATTCAGCTTTGATATTAATGAGTTTTTTGGGTTCATTGAGAACATGGTTGTTGTTCAATAATAAAATTAATCCTCAAAAATACAACTTGCCTAATAATTCTGCACTCCCTGTATGGTCTCTGCAACTTGTTCCATGATTGGGTATTTGAGTTGCACAGTTATCATTTGAGTACCCGTATGGTTGATCATTTTTCTAGAAAAAGGGATGATATGAATGGGAAGGCCTGACTATGTTGGGTTTAAGGAGGGTAACCCGGGGATAGGTAACCTTAGCACCTGACAGGGCACGATAGTAGTGGTTGGAATAGAGGGGCGCTCCTCTTATCAAATAGAGGATTCGCCAACCTTGAATTGTTTGTTATGAACCCAGGGGTGGACACGTCGACCCCATATAGAGATGGAGGGAGACGTGCCACCCTTAGGGTTATTGATGTGGTTCTATAGGGGAAGGAGATAACCCACACGTGACCAGAAGTGGTTAATGACCCCATATGAGCCCTTAATAAATAACTAACCATGAAGTTAAACTCATTAAAATAAGACTAGACACTCTGTCCTTAAATCATGGAAGAGTAGCAGACACCTAGTCGGTATAATGTATATAACAGATTCCTATATGCCCTGTAGATAATAGTCAGAATTACCCCATCTTTTATGTGGAGGATGAGTAATAACAGACAAATGTAATAAAAAAAGATTTTAATGAGTGAGGGCTTCTCTACTATATTAAGTGGAAAATGCTGCCTTAGTTGTTTATAATAAATTGACAGAAAAAACGAGGCAATAGATAGTGGAGAAAGCTGTTTACTAAGTTGCCATAGCGCCGGCTGGGGACACACTGTGCAGGAGCGGGGTACCTGACGTCAGATCCGGTGACTCTGAGTGTCAAGCGCGCATGCGCCGGGTATGCACGGAGTGGCAGGGATTAGAGGCGTCTTGTTTCCATGGAGCGCACCAGGTGGGTGTGTCCTCTGCAGGCGCTGTAGCGTAGGTCATAGAAGATGGCACGCATGCGCACTAGATACTAAGGAACGCCGAACTGAGCACGGTACTCGATAGGATATGTTCTTGTGTGCGGCCTCTTGAGTGATATGTTCCCCAGGTCTACATTGAGCATCACAGTAAGTATGTTCTTAATGTATTAAATAATATGATGTTTGGCACTGGTTGATAAATAGTCCTTATAGCTGCACAGAATCACAGAATGGGGTGGTGCAAATTTTGAATATTTAATTGTCGATTAGCATAATAGATTGGGTCATGTGACCTTTTTGAAAGGATATATGTATTCAGCTTTGTTCACATTGTTAGTTGCTTGATAAAGACCACACAGGTCGAAACGTCGCAAAGTGTTGGTGAATAAACCTTTGAAGAAATCAAGACTGGAGAGTGCTGCGGGTTTTTACTATTGCATCTGAAGTTGGGGGAGTACGAGACTGACTTCCGAAACGGCAGGCACCACCACAATAAGGAACGGTATTTACCGCTGGTTTTCCGCTGTGCTGCTACATTTAGTTCTTTTCAAGTTATTGGTAACAGGAATAAAATAGCCATTGATGAGGTAAAGGAACTGTACAAGTTATGGCTCATGCATACGTCCGTGTCTGTATTTCAGTCCGCAAAATACAGATCTACAAGATACGGATACCTTTTGTGGCATTCCCTTTTTTTTCTCAATCCTATCAATAGAAAGGGCTATTCTTGTCCACAAAATGGAGAAGAATAGGACATGTTTTATAATTAGCAGAACACAGATCTGCAAAAAATATAAGGATGTGTACATGGCCTCATAGCAATGAATGGGTCAGTATGCTATCCCAAAAACTTGCCGATAGCATACATATGAAGAATACAGTCATGTGCATAAAACCTTAGAGTAATTAGAAAGTTTCTTTAGCAGAATTGGACTGTGCTGCAGATAGATGAACTGAATAAAGGCTGATGGCAATGAGAACAACTGAGGCCTTCTGTAAAAAAAAAACTCATGTGGATGGTTCCCATGGTTACTGAACTCACATTTAACATATAATATGAAGAAGAGAAAATATACTTTTTGCAAGTATAGCAGTCCGCTGTTATACAGCAAGAAAAGATTATGTATGCCAGCACCAAGTCTCTCCAATGAGGAAGGAGGTCACACATGTGTTGCAACCAGTGTGCCAAATGTTACTCGCAACATCATGCCAACACTAAACAGTGACTTTTGACTTTCAAACCTTCAATTTGATAACTGGTCTCAAATGCTGTGTAACCAAAACATATGTTCATGTAGGTCTATAAGAACATCAGTATTTTAAATGCCAGTCTTAAAGGGGTTATCTGGCCTTGAAGCTGACAGTTCCTAGGGTCTTCCCCTGTCCCACTGCACATAATAAAATACAATAAATCCACTCACCTGTCTTTGATCCTGCCACTGCTCTATTTACAACAGTTTTCAGTCCCCACAGGACCAGGATTTGCTTGGTCCTGTGACTGCTGAAGTCAATCACAGACCACAGTGGCTTGAAGGCTACATCACAGCAGAGATCTACCATTAAAACTGCTGTGACCACCAATGACTGTAATTGGCAGCAGAGGTCATGGGACCAAGCTGCTTCCTAGTCCTGCAGGGGCTGCTAAAGATTAGGAACGGATCAGTGGCTGGACTATGGACAGGTGAATAGGGTTTTTTTATGTTCACTGGGATAGGGGAGAACCCCAGGGGTTGTCAGACCGGACAAACCCTTAAATTTATTTCCTGCTGGCATCAGATGCACCACAATGATTCAGAGGTGCACACCTCTTAATAGTTATGGCACATCTATGTGGGTCTCTGTAATTAAGTAGTGGTGCTGTGCGATCCAAATCTAATATCTTGTATGACTTCCATGAGCTTGAAGAACAGCATCCATGCGGTTTGGCAAGGATTCATACAATTTATTGATGAAGTCATCAGGAATAGCAAGGAAAACAGTCTTGCATGCCTCCCAGAGTTCATCAATATTCTTTGGTTTCGTCTTCCATGCTTCCTCTTTCATCCTACACCACATATGCTCAATAATGTTCATGTCTGGTGACTGGGCTGGCCAATCCTGAAGCATCTTGATCTTCTTCGCCTTAAGGAATATTGATGTGGAGATGGAAGTATGCAATGTAGCACCATCCTGCGTCAGAATTTGGCCTTTTTTATGGTTGAGAATATAAGAGGTAGCTAAGATTTCTTGGTATTTTAGACTATTGATGTTGCCTTCCACCCTGCAGATCCCTCGCACACACCCATACTGGATGTAACCCCAGACCATGATTTTGCCTCCACCAAACTTCACTGTTTTCTGGGTAAATCTCATGCGGGTTCCAGTAGGTCTCCTGCAATATTTGCGGCGACTGTGGTGTAATATAATAGAAGATTCATCTGAAAAATCCACCTTCTGCCACTTTTCCAGCGTCCATCCTTTTAGCAGGCTATGGCCCTTGGCAAATGCCACACAGTTTTTCAATTGTCTTTTGTTTAGTGCTGGCTTATGGGCACTGATTCGACAATGGAGGCTATTTCGAGACAGAATCCGACAAACTATTCTGGTTGACACAGGGACTTCAGATGACCAGGTCTCATGGAGCTCTGCTGCAGTGGAAAATGGGCTGGCCTTGGATTTTCGAGCCCACCAAAATTTTAGATTTGTTCTGTTTCCCTTATGTTTTTCCCTCGCATGTCTGGCCAGGCTTGTATCTTCTCCCGTATTGATACTGCTCAAGTGTCTCGAAACTCTTGGGTGGTTTCCCCTACATACAGTCTGGGACAGTCACATTTAATAATAAACACTACCCCTTTTGTTTTGCAATTTATATAATCCCAAATTTCGTAATTTCTCCTATCAACAGGGTTTGTGAATATTTTAGTAATTACCATCCGATTACAGAATGTACAGTCACAGCAAGGATATGATCCATTATGATTTAACCAAGTTGTTCTTTGTTCTCTTTTATGGGGTTGGTAGTGGCTATGCACCAGCATCTCTTATATTTTTTCACAAGTTCTCAACACTCCTTTGCAAAGAAATGGAATAAGCAGGAAGGTGCAGATGGACAGCCTGCAATGTTCTGACACCTCTTGGCGCAAACATAACCACAGTGAGATGAATTTTTTTTTCTTTATTTGTAACCTTGCTGGTAAAGAAAAATTATTTCATCTCACTGTGGTCGAGTTTGCACCAAGAGGTGTCAGAACATTGCGGGTTGTCCACCATCTGCACCTTCCTGCTTATTCCATTTATATTGCTCTGAAGGGTTGCTACCCCTTAGTTTGAGGATCTAACAGCACAGATGGCACCAACCCGTCACATCTACGTTTTCAATAGTGTTGTGCCTATTGTTGCACAACACTGAAAGTGAGCACAATCATCTGGTTGTAATCCACATTCTTCATACATATCACCCTATGAGTGCCTGTTCCATTTTGTTTTGCCACAAATTGTTGCAAAGAGATGAGGAGACCAACCTGCTCTGAGCCTACAGTCTAAGACCTGACAGCAACTACATGGTGTGCTTCTATGATCTTCATGCCTTTGACTACTTCCGATTTCATGTTGTCATTTGATATTCTATTAATCCTAAAGTTGGCTATAATAATAATATTAATAATAATGATATGATAATCATACAGCTTTCAGTCAATAGCAGTTAACCCTCAACCTCCCCATAAGGGCACATTCACACTACCACACTGGCTCTGCAAAATACGGACGCTGCCCGTGTGCATTCCGCAATTTGAGGAATGGAACAGGTGGCCCATTATAGAAATGCTTTATATTTTTAGCGGGGCCGTGAAACGGAACAATGGATGTGGACAGCACACCGTGTGTTGTCAACCTCTTTTGCGGCCCCATTGAAATAAGTTGGTCCGCACCCAAAATTGCGGAAAGGATGGGGAACCATTCATACGGTTGTGTAAATGTGCCCTAAATATGCAAGTTCAGTTAGACTGAATATGCAGACCTTTATGGAATCACTGTAGATAACAAAGCATCAGGCTAAAATGGATTACATGTATGATTTCCACAAATATAGGTGTTACCTTCACAGATCCCATGTTGTATGCTGCCTCCCTGGCCTGCTTAAACGCTTCCTCTGCACGGCGGATAATCAAGGGAACCTGACACGATCTGATGTCATCTAACAGTTGGGTTATTATCTCTGTGAGAACAAAAGGATCGGGCATATTGGATTTCTCTCATTCCATTGGGGAGATGGTCCGGAGGTCCCCATACACATTAGATGGTTTAGTCAGTCCCACCGAAATCAGCGTGTTCAGCCCGGATGAACCTGTATGGCCAGTTTAGAAGATATTCTGTACCACAGATTCAAAAAAAAGCCATTAGGTCAATGTCAGTGTTTAGGCTACAGCTCAGTGTATGAGGATCTCATATGTAAAACTGTAATATCAAGGGCCTTTGATTAGTTAGTAAACCATGTCTGTTAGAGCTTTGAAAAGATGTATAAGAGGATAGAGAAAAGTAGCAAACAGGGATTAACGTGCAGATGCTTACTTTATCAATCCCATATTTTGCAATCTCTTTGGCAAACACCTTTTACGACTGAAAGAAAATGTGAAGATTTATGTAAACCTGTTGTGTTACATTGATTTGAATGACATGTTTTTCATCTTCCATGTATCACAGCATGAATTAAGCTGTATTTCCTAAAATAATTAAGGTACATATGAGAACATCTGTAGTGAATCATTTATAGCAAAATAAGTAAAATAAAATTGAAGGGCTTTTCCAGGCTCCTGATTACCTGTCCTCAGGATAGGGCATTAATATATATATATATTTTTAATAGTGTTGCCCCCTTGACTTCAAGAAACAGGAAAGAACAACAAGGAGCAACAGATGACTAAGAAACACTGAGAAACAAAGAAAGGAAGCACACACCAGGAGAAAATCCCAATGTTGAGAACAGACTTTAGATTCCCCTTAGACTCTGCATATCAACTGCACTCTCGGGTAACGTATAATTTCATTAAATGTAGTATTGATTGAATTAATTAGCCTGATATTTAGGAAAATCCCCGCTTTATTGCAGATGTATGTTAGATGTACTACATCAATATTATCACTGTTCAGTAAAAATGCATTTTACTAAATAAGAGTCCTAATATTGATATCAGAGGAAATCTCTGATTGGAATATTCATTCCATAGCCATATCAGGCTTGATTGGTCATAATTTTAGCAGAGCAAAGGTCCGTATCTGTCCTTATCATTATCAAGTTTTATATCTAATAATTGTCGTCGAGACGGTTGTATTACATTTTTATGTTTGAGAGGTATTGTTGGTCTTGGTGTTAGAGCCATCTAGTGGAGAATTGTGGGTACTTCATATCACTGTGTGTTATTGCATATTACTGTGTTTTTCTACTAATAAGGCTTTAACCCATTAAGGACTCGGCCCTATTTCACCTTCTGGAGTTGGCCATTTTTTGCAAATCTGACCAGTGTCACTTTAAGTGCTGATAACTTTAAAACGCTTTGACTTATCCAGGCCATTCTGAGATTGTTTTTTCGTCACATATTGCACTTCATGACACTGGTAAAATGAAGTAAAAAAATCATTTTTATTTATAAAAACATACCAAATTTACCAAAAATTTGTAAAAAATAGCAAATTTCCAAATTTCAATTTCTCTACTTCTATAATACATAGTAATACCTCCAAAAATAGTTATTACTTTACATTCCCATATGTCTACTACATGTTTGGATTATTTTGGGAATGATATTTTATTTTTTGGGGATGTTACAAGGCTTAGAAGTTTAGAAGCAAATCTTGAAATTTTTCTGAAATTTTCAAAAAACCAATTTTTAGGGACAAGTTCAGGTCTGAAGTCACTTTGTGAGGTTTACATAATAGAAACCACCCAAAATGACCCCATTCTAGAAACTACACCCCTCAAGGTATTCAAAACTGATTTTACAAACATCGTTAACCCTTTAGGTGTTCCACAAGAATTAATGGAAAATAAATTTCACTTTTTTGGCAGATTTTCCATTTTAATATTTTTTTTACTTTTACAAAGCAAGGGTTAACAGCCAAACAAAACTCAATATTTATGGCCCCGATTCTGTAGTTTACAGAAACACCCCATATGTGGTTGTAAACTACTGTACGGGCACACGGCAGGGTGCAGAAGAAAAGGAATGCCATACGGTTTTTGAAAGGCAGATTTTGCTGTACTGTTTTTTTTATTGTTGAATCCGTTTTTATTGCAAATGCACTGTTTTCTTGACACCATGTCCCATTTGAAGCCCCCCTGATGCACCCCTAGAGTAGAAACTCCAAAAAAGTGGCCCCATTTTAGAAACTATGGGATAGGGTGGCAGTATTGTTGGTACTAGTTTAGGGTACATATGATTTTTGGTTGCTCTATATTTCACTTTTTGTGAGGCAAGATAACAAGAAATAGCTGTTTTGGCACCGTTTTTTATTTTTTGTTATTTACAACATTCTTCTGACAGGTTAGATCATGTGATATTTTTATAGACCAGGTTGTCACAGATGCGGCGATACCTAATATGTATACTTTTTATTTATTTATGTAAGTTTTACACAATGATTTCATTTTTGAAGCCCAAAAAATCATGTTTTAGTGTTTCCATAGTCTGAGAGCCATAATTTTTCCAATTTTGGGAGATTACATTGAGTAGGGTATGATTTTTGCGGGATGAGATGACGGTCTTATTGGCACTATTTTGGGGTGCGTGTGACTTTTTGATCGCTTGCTATTACACTTTTTGTGATGTAAGTTGACCAAAAATGATTTAGTACAGTTTTTATTTTACATTTTTACGGTGTTCATCTGAGGGGTTAGGTCTGAGGGATTAGGTCATGTGATATTTTTTATAGAGCCAGTCGATACGGACGCAGCGATACCTAATATGTATACTTTTTTTTATTTATGTAAGTTTTACACAGTAATATCATTTTTGAAACAAAAAAATATCATGTTTTAGTGTCTCCATAGTCTAAGAGCCATAGTTCTTTCAGTTTTTGGGCAATTATCTTAGGTAGGGTCTCATTTTTTGTGGGATGAGATGACGGTTTGATTGGCACTATTTTGGGGTGCATATGACTTTTTGATCGCTTGCCATTACACTTTTTGTGATGTAAGGTGACAAAAAAATGGTTTATTTAGAACAGTTTTTATTTAGTATTTTTTACGGTGTTCATCTGAGGGGTTAGGTCATGTGATATTGTTATAGAGCTGGTCGATATGAACGCGGTGATACCAAATATGTGTACTTTTTTTTATTTATGTAAGTTTTACACAATAACAGCTTTTTCCTGTGAACGAGCCGAGATTTCCTGTGAACGCGTGCTCACAGGAGCGCGCGCAGGGCCGTCTTTAATATTGATTGGACCCTGGGCAAAAATTTACTTGGGCCCCCTGGATCCCGCCTTCCCACACCTTAGCAGGCAATCACGCCCTCCACCACAACACACACACAAAAAATCCACACATCTGGTAGAGTACAGTGAATGACTGTAAATACTTCCAGTTCTGAAGACTCCAGTGGGTCAGGATCAGTGTTCTGGGCAGCTGGGCTCAGGCTGGAAGTGGGCACCGCTCTGCAGGAAGGAGACCAGGGCTCGGCTCACTCTAGTGTTACAGTGCACCCCAGCACCCCACAGTATGCAGTATAGCACCCTATAGTATACAGCACCACACAGTATGCAGTATAGCACCCGACACTATACAGTACCCCACAGTATATAGTAGAGCAGTATAGCAGCCCACAGTATACAGCACCCCACAGTATACAACACCTCACTGTATACAGCACCCCAAACTATACACGAAACAGCCCCCCACACTATACAGTACAGCAGTATAGCACTCCACACTATACCGCACCCACAGTATACAGACCCCCACAGTATACAGTACCGCAGTATAGCACTCCACAATATACAGCCCCCCACACTATACCGGCCCCCCCACACTATACACCCCCCCCCACACTATACAGGCCCCCCACAGTATACAGCCCCCACACACAGTATACAGGCCCCCACACAGTATACAGGCCCCCACACAGTATACGGCCCCCACACAGTATACAGGCCCCCACACAGTATACACCCCCCACACAGTATACAGCCCCCCCACACAGTATACAGCCCCCCCACACAGTATACAGCCCACCACACAGTATACAGCCCACCACACAGTATACAGCCTACCACACAGTGTAAGGCCTCCCCCACAGTATACAGGCCCCTCCACAGTATACAGCCCACCACACAGTATACAGCCCCCACAGTTACAGGCCCCCCACAGTATACAGCCCCACACAGTATACAGCCCACCACACAGTATAAAGTCCCACACAATATACAGCCCCCCACGGTATACAGGCCCCCACACAATATACAGCACCCCACTATACAGTAGTTTACAGTATATCAACATAACAGCCCCTGTCACCTTTTTCTGATGTAATCTTCACACAAAAAAGCTCCACATTTAACTTCTGCAACACTCCTGCTAGGACCTGTGATGACCTTATAGCCATGTGACCAGTAATTGCTAGGTTACTGGTCACATGGTGATGATGTCATCTAAGTTCCTAGATCACACCTTTAAAGTACACAGACAGCTTGACACCTGGGGCAGTAGCTAGCAGGGCTCAAGAGGCAGTTGCCTTGGGCCCCCAGGAGCAACTGGGCCCTGGGCAGCTGCCCCTTTTGCACCTTGGTAAAGACGGCCCTGAGCTGCGTGCGTTCACAGGATCGCAAGGTAAACGAGTTGATCTACAGCCTGCCAGTACTGATCATTCGCTGACAGGCTGTAGATTTTTTTTAACCCTAGAAAGGTATATTAGATGCTGTTTTGTTAATAATATACCTGCTACCTGCTCCTCTGGTGGTCCCTTTTGCTTGGATCGACCACCAGAGGACACATGCAGCTCTGTAAGTAGCACCAATCACCACACTACACCCCCCCTATCACTTATTAACCCCTGATCACCCCATATAGACTTCCTGATCACCCCCTGTCATTGATCACCCCCCTGTAAGGCTCCATTCAGACGTCCGTATGTGTTTTGCGGATCCGCAAAACACAGACACCGGCAATGTGCTTTCCGCATTTTGCGGATCCGCACATTGCCAGAACTATATAGAAAATGCCTTTTCTTGTCCGCGATTGCGGACAAGAATAGGACATGTTCTATAGGCTCTACAAAAAACGCAGTGTTCGCCCAATCAGGCCTGATCTTGTGCGCACACTTGCGTTCAGTCCACCCCACCGCAGTGACACATTTTTTTTTCTGATCAGGCTGGAAGTGGGCACCGCTTCTGATCACTGCAAAAAAAAACACTGTAAAATCGCTGCGGCGCTATAAAGATCACTTTTGAGGGGCATGACGAGTTCATAGAAGATTTTTATTTTTTTTGGCAAGTTACCGGAAATTGATATATTTTTTTTTCTTACAAAGTCTCATATTCCACTAACTTGTGAGAAAAAATAAAATCTCACATGAACTCGCCATACCCCTCACGGAATCCAAATGCGTAAAAATGCCCTGTGAAATCCTAAAGGTACTCATTGGAATTTGGGCCCCTTTGCGCATCCTAGCTGCAAAAAAGTGTCACACATGTGGTATCGCCGTACTAGGAAAAGTTGGGCAATGTGTTTTGGGGTGTATTTTTACATATACCCATGCTGGGTGAGAGAAATATCTCTGTAAATTGACAACTTTGTATAAAAAAATGTTAAAAGTTGTCCTTTACAGAGATATTTACACCCAAAACACATTGCCCTACTTCTCCTGAGTACGGCGATACCACATGTGTGAAACTTTTTTGCAGCCTAGTTGTGCAAAGGGGCCCAAATTCCAATGAGTACCTTTTAGGAGGGCATTTTTTGACATTTGGATTCCAGACTTCTTCTCACGCTTTAGGGCCCCTAAAATGCCAGGGCAGTATAAATACCCCACAAGTGACCCCCTTTTGGGAAAGAGACACCCCAAGGTATTCCGTGAGGGGTATGGCGAGTTCATGTTAATTTTATTTTTTGTCACAAGTTAGTGGAATATGAGACTTTGTAAGAAAAAAAATGAAAAAAAAATATTTTTCCGCTAACTTGTGCAAAAAAATAAAAAAATTCTATGAACTCACCATGCCCCTCACGGAATACATTGTCGGGTGTCTTCTTTCAAAAATGGGGTTACTTGTGGGGCATTTATACAGCCCTGGCATTTTAGGGGCCCTAAAGCGTGAGAAGTAGTTTGGAATCCAAATGCGTAAAAATGCCCTGTGAAATCCTAAAGGTACTCATTTGAATTTGGGCCCCTTTGCGCACCTAGGCTGCAAAAAAGTGTCACACATGTGGTATTGCCGTACTCAGGAGAAGTAGGGCAATGTGTTTTGGGGTGTATTTTTACATATACCCATACTGTGTGTGAGAAATATCTCTGTAAATTTCAACTTTTTTTTATACAAAGTTGTCAATTTACAGAGATATTTCTCTCACCCAGCGATACCACATGTGTGACACTTTTTTGCAGCCAAGGTGCGCAAAGGGGCCGAAAGTCCGAGTACCTTTAGGCTTTAAAGAGTTGCTCACAATTTAGCCCCGTCCAAAATGCCAGAACAGTAAACACACCCCACAAATGACCCCATTTCGGAAAGTAGACACCCCAAGGTATTCGCTTAGGGGCATAGTGAGTCCGTGGAAGATTTCTTTTTTTTTTTTTGCCAGAAGTTAGCAGAAATGGAAACTTTATATATATATTTTTTTTTCTCAGAAAGTGTCATTTTCCGCTAACTTGTGAAAAAAAATTAAAGGGATTCTGTCACCAGGTTTCACCCCCTCCAGATAAAAATATGGTTATGTTCAGGGAGCTTTAACCATTCCTAATGTGGTCTTATAAATGTAATCTGTAGGCTCATTTTGCTAAAAATATGCTATTACTAACCTGTCAGTCATAAAAATAAGGTGCCCAAGGGGATGTAAATGGCTCCAAGCTGCCGCCCTCACCTGCTGCCGTTCGTGCCCAGCGCCCCATCATAATCTTCTGTGACGCCTCCAGCTCTCCCTCTGTAACATCGCTGTGAAAGCCTCCCTCCTCCCTCTGTAACATCGCTGTGAAAGCCTCCTGCTCGCTCTCTCTCCCTCCCCCTCCTCCCTCCTCCCTCTGTAACATCGCTGTGAAAGCCTCCTGCTCTCCCTCCCTCCCCCTCCTCCTGCTGCTGTAACATTGCGATGTTACAGCAGCATGAGGAGGGGGGAGGGAGGGAGAGCAGGAGGCTTTCACAGCGATGTTACAGAGGGAGGAGGGGGGAGGGAGAGAGAGCGAGCAGGAGGCTTTCACAGCGATGTTACAGAGGGAGGAGGGAGGCTTTCACAGCGATGTTACAGAGGGAGAGCTGGAGGCGTCACAGAAGATTATGAGGCGGCGCTGGGCACGAACCGCAGCAGGTGAGGGCGGCAGCTTGGAGCCATTTACATCCCCTTGGGCACCTTATTTTTATGACTGACAGGTTAGTAATAGCATATTTTTAGCAAAATGAGCCTACAGATTACATTTATAAGACCACATTAGGAATGGTTAAAGCTCCCTGAACATAACCATATTTTTATCTTAAAGGGGGGAAACCTGGTGACAGAATCCCTTTAAATCATACATGAACTCGCCATGCCCCTCCGCGAATACTTTGGGGTGTCTTCTTTCTAAAATGGGGTCATTTGGGGGGTATTTATATTATCCTGGCATTCTAGCAAATCAAGAAACATGACAGGTGCTCAGAAAGTCAGAGCTGCTTCAAAATGCGGAAATTTACATTTTTGTACCATAGTTTGTAAACGCTATAACTTTTGCGCAAACCAATAAATATACTTATTGGATTTTTTTTATCAATGATATGTAGAACAATAAATTCTGACACAAACTTGTATAGAAATGTAATTATATTTGAACAATTTAACCAGAGAAAGTTAAAAACACACTTTTTTTGAGAAAATTGCAGCCTATTTTGATTAATATCGGAAAAACGAAAACTCTCAGCAGCAATCAAATACCACCAAAAGAAAGCTGTATTTGTGAGAAGAAAAGGAGGTAAACTTCATTTGGGTGCCAAGTTGCATGACCGAGCAATAAACCGTTAAAGTTGTTAAGTGCCGATTTGTAAAAAAGGGCCTGGTCACTAGGGGGTATAAACCTGTGGTCCTTAAGTGGTTAAGGACTCGGGAACCATGCCGTAACGGTACATCATGGGTCCCTAAGGGGTTAATGGTATTTTAAATTATTGTATAATAAATTATTTATATTTTTGCATAGACACTTGTACCTTATTTACTGATTGCACAACATAATTAAATTAACAACTATCTCTTTTTGAGGTGTTTTATATGTCCACCTCAAGGATTTTAGACATTTTTCCTTTGATCCTTTATTTTTTATATAAAGCCTTTTGCTTTATATCCACAACAAACAAGACAATGACATATTACAGGATTAAAAACAAAACAAAATATGACACCTTTCCAAGGAGGCAACAGCAGAGTTCTGGGTATGAAATACAAAACTACGCCAACCACATTCAGTCATTCACACATCAAACATCCCCCCCTTCCCCCCCCCCCCACAGGACTTGAGAAGAGTATGCTATACGTTCAAGGTATCACTGTATGAGGGTTGATCCAAGGATCCCAGACTATGGGAGCGGTGCTGATGTTCACCCACTGTATAGGGAAATGCACCACATCTCCATTGAAGAGAACAGGGTATGTTGCCATTACCTGCACAGCTGGCAAAACCTGTGAAGGACCCAAACCACCAATAAAGACAACAAATGATGATATTTTGTACCATCAAAAGGAATTTTCTTGTTTGTTGGCAGATCACCAACACACTTAGGACTCATTTACAAGGTTGTTGCCGATTTTGTGGTCCACAAATTGCAGAGCCGCATAACACAGATACCGGCCATTTGCGTCCGCATTTTGCAGAACGGAATGTCCAGTCCATAATAGAACTGTCCTATCCTTGTCCATAATATGAAAAGACATGTTCTATTTTTTTGCGGGTGCTGCGCAACCGACATGGATGCAGTAGGCAGCATCAGATGCAGAAAATAAAAAGTTTGTGTGCATGAGCCCTTATATGGGACAATTACCAGGAACAAGCATTCATATGAATATTCATTCTCAATATTTGGCCCGTTGAAAATGGCAAATGAGAGAATACAAAAGGCAGGTGCTCATAGGGTAAATATGTTCAGATCAGTTGTCAATATGTTTTTTAACCCCTTCTACCCCGGACCAGTTTTCACCCTACTGCTCAGGCCATTTTTTGCAAATCTGAAATGTGTCACTTTATGTGGTAATAACTTTGGAACACTTTTACTTATCCAAGCCATTATAAGACAGCTTTCTCGTGACACATTGTACTTAATGACAGTCATAAATTTGAATCAATATATTTCACCTTCATTTATGAAAAAATCTAAAAATTGCCGAAAAATTTGCTACTTTCAAAATTTCAATGTCTCTGCTTTTAAAACAGAAAGTGATACCTCATGAAATATTTATTACTTAGCATTCCCCATATGTCTACTTTATGTTGGCATCATTTTGTAAATGTCATGTTAATTTTTTTAGGATTTCCGAAGACTTTCAGCTTTTTAAAAAATCCAAAACTTTATAAGGACCAGTTCAGGTCTGGAGACACGTTGTGGGACTTACATAGTAGGAACCCCCCAAAAATGACCCTATTGTAGAAACTACACCACTCAAGTTACTCAAAACTGATTTAACAAACTTTGTCAACCCTTTAGGTATTTCACAAGAATAAAGTAAAATGGCAGATTTTAATCCAATTTTTTTCTTTAACACATCGAGGGTTAACAGCCAAGCAAAACTCAATATTTATTACCCTGATTCTGCGGTTTACAGAGACACCCCATATGGTCGTAAACTGCAGGACGCAGAAGAAGAGGAGCGCCGTATGTTTTTTGGAAGGCAGATTTTGCTGGACTGGTTTTTAGACATTATTTCACATTTGAAGCCCACAAGATGCACACCTACAGTAGAAACTCCCACAAAGTGGCCGGCCCCATTTTGGAAACTATGGGTTTTATTGGCACTATTTTGAGGTACATTTGATTTTTAATCGCTCTATATTATGTTTTTTGTGAGGCAAGGTAACCAAAAAATGGCTGTTTTGGCACCGTTTTTATTCTTCGTTTTTTACAACATTCAGCAGCACACAACCCCTAAGGGGGGAGTAACAATTATTTAAAACATAATTTTTACTGGTAAATATATTAAAATGTAAACAACCACTGTATAATGCATCAATAATGAGAAAACCAGGGGTCCAATGCTGGTACCCCAACACTGGTAGAAAAGTAGAAAAACGTATCCTGCTCAACCTAGAACTAGGTGTGAGCAGTCTTACCAGAACCAAAATACGTAATGGGACCTGATTCTCCTGGATATTTCAGGGATGGCAACCCAGGATGAGAGATTGACATGAGTCTAATTGAACAAGCCAAGGATATAAAACTGGGTCTGTGTAGATGGAGGAGCCCTACACCCTATTACAGTGGATATAAAAAGTTTACACACCCCTGTTAAAATGTCTGGTTTCTGTGATGTAAAAAAATGAGACAAAGATAAATCATTTCAGAATGTTTTCCACCTTTAATGTGACCTATAAGCAAGATTTGCCCACTCTTCTTGGCAAAAACACTCCAAATCTATCAGATTGCGAGGGCATCTCCTGTGCACAGCCCTCTTCAGATCACCCCACAAATTTTCAATCGGGCTCTGGCTGGGCCATTCCAAAACTTTAATCTTCTTCTGGTGAAGCCATTCCTTTCTTGATTTGGATGTATGCTTTGGGTCGTTGTCGTGCTGAAAGATGAAGTTCCTCTTCATGTTCAGCTTTCTAGCAGAAGCCTGAAGGTTTTGTGCCAATATTGACTGGTATTTGGAACTGTTCATAATTTCCTCTAGCTGAACTAAGGCCCCAGTTCCAGCTGAAGAAAAACAGCCCCGAAGCATGATGCTGCCACCACCATGCTTCACTGTGGGTATGATGTTCTGTTGGTGATGTGCAGTGTTGTTTTTGCCCCAAACATATCTTTTGGAATTATGGTCAAAAAGTTCAACCTTGGTTTCATCACACCATAACACCTTATCCCACATGCTTTTTGAAGACTTCAGATGTGTTTTTGCAAAATGTAGCCTGGCTTGGATGTTTTTCTTCGTAAAGAAAAGGCTTTTTTGTCTTGCCACTCTACCCCATAGCCCAAACATATGAAGAATACGGGAGATTGTTGTCACATGTACCACACAGCCAGTGCTTGCAGATATTCCTGTAGCTCCTTTTATGTTGCTGCAGGCCTCTTGGAAACCTCCCAGACCAGTTTTCCTCTCGTCTTTTCATCAATTTGGAGGGACATCCAGTTCTTGGTCTGTTGTGCCATATTTTCTCTTCTCACTTGATGACTGTCTCCACTGTGTTCCATGGTATATCTAATGCCTTGGAGATTCTTTTGTACCCTTCTCCTGACTGATACCTTTTAACAATGAGATCCCTCTGGTGCTTTGGAAGCTCTCTGTGGACCATGGCTTTTGCTGTGGGATGCAACTACGAAAATTTCAGGAAAGACCAAAAAGAGCAGCTGAAATTCATTTGGGGTTAATCAGATGCACCTTAAATGATGGCAGGTGTATGCTGACTTCTATTTAACATGATTTTAAATGTGGTTGCTTAATTCTGAACACAGCTACATCCCCAATTATAAGTGCGCACACTTATGCAACCAGATTTTTTGTTTGTTTTTTTTGTTTTCTTCCCTCCACCTAAAAGATTTCAGTTAGTTTTTTAATTGAGTGGAACAGTTTATAGGTCACATTAAAGGTGGAAAAAGTTCTGAAATGATTTATCTTTGTTTAATTTCTTTACAGCACAGAAACCTTACATTTTAACAGGGGTATGCCCTACTTGTAGGGGAAGGGTCTATTTCTGTCCTACCTATCTAAACAGAGCACCCGCCCCAATAGGGGCAAACCCGTCCAGATACCTGTCCCTGATCACGGCCCAGTCCCTGGTTCTAAATACTGATGAAACACTTTAATCAGCTCCTAATAGCATCCCGACGTGGCACGTTTCTGTCCGTGTCGACTCTTCAGAGGTTATAGTGTCCAAAGGAACCAGCCACAGTCATAGGTTATGAGACTGCAGTAGATAGATGAAACAATCCAAAGTGTACCCCTCGGGTGAGAGAGGGCACATACAGCAGGAGATGACAATCCTGTGCTCTACTTATATACATGTATTCCCTATGTTTGGGGGAACCTACCAGCACGGCAATGCACCGATGAATGGAATTTAAACAGAGCCGTGCAGACTCGCGACTCCCCGCCTGGACCGCCTCCCCCACATGCGACGCCAGCGTGTGACATCAGACGCCAAAGCCGCAGCCCCGTGTGGCCGAATGGCGGCCAATGAAAAGATAAGGGGAGGAATGGCGTCAGATGGCTGCCTGGAGACCGCTACCATTCAGGAAACAGAGGAGTGGCGCAACTGATAATCCATGGTAACCTGGTAACTATAAGCGTTAAGCAGTAGTATAGATAGCCGGCATTTTGTGACAGGAAAAATGGTGGCAGGACAATAATAAAGTATAGATATGAAAGCTGTCCTAACAAATGAAATAACAAGCAATAAAAGATAAACCATAAAGGTGGCGATTAAACACAAATCAGAAGTATGTAAAGCAAAAATTATCAAACGAAGCAGCCATAATTGAGCCTCTCATTAAGACCAAGGGGGGTTGATGTTTTTAGATAAAAGATCCAGCGTTCTTCACGCTGGAGAAGTGTTATGGAATATAATGGACACTTGCTTGTCACTTACAAAATGGTGTCTGTCCGAGAGACAACCCCCAGTATGCATTCTATGATTGAAACTATTTGCAGCAAAAACTTGAAACTGTCAGGAATTCCTCTAAGTCTATCATACCTATGCCTTAAACTAATTTCCTGTTTACATTCCTTCTTGCTAAAAGACCAATCATGTGAGCCCACTCCTCCCTCTAATATAGAGGGTATATAATGTGAAGCCCCCACCTAATAAATTATAGTTATGCTTTGACCTTATATAGAGTGTCAGTGTTATTTCTCTCGCCGTGCATGCACGTATCTATCTATCTAATTTGGAGCAGTGTATTATCCTACGTGACCATTGATCAGAACGAGAACAGAAGCATCTTATCCCAATCGCCCCCTCTGGTCGGTGGTTTGACTAGATCAATGCCCATGAAGCATAGTTGAACCTTACCACCATGGACATGATGCACAGGTTTAGACACAGGGGTGTCTTTTTTTGTGTAGAATGTCATTGAGGTAGATGACTCTCCTTGATTTGCAGTTGATAAATGCAAGATGGAGTAAGTCTTGCCTGTAACATGACTAGTAAAGGTTTTCGTAACTTGTATATGTTTATAGGCAATACAGTTACCACATCTGTGGCTACCTTTTCGTTTCAATAGTTTTTATTGCAGTTTGACAATTACAAGGATATATCGGGCATACCCGATGCACAAGGTACAAAAAATCACATAATATCTTAGTAACAGTAACCAAAGTGGTGCTCCTGTGCGGAGAACCCTTTAAGAGTATTATTAACTTGTGATGCCTGTGAAGGAAGAGTGTTAGTTGTGCTGAGGAAAGTGGCTACCTATGTCAAGTCTAAGGAGACCAATTGCCTTAGATCAAAAAAGAGGAAGGTCTGTGGAGGCTCTAAGGCGGGGAACCATATGGGGAACTCGACCAGGGGCTCCAGTTTAGCTGAAATCTACTATATCCTGCTCCGCCCATAGAAATAACCTTCTCATAAGAGGAAGTGGTGTTAAGTGCAGATACTAATTCAGAGAGGTATGGAATGTCAGGGGTCTTCCATTTCCGTAGCAGTAACAATTTTGCCGTTACACAATATATGCAGAACAAAGCCTACATACGGGCTGGCAGGATATCAACTCCTATAAATAGAAAGACCAATTGCGGAGAACAGGTTGCCTCAAAAGGTATAATCCGGTCCAACAGGTCTCGGCAAGTGGACCAATATCCCTTGATGCTAGGACATTGCCACAAAATATGGAACAAGGTGCCTCTGCAACCGCAACCTCCCCAGTATAGGTTAGAGACAGGAGCATACATAAGAGCCAATCTGTCCGGTGTGTAATACTATCTAAGAACTGTTTTTACAGCTCATTCTACGTGGGAGGTGCATTTCAGGTGTTTGTGAAACATTCTGAGGGCCTGTAACCAATCCGCTTCAGAAATAGACAAGTTCAAGTCCCTTTCCCAAGCGATCATAGGATGAGAGCGTTTAAAATGTGTCGGCTGAAGGATGGAATTATATAGGGGCTTCAAAACCTTCATGTTTCCCATAATATATAGTTTGTCTAGTTTTACCCTGGAAGGTTGGAGGTCTTGTAACAAATGGCGGATATTGAGATATTTAAAGAATTCCCTGCTCGGGATAGAAAACGTTTCACATATCAGTTGGAATGGCTGTAGTACCCCTTGGTCTAATAGGTCCCCCACAGTATGAATATTGGCCGAAACCCAAAGTGACAGATCAGAGTGAGGAAGTAGAGACTGGAGCAGAGAGAAGGGAAGAAAGGCAAGTGTAGGGGGGTCATCAGCTTCTGCCAGCACATGGTATGTAGACCATGCCCTCAGCGATGCCAACACCGTCGGGCCTAGACTTTTAGGAGTAGAAATCTTCCAAAATGGTAAATGCAACAGCTCCCACAAGGAGTATGGGGCGGCTTGTGATGCTTCTAGATGAACCCAAGGTAGGTCCTGAGACAACGGAGCCCAGCCCTTCAGCATGGAGACCAAAGAAGATATATAGTACAATTTTAGATCTGGTAACGCTAAGCCTCCCATATGTCCTTCCCTGTTTATGATGTCACGAGCAATCCTCGGGTGTTTTCCTTCCCAAATACAATTAGAAAGTAATGCTTTTGCTCCGGAAAATAACCTCTCCGGGAGGATTATAGGCAGGGTACGATACATATATAAAAACTTAGGGAGGATAAACATTTTAAATGTAGCGATCCCATCCACGAGGCGTCATATTTAGCAAACTCTATAAGTTCCTTTGCTGTGGAGAGTAGGAGAGAGTCGTAGTTTAGTGCGTACAAATGGGCCGGCGTATGAAACATGTTGATGCCTAAGTATTTAATGCTGTGGTGCTGCCAATTGAAAGTCCAGGTGTTATGAAGGTTTGACACCAAGGCTTCTGGTAAGTTAATAGGTACAGCTTGCGTTTTGGAGGAGTTAAGGTGGTAGTACAAAAGGTCACCATAATGGGAGATTTGGGCCATAACCGCCAACAGGGACTCTTCAGGGTTTGTGAGGGTTAGACATACGTCATCCGCATATAAGGATATTACATGGGATCAACGACCCACCCCTGATATATTGGTGTCTTGTCTAATCTCCTGGGCCAACGGTTCCATGGCTATCATAAAAATAAGGGGAGATAGGGGTCAACCCTGTCTGGTGCCATTCGTGAGCTCGAAAACATCCGACAAGGCCCCATTCACAAACGTTCTGGCCGTAGGGTTACTATAAAGTGCTCTAACAGCAGTGAGTATAGGGCCAATTAAACCCAATTGCTTAAGCACCGAGAAGGCGTACGACCAACGCCTTCTTGTCCTGCCAACGCCTTCTCGGCATCCAAGGCCAGGGCCAACGCGGGAATCCCATTCTTATGAACAAGATGGAAAATACCTAGCAGGCGTCTCGTATTATAGTAACTCTGACGGGTCGGGACGAAGCCGGCCTGGTCCACATGAATAATGGAAGGAAGAATTTTGGCTAAACGGGTGGCCAATAACTTTGCGTATATTTTGACATCCTGATTTAGGAGGGAGATGGGCCTAAAATCCTGAGGTCTATCAGGTGATTTGCCAGGTTTGGGGAGGGTAATAATAAGGGCTTGTAGATTTTCAGCTGGCATAGAGCCCTGGGACATTGCAGCTTGACAGAAGTCTTTTAGGTAGGGGCTAATAATCTGATTAAAATGTTTATAATAATGGCTAGCAAAGCCATCGGGGCGAGGGGCTTTGTCTCTAGGAAGAGACGCAATCACCGCCTCCACCTCTTCGATAGTAATAGGGGAGTTAAGGTCCTGAAGCATATAACCTCTCAGCTCCTGCCAAAGACATCTAAGCTCATCCGCTAACAAAGGAGTAGGATTCGCTTAGTTTTTTTGCCTCCACCTGTTGTAGCTGGGACAGGAGGTTTGATATCTTTGCTTCCAGTCGCTTTTTTCGTATCGCACCCTGCTGTATAAAAGACCCCCGGATACAGGCCTTGTGAGCGTTCAACAGAGTCACTGGATCTGTATGAGAGGAGTCATTAAATTTGACAAAGTCTTTGAGATCTGTTTCTATGCGGGATCCATACTGAGGGTCTGAGAGCAAAAAGGGGCTACTCCACCACAAGTATACTTGAGGGGAATTAATAGATTCAGAGACCGCCAAGGTAATAGTTTTATGGTCAGACCATTTGATAGTTTCTAGGGAGGAGTTTTGAGCGTAAGAGAGAAGTGCTCTATCCACAAGAAACATGTCAATTCTGGAATACACATTATGAACCCCAGAATGAAATGAATAATCTCTAGCAGACGCATGGTGTATACGCCAAATGTCATAGAGCTCCTCCTTCCAGAAAGTAGTAGCGAGGGAGGGGGTGACCTGCGTTGGGGAGGTGGAAGTATCCACAGACGGATCTGATGTCAGATTAAAACCACCACAGATCACCAGTTTTCCCTGTTGCTTCTAATGGACCAGTTTCATTAACCTGTGAAAGAAATGTACTTGACCATGGTTAGGAGCATACAGAGACACTATGGTAAATAATACATTATTGAGAGTGCAAATCAGTATAATAAATCAGCCATGAGGATCTATGTGGTCAGCTACATGGGAAAATGCTACCGTGTTTTTAATAGCTAACATGATCCCCCTGGATTTGGAGTGAAAGTGCAATTGAAAAATGTGTGGAAACTGTATATGCCTCAGCCTGAAAGCATCACACTGAAGAAAATGCGTCTACTGTATCTCAGAACATCACACTGTAATACCTTAGATTCTTTCCACAGGTGCGCTCTTGTGCATTGGACTGTTTAAGCCATTGGCATTTAAGCTAGCAAATGTAATTACCATGATAAATTAAAATAAACAGCATTCTATTACTAGCAGGTAATAAGAGAGATACCAGACACAGAACGTCTCCCAGCGGGGACGTCTGCATCACCCGGACATAGGTAGCACAAGAGAAAACAGGCATTATATGAGCACCTAGGGAATTTAACCCGCAAGAACACAGAAGGTAAGACAACAAATTTAAACAGAGGTAGAACATAGTAAGCCTAAAAGAGGCTCAATACAAGGAGTAGGGCAAATGTCCCATCTGCAACCTAGGAATAAGGCAGGTTAGGGCGACAGAACCCGTACAAACGTACAGCACCTGAAGGTGAGGCATACTCGCTGTGAAACTTGGTTTAGCGTACTCTTGACCAATCTTTAGGGACCTTAGCTGGAGCGTGGTGTTGAGCTTCTTCCGTGGAGGAAACGAGGATGTTCCAACTTTGTAAAAGTGCAAGTCCCTCTTCCAGGGTCTTGATCGTGTGGAAGGCTCCGTTGTGGTGTATCCGCAGGCGGACTGGAAAACCCCAACGGAACGGTATATTGGCACTTCTAAGGGCCGACGTGATAGGTTAGAGGGCCCTCCGCAGACGCAGTGTAACTGCAGATAAGTCAGCATATAAGAGTACCTTATGGAAGGGTGCAGGGAGACCCCCAATTTTCCTCGCTGAAGACAGCAGCTGTTCTTTGATTCTGAAGAAATGAACTCTGGCTAGCACATTCTGCTGCACTGAGTCCTCCAGATGCCGCGGTTGAGGTACGTGGTGTGCCCGATCAATTTCCAAGTCCCTGTCAGGACAATCTGGTAGAACTGCTTTCAGAAGAGACCGCACATAGTCAGGTATTTCTTTGGGAGACACCGATTCTGGAATCCCTCTCAACTTGATATTGTTGCATCTGCTTCTATCTTCCAGGTCGGCCATTTTGGCCTTAATAATTTCCACCTCTGCCTCTAGCTCTGTGTGAGCGTCAATTAGGGTGTTGTGCAAGGATGCAAAGTCCCCAAATTTATTTTCCAGATGGTCCGTCCGTACCCCCAACTCATCGATGTCAGAGCGCAGAGGTGCTATGATGGACTTTATGCCCAGCAGCAAGGATCGCCGCTGCAGGATAAGCATTTCACGCATGGTGGTGTCTGTGAGGGCTGTATTGGACAAGGGTAAAATAGCAGCCGCATGTCGGGCATTTAGCTGTGAGAGTTCCCGCGGAGGGGAGGGAGAAGCAGAAGGAAGCTCCCATGATATAAGGCAGGGTGGGGAGCTGTGACTCACCGGTCTGTGCTTCATCCAGGCCTAGAGGCCTCTCTGACCCGCTGGCTGGTGTACGATGGTCTCCCAGCTCCAGCTGGGTGGGGAGCGCTGAGTCAGAGAGCAATCTCCGCAGAGCTGAAGCTGGAGAGCTATGCAGGAGGTCCAGTGTGGTCGCTTGCTCAGTAGGAGAGACCTCTTCACTTCCGGCGCCATCTTAGATGTCCCTTGCGTCTCTGGAGAAGTAAAACTTTGTAAGTTTAGGCTGCTTAGCCGACTTTTTTCCTGCGCCCAGTTATGTCCTGAGAGGATCCCCTCGGGTTTTAGGCAGAATAGAGTATCACTGGGCTTTGTAATGTCGCTTAAATCAGCGCTGACACAGGAGCTCAGGCTCTATGCACCCATCCGCCTAGGCAGCCAGACCACGCCCCCAATCTGTGGCTACCTTTAACGTTGGAATGGAGCCAAGTTGATTACATGCTGGTGGAAGTGAAATGGCTGTGGACCAAACTGTCACGAAGACTCCGACCCCATCTGTATGTACCCTGGGGTGTCA
The DNA here is from genome assembly GCF_014858855.1 of Bufo gargarizans. NCBI lineage: Eukaryota > Metazoa > Chordata > Amphibia > Anura > Bufonidae > Bufo > Bufo gargarizans. Next base: position 548,146,406 of record NC_058080.1, on the reverse strand, counting down.
GGAATATGGATTAATATTTACTGTCAGCCATGTCCTCACACCCACCATTTGCTGAAAGATAGCAGAAAATTCTGCAGGCAGATAGCAGAAAATTCCTAGCAGGCCACATTTGGTTACATTTCACACCTCCAATTAAACAGAACGGATCCTGTAGGAAAACCTCCCTGCAGGGGGTCTAAGCCATGCCCCAGTTCAATAGAATCTAGCAGACAGCATGGCACCGGCGATTTATAAGGAATTATGAATCGCCCGGCCATCGCAGGCACAAACCGGATACATATTTGTGTCTCATGGCCATGATGAACATGCCCATAGTCTTAGTTTGATGGTGGGATGCCAGGGAAGGGAGATCTACATAACTCCCCACAGAAACCACATAGCGGCACCATGTTTGGACTCTAGTTGTAACAGGAACCCAGGCGGATCAATTGGGCCCGGAACCACCTCCCTACAACATTCTGGTCTGGAGCTATAAACCCTAAATGGTTTTGTGGGTCATTTAATGCCAGCCCAGAAGTGGGGGGAATGAACCCTTCCCAGAGGAGGGGCCAGCTACAGTTTAAAAGGCTTGTGCCAGCAAGCGGGCGGGTCTTTTTCTGAAAGGGGGTCACATCATGCAAATGTGTTTGGAGAGACCTGGAAACCAGCTGACATCACTGCCCTCCATGTGAATACAGCAAAGGAACATTCATCTACATGGTAACTGACTTGTACTCTGTGTAATCTGGTTTGTACCATATTACCTGTATTTGTAACCTCAGACCAGTGTATATATTCTGTGTGTATAGTGTTATATCTAGTATGCCCTTAAGGCAAATAAATATATCATTTAATCTGGTGCTGTCTTGTATCTCGATCATGAATCACCACGTCCGTGTTTCGGCCTAGTTATAAGCTACCGCGGATTTGTTTCTCACCCTATATAATTCCGTTAGCGCACCGGGCTTATATCAAACGAGAAGCTGGTGGCAGATTACCTGGGCTGAGAAAGTGCTGTTTCACTGTGGCAGTGAAAAGGCTCTCTCAGCTGGTTGCCTCTCTGTGCCCACGTGGACAGGAGGTGTCTGTGTAAACTATACCAAGCTGACCATACATGCTCCTCCAGGAGGGCGTAACATCACACTTTGGTCACAAGTGACCATACTGAGTCTCGTGAGCTTGACGTAGTTGAAGTCAAGTGGGCACGAGGCGTGGTATCTATCACATGGGGGTAATCCCCTATCACCTTCCTCAAATCAGGATCAATTTTTAAAATATCCCAATGGCGGAAACATTTTCTAACCAGTTGTGACTCCCTGTCAAAAGAGGTGATGATACATATCACTCTGGGATCTTGGTTTCTGGGCTGATTAGAGGTGAGTAGGGAGGGTCTATACTGGTCAAGGCTGCTCTCTATGCGGGTCTGAGTACCTAATTTGGGTACCCCCCTGCTTAAATAACAAATTCCAGTTTAGTGGAGCAATTTCTCCTCAAATGGAAATACTGGCCCCTAGGGATACATTTCCTGAGTGGGAGAGGATGACTACTCTCCAGCCTCAAAAGGGAATTGGTGGAATTTGATTTCCTGTAAATCGATGTATCCAGTTCACCTCTGATATGTCTCATGATTTTTATGTCCAAGAAGGGCAAACAATTAGGGTGTGATTCACTGGTGAAACGCATGCCAAGCTGGATATGGTTTAATTTGGAGACAAATGATTCAAACTCCATTTTGCTGCCATTCCATAAGATGAAAATATCATCAATGTATCGCTCCCACAGACCTATTCTTATTGTTGAATCTCTTTTTATTGCAAAGAAGGACAAAGTAAGTAAACATAGCGTTATAGGCAATTTAAACAAAAAAGAAAAAATGCCCCCTAAGTACACATAGAGGCTTCAGTGAGCAGACTAATACACGTTACAATATAATCCTCTAGTCAAGGTACAATTTGAAGAAGGAGGGCCGTCTCGAGTACCATATAGTGCAAACACTTATAACGGCATAGTGATAACAGGGAACGTAGAATGTAGGTTGTAGGCCAAGCATGCTGAAAGTGAATGCAGCAAGCACTCATGTCAAGAACCTGAATTACATAATGGTAGTAAGGCGAATATAATGCTTCTAAAGTCGTGTCTCATGGTAAGAAACACGAAAAAGCAACCCACGTAGACCACAGACCTATTCTTGATGTATCCCCAGGATCCTCGTCCCTGAACACCAGGGTCTCTTCCCACCAGCCCAGGAATAGGTTAGCATAAGAGGGGTCACACGGGCTCCCCATAGCTGTACCCCTGAGCTGGTGGTAAACCTTGTTGTCAAAGATAAAATTGTTCCTGGTCAGGGTAAATTCGAGGATCCAGAGGATGAACAGGCTGTAGGCGCGGTACTGGCAGCCCTGGGACTGGAAGAAATAATTCACTGCCCTTATCCCTAGGTCATGTGGTATGGAGGAGTACAAGGCCTCTACATCAATGCTAGATAGAAGACAGTTCTCCTCAAGTTAAATACCTTCTATGTGTTTCAAAAGGTCAGTGGTATCCCTCTTGTAGGAGGGTAAAGCAGTAACGAAAGGAGACAGAATTCGGTCAATGTAAATACTGAGGTCCTGGCAAAGGTTGCCCACACCTGATACTATCGGTCTCCCCTTAAGGGGTCAGACCCCTTTATGGATTTTGGGGAGACAGTAAAAAGTGGACCTACGAGGAAATGATGGAAGTAAGAAATTATACTCATCAGATGAAATCAACTGTGAGTCTCTGGCTTTATCTGAAATACCCTTCAGTTCCTGCTTAACATCCTCGGTTGGGTCCCTGGCTAGAATCTCATAAGTCTCAAGGTCAGATAGCAGGGATTTGCACATTTTTATATTGTACTGAATCCATGACCACGGTGTGACCCACCTTATCGGAGGGTTTGATCGTGATCGAGGGGTCATTAGATAGCTTTGAAATAGCAGTGCTCATGGTTTCAGCGCAATTAGAATGATAAGTGGATGCCTTGAGATTTTCAAGGTCCTTGGTGACCATATTAAGAAAAACGTCAATGCATGACAATTCACCAGAAATTGGTGGCATTTTGGTACTCTTATGTTTTAGATGAATAAAAGGGCCTTTGCCTTCTATAGAGTTGTCCTCCAGTCCCAGAGAATGTAATAATTGCACATCCACTAATAGGTCAGTGGGGATCCCTGACCAAGACATTGGCATCTATCTGCGTGTTTAAAGTGTTTGTGCCACCTAAGTTTGCGAATAAAGAGGTTCAAGTCTTTAATAGCAATTAACCTATCAAATTTAGGAGTAGGCACAAAGGGTAGACCTAATTCCAAGGTTTTAATCTCGTCTTGGCTAAGGGAACGTGATGACAAATTCACAACCCGAGTGCCTGCGGTTAATTTGGAGGTAACTGGGTGCGGCTGTGGAGTGGGTAATCCAGAGTCTGATTGGGTTGTCCTAAAAAACGTGCGTCACGTCCCCGGAAGGTACCCTGTGGTCGACTCCGCCTCGTCGTGCCTCTGTTGGGGTTTCTGTTACCTCTGGGACCTGACTCACATTAGGAATCTGAGTAATCAGTTTCTTTAGAAGACTGCGCTGTGTTACACTGTTTACTATCCCTCTTATTCGTCACAGAGGAATAGATACGATTTTCTTTGAAGTCAGACAAGTCCCTAATAAACTGCCGGAGCTTTCTTTCTTTCAGGTGGTATTGATATTTTCCAACGTATTTTGCAATTGCTTCTCTTTGTTGGAAAATTCTGCTTCCTGGGAGAAAGTCTGTACCACCTCAATTTCAGTTTCTGCTTAAGATTCTTCAATATACCCTTTTCCTCCTCTAGGAGCAGTCTCATCAATCTCAGGGAGCTATTAGTGGCTTCCTGTTCCCATTTGGTCATAAACCCGGGGTTACGTGAACGAGCTGCTGGAAGAAGGGAAATGCGGAGACCCCTGGGAACAATATTATTTTGAATATAGTACTCCAGGCTCCGGATCTCCCACCAGGACGTAATCTGTTCCTTATAAATCTGTGTCAGGTCCTTAAAGGCTGTATGAAAAGATGGCAAATACCTTTTCTGGTGAAATTGTTTATCAGAAAAAATTCCTTTCGCCGCATTGAGCCAGCTATCTGCATTAAATCCTGTCGCCAAAAATCCTGTCATGCCCAAAAGATCAAATGATAAATCACTGGCAAGAGCAATGAAGTGTACAGCTCAATAAGCACTCCCAAATCTAATAGCAGCAAACAACCCCTAAGGGGAGAGTGACAATTACTTAAAACATAACTTTTACTGGTAAATATTTTAAAATCTAAACAACCACTGTATAATGCATCAATAATGAGAAAACCGGGGGTCCAATGCTGGTACCCCAACAACGTTCATCTGACAGGTTAGATCATGTGCTATTTTTATAGAGCAGGTTGTTACGGACGCAATAATATCAAATATGTCTACTTTCTATAATAAAGCATTTTTGAAAATAAATTATGTTTTTGTGTCTCTATTTTCTGAACGCCATATTTTGTTTATTTTTATGCAGATCGTCTTGTGCAGGGGCTCGTTTTTTGCAGAAAGAGTTGATGTTTTTATTGGTACCATTTTTGGGTACATATGATTTTTTTATCATTAATTATTACACTTTAGGCAAGGTGACCCAAAAATTGGTTGTTTTGGCACATTTTTTATTTATTTATTTATTGTTACACCATTCACCTTAACGGTTAGGTCATGTGACATTTTTATAGAGCAGGTCGATACTTTAGGAAATACCTAAAGTCTACTTTCACACTGGGGCGTTTTGGCTTTCCGTTTGTGAGATCCGTTCAGGGCTCTCACAAACGGTCCAAAACGGATCAGTTTTGCCCTAATGCATTCTGAATGGAAAAGGATCCGCTCAGAATGCATCAGATTGCCTCCGTTCAGTCACCATTCTGCTCTGGAGGCTGAAACCAAAACACTGCCTGCAGCATTTTGGTGTCCGTCTAATGAAACTGAGCCAAACGGATCTGTCCAGGCACACAATGTAAGTCAATGGGGACGTATCCGTTTTCACTGACACAATCTGACATAATAGAAAACGGATACGTCCCCTATTGACTTTCAATGGTGTTCAAGACGGATCCGTCTTGGCAATGTTAAAGATAATACAACTGGATTCGTTCTGAACGGATGCAGACAATTGTATTATTTGAACAGATGCGTTTGTGAAAGTGCCTGTGTGAAAGTAGCCTAATATGTATACTTTTTCTTATTTATTTAAGTTTTACACAATAAAAGCATTTTTGAAACAAATATGTTTTGAAAAAATTATGTTTTAGTGTCTCCATAGTTTGAGAGCCATAGCTTTTTTATTTTATGGCTGATTGTCTTAGGTAGGGTATAATTTTTTTGCGGGATGAGGTGACAGTTTGATTAGTACCATTTTGGGGGCATACACCTTTTTGATAGCTTGGTGTTGCAATTTTTGTGATATAAATGGCTTTTTTGGCACTTTTTTTTTACAGTGTTCATATAAGGGGAGGAGCGATCGCTAATGCCATCGCTCATTCATATACAGAATCATTGTTTGCCAGCAATAGATCGTAATAAGACACTACGATCTGCCACTGGCAACTGATGATTTTAAAACCTGTTGAAAGATCGGGATTGCCCAATGAATGAGCGTTTGCTGGTTCATCGGGTAATCAGCAGCAGCATTACATTGCCAGATCATCGCTACTATGCATTACTACAAACGATCGTTAGCGATGATCTGGCAGACTATCTGCCAGTCCAATAGACCCTTTATTCAAGTCTGTGGTTGTCAGTCAGCGATCCCCAGAAGCTCTGGCTCCTGTGTTATCAAAGCCTGAGCATCTGAACGCACACTCTGACTCACACCCACAGACTTGAATAAGGAGTACCCAGACTCTGAAATACCTTGTAATAGGGCTGTTTTAAAAAATATAAAAGTTATCCTGATACACATGACTCGGCCTTGTTTGCGCCAGAAGATGTCTAACAGCGCACTTGAAATCTCTTCAGCTGCTGAATCCCATTTTAATAATTACTGAAAAAAGTTGCACCAAATGGATATGCCACTGACTATACTAGCTGGTCATACAAGCAGATATTAAAAGCTGAGACTTTTGCCAATATATTCCTGTCAGGAAGATATCGGAGCCCATCATGCACCACGTCACGGTCACTCAGCATGGCAAGGGGTCCTACCACTGCGCTAACTCTGGTGCACTAACTATGGTGTGAACATGGTCTGAAGGTGATGAAATCCAGCTCACAGCCAAGCTTCCACACAACCGCATAGCAGGACAACTAATGCAATGTGAACAAAGCAAGACTGTAAGCCACACCCATATCAGACTATGTAATGGAGGTCTCCAGATCCAGAAGAATGTTCAATTGCCAAATAAAGGCACACATTCAATACATATAAAACAAAATCACAGAACTATAGTGGCCAATATGGGGGAACTGCCCAAGCCCCAAACACAGTAGCGTGTTTCTCATTGGGCGAGCAGTCCCACCACATGTGAACCACAAAAATACAGTGGCAAGTATGGGGGAGCTGCTCAAACCCCAAACACTGTAGCGTGCCTCTCATTTGGGGAGCAATCCCACCGCATGTGGACCGCAGCAAACGACCATCCCGAGCAATTAATGCGTACAAAGGAGGACGCCAGCGCGGTCCACATGCACCACAGAAGCATCCTACACAGACTGGAGCATTGTGCGGATGCAAATACAATTATATAAATCACTGAAAAAAGTTGCACCAAACGGATATATCACTGACTATACTAGCTGGTCATACAAGCAGATATTAAAAGCTGAGACTTTTGCCAATATATTCCTGTCAGGAAGATATCGGAGCCCATCATGCACCACGTCACGGTCACTCAGCATGGCAAGGGGTCCTACCACTGCGCTAACTCTGGTGCACTAACTATGGTGTGAACACGGTCTGAAGGTGATGAAATCCAGCTCACAGCCAAGCATCCACACAACCGCATAGCAGGACAGCTAATGCAATGTGAACAAAGCAAGACTGTGAGCCACACCCACATATTGGCCACTATAGTTCTGTGATTCCATTTTAATAATTGGTCCGTGTAAAAGGACCATTATTCTGGTTACATGACTGGCCTGTATCTGAGATAGGTCTACTAAAATGGTTATAAAACATGTCCCCTGGTAAGCTGTGGCAGTGTCTGAAGGAACCTGTTAGGGTGAATTTGGATGTGGCAGGTTTGCTGCAGAAGTTATAGTACCTGCAGAAGTAAAATCTGCAGTGGCTTATAAAGCAAAGCAAGTGGATGAGATTTAACTAATCTCATCCACATAATACAGATATTTTCTGCATGGAATAGAGTTAGGCCAGGGTCAGACGTGACTGATTAGCTGTGCCATTGGGGATTTTGGTGCAGTAAATCCGCTGTGTTATACAGTACCAGCAAAGTGGATGAAAATTTCTGTATTCTTAAAAAAAATATATGTTTAAGAAAATAAAAAAGAGCAGTGATAAAGGTGCAGCATTGCAAATTTAAAATTTGAATTTGAAAACCTTGCAATTCTGAGGGTGAAATCTGCTGGCTTTTCTGCTGCAAAAACCTCATGTAATACGTGTCATTTTTCTTCTGGCATTTTAGTCACTTGTGAACCCAGACTTATGCCTTCAAATCTGCAGCATGCGCCTTTTGTTGTGGATTTATCACCACTTGCAATGCAGCACGTGTAAAATATATGCGGCACAAGCTACAGCAAAATCCACACATACAGTATCTCACAAAAGTGAGTACACCCTTCACATTTTTGTAAATATTTTATTCTATCTTTTTATGGGACAACACTGAAGATATGACACTTTGATACAATGTAAGGTAGTCAGTGTACAGCTTGTATAACAGTGTAAATTTGGTGTGCCCTCAAAATAACTCAACACAGCCATTCATGTCTAAACCACTGGCAACAAAAGTGAGTGCACCCCTAAGTGAAAATGGCCAAATTGTGCTTATAGTGACAATATTTTGTATAGCCACCATTACTTTCCAGCACTGCCTTAATTCTCTTGGGCATGAAGTTCACTAGAGCTTCACAGGTTGCCACTGGAATCCTATTCCACCTCTCCATGATGACATCACGGAGCTGGTGCATATTAGAGACCTTGCACTCCTCCACCTTCCGTTTGAGGATGCCCCACAGATGCTCAATAGGATTTAGGTCTGGAGACATGCTTGGCCAGTCCAGCACCTTTACTCTCTTGTTTCTTTAGCAAGGCAGTGGTTGTCTTGGAGGTGGGTTTTGGGTCATTATCATGTTGGAATACTGCCTTATGGCCCAGTTTCTGAAGGGAGGGGGATCATGCTCTGCTTCAGTATGTCACAGTACATGTTGGCATTCATGGTTCCCTCAATGAACTGTAGCTCCCTCACAGCCGGCAGCACTCATGCATCCCCAAACCATGACACTCCCTCCACCATGCTTGACTGTAGGCAAGACACACTTGTCTTTGTACTCATCACCTGGTTGCCTCCACACACCCTTGACACCATCTTAACTAAATAAGTTTATCTTGGTCTTATCAGACCACAGGACATGGTTCCGGTAATCCATTTCCTTAGTCTGCTTGCCTTCAGCAAACTGTTTGCAGGCTTTCTTGTGCATCATTTTTAGAAGAGGCTTCCTTCTGGGAAGCAGACTAATTTGATGCAGTGTGCGGCGTATGGTCTGAGCACTAACAGGCGGACCCTCAACCCTTTAACCTCTGCAGCAATGCTGGCAGCATTCATACGTCTATTTTGAAAAGACAACCTCTGGATATGATGCTGAGCACGTGCACTCAAGTTCTTTGGTCGACCATGGCAAGGTCTGTTCTTAGTGGAACCTGTCTTGTTCAACCGCTGTATGGTCTTGGTCACCGTGCTGCTGCTCAGTTTCAGGCTGTTGGTAATCTTCTTTTAGCCTAGGCCATTTTTATGTAGAGCAACAATTCATTTTTTTCAGATCCTCAGAGTTCTTTGCCTTAAGATGTTGAACTTCCACTGACCAGTATAAGAGAGTGTGAGAGCGATAACACCAAATTTAACACAACTGCTCCCCATTAACACCCGAGACCTTGTAACACTAACAAGTTACATGACAACGGGGAGGAAAATGGCTAATTGGGCAAAATTTGTTCATTTTCACTTAGGGGTGTACTAACTTTTGGACATTAATGGCTGCGTGTTGAGTTATTTTGAGGGCATGACACATTTACACTGTTATATAAGCTGTACACAGACTACTGTACATTGTATCAAAGTGTCATATCTTCAGTGTTGTCCCATAAAATGATGTAATAAAATATTTACAAAAATGTGAGAGGTGTACTTACTTTTGTGAGATACTGTAACTCACGTTTATGGTATGTTCACCTGTAGATTTGCATATTGCAAACATGACACATACATACCACCCAACTTTTTGGACAGTCAAAGAGGGACAGTTACAGCAAAGTTCCAATCTCTTATGGGCTGAGGCAGGAAATGGCTGCAGCCAGTGATTTTACTGAGCAGCATTCAAGGCCATTTCCTGCCATGTCTAGACAGTAATAGGAAGTTGGGTGCTGCGGCACCATCAGGACAGCAGCACCAGGGGATCGGTAAGGTAGATAGATATTCTGTTGTGTTGTTTTTTTCTTTGTCCATGTGCAGCTCCTTGTCCTGGAATAGCCCTTTAAATCTTTGCACAAAAATTATCTGATTATAGACATTTTAAAGTCAAAATTGCACCAAATAAAAAATATATTAGGTGAGGACTAATATACAGGTATGAGAAAGAAAGTTTCTGGATCAATTTAATAAGTTTAGTAGTGCAATTTTATTTCCCAGGTCAAAAAGAGGGACACTTAGGCAGTTCACACGCTGATTTTGGAGTGTTTCTGTCTCAAAATGATCTCCAAAAAAACACATAAAACAGCCTCCTATTCATTTCAATGGGAAGCAGCACTTGTTTATTTTTATTTTTTCACGTGGCAAAAAAAAAAAAAGATTGGAAAAAAGAAGCAGCATGCCCCATCTTGGGGCAGAATCAGCTCTGAATCTCCTCTCTTGAAATGAATGGGAAGCATACAAAACAGAACATCTCCAAGTAAGTCCATGCCTTTTTTGTGCATTTCCTGTGCTGAAAATGCAGCTATGTATTGAACATCCATTGATTAAAAAAAGACGCGTCAAAAAACATCATGAAAAACACGGAATCAGCGCTAATTTTTATAAGCATGTTTTTCAAAATCAGTCATGTGAACTGTCCGTTAAGGAGCAAAGGAGGACAAAGGGACCTGGGTCCAAATGAGGCTCTGTCCCTCCAAAAAAGGGACACCAGGGAGGTTTGTGGACATAGGGGGTCATTTATCTGTATTGTAAGGGTATTTTTAAGTACTGATTGGTTCTGCCCCCTATACGTTTGTCTCATTTATATTACTTTTAGTATTCTGTGTAAGGATATTCCTTGTAATTCCTTATAATGTAGTACCCATCCCCACTGTGCTGATGAGACTACATTCCTGAGTGATCTCAGAGACATGTGTGATGCACACTGGCTGAGTGGGTGAGTGGGTGATATGAATAACTGTAGTCTGCACTGACAATTAGGGGGGAATCCACTTGGAACTTCATCCTTGGTAGGATGTAAGTATTGATTTGCCCTAACTCATGTTACACCCTGGGGTGTCGATCATGTGTTATAACGTGGTAAACAGTCATCTGTTATAACATGGCCGACCAGAGCCCTACCCCATATTGCATATCTATGCTAGTGATTTTTTTTACTTTTTATTATTCTGTATGTGATTGGTGTGTGTTATCTCATACCTAATCACACTTAATATATTTATTCACTTAGCCTACATAAGCTTATCAATTCTCAAATCTTTTGAATTCACATTACACTTGGAGTGAAATTTGAACAGATAGATATGCTTATTGTTGCTAGGGTGTTACATAGAGAGGGTAGTTTGGACCCGCCACTGACATCAGCAATCCAAATGAATGCGTTCAGTTGAATGCAATCTTATGGACTGCAGCTGTCATTTAATAGTTAAAATCAATCAGTCGCGCTACAAAAAGTCGCAGTGTAGCCCTAGCCTTAGTGGTTGCATGTGTTGTGCAAATCTGCTACGAGCTGTAAGTGGAGTTGTAGTAGGCATGGTAGAATCTAGCAAGGTTATTTCGGAAATTGTAGAACTAATCAGATTCTAGTGAAAATCTGTAAGAGCTTAAGGGGGGGTCTGATGAGTTTGTAACAGTGCAGTGTCAGGATTGTAATTTATGGCACTGACAAGAGAGAAAAGAGCCCAAGTGTCTACAATGATCAGAACGACACTTGTGTTCAATGTTTAGAAATGAACTTTCCGTTTAGTTTTGTTACCCTAAAACTATGTGTGTGTGTCCAAGTAGGAAAGACCTATGGCCATGTAGCGGTCAGGGAAGAAGGAGACCGCAGGGCAGGGTTCAAATATGATACAGCAGACGAGGAGCCTGAAGCAGATACCGGCTTTATTAAATAACAAAATATAACGGCCGGAAAATGAGATTAACAGTATTGTGCCGATACACCAGGGGCACAAATGACAGGAACAGTGTTAACCAGTTTACAGGAAGGGTAACTGAAACGTAATATACCAAATGCGTTCCCGCCAGCGAGCGCATAGAAATGCAGGCTACTCTCCTCTACTATATTCCTGTCTGACCCCCGCTAACCGGGGCACATTTCTACAACGCTCTGACTAAAGAAACCTGCTTTATGCCCTACCACAGTTTAGCACCGGTGCACACTCACAGTTCTGTCTGTAGCTGGGAAGAGATCTGTTGTGTCACATTCTCCCACGAGGTATCTACTTGTCTTGGTCTGGTACGTGGAAGCAGGTGTCGTCTGGCTCCTAAAACGGTCGCTTGCTTGTCCTAACATGTTGCCTTTTCCTCTTTCTCTAGATTGCAGGTGCAGGCATCTACACCAGTTCAGCTCTGCCGGGTGTCCTTGTCCTCTGACACAGTCCCGCTAACCTATAGCATGTTAGCCAGGCCCCATGTCCTGTCACTAGTCTCTGAATTGGACGATATCACTCCTATCAGATCCACTTTATCGTCTCTGTTGCTCTGTCCAACAGCAGTTAGTTTCTCAGCTCACCACCAGCCCGGAAGACATACCCAACCCAGACCAAAAACTCGGGAACTTTTTTGTTCCTCCTACATACTCTGGGACAAACAAACTTAATTTTCTACTCGGAGACACAGCGGCATCTTGTGGCTGAAAGAAGGCATCACAGTCTGTGTAAAACATTATCACTAGAAATGCCAGCGCAATGTAACTTGTAGCACTAGAGATTAGATACCGTAAGTGTGGTACATCAGGAACTTTTTGTCAGTTATGAATAAAGTATTGTACCTTGTGTGTGCAAATAGATGTGTGGCTAGCACTAAGAATATGAAGATAAAGGTGTTAGGAAAATATCTCTGTTGAAATACTTCTGGTTTCTAGTCTGTGAGAAGATATTTATATGAGAAAGTTTAGAGTAAGTATTGTCTGGTAAATGTATGAAGTAAAAATGTTTGAGATGAAATGTGACCTTGAAGATTGTCCTAACAAGGGTTGGCGTGTTGGAGTGCTAAGGGATATAGATGCACACAGATAGTGGTATTTTATGGTCCCATTTCCCTTCTAGTCTGATTGCATAGCTCTGTTTTTCTCTCTTTGCTGAAGTCTCAGGAAAGTTGGATCAATTCTTGAGAGATAAGAGTCAGGAAAGGGGGGCTGACTGCTTCATGTGGGCTAATCCCATCCCCCAGCCTTAAAGGGGTTATCTAATATCATACAACAGCCCCATGTGCCGGGCCCCTCAGAGGGAATATACTTGCACCGCACCCTGCGCCACTCCCTGTCCCCGCACCGCCGCAGCTGCTTCTCCCTTTACACGGATGAAAACATCCAGTGTCGGGGGGGGAGCAGCCAATGGCAGGCAGGGACAGGCACGAGCCTCCCTAGCGTCACCCACGATGCTAGGGATCCTCATCCCCGCCTGCCATTGGTTTTTTCCCCCGACACTGGATGTTTTCATTCTTGTACAGGGAGAAGCAGCAGCAGCGGTGCGGGGACCAGGAGTGGCGCAGCGAGCGGGGTAAGTATATTTCCTCTGAGGGGTCCGGGGGGCTGTTTATGATATTGGATAACCCCTTTAACAGAGAACACTTGCTAAGTTCAAACATTCCTTAGATAAGAGATGGATTCTGCACAAAGCAAAAGTGACTATGAAGAAAGGAGGGTGTATGAGGAGTAAGAATATAGGATGTGTTTCAGTAAGTGATGTGAGATATGCAATAGCTTTTTACAAGGCACGGGAAAAATTAAGATTAATTAATATTTTTTTCTTTTTCCAAGCAGCTAATTGTAAAGTGTGAACCCAGTCTTAAAGAAAAATTATTATATATGTTGTAAGAAGGTACCTGGAATCATTGTGGATGGAAGGTATGTGTCACGAGGTTCCTGGCCTCGGTGAAGTAAGAGCCGGTTATTTATGTGTCAGCAGCAGCTATTGCTAATTGACACCTAAAGATTTAGCATGGCTGTTATAGCTGATCTGAGAAGGCTCTTACTGGGAGTAGTCAAAGTGCTGGGTGATTGACTACTCCTCATGTTCCAGGCCGGGTTTTGCCAGGCATAAAAAACAGCCAGCCACTGCCAGGTGTGGTGTATTTACCTCCCTCTAACAGTGGAGCTCAGGAGTCAGTGTGCTGTGAACTGAGGGCTGTGCTGGGATTTGAGGTTTGAGCCGGGCAGGAGACTCAGGCCCCATTAAAGGCCGCATATGGACTTGATGAGGCTGACCGGTTAACAGGGTGTGAATTAACACCCAGGAGAAAAGGTGACTTTTATTGTTTATGGACTTTCCTTGTGTGTGAACAAACACCAAGCCTCCTGCGTTTTGTGATAAACCTTATCTGCATTTTGTTATACACCAGTGTGAATAAAGACCGCTGTTTGATTCAAGAACTTTGTACTTTGCCTCTATACTGCATCCGCTAGTCCTAACTACCAGAGCGAATCCCCACAATATATATTGAGTATAAGAGTATGCTGTCTTGTTATAAGCTTTTGATTACAGAATGAAGACCAGAAGATGTTGGCAAGTAATGGCGGAAAAAAACAACAGTGATTATCAGCAATTCTCTGTGTGGTGTGTGTATCCGTTTCCAGAAAAGCTGAGTGACTATATAGCTTCAGGAATATCAGACAGAGGAAAGCTGTGTAGCTAAGAATCATCAATCATCCAGTGGTATGTGAATGGGTGCGGCTTTAAGTTGCAGTTGTATTGAATATGTGTGAATTTGTAGAGGAATTGAATGGATGCCCAGCAGAGATGTGTGTGTAGTCTGGACTCCAAAATTAAGGGGATGGTTATTAGCTATAATGCGCATTGGGAATTAAAAAAAATTCTTGGGAGATTGTTGTTGTTTTTATTGGTGCCCAAATTTTTGATTGAGCTCGACTTTTTTTTTTTTATGCCTGCAATGTGATGGCAAGGTTTCATATGGGCCATTCATGTGTTCATGTCTGTATTGTCAGATTTGTTTGTTTCTATACCAAACAATTGAATATAGGGAGCTCATCAGAATATACGCTGGTGCTCAGCCCATATAACCACTTAGCTAAAATAATAAAAGATATACATATAAATGGCTGACTCATCAAGAATACCATTCAATAATTTATTCAATTATGCATCAACATAAAATATATGTAATAGTGCCAGAAAATAGTCACAGTCACAGTCCCTAAATTTTATCCTATTTGCGGAGCTCTCGCAATAGGTATTAAAAATATTGCGGTAAAACTAAACCTATAAAAAAATAAAAGTCATTATAATAAATCTAAAGTTGGTGCACATTTGATTTTTTTCCCCTTCCAGATTCAATATAGATTCCAATTATAGTATTTCTAATTATCTGGTTATATACCACCTGTTTGTTTAGATCAGACTTGGGATGCCAATAATATGTTGCCATGATGTGCCTTGTAACTTTACTTGTCAGCATCAGGAACCAGTCTGTCCCACTATTCACTCACCACAATTGCACCAGACGTGTTTCAAAACTATACATTTCTTCCTCAGTGGTTATAGTGGACTATAACCACTGAAGAAGAGACGTCTAGTTTTGAAACGCGTCTGACTATAACCACTGAAGAAGAGACGTCTAGTTTTGAAACGCGTCTGGTGCAATTGCGGTAATAATCCAGAGACTGTAACTACGGCACAGAAATATACTAAGAAGATCACATTTATCTCCATACTAGGATCCTTGGATCCTGATCGAGTACAAGTTGGCGAGCTCACATAGCTATCACGCATGTGCAAATGTGCCCGCACACGGGGGGACTAATGGATTTAGCAGTACAGAGTGTATAGAGGTGAGCCAAAAACAACTTATATTTGCAGGAATTACGTTATTGGAAAGTCCTTTTTATTAACAACTAACCCTATAGTGAAACGGGGAAACTCTGGTCATTGAGACACTGCATTGCTACATTAGAGACCTAGCGTGATATACTGGGCATATGACATATAGTACCACCACTATTACCAACACGAAGGTGGCGCATGTCCAGTCAAACGCTAAACCAAGGCTGCCTTGAAATCTGTTGACACTGACCAGAGAGTGAATGGTGGGACAGACTGGTTCCTGATGCTGATAAGTAAAGCAGTTACAAGGCACATGGTGGCAAAATATTGCTGGCATTCCAAGTCTAACTGATCTAAACAAACAGGTTGTATATAACCAGATAATTAGAACTATTATAATTGGAATCTATATTAAATCTGGAAGGAGAAAAACCTAAATGTGCAACTTTGGATTTTTTATAATGACTTTTATTTTTTTTATAGGTTTTGTTTTACTGCAATATTTTTAATACCTATTGTGAGAGCTCCGCAAATAGGATAAAATTTAGGGACCGTGATTGTGATACATTTTCTGGCACTATTACATATATTTTAAATATTTTATGTTGATGCATAATTGAATAAATTATTGAATGGTATTCTTGCTGTGAGCCAACCATTTATATGTATATCTATTTGTCTGTTTCTATGTTTGCGTTAGGGTCCATTCACACGTCCGTAGTGTATTGCGCATCTGCAATACACCCGGCCGACTCCCCCATAGAACTGCCTATTCTTGTCCGCAATTGCGGACAAGAATAGAACATGTTCTATTTTTTTCGGAACTGCGGATGCGGACAGCACACTGTGTGCTGTCTGCATCTCTTCCGGCCCCATAGAGAATAAATGGGTCTGGATTCCGCAACGTTGTGGAATGGATCCGGACCCATTCTATAGACGTGTGAATGGACCCTTATATGTTGACTGTGACATGTTAAATGTTCTAATAACACCAGAGATCTGTTTGTATGAACATTCGAGGTGACCTAGAAGGGAGGGAGGAAGATAGGGTGGTAGTCACAGACACAAAGACAGTCCTTTTGCCCATTCCCTAATTACAAGACACCCCCATGAAAGACGAGAAGTCATGAGTTCTGGTATATGCCTTCATGAAAAGTCTATTATATTTAATGTCAAGAAATGCTGGTTATATCTGCAATCTGAAATGTCAAAGAGTATTAACTGCAGAGTAAGGGTACTTTCACGCTTGCGTTATTGTTTTCCAGTATTGAGATCCGGCAGAGGATCTCAATGCCGAAAAAAAAGTTTCCATTTAGTCCTCATGCATTCTGAATGGAAAGAGATCTGTTGTTTTATACCTACAGTCGTGGCCAAAAGTTTTGAGAATGACACAAATATTAGTTTTCACAAAGTTTGCTGCTAAACTGCTTTTAGATCTTTGCTTCAGTTGTTTCTGTGATGTAGTGAAATATAATTACATTCATACTTCACACTTCATACGTTTCAAAGGCTTTTATCGACAATGACATGACATTTATGCAAAGAGTCAGTATTTGCAGTGTTGGCCCTTCTTTTTCAGGACTCCTGCAATTCGACTGGGCATGCTCTCAATCAACTTCTGGGCCAATTCCTGACTGATAGCAACCCATTCTTTCATAATCACTTCTTGAAGTTTGTCAGAATTAGTGGGTTTTTGTTTGTTCACATGCCTCTTGAGGATTGACCACAAGTTCTCAATGGGATTAAGATCTGGGGAGTTTCCAGGCCATGGACCCAAAATGTCAATGTTTTGGTCCCTGAGCCACTTAGTTATCACTTTTGCCTTATGGCACGGTGCTCCATCGTGCTGGAAAATGCATTGTTCTTCACCAAACTGTTGTTGGGTTGTTGGAAGAAGTTGCTGTTGGAGGATGTTTTGGTACCATTCTTTATTCATGGCTGTGTTTTTGGGCAAAATTGTGAGTGAGCCGAATCCCTTGGATGAGAAGCAACCCCACACATGAATGGTCTCAGGATGCTTTACTGTTGGCATGACACAGGACTGATGGTAGCGCTCACCTTTTCTTCTCCGGACAAGCCTTTTTCCTGATGCCCCAAACAATTGGAAAGAGGTTTCATCGGAGAATATGTCTTTGCCCCAGTCCTCAGCAGTCCATTCACCATATTTTCTGCAGAAGATCAATCTGTCCCTGATGTTTTTTTTGGAGAGAAGTAGCTTCTTTGCTGCCCTCCTTGACACCAGGCCATCTTCCAAAAGTCTCTGGCTCTGCACTGGTGGCACTCCGATCCCGCAGCTGAATCCTCTTTAGGAGATGATCCTGGCGCTTGCTGGACTTTCTTGGATGCCCTGAAGCCTTCTTAACAAAAATTGAACCTTTTTCCTTGAAGTTCTTGATGATCCTATAAATTGTTGATTGAGGTGCAATCTTAGTAGCCACAAAATCCTTGCCTGTGAAGCCATTTTTATGCAACGCAATGATGGCTGCACGCGTTTCTTTGCAGGTCACCATGGTTAACAATGGAAGAACAATCATTTTAAGCATCACCCTCCTTTTAACAGGTCAAGTCTGCCATTTTAACCCAATCAGCCTGACATAATGATCTCCAGCCTTGTGCTCGTCAACATTCTCATCTGAGTTAACAAGACGATTGCTGAAATTATCTCAGCAGGTCCTTTAATGACAGCAATGAAATGCAGTGGAAAGTTTTTTTGGGGATTAAGTTAATTTTCATGGCAAAGAAGGACTATGCAATTCATCTGATCACTCTTCATAACATTCTGGAGTATATGCAAATTGCTATTATAAAAACTTAAGCAGCAACTTTTCCAATTTCCAATATTTATGTAATTCTCAAAACTTTTGCCCACGACTGTAGTATTCTGTTTTGTGACCAGACACAAAACAGATGCAAGCTGCGGTTTTGTGTCCGGTCATAAAAACAGAAAAAACGGATCTGTCACTAAAAATTATGTACAGTCAGGTCCATCAATATGGGGACATCGACACAATTTTAACATTTTTGGCTCTATACACCACCACAATGGATTTGAAATGAAATTAACAAGATGTGCTTTAACTGCAGACTGTCAGCTTTAGGGTATATTCGCACGTCCGTTATAACACTCCGTTTCCGTTCCGAATTAAATCGGAACATTTTTTCGGATCCATTAATTTCAATTGCCTCTGAAAAATGCGGACACCAATCATAGTGCTGTCCGAATCACAGAATCCGTTCCGTTTTCCTATTTTCGAGTATGCGGATCCTGAAAAAAAATTAAGCTTGTCCTACTTTCTGTCCGTTTTTCCGGTCCGTTGTCCATTCAAGTCAATGGATCCGCATAAATGCGGATGACATGCACAAAACCATCTAAATGTAATCCAATTTTGCGGATCCGTTGACTGTTGTACTGAAAAACGGATCCGCAAAAAAGGGAACGTTTATCTGGAAAGGTAAAAATACTGACGTGTGAATGGACCCTAAATTTGAGGGTATTTACATCCAAATCAGGTTAACGGTGTAGGAATAAAAACAGTTTTCATATGTGCCTCCCACTTGTTAAGGGACCAAAAGTAATGGGACAAATGGCTTCTCAGCTGTTCCATGGCCAGGTGTGTGTTATTCCCTCATTATCCTAATTACAATGAGCAGATAAATGGTCCAGAGTTAATTTCAAGTGTGCTATTTGCATTTGGAATCTGTTGCTGTCACGATCAGTGAAGCAAGCCATCATTAGGCTGAAAAAACAAAACAATCCCATCAAATACATAGCAAAAACATTAGGCGTGGCCAAAACAACTGTTTGGAACATTCTTAAAAAGAAGGAACACAGCGGTGAGCTCAGCAACACCAAAAGACCTGGAAGACCACGGAAAACAACTGTGGTGGATGACCGAAGAATTCTTTCCCTGGTGAAGAAAACACCCTTCACAACAGTTGGCCAGATCAAGAACACTCTCCAAGAGATAGCTGTATGTGTGTCAAAGTCAACAATCAAGAGAAGACTTCTCCAGAGTGAATACAGAGGGTTCGCCACAAGATATAAACCATTGGTGAGCCTCAAAAACTGGAAGGCCAGATTAAAATTTGCCAAACGACATCTAAGAAAGCTTTCACAGTTCTGGAACAACATCCTATGGACAGATGAGACCAAGATCAACTTGTATCAGAGTTATGGGAAGAGAAGAGTATGGAGAAGGAAAGGAATTGCTCATGATCCTAAGCATAGCACCTCATCAGTAAAGCATGGTGGTGGTAGTGTCATGGCGTGGGCATGTTAGGCTGCCAATGGAACTGGTTCACTTGTACTTATTGAGGATGTGACTGCTGACAAAAGCAGCAGGATGAATTCTGAAGTGTTTCGGGCAATATTATCTGCTAATATTCAGCCAAATGCTTCAGAACTCATTGTACGGCGCATCACAGTGCAGATGGACAATGACCCAAAGCATAGTGCAAAAGCAACCAAAGAGTTTTTTAAGGGAAAGAAGTGGAATGTTATGCAATGGCCAAGTCAATTACCTGACCTGAATCCGATTGAGTATGCATTTCACTTGCTGAAGACAAAACTGAAGGGAAAATGCCCCAAGAACAAGCAGGAACTGAAGACAGTTGCAGTAGAGGCCTGGCAGAGTATCAACAGGGATGAAACGCAGCGTCTGGTGATGTCTATGCGTTCCAGACTTCAGGCTGTAATTGACTGCAAAGGATTTGCAACCAAGTATTAAAAAGTGAAATTTTGATTTATGATTATTATTCTGTCCCATTACTTTTGGTCACCTAACAAGTGGGAGGCACATATGCAAACTGTTGTAATTCCTACACCGTTCACCTGATTTGGATGTAAATACCCTCAAATTAAAGCTGACAGTCTGCAGTTAAAGCACATCTTGTTTGTTTCATTTTAAATCCATTGTGGTGGTGTATAGAACCAAAAATGTTAGAATTGTGTTGGTGTCCCAATATTTATGGACCTGACTGTAAGTCATTGGTGACGGATCAACTTTTTTTTAGGAGCCTAAGAAAAAGGATCTGTCACCCATTGACTTTTAACCACTTCCCATCTGGGCCTAATTTTGCAAAACTGACATGTCTCACTTTATGTGGTAATAACTTTGGAACGCCTTTATTTATCCAAGTCATTCAGAGATTGTTTTCTCGTGACACATTGTACTTCATGATAGTCATAAATTTGAGTCAAAATATTTCATAAATCACAGAAAAAATGCACCACACGGATATGCCACTGACTATACTGGCTAGTCATAAATGCAGATATTAAAAGCTGAGACTTTTGCCAATATATTCCTGTCAGGAAGATATCGGAGCCCACATGCACCACGTCACGGTTCTCAGCATGGCAAGGGGTCCTACCACTACGCTACCTATGGTGTGAACAAGGTCTGAAGGTGATGTAATCCAGCTCACAGCCAAGCTTCCACACAACCGCCTAGCAGGACAACTAGTGCAATGTGAACAAAGCCAGACTGTAAGCCACACCCATATCAGACCATGTGATGGAGGCTACCAGGTGCAAAGGAGAGTGTTTGAATGCCAGGTGAAGGCACATACACTACATATAAAACAAGACAAAAACACAGAAATATAGTGGCAAATCTGGGGGAGCTGCTCAACCCCTAACACTGTAGCGTGTTTTTCATTGGGGGAGCAGCCCCACCGCATGTGGACCGCAGCAAACGACTATCCCCAGCAAAAAATATTTTGCATACGGTGGAGGATGTCGGCGCGGTCCACATGCACCACAAAGGCATCCTACACAAAACGGAGCATTGTGCGGATGAAAATATAATCATAAATCACAGAAAAAATGCACCACACGGATATGCCACTGACTATACTGGCTAGTCATAAATGCAGATATTAAAAGCTGAGACTTTTGCCAATATATTCCTGTCAGGAAGATATCGGAGCCCACATGCACCACGTCACGGTTCTCAGCATGGCAAGGGGTCCTACCACTACGCTACCTATGGTGTGAACAAGGTCTGAAGGTGATGTAATCCAGCTCACAGCCAAGCTTCCACACAACCGCCTAGCAGGACAACTAGTGCAATGTGAACAAAGCCAGACTGTAAGCCACACCCATATCAGACCATGTGATGGAGGCTACCAGGTGCAAAGGAGAGTGTTTGAATGCCAGGTGAAGGCACATACACTACATATAAAACAAGACAAAAACACAGAAATATAGTGGCAAATCTGGGGGAGCTGCTCAACCCCTAACACTGTAGCGTGTT
Source organism: Bufo gargarizans (assembly GCF_014858855.1). Lineage (NCBI taxonomy): Eukaryota > Metazoa > Chordata > Amphibia > Anura > Bufonidae > Bufo > Bufo gargarizans. Next base: position 548,124,744 of record NC_058080.1, on the reverse strand, counting down.
TTTCATTGGGGGAGCAGCCCCACCGCATGTGGACCGCAGCAAACGACTATCCCCAGCAAAAAATATTTTGCATACGGTGGAGGATGTCGGCGCGGTCCACATGCACCACAAAGGCATCCTACACAAAACGGAGCATTGTGCGGATGAAAATATAATCATAAATCACAGAAAAAATGCACCACACGGATATGCCACTGACTATACTGGCTAGTCATAAATGCAGATATTAAAAGCTGAGACTTTTGCCAATATATTCCTGTCAGGAAGATATCGGAGCCCACATGCACCACGTCACGGTTCTCAGCATGGCAAGGGGTCCTACCACTACGCTACCTATGGTGTGAACAAGGTCTGAAGGTGATGTAATCCAGCTCACAGCCAAGCTTCCACACAACCGCCTAGCAGGACAACTAGTGCAATGTGAACAAAGCCAGACTGTGAGCCACACCCATATCAGACCATGTGATGGAGGCTACCAGGTGCAAAGAGTGTTTGAATGCCAGGTGAAGGCACATACACTACATATAAAACAAGACAAAAACACAGAAATATAGTGGCAAATCTGGGGGAGCTGCTCAACCCCTAACACTGTAGCGTGTTTTTCATTGGGGGAGCAGCCCCACCGCATGTGGACCGCAGCAAACGACTATCCCCAGCAAAAAATATTTTGCATACGGTGGAGGATGTCGGCGCGGTCCACATGCACCACAAAGGCATCCTACACAAAACGGAGCATTGTGCGGATGAAAATATAATCATAAATCACAGAAAAAATGCACCACACGGATATGCCACTGACTATACTGGCTAGTCATAAATGCAGATATTAAAAGCTGAGACTTTTGCCAATATATTTCACCTTTATTTATGAAAAAATCCCAAATTTACCCAAAAATTTGAAAAATTCGCAATTTTCTAAATTTCAATTTCTCTGCTTTTAAAACAGAAAGTGATACCTCATAAAATATTTATTACTTAACATTCCCCATATGTCTACTTTATGTTGGCATCATTTTGGAAATGTCATTTTATTTTTTTAGGACGTTAGAAGGCTTAGAAGTTTAGAAGAAATTCTTCAAATTTTTAAGAAAATTGCCAAAACCCACTTTATAAAGGACCAGTTCAGGTCTGAAGTCACTTTGTGGGGCTTACATAGTGGATACCCCCATAAATGACCCCATTGTAGAAACTACACCCCTGAAGGTATTCAAAACCGATTTTACAAACTTTGTTAACCCTTTATGCGTTCCACAAGAATTAAAGGAAAATGGAGATCAAATTTTTAAATTTCACTTTTTTGGCAGATTTTCCATTTTAATCAAATTTTTTCTTTAACACATCGATGGTTAACAGCCAAACACAACTCAATATTTATTACCCAGATTCTGCGGTTTACAGAAACACCCCACATGTGGTCATAAACTGCTGTATGGGCACACGGCAGGGCGCAGAAGAAAAGGAACTCCACATGGTTTTTAGATGCCATGTTCCATTTGAAGCCCCCTGATGCACCCTTACAGTAGAAACTCCCAAGAAGTGACCCCATTTTGGAAACTAGGGGATAAGGTGGCAGTTTTATTAGTACTATTTTTGGGTACATATGATTTTTTGATCATTCATTATAACACTTTATGGGGCAAGGTGACCAAAAAATTGGTTGTTTTAGCACAGTTTCTATTTATTTATTTTTACAGCGTTCACCTGAGGGGTTCAGTCAAGTGACATTTTTATAGAGCAGATTGTTACGGACGTGGCGATACCTAATATGTATACTTTTTCTCATTTATTAAAGTTTTACACAATAATAGCATTTTTGAAACAAAAAAATTATGTTTTAATGTGTCCATGTTCTGAGAGCTATAGTTATTTTTTTTTTTTGAGAGATTTTCTTATGTAGGGGCTCATTTTTTGCGGGATGAGGTGACGGTTTTATTGGTACCATTTTGTGGGACATACGCGTTTTTGATCACTTGGTGTTGCACCTTTTGTGATGCAAGGTGACAAAAATTGCTTGTTTTGACACAGTTTTTTTTTTTTTTTTTTTTACGGTGTTCATCTGAGGGGTTAGCTCATGTGATATTTTTATAGAGCTGTTTTTTACGGACGCGGCAATACCTAATATGTATACTTTTTTCTTTATTTGTTTCACTTTAACACAATAATAGCATTTTTGAAACCAAAAAATGATGTTTTAGTGTCTCCATGTTCTAAGAGCTATAATGTTTTTATTTTTTGAGAGATTTTCTTATGTAGGGGCTTATTTTTTGCGGGATGAGGTGACGGTTTTATTGGTACCATTTTGTGGGACATACGCATTTTTGATCACTTGGTGTTGCACCTTTTGTGATGCAAGGTGACAAAAATTGCTTGTTTTGACACAGTTTTTTTTTTTTTTTTCACGGTGTTCATCTGAGGAGTTAGCTCATGTGATATTTTTATAGAGCTGGTTTTTACGGACGCGGCAATACCAAATATGTCTATTTTATTTTATTTTTTCTATTTTAAATTTTTTTTTTTTTTATTCCTTACTTGGGTACCTTTTTTTTATTTTATTTTTTCAACCCTTTATTTTTTTTTTTTTTTTTTACACTTTTCGTCCCCCATAAGGTCATACAAGACCTCTGGGGGACATTTGCTTCACTTTTTCTTTTCTTTTTCACTGTTGATTTCTCCTGTAACTGGAGCTGACATAGTAGCCCCAGTTACAGAAGAAATGCACCCCCCAGAGAGGCTGTACAGCGCAATACTGAGCTGTACAGCCTCAGTGCAGGGCTGATCGAGGTCTGTGAGAGACCTCACACAGTTCCTGCACGCTCCGGTCCTGCAGACACAGCGCTCGGTGAGCGCTGCCTTATCTCTGTCACTGACAGCGAGCAACCCGATCAGCAGCTGCACGATTAGCGTGCAGCTTCTATTTCTGAAAGGACGTTTTAAAACGTGCTTTCAGAAATAGAGGTCCACCCATAGGACGTTTATATCCTATGGGCGGACGTAAAGTGGTTAATGTATTTAGTGACAGATCCATTTTTTTTTTTTGTTTGATTTCACACAACCACATCCTAACTGAACGGATGCATCCTCTTCCAGATCTTAATACCGGAATTAACAACGCAAGTGTGAAAGTAGTCTAAACCACAAAACCACATTAGGTATAAAACAAGATTGCAACACTTAGTATTTTAAAAGCAGATGGCAGCGCAACGGTTAGTTGCGCCGCTATCTGCGACTTTTCCTGCTAACGTCAGGTCTAAAATTGTGGGCGAGGAAGGTCCGGCAGGCCTGTCTCATTCATCATTTTTTATGCCTGTTTTAGGCATAGAAAAGGGTTTAAATCAAAGGCGGCAAGGAAGCAGTCTTACATTTAGAACTGGCGCTGGATGAGGCGATGTTTTGGAGAGGCCTGCGTCTCTTCATAACTTTGGCGGATCCTGACAAATGTAAGATTATGCACATCGGAAGGGATAATGCAAGTCACCAGTACATACTAAATGGTAAAACACTGGGTAACACTGACATGGAACAGGACCTAGGAATTTTAGTGAACAGCAAACTAAGCTGTAGAAACCAGTGTCAGGCAGCTGCTGCCAAGGCCAATAAGATAAGGGGTTGCATCAAAAGGGGCATAGATGCCCGTGATGAGAACATAGTTCTACCACTTTACAAATCGCTAGTCAGACCACACATGGAGTACTGTGTACAGTTCTGGACTCCTGTGAACAAGGCATACATAGCAGAGCTGGAGAGGGTTCAGAGAAGGGCAACTAAGGTAATAACTGGAATGGGTGGACTACACTACCCAGAAAGATTATCAAAATGAGGGTTATTCCGTTTAGAAAAAAAGACAACTATGGGAAGGTCTAATAACCATGCATAAATATATCAGGGGTCAGTACAGAGATCTCTCCCATCATCTATTTATCACCATGACTGTGACGAGGGGACATCCGCTACTGCTGGAGGAAAGAAGGTTTGTACACAAACATAGAAGAGGATTCTTTACGGTAAGAGCAGTGAGACTATGGAACTCTCTGCCTGAGGAGGTGGGGATGGCGAGTTCACTAAAAGAGTTCAAGAGGGGCTTGGATGAATTTCTGAGGTGTAATAATATTACAGGCTATAGATACTAGAGAGGGGTGGTTGATCCAGGGAGTTAGTCTGATTGCCCGATTGGAGTTGGGAAGGAATTTTCTCCCCTAAAATGAGGAAAATTGGGTTCTACCTCACATATTTTTTTTTTTGGCCTTCCTCTGGATCAACTTTCAGGATAACAGGCAGAACTGGATGGACAGATTTCTTTTTTCCCGCCTTATAAACTATGTTATTAGTGCCGAGGAGCTGCGCATGTCAACGACCAGGTGTGGTAAGGCGCAGCTTTTAGTGACTTGTCTGCAACCCAACAAGAAAAGACTTGTGGGGGAAGGATGTCCTGGTGTCAAAGCTACTCCCGCAGACAAGATAAAGGACTGTTTTACACCCGATAAAATTAGGCTCTGGAACCTGCACTAAGGATTGTGATTACACCTGCAATCCCCTCATACATCAACACAGAGAAAGGAGGGGTAAGAGACGGAACTTTGTAAAGTGCTGGAAACCCCATATGTGTTGCTGTATAGTGCACACAACACAAAAAAATTGAGAATGAACTTTGCAACAAAACAATAGCAAAGACAGGTGCACTCTGCAGTCTCACTAAACCCTCAAACTGATTTTAAAATTGAGAGATTAGTCAACATGTCCTACGGTGTAGAACATGTCTAAGCCCGGGCACCACGCCAAGGTTTCTCAAGTAGCTGGGCTTAGACATGCACCAGAGACTTTGTAAGTTTAGGATCCAAAAAGAAGATTACAAGTGAATAAAACCTCTGTGAAAGACACTTCTTGTTAGTCCAACACACAGTTTTTTAGAAATCCAATGGTTCCAAAGTGGTTTTCAAATGACTAGGGTACATATGTCAGCAAACATGCAAACAATAGAACCAGGGATAAGGGATTGTTCTGGATTAAAGTGGTACTATACCTACTATACATAAAAAATAGAAGCTCTTTGCGCACATTTTTGATCAAACGTGTGTCTGGCCCATCTACCGGCATCAAGGTGACTTCTGCAGATGGGAACCTAACACTAAGAGAACTGCCTCTCCTGGACTTAACCTAAGCCTACAGTGTTCAGGGCGGTGTAGGAACCAGCTATATTTGTACTCTGCTCAGAAGCCCTGGGCAGATGGTTGGGGAGTGCTCAATCTAAAAGAGGGAGCTACCCTACAAACATACTGCATATGTAAAATTAATTAAATTGCAAGACCCAGAGGTGGAATGCATTGTAAGGGTATTTTTAAGTACTGATTGGTTCTGTCCCCTTTAATTTTGTTTATTTTATATTACTTTTAGTATTCTGTGTAAGGATAGTCCTTGTAATCCCTAGTAATGTAGTACCCATCCCCCATTGTGCTGATAAGGCTACATTATTGAGTGATCTCAGAGACTTTGATCCAGTGTGCCTGTGTGATGCACAGTGGAGGAGGGAGCTCATGGGGATAACTGTGGTCCCCACTGACAATTAGGGGGGACTCCATTTGAAACTTCATCCTAGGTAGGATATAAGTATTAATATGCCCTATCTCCTATACAACCTGGGGTGACGGTCATCTGTTGTAACATGGTAGACAGCCATGTGTTATAGCATGGCCTACCAAAGCCCTACCCCATATTGCATATTTAGGCTAGTGATGTTTATTTACTTTTTATTATTCTGTATGTGATTTGTCTGTGTTATCTTATACTTAATCACACTTAGTACATATATTTATTCACTTAGCCTGTGTAAGTGAATAAATATATGTACTTAAAGGTAGGAAGACAATGTAATAGAGCAGCACGAAATGCCAGCAGAATGCTTGGATGTATAGGGAGCGGTATAAGCAGTAGAAAGAGTGAAGTGCTTATGCCGCTGTACAGAACACTGGTGAGACCTCACTTGGAGTATTGTGCGCAGTACTGGAGGCCATATCTCCAGAAGGATATTGATACTTTGGAGAGAGTTCAGAGAAGAGCTACTAAACTAGTACATGGATTGCAGGATAAAACTTACCAGGAAAGGTTAAAGGACCTTAATATGTATAGCTTGGAAGAAAGAAGAGACAGAGGGGATATGATAGAAACTTTTAAATTCATAAAGGGAATCAACTCGGTAAAGGAGGAGAGAATATTTAAAAGAAGAAAAACTACCACAAGAGGACACAGTTTTAAATTAGAGGGGCAAAGGTTTAAAAGTAATATAAGAAAGTATTACTTTACTGAGAGAGTAGTGGATGCATGGAATAGCCTTCCTGCAGAAGTGGTAGCTGCAAATACAGTGAAAGAGTTTAAGCATGCATGGGATAGGCATAAGGCCATCCTTCATATAAGATAGGGCCGGGGCTATCCATAGTATTCAGTATATTGGGCAGACTAGATGGGCCAAATGGTTCTTATCTGCCGACACATTCTATGTTTCTATGTTTAAGTTTATTCATTTTCCAATCTTGTGAATTCACGTTACAGTATCCTACATCAGTCTAAAGGTAAGCTAGCTTCTTTGCTGGCTTCCATTTAGACCATTTTCTACTGCTAAAACAGGTGTAGAAAGTATACAGGTCCTTCTAAAAAATTAGCATATTGTGATAAAGTTCATTATTTTCTGTAATGTACTGATAAACATTAGACTTTCATATATTTTAGATTCATTACACACAACTGAAGTAGTTCAAGCCTTTTATTGTTTTAATATTGATGATTTTGGCATACAGCTCATGAAAACCCCAAATTCCTATCTAAAAAAATTAGCATATTTCATCCGACCAATAAAAGAAAAGTGTTTTTAATACAAAAAAAGTCAACCTTCAAATAATTATGTTCAGTTATGCACTCAATACTTGGTCGGGAATCCTTTTGCAGAAATGACTGCTTTAATGCGGCGTGGCATGGAGGCAATCAGCCTGTGGCACTGCTGAGGTGTTATGGAGGCCCAGGATGCTTCGATAGCGGCCTTAAGCTCATCCAGAGTGTTGGGTCTTGCGTCTCTCAACTTTCTCTTCCCAATATCCCACAGATTCTCTATGGGGTTCAGGTCAGGAGAGTTGGCAGGCCAATTGAGCACAGTAATACCATGGTCAGTAAACCATTTACCAGTGGTTTTGGCACTGTGAGCAGGTGCCAGGTCGTGCTGAAAAATGAAATCTTCATCTCCATAAAGCTTTTCAGCAGATGGAAGCATGAAGTGCTCCAAAATCTCCTGATAGCTAGCTGCATTGACCCTGCCCTTGATAAAACACAGTGGACCAACACCAGCAGCTGACATGGCACCCCAGACCATCAGTGACTGTGGGTACTTGACACTGGACTTCAGGCATTTTGGCATTTCCTCTCCCCAGTCTTCCTCCAGACTCTGGCACCTTGATTTCCGAATGACATGCAAAATTTGCTTTCATCCGAAAAAAGTACTTTGGACCACTGAGCAACAGTCCAGGGCTGCTTCTCTGTAGCCCAGGTCAGGCGCTTCTGCCGCTGTTTCTGGTTCAAAAGTGGCTTGACCTGGGGAATGCGGCACCTGTAGCCCATTTCCTGCACACGCCTGTACACGGTGGCTCTGGATGTTTCTACTCCAGACTCAGTCCACTGCTTCCGCAGGTCCCCCAAGGTCTGGAATCGGTCCTTCTCCACAATCTTCCTCAGGGTCCGGTCACCTCTTCTCGTTGTGCAGCGTTTTCTGCCACACTTTTTCCTTCCCACAGACTTCCCACTGAGGTGCCTTGATACAGCACTCTGGGAACAGCCTATTCCTTCAGAAATTTCTTTCTGTGTCTTACCCTCTTGCTTGAGGGTGTCAATGATGGCCTTCTGGACAGCAGTCAGGTCGGCAGTCTTACCCATGATTGCGGTTTTGAGTAATGAACCAGACTGGGAGTTTTTAAAAGCCTCAGGAATCTTTTGCAGGTGTTTAGAGTTAATTAGTTGATTCAGATGATTAGGTTAATAGCTCGTTTAGAGAACCTTTTCATGATATGCTAATTTTTTTAGATAGGAATTTTGGGTTTTCATGAGCTGTATGTCAAAATCATCAATATTAAAACAATAAAAGGCTTGAACTACTTCAGTTGGTGTGTAATGAATCTAAAATATATGAAAGTCTAATGTTTATCAGTACATTACAGAAAATAATGAACTTTATCACAATATGCTAATTTTTTTAGAAGGATCTGTACCTCCCAACTTTTTGGATGGTTAAAGAGGGACAATTATGGTTCATTGTTTTAAAGATCCATTTGCTTGCACATATATACTCTTCAATAGTTTTCTCTTGCGACATAGCGCCTAAATAATCTGAATATAGAAATTTCTAAAAGTCAAATTGCATCAAATAATGAAATAATATAAAAGATGGGCTCTAATATATAGAGAGGAACCAGGGAAACACTTTCTGGGTCAAGATTGTGTCTGTAATAATGCACATCTATACCTCAGATCAAAAAGAGGGACATTTATGGAGCAAAGAGGGACACTTGGAAGGTCTGAGAAAGTGATGATTGAGACGGGCCCCTACATATTTAGACCTGCTGTGAGCGGGGAAAAGTCGTAGATTGTGGTGCAAAAAACACTCGCGCTGCAATCTGCACAAGATATTTCTGGATAGTAAATTACCCCCAAATTTTGTATAGGATCAATGCAGCTAATCTGGGTATGACTAACCTGCATGGAAATATTCCCTAATGTGTGAAGGAGGTTGTAGAAATCCCATTGCCATGTACGCCTCCAAACACAATCCCAAATCTGTGTATAGTCCTGGAGGTGTGTATGGACGCTTTGTGGATTATGAAGCTACAGTTCATTTTAAAAGGGAGACACCTGATAGAAAACCAGACACATAGCTACAGTGTTTTATTACATAATGATTTCTTATGTGATAATCTAATGGAGACATCTAGAACCTTGGCAGTATATGTCCCCGAAGACAAGAACAACTATAAGACAGAACACAGGGGCACACGACGTCTCCCTCCGCATTCTCTACCAGTCTACCTCACAGCACTACAGGCAACATTACGCTTCTAGACATGTTTGCCAGCCAATCACACTCAGCCCTGTTATGAGTAGCAGTTACAGTAGCCAATCAGCATCCAAGCAAAAGACACTTCTTGATATCGCCTGGCTTATTGGAGTTGCTAGGCAAAAGGAGGCGGGCTTACTACATCAGCAGCTTTGCAGTGTCTTGGACTCCTTAGCGACAGGTGGGCGGGACATAACGGTGATGTAAGGTAATTAGCGACGGCGAAATCCCTCCCATTTGATTAGTGATGCCGCTCGGAGCTCCGCCTTTCACCGGCAGGTCGCTGTATCTCCCAGAGGAGGGGGCGGACCCGGCCTGGGCGGCGCTGACAGGACAATAACAGCGAACCCCGGGGCCGCCGTGATAGCGGAACCCGCCCGCTTGGAGAATACGAGACTCTGGTGTCGGTTCTGCTCTGGACCAGCAGCTGACTGTAGGTAAAGAGCTGCAGAGAAGGGGTGGGAATGAAATGGCGGGGGGCTATGTCATGGCTGTGAATGACTGAGGTGCCGCTGTTCCCGCAGTGGTGGTGCTGGAAGCGGCCATGGTGACTGTCTCATTCCATGCTCTTCATAGGACTAGGGTCTGCCTGGGTGAACTTTGACTTGAGCCGCCTCCTGGCCCTGCGGCTCTGACCCCTGGGAGCTGTTCACACATGCTGTGCGGCTTCATTCATTGTGTGGTGTGTAGCCTCTACTCTGCTGGTCCCTAACTTTGGGCGATCAGACCCGTTCATGTCAGCCATGCTGTCACCCTTGGATTTCTTACAGACTCTGTTGGTTACCACTAGTATGTGTGGATGTCCATACCATGGGAGGACAGCCTTGTGAAGGGTTAAAGGTGAAAACCCGCCATATGTGATGTACAACCAACGCATCACTGCGCTGTATTATATGCTGTACTCTACTATAAGTATAATTCTGTCTGATTGAATGCATTTTTATCTTGGTGTTGGAGATCAAGACGGATTATCTTGTTTTTGTGTTAAAATTTAGAAATGTTTTATTTCTCCCATTGTCCGATGAAAATGACGTGTGGTGATCCAGTTAGAGTGATTTGGCCAAAGAGCATCTGTCACCATGATGAACCCTACTGAACCAGCCCAGGCATACTGTCCAGTAGGGATGACCATGATGACTAAAACGAGCCCTTCCTCTCTGCTATCAGTATTAACACTGCAGAGAAAGTCTTACTTTTAGTTGTATGCAGATGAGGTGCTCCGAGCACTGAGGGGTCGGCCTATCCCCTCAGAGCACCGCTTCATGTCCGCCTCTCCCAGTAAGGCCTCATGCACACAAAGATTGTTTGGGTCTGCATCATGGCTCGGATACGGACCCATTCATTTTAATGGGGGGCCGCAAAAGATGCAGACAGCACACTATGAGCTGTCCGCATCCGTACTTATGTTCTGCGGCCCCACAAAAAATATAGAACATGCCCTATTCTTGTCCGTATCACAGACATGGATAGGACTGGTCTACTGAGGGACAGACCTTCTGTTTGGCAAAATGTGTAAGGCACAGGGCCGGTATTCGTGTTTTGCGGATTCGTGACTTGCAGATCGCAAAACACAGTGCGGCCGCGTGCATGAGCCCTGAGACTGACGGGTCCAAGCATCCTCACTGCTTTCGATGGCAGACCCTGATATCTTGCCCATGCATCAGGACGCCGAAGATCTCTTGTGTTCTTCACTGCGCATGTGCTGTTAGCTCATGCGCGAGATTTCAGGGCCGGCCATCGGAGCTGTGAGGATGCCTGGCTGGGAGGGAGAAGCGGAGTGAATCGGTGCTCGGAGGCCAGGTCTTCAGTGCTTCGAGCACCTCATTTGCATATAACTAAAAGTAAGAATCTGCATACCTATTACAGAGAGAAAGGGCGCATTGTATAGTCATTTAGCCCTTCAGAATTCTTCTGCATTCTCCATGAGGGCACATATACCGTGTAAGATTGGGGATAAGGGGAGAGTTATCAAATTGGTGTAAAGCAGAACTGGCTTAGTTGTCCATAGCAACCAATCAGATTCCACCTTTCATTTTTCACAGCTCCTTTGAAAAATGAAAGGTGGCACCTGATTGGTTCGTATGGACAATTAATTAATTTATTCGGGATCACTCTATGGCAATGTTTACTAGCTGTATGCTGCTATTTACTTTAGGTTACTGGGTGTGGGGCATTATTTGTAGAAGCACAGAGTGTATGACACTTTTTATGGGACACTATTTTGGGGATGCTGGAAGACGTCTTCATGGCCGTCTGGGCTAGATGGAGAAGAAAAGGTTGAATGAGCGACTACAGTCCGAGAAGGAATTGCCTGTGTGTCTTTGGCTTTAATTTATTCTGTGTGTGACTGAATCTGATCAGTACTGGGTGCAAAATGATGTTATTCTGCAGATTGCCTGTTTGGTATCTGACCAGTATATACCCAGTGTATTCAGTGCCAGTATGGTGGTCATATTGGGAATCATGTAATGTTTTTTCGCTTAGAAATGGCATTGTGGTGCTGTTTAGTCTTGTGACACTACAACGACACTGTATGGTTATTCCGTTGCTGTATGATGGTATTTATTCACCATATTCAGTTACAGTATGGTGATTTTATTGAGTTACTATATGAGGCTATCATTTAGTCACAGTATAGTGGCACTTATTCATTATCATGCCTACAATCAGTGCAGTTTCCAGGTAAAATTTCTGCCCCCTTATGTGCCAGCAGCCCCCCTTATGTCTGTGCCAGCCCAGCAGCCCCCCTTATGTGCCAGGATTGTCATTTTTACATATAAAAAAATAAAAATAAACTTATACTTACCTCCTCCAGGATGCGATGCAGGCCTCTTCCGGCCTGTGTCCCTCGCTGGCTCAGGCGGCACGAAGACATCATTGCGCCGCCTGCAGCTGCCTCTGATAGGCTGCCAGCACTAGGCCGGCAGCCTATCAGAGGAACAGGGAGGGGACACACCTCTCCCTGCCCTGCCGCATTACAGACATTTGTATCGCCGTCCCGAGGACGGCGATACAGATGAGATGACTTTGGAGATGAGTGAGCGCTTCCACAATGGAAGCGCAGCGCACATCTCCTGCTGTGCCCTGCTGACAGCGCCCCAGGTGGCTGCCCTGCCCGCCCGCCCCAAGAAACGGCCCTGCCTATAATAATGATTTTGTTTCAGAACAGCAACATAGGTGAGGATTAATGATAAGCGATAGCTTTATTCATTTTCATTGATTGTCTTTATTAATGCTAGCCAATTATTGCTATGCCCACCCTAAAATTACCAAAGAATGGTCCTTTAAAGGGATTCTGTCACCTAGTTTTCGGTTATAGAGATGCGGACATGCACGGCTAGATTGGCGCTAGCATGTCCGCAATATACCTGTCCTATAGGGCTGTGTGCTTTTATTTAGTTTAAAGCATGAATTTAGAGATATGTAAATGAGCTTTGTAAGGAGCCCAAGGGGCTGTACTAACCTTCCTGGAGCCCAGCACCGCCCCCCTGTGAGGGAGCCCAGCACCACCTGCGTCCTCCGAATCTCCTCCTTTCGTCACAGTCAGATTGCCGTAATCTCGCGATGCGCAGTGCCGGTATAGTGTTCCTTCCCTGTGATGGGAAGGAACTGCGCATGTGACGAAAAGAGGAGATTAGGAGGACACGGGCGGCGCTGGGCTCCTTCACAGAGGGTGTGGCTGGGCACCAAGAAGGTGAGTGCAGCCCCTTGGGCTCCTTACAAAGCTCATTTACATATCACTAAAATCATTTTTTAAACAAAGTAAAAGCACACAGCCCTATAGGACAGGCATATTGCGGACATGCTATTGCCGATCTAGCCGTGCACGTCCGCAGCTCTATAACCAAAAACAAGGTGACAGAATCCCTTTAAAGCAGTGTTCCCCAACCTTTTTTGCACCAAGGACCGGTTTCATGCAAGACAATTTTCACAGGGATCAGAGAGGGGGGGGGGCTAGGGGGGATCTGGTCGGCACTGACTGATTCACGCGCATAACAAAACACAAGGTGCATATTAAAATATATCACACTATGTATGAAGCGGCTGGGGCCAAGGTGACATTATACTGCATGGGGTGGGCCAAATGGTGACATTATACTGCATGGGGCAATAATCCCCCCCCATATAATATCTATTCAGTGTCTGCATGGCATACATAGCTGAGGGCTTGCTGGGCTTTGTAGTGCACTTAAGGCCATAGGTTGCTTCTTTAACTAACTTATTGTATGATGCAAACACAAAGCATCACCTACCTCAGGCAGTGAGAGTGACAACCCCATGACAGCAGCTAGGGCCCACACAGCACATAGGGTGATGCACTGCAGGTAGTCACCAGCCCGAGTAATGTACAGCAAGCCACACTAACCTGAAAACACTACACTTCCCACTGCTCTAAGCCCCGCCCCCAATCCATTCATAGCCAATCAGCATTTGTCTTACCACTAACCAATCAGCGGGTCTGTACATCAGGTGTACCTTAAATAAGCACTGGGATTGGCTGGGAGCAGCTGCCTGAGGGATTGTCATACTGGTATGGAGATTGCCAACTCCTGCATTTCTCCTTGTCTGTATTGCAGCGGATTGGCAAACAGTCATCCAGGGCCCGGTCCTGGGCCGCGGATCGGTGGTTGGGGACCACTGCTTTAAGGAGCATCTGTCAGCAGATTTGTGCCAATGACACTGGCTGACCTGTTACATGTGCGTTTGGCAGCTGAAGACATCCGAGTTGGTCCCATGTTCATATGTGCCCGCATTGCTGAGAAAAACTAAGTTTTAATATATGCAAATGAGCCTCTAGGAGCAACAGGGGTGTTTCCCTTGCTCCAAGAGGCTCTGCTCTCTCTGTAACTGCACTTTGATTGACTTTAGGTGAAGTCATGGCCAGGGGTGATGATATTTCCACTGCCTGGTCCTGTCAGTCAAAAGTGCAAACAGCGTGGCAGTTGCAGAGAGAGCAGAGCCTTGAGGTGTAACAGCAACGCCCCCGTTGCTCCTAGAGGCTCATTAGAATATAATAAAACAGCATTTTTCTCAGGAATGCGGGCACATATGAACATGAGACCAACTCGGATGTCTTCAGCTGCCAAGTGCACATGTAACAGGTCAGCCAGTGTCATAGGTACAAATCGGCTGACAGACGCCCTAATGCAGGGATCTCGCGTGCGCCCGCGACGTCCATGTCAGCTCAGTTTTCATATTTGTTAATGGCCAAGCTGTATTGCGGGTGTTTAGCTTTGGTTTTTGGCCATATTACCACAACATATGGGCCGGTCTAAAGCACTATTCAGCATTTTGAAGAACGTGTGTGACCCGTCCGTGAAAGTAGATAACCGTGTAAGTTCAGGTCCAGCACGGTCCTGGGTTGATGCTGTGACATGAGATGACAGCTAAGCTCTCTGGATTTCATAGAGCAGCATGCTCCCTGGTAATTAGATTTTTATGGCGTTTCTGCTGGCAAAGCGATGCCAGGTATTAACAGCCCCTGTTCCTCTATTTAACCATGGCAGAATAGAGATGGCAAGAGGCAGCTGGAGAGAAAGCTGAGTGGCTGAGGTAGTGAATCTGTGTTAGCGGCTTCTGGTGGAGAGAGATCTGATGCTGCATTATTACTCCTAAATTAGGAGCTGGATCGAGCAGAGTACGTTTTCTGCTATTTTGCTAGTACAGATTTGTAATGAAGTCGCATACTGCCCAGATGCCGAGCAGCAGATTGTATCCGGATTACTGATTTTATTACAGAGCATGGGTTTCTTTGGGAAGGAATTCTGTCATTGTTTGTAAGCTTATATTGTGTGATAACCCTACACATCCTGCTGCATACCAGGCATGTGAGCACCTGTACTAATGTTTGTCTCTATGGACAGCCTTATTATATTGTGGTATAACATAAACTATAACCATATGTGAGATATTGCATCCTTTACATTGGCCACTAGATGTCAGCACCACATGTACGCTCCAGAGTGGCACACAAGAAAATCTCATTTTACAGTACGCTGTTAAACGGAATTTTACATCCGGAGGTTCATTATATTCCTTTGTACTAGATACGATTCTTCCAACTGGTAAAAGGAAATGATAATTTTAGAGATAGTAATGCACAGCCTACTTCATAGAAGTCTGTGGGAAAGGGCTGGGACAAGGGATAGGAAGATGTAGGCACCTGACTAGGGCACCATCCAACTTTAAAAGTGAGGTGGTGCAGTTTATTCAAAATTGTCAATTGTTGTGACAGGGCCAATCAGATGCTTTCCCTCAGTGCAGGAGAGGTTCCCAGCCTGCAGCTGAAGGGTCGGAACGAGGCACAGCGGTGAAAAGTAAGCTGCATTAACGCCACCTGTCCTACAGGGGAAAACTTTAGTACTGCAGGACTCGCACAAGAATTAGATGCCCTCAAACCCATGCAGTGCAAAGTCCGACTCCATTAGTTGTGACAGGTGGGTATACGGAGCCTGCGGTGAAGCTGTACAGCAGCAGCTGAAGGAGGCACTGGACCCCACAAAACAAGAATGCAGGATTATAATATATAATAAATGGCCGCTGGCTTTTTAACAACAGTATATCTCCATTTATTTTTCTAATCCCTTTAAAAAATGTATGCAATGTCATAATATAATATACCATACATAAACTACAAACATCTTTATGTACTTATGGTAATAAAAAACCTCGAGACAATAAAAAATAACCTTAGAATAATAAAAAATTGTGTATTTAATCACTAACATAAAATAATATATAGTCGCGGTCCCTCCACTTGTTACTTGTCACACACTTTTTTGAAATATTTATATTCCACAGCAATATTGAAAGAGTTGGCAAGATATCCTATTGTTATTGACTTGCTTAATGTAGCATTTTTAATTGATTCGGCATAGTCTTGTTGTGACCATATAGTTGTAATTATATAATCTTGTAGTTGCCACTTAGTGGCTTAGTTCCATATATAGCACGCAGTTGTAATGATATAGTCCTATAATTGCTACTTAGCTGCTCGGTTCCATAGATAGCACAATTGTCACGCGTTCTAATCGGGTAAATTATGGTGTTGTCTGCTTACCACCATTGGTTGATATGGTTAGTAGCGGTAAATACATACGTGATCTTCTCAGACCGCTTGTTTCGCTGGTGCTGGCACCTATTTCCTGGCGCATGTGGGTTAGAGGCTTGAAGACGCTGTCTGTGCTCTGTAGATGCCTGAATTACTTCTTGGTATAAGTTCTTGCGCTCTATATATATTACTGTGTTTTCTCAGCAGCATGTTGTATATTCAGCGTTTTTCACGCAACACTGGCCCCATAGAAGTGAATGGGGCTGCGTGAAAAACACATTGCATCAAGCAAATGCGGATGCAATGCGTTTTTCACTGATGATTGCTAAGAGATGTTTCACGTGCTTGAAAACGCATCAATGCGCATTTCCCCCGTGCGATAAAAACTGAACAACGGAATGCAATTGCAAACCAAACTGACTGAACTTGCTTTTGACATGGTGCAAGTTTTTCTAAATGCACCCTGAACGCATCCAGACCTAAGCTGTATCGTTCGTGCAAACTGATGGCATTTGTCAGACGGACAGGATCCGTTTTGCCGGAACACTCGAGCTGGATCCGGCATTAATGCATGTCAATCGGACAAAATCCGGCATTCCGGCAAGTGTTCTGGAATTTTAGCATGCTGCGGTATTATCTCCGTCCTGAAAAGACTGAACTGAAGACATCCTGATGCATCCTGAATGGATTGTTCTCCATTCAGAATGCATTAGGATAAAACTGATCAGTTCTTTTCCGGTATTGAGCCTCTAGGACGGAACTCTATGCCGGAAAAGAATAACGCTAGTGTGAAAGTACTCTAAAAGAGAGTGAATTCCTCAGATCCTCTTCCATCATCACATATAAGAAATCTTATCCTTTGGGAAAACAGATACCTCATACATAGTAGATATATTACCCAGACCACCAGGGTTGTATAGCATATTTATTCATAAATCGGAAATCCATCACATTCCAGCCAGGGAAAAAATTGAGGGGAGTATGTAGTAGAAAGTGAATTGAGGGGAGTATGAGGAGAGCAAAGCTGGTGTTTCAATCCCAAAGTGCCAGGGACTGAGATAGCTGGAAAGAAAGGGAACCATAAAGGGGTTCTCCGGTAATTAAGAAAATTAAAATACTACCGTAAATATTATTTTATTATAAATACATTCCTGAATACCTTTCATAAGGCTTCTTTCACACTGGCGTTTTGCCTTTCCGTTTATGAGATCTGTCATGGGCTCACAAAAGCGGTCCAAAGCGGATCAGTTTTGCCCTAATGCATTCTGAATGGAAAAGGATCCGCTCAGAATGCATCAGTTTGCCTCCAGTCTCCATTACGCTCTGGAGGCGGACACCAAAACGCTGCTTGCAGTGTTTTGGTGTCCGTCTGACGAAACTGAGCCAAACGGATCAGTTATGACACACAATGTAAGTCAATGGGGATAGATCTGTTTTCTATGACACAATATGGCACAATAGAAAACGGATCCGTCCTCCATTGACTTTCAATGGTCTTGGCTATGTTAAAGATAATACAAACGGATCCGTTCTGAACGCAGACGTTTGTATTATCTGAACGGATCCGTCTGTGCAGATCCATGACGGATCCGCACCAAACGAGAGTGTGAAAGTAGCCTTAGTTATAATGGCTTATTTTGTCTCAGGAGCAATCATTAGGAGAAATAAAATGGCCGCCATTCTATTAGTACACACAAAACCTATCCTAATCACACAGCAGGACAAGGTACTTCCCCACAATGAGTCCTTCTGTATGATTAGGACAGGTTTTGTGTGTACTAATAGGATGGCGGCCATTTTATTTCCCCTGATGATTGCTCCCCAGACAAAACAAGCCATTAAAACTAATGAAAAGTATTTGGGAATATATTTATGACAAAGTAATATTTAAGTATTTTCATTTTCTTAATTACCAGAGTACCCCTTTAAAAGTATTTTTGTCTCAAAGTCCTGGACAACCTCTTACCATTTTTGAGGAGTATTTTTAGCCAAGTAGGAGTACAAAATTTGCAGTAATTCAAATAAATAATATGTAGGACTACAGTTGTCACATCTGTGTTAATATTTCACTGCATAGGCAAACAGTTGGTATGCCGGCCATAGGCTCCCATTTTGAAAAAGGTATACTGACATATAGCAGCCTGACAGAGGTCAAGATCACACTCTTTTTGGTCCTCCGTGGGGTGAATTGAGCCCTATAGATAACGTTAGCTTGGACGACAAAAGCTATTCCCAAAATACATGCTAAGCGTAGATCTCTGACGTGATGAAAACAGCGTCTGACGAGCACAACCTCCACAAAAGTAAAAGGCCTTTGCAAAAAAGAAGTTGTCTAATTTAGGAGAATTTATTTGCAAATTCGGGGACTGTAAAAGCATGAAAAAATAAAATAAAACTCCTACTTCTCTATTGGACCCCCGCCATTTCCAGTGGCCTCTATTTCTCTGGTTCTTGTTTACATAGCTGCAGCGGTGACATGCCCGCAAACACACACAACCTCTGTAGCCAGCCACTAATCTCTGTGGTCTTGTGCCATGTAACACTGAAGCCAATGACTGGCTGCAGCATCACCTATGGTTGGGTTGGTGTTGGGGGCTAATCGATGGGTTGTTTTTAGTGTTACAATCCCTGTCTCTTGCCCACATTTTTCCATAACTTGCACAAGCACTTTAAGCATCACACGATGTCCCTGTGTAGTGTCCACATGTCCACGTCCCATCTCTGCGTAAAAGATTTATTTCCTTACAACAAGTAGTAAATCTCACCACACAGCGTCTTGGGAGCTGGCAGTGGACTGGAGCAGTAGAAAGAGGTCACTGAAAAGTGCAGCAGAGTGTGAGGGAGGTGGAGATTCACAGCAATAAGCTGCTCCGCACAGAACTTCCTGACTCTCAGCGTCAGGACCTGGTGGGCACAAGCAACTTGGACACTCTTTACAATGCCCAATTATTCTTAGGTGTGCCCAGTCTTTTACATATCGACTCTTTACAATGCATTTAGAAAACAGACCATTTTAAAGGGGTTGTCCGAGTTATAAAAAATAATAATTTAGCACTCAGAATCTGATATATAACTGAGCTAAGCAAGTTTTATGCAAAAAAAAAAAAGATATTTCCTCATTTCCCTGGTTCTTTTCTGGCCCTTTATTTACATGCAATATAAACAACCTCTGCCCCTCCCCCTGCACTGCTAAGGGAGTGAATACAAGAGCTGCCCTGAGTGACATGTCTGACTGCTGGGAGAATCAGCAGCATGATGTATGTGTAGGACTACAAGTCCAATCTGTATAATGACACTGCTAAGGGAGTGAATACAAGAGCTGCCCTGAGTGCTGGGAGAATCAACAGCAACTTGTAAGTGTAGAACTACAAGTCCCACCTTTATAATGACATTGCTAATACACATAGGATCTTCCCCCTACCTTCTTGTGCAATGTTCTCTCTAGTCTGTCAGATCTTGTGCCCAGAATTGTCTCCTCACTGCCTGCTGGAGTGAAGTGGTTAAGAATCTTAGGAGAGAGAGAGAGCAGCCCGGCAGTGAAGGGGGCGTGGCCAGCACAGTGACGTCTCGTTTACAGGCTTGTAAACGACCTTTATCAGAGCAGGGAGAGAAGCTGACATCACAGGTAATGTGACCCTCAGTGAAATCTGAGAAACCAGCCAAGAAAGCTTTTACATTTGCTTAGTTAGGAGCATAGAAAGAACAAAAAAATAACTCGGACAACCCCTTTAAGAGCTAGTACAGTGACCCACTGGGAATCTGCCCGGCAGTCCGAGCCTGGCGCACTGTGCTCATTAACAGTAGGGAAAGTCTTGTGCGTATTAATGCACATGAGACTTTTTTAGGGAGTAAAATTGCCTGTACAGGCATCTGTAATGCTTGTAAGTCATTATTGCGACATCTGCTGCCCTGACCTCGCATGTCCCTAAATACAGTTTTGCTTGACTCCTTGGTGTTTTACATTGGTGTCATTTGACCTCTGTGGGTCAGCAATCTACTGAACAGAGAGTATTCCAAGAGGTAGAAGCCTGTTGGTTCCCCTGCAGCGGAGTCCAGATCCCTGGATATGGGTTAACGCAGGCATCCTCAAACTGCGGCCCTCCAGCTGTTGCAAAACTACAACTCCTAGCATGCCCGAACAGCCTACAGGTATCATCCTACAGCAGGGCATTGTGGGAGTTGTAGTTTTACAACAGCTGGAGGGCCGTAGTTTGAGGATGCCTGGGTTAAAGGGTGAAGACCAGGGGACCATTGGATAACACCCTTAGGAGTATCACCAAATCAAATCTGTTCAGTAGACATAGTGGTTCCACATCTGCCGGTAGGCCAACGAATAAAATAAAAAATAATTGTTTTTTATTATAAAGGCAATTTCAGGATATGTTCTTTGAACTTTAATTTTGGGAAACAGCAGTGTGCACGGCCTTTAGTTACAATGCCTGGAACTGTGCTGCATATGCTAAGTAGTGACATACTGGTCATGTCTGCAGACAGAACTGGAAGACAACGTTAGGGTTTATCCGGGAATAAGTAACTTTTCACTGTTTCTATGGAAAGAATAAAACTTACCTACTTCCCGTTAGTCCGGGCCTGCATCCCAGCTCTGGTGTGTCCATTTTCCAGTCCATCGCTTGTTTAATTCATCCCTGGTGTCTTTCAGTGGTGGTGTCACGGATGGTGTTGCAGAAAACTAGATGACACAAATGAAGATCCGACTGACTTGATCCAAAACTAAGGAACATAAGGGTGAGCCCTATTAAAGCCCTAGCACTCTCCCTGACTTCTCAGCCCGTGCAAAAATCTCTATGATAGATAATCGCATGCCCTCGTGCCTCGACTGTATGACACCTGAACACCCTATAATAGTGAGGGGACACGACCACTGGCTCCCTACACTTAATGCGGAGGGAGTCAGGGTCACCTAGGATCAAGCAAACAGGAAAACACAAATAAATGAACAGACTTATCTGTAGAAGCATCAGTTGCAGCATCCAGCATGCACACACTCCAGGAAGTTGTATAAACCGCAAAGTGATGCAGTATGGGAGGGGATTTAAAGGGATGCAATCAGTGCAACTAGATGACCGCTGAGAGAGGGAAACGAGATGACAAAACAAAAGCAAAACAAAAGAACCTCAAGCAGGAGGTTCTGAAGAACGTCTGTCAGAGCTTCTCAGATGTCTGGCGATGACAGTACCCCTCCTTCTACGAGTGGACTCCGGACACTCAGAGCCCACCTTCTCAGGATGGGACCTATGGAAAGCCCTGATGAGACGAGTGGCCTTAATGTCCGTCACTGGGACCCACATCCTCTCCTCAGGACCATAACCCTCCCAATGAACGAGGTACTGGAGAGAACCGCGACAACACGAGAATCCACAATCCTAGAGACCTGAAATTCAAGATTACCATCATCAACCACAATCGGAGGAGGAGGCAAAGAGGAGGGTACAATGGGTTGGACATAAGGTTTTAATAGGGACTTATGAAAAACATTATGGATAATCCAAGTCTGAGGAAGATCAAAACGGTTGGCAACAGGATTGATGACGGACAAGATTTTGTAAGGCCCAATAAACTTAGGACCCAACTTCCAGGAGGGAACCTTCAATTTGATATTCTTAGTAGACCTCTGAAACAGATGTCGTGAGGCAATTCTCTCTGCAAAAGTCACTCCAACCATTTATTTGCCTCGCTTGCCAATCAATGGTGGGGGTTATGTTTAGTGAGCCAGGGTAGCCCCAACACTAGAGGAGTAGGCAACCCGCTTAGGACGAAACATGACACATCCTCAACATGAGTATCACTCACAATCAAACGGATATTGTGAACTATGCCCTTTAACGATTTCTGAGAAAGTGGAGCGGAATCAATAGCAAAAACAGGTATATCCTTTCCCAAAGTGCATACCTGGAAACCATGTGTTATGGCAAATTGATTATCAATGAGATTGACAGCTGCTCCACTATCTACAAAAATCTCACAAAAAATGTTCTTGCTCTCTAGCGCCATCCTGGCAGGTAGGACAAAACGGGAACTACAAGCAAACGGAAAACCTTCAATTTCCGCATCAACCTTGCCAATAGTAACAGATGTAACGTTTTTAGAGGATTTTTTTGTTTTTGTTTCTTTATTACTCTCAAAAAACTGCCTGAATCTCCTAGAGGGACAAACATTTGCCAAATGATTTATACCTCCACAACAGAAACAAACCCTCCTCTGAGAGCTGAATCTTCTATTGTCAGAGGCAAGCAAACCCAGCTGCATCGGTTCCTGCTCAGAGGGGATTGAGAGAGACCGAGACCCCTGTGCACTGAATGAGACCGCCACACTGTCCTTAGACTGAGTATGACAGGAAGGAGTGATCTCTCCTCTCTCTCTAAGACGCCTGTCAATACGAACGGCCCGAGACATGGTGGATTCCAAGGAGGTAGGTCTCTCATGAAAGGCAAATGCATCTTTCAATCCCTCTGAAAGACCATGGCAAAATTGACTTCGGAGTGCAGCATCATTCCAACCAGTATCAGCTGCCCATCTCCGAAATTCTGAACAGTATAACTCTGCGGACTGTTTACCCTGGCATAAAAGACGCAGTCTAGATTCATCCAGAGCAATACGATCCGGGTCATCATATATCTGACCCAGGGCTACAAAAAATTCATCCACGGATCAGAGGGGCCGTGCCCCCACCGGTAGTTAAAAGGCCCAAGACTGAGCGTTATCCCTGAGCAGCGACATGATGATCCCCACCCTCTGCTCCTCATCACCAGAGGAATGGGGAAGTAGGTGAAAATGGAGTTTGCAAGCCTATTTAAAACGAACAAAATTCTCACTACCCCCGGAGAACGTATCCGGAAGCGAGATCTTAGGCTCAGAACAAACTCCATGAACGCAAGCTGAACCGGTCACCTGAAACTGAGATACAGTTTTACGGAGATCTGCTACCTCTAGTGAAAGAATGTATTGTATTGGAAAACAGAATTGTGATGGCACACTCACATTTGGTTGGATAAATAGTATTTATTAGTTACAGTTAGGTATTCGATTGGCTTATTTAATTATATTTTTAATTTTTAATTGTTTATATGTATAAAAAATTATCTGGACATATGTTAAAAGATATAATAAAAATGAGAGAAATAGGTAAAAGAAAAAATAAATAAAAATAAAGTTGTATCTGGTGTTCAGAATATTGAAAGAGTCTATTCAATGAGTCCTGGAATATAGAGTCATATAGTTGGGATGTTTTTCTGGAGTATTTGTATTCTTCAGTCCATGTACAGTGACCTTGTAAGTAAAAGGTAATCCAGTATGTTTTTGATGCAAAAGTAATCGTGAAAATAGTAGAAAAGCGTGAAAAAAAAGGAAATAAGATGAGAAAATAGTGCAAAATTGGTGCTGGTTCACTCAAATATATATTGTGCACGATAAAAAAATATAATAAAAAATTGGATAATCAGTACTGATTATAGAATATAATGGTGTGAGTGATATTAAGAACAATGTCAGATATTTACTGGTAGGGAATCTGCATTGCTTGTTCTTCTACTCGTTGGATTCACCAATATTGGAACATCCGCCCTTTAATGGTAGAGACGGTACCTTGCTGGTAATATATATAGAATATATATAGAAGTAGTCTTTTATATATTATATAGTTTCCCGGTGCAGTCTATTCATATATTCGTCCCGTTTAATGGAATACTTAGTAATTAGAAGGTTGTACTTTACCCCTCTTCTTCCGTTCCGGTGTACTCCTTTGTGCAAGGACCTGCGTGGCGTCCCACGTGATCTCTCGCCTTACCATGTGATGCTGCACGTGATGATGATGCGGGTCAACGTCACACGGTGATGTGGTTCCTGATTGGCCAATCTCTAGTGAAAGACCCTGCATACGTTCAGTCAAGAGTGAAACCGGATCCATGCTTAAGACGGTTTCGGTGGTTTATAATGTCACGGATGGTGTTGCAGAAAACTAGATGACACAAATAAAGATCCGACTGACTTGATCCAAAACTAAGGAACATAAGGGTGAGCCCTATTAAAGCCCTAGCACTCTCCCTGACTTCTCAGCCCATGCAAAAATCTCTATGATAGATAATTGCATGCCCTTGTGCCTCGACTGTATGACACCTGCACACCCTATAATAGTGAGGGGACACGACCACCGGCTCCCTACACTTAATACGGAGGGAGTCAGGGTCACCTAGGATCAAGCAAACAGGAAAACACAAATAAATGAACAGACTTATCTGTAGAAGCATCAGTTGCAGCATCCAGCATACACACAGTCCAGGAAGTTGTATAAACCGCAAAGTGATGCAGTATGGGAGGGGATTTAAAGGGATGCAATCAGTGCAACTAGATGACAGCTGAGAGAGGGAAACAAGATGACAAAACGAAAGCAAAACAAAAGAACCTCAAGCAGGAAGTTCTGAAGAACGTCTGTCAGAGCTTCTCAGATGTCTGGCGGTGACAGGTGGTGTGTCTCGTGTGGACTCGTCACTGCTGAATACAGTCATTGGCTGCAGCAGAGCAGATGATCATATCCATGCTGTAGAGGAAGTAAACAAATTGCGGTAGACACACGGGACCCAGTGCGCAAAGGAAGCCGAACTCTCGTGCATAAGTCTCGCAGCGAAGGGGCAGTGAAGTAGGCGTGGTTACCGTGACTTAAAGCAAGGAGGCTGCTGCCCCCTTGATTTTAAGCATGTGTTGAGAAGCGCGCCAGGCAGGGGATAAAACAACATTTTCAGTACTTTACTGCATCTGCCTTCAGGAAGAAAGGCATCATCAGAAACACACTGCGGGGCTACACGCAGGTACTGCTGGCGGCTTGGGATGGTTTTGGGAGGTGACAGGTTCCCTTTAAGGCAAGCATTGAATACAGCAGATACACTTTTTTCATGTTTCTTTTATTCTCATTTAGACTTTTAGACTTGCACATGATTGTCTGCTGTTAGGGGACAAACTTTCCTAGCTTTCCTATATTTCTTACAATTATTAAGTGTACAGTGTTTTCCAGTTATTAACTGCATAATACATTGCTAATTTACTTCCAGGAATTATGAAAATTTCTAGGATTTCAGAAATTGTATTCCAATTAATATGGTGTAAGTTATATCTGAGTACCCTGATTACCGTATTTTTCACCCTATAAGATGCATCTGCCCATAAGCTGCACTTAGGTTTTATTGGAGGGAAATAAGAAGAAAATATTTTTCATCAGACCTCAACTCAGACCCCCTAAGTTCATAAGCCCCCCAATCAGACCTCAGATCACAGCCCCAATGTGAATAAGAACCCCCCATTAAGACCCCCAATGTGAATGTTGAGATCAGACTCCCAATGTGAATGACACCCCAAGCAGACCTCAGATCAGAGACCCAATGTGAATTCCCCCCCAAGCAGACCTCAGAGACCGATGTCAGTGACCCCACAAGCAGATCAGAGCCCCAATGTGAATCCCCCCCCCCCCCAAGCAGACCTCAGAGACAGATGTCAGTGACCCCACAAGCAGACCTCAGATCAGAGCCTGCTGCGAATGACACCCCAAGCAGACCTCAGATCAGACCCCCAGGTTAAGAGCAAACATTAAAAAACAATTACCTCTCCTGCCACCACCACCACTAGCGCTCCTTATATCCACACTCTTCTAATTCAGCCGGCTGCGTTCTGTGCTCTGACCCGACTCTCAACGCGTGAGTCTCAGAGCGCCAACGTCCTCAGACTGTTCGCAGACACAACACAGTGAGTAGCCGAGGAACAGGAAGCGGTGAGTACAGAGTCCAGAGAGCACTGCGGTCACTGCTTCCCAGTCCTCCTGTACTATTATTCACCCCATAAGACTCACTGACATCCCCCACACACTTTGAGGGGGAGGGGGAAGTGAATCGTATAGGGTGAAAAAGAGGGTACTTACATAATAGTGAGAAGAAGCCTGATGTGACCATCTATGAAGGAGTCCGAGTCAAAGCTTTGGCTTACTGGCCCCTGCATATAGTAATATATATTTTTTGCATCTGAACTAGATGGTTTTGTGCGCAGCCTGACTGGAGTACAGAAGACAATTAGATGTGCTGCTTTGTGACAATCTGTCTGGTGCATTTTGTTATTTTGCCCCCCTGCAGCTCTCAGCATGGTAATTAAATTCACTTGCCAGGTATAAACTGTTTATTGCGGTATTCAAGCACTGCACTGGTTAAATTAATTGTCTCTTTTTACTTTCTATTGTACCCCCCCATGGTATGTGTGTAATCATTGTAGCAGGGAGGCAAAACCAGTGGCCAATTTGTAGCTCGGAGTGACAGAAATGCCAGAGGCAGCCTTGGCTAATTGCTTTCTTGGTTTTCCTAGTATATGTCACATTATCTGCATCCCCTTGGAGGGTGGAGATGTCTTCAGAATGAATATAGCCCTCTTTAGACAAGTTGCTGATACTGTTATTGATGCTTCACTGGTTCCTTCCATTTCCTTTAGTAACAAATTCCCTCAATACAAGCTATCAGATTGTCATCTCCAAGTAATAGGAATGAAGACACTAAAGAGATGTAGCGGGATACTTATTTCTGATCTGTTTTTTGTGAAGTGTCAGAAGTTACTTGTGAATATTTCAAATGGGCGACATCTGTGTTAAAAATACGTGTCCATATGTATTTCATCAGAAACACTCAGAACCCCAGTGACTTTTGGTGTTACATTGATGAATAATGGATTTACTTGCTATTATATCATTATTGTGAACAATGGCAGTACACAGAAGAAGCACCGAAAGGTGACAGGAACCAAATTAGGATGGCAAACGGATGAAGGAGGTGGAATCTTGCAGTGGAGCAGGCAGAATATGGTGATGGTATACAGGGATCTCTTGCCTGATTCTCACTAACTTTGTTTGAGACAGGTACAATGCAAGTGCCCTACACCTGATTCTAGTTCTGCTGTCAACTTGCTTAGGGCTCATGCACACGACCATATGTATTTTGCAGTCCGCAAAACAAAAAAGATGACATCCGTGTGATGTCCGCGTTGAATCAGTTTCCATTGTAACAATGCCTGTCCTTAAATTAATGGTTCCGCATACGGGCACGGACAAAAAATACATTTATGTGTGTGAGCCCTAGTCGGATGTTTGCTTTTTGATTGTTATGCCTTTACATTCTTTTTTTCCGTGCCTCTTTGCCAGGTATAGTGCGTACTATATGCAGTTGTGTACAGTTATGGCACAGGTTTATATTGGATATGATTTAGTGTAGGGTTGTTGCGATACCAACATTTTGATTAGATTTCAATACCATAAAAAAGTATTGCGATACTCGATACCATTCGATACCACGCGAAAAAAATAAACTACCAAAAAAGCAGTGTGCATTCCGCATTTTATGGAACGTCCGGCCCATAATCAAACAGTCCAATCCTATTTTTTTGGGGGGACAAGGTGACGAAAAAATGGCGAATCGCGCTTTTTTTTTTCCGGTTATGGCGTTCACTGCATAGGAGATTTTTTATATTTTAATAGTTTGGACTTTTTAGGGCGTGGCAATATGTAATATGTTTATTTATTGTTTATATATTTTATATGTAAAATTGGGAATGGGGTGATTTAAACTTAATATTTTAGTGTTTTATTTTTTAAACTGTTTTTTACTTTTTATTTAATAACTATTAGCCCCCTTACGGGCTAGAGCCTGGGATCTTTTCATCCCTTGTCCTATTCACCCTAATAGAGCTCTATTAGGGTGAATAGGACTTCACACTCTCCCTGCTACCCTGTGCTTTGTGCACACAGCAGCAGGGCGCTCACCATGGCAGCCAGGGCTTCAGTAGCGTCCTGGCTGCCATGCTAACCGATCGGAGACCCAGGATTACACTGCTGGGGCTCCGATCAAAAGCTGCCACTGCACCACCAATGAGGAGGAGGGGACCCTGTGGCCACTGCCACCAATGCTTTTAGTACTGGGGGAAGGGGGGGGCACACTGCGCCACCAATAAAGATAAGTAAACTTTTAATACAAATACAGGAGGTGGGTGCCGGCGGCAGAATCACACCTGAGGGGTTAACTGCCGCGGATCGCAGCGCCCTGTCATAGAGGTCGGTTGCCGGCTATGCGATTCTGCCGCCAGGACCCGCCTCCTGTATTTGTATTAATGGGTTAGTTATCATCATTGGTGGCGCAGTGGCCACAGCCCCTCCCCTCCTCCGCCCTCTCTCTTCTTATTGGCAGCAGCGGCACAGGGGGGAGGGAGCGACTCTTTCTCCCCTGTCCTGCTGAGGAGAACATGGCGCGCGCTGAAAGCAGCGTGCGCCATGTTCTCTGATACTAGGCTCCCGTTATCGAATCGATAACGGTACAAAAGTATCGATTGGGTATCGATAATTCGATAACTGCTACAAACCTAATGTAGTGAGAAGCTGGAAAAAAATTCCAGATGGGGTAGAACTGGAAAAAATGTCACCATAGTTTTATGGGTTTTATTTTTACAGCATTCCCTGTCAAGTAAAACAGATGTTACCTTTATTCTGTAACACATTTATATATTTTTTATAGTTTTTCTTTTGTTTTAATACTTTGAAAAACATTTTTTTATCTTTACATTGCTATTTTCTGACCCCCCATAACTTTTTTTAGTTATGTATATGGAAGCCCTCTCTGCCCCTCTTTGACAATCTCCTATATCAAACCCACTTTCAAATGGTCTACCACAGTGCCCTGAGGAAACATAAACTACAAAGACCAATAACTCATTTTAGAAAACTCATTGCCTCTCCAATTCTTAAACACAAGAATGTCTCTACTTTATAAGCGCTGCTGGGAGGTCAGGGGAGAGATAGTAAGCCACCTTTCTTGGTGGAATGGGGGAAAGAATTGGGCTTGGTGTTAACAGACGAGGAGAGCGTTGGCAGCATCTCACGGCTTTTCACCTTGCATTCTCATTCAGGAAGGACACTATAAGCTACTCTCTAGATGGTATAGAACACCCGAGTTCCTGTATAGGAGGGGGTTATCTGACTCGGCACAATGCTGGAGATGTGGGGGCGATGTGTGTTCACTATCACATATTTGGTGGAATTGCCCTGTGATCCTCCCCTTTTGGGACGGAGACTCACATGCCCTGATTTTCAGATTTCACTAGATATGATAGTCTTAGCAAAACCTAACAAGTTGTATAAACCTTTCAGAATAGATATTACTACACACCTATTGGCCGCCACATCCAGCCTTTGCATTGGGTGAATGTGGGTCCCCCTTCTGTGCAGGAATGGATTCTGAAGGCTAATCAGATCTGCTCATTTAAGGAAGTGTCCAGCTGGGTCAGCAGATCCCATGATAGGTTTCTCAATGTGTGGAAGCCATGGAGTGATATCGCCTGTTCTCTCTGAGCCTAACCCTAAGTTCACACCTGAGCGTTTTACAGCGCGTTCAAACGCGCTGTAAAACGCTCAACACATGAAAACCAATGCTTCCCTATGGGAATGGTTCTCACCTGGGCGTTTTACACCGCGTACGATCGCGCTGTAAAACGCCCGACGCATAATCAAGTTCTTGAGCTTCTTTGGGGCGTTTTGACGCGCGTTTGTGGCCATAGGACACTGCAGTCAATCACACAAACGCGCGTCAAACGCGCGTTTACTATTACAAAAAACGCGCATAAAAACGCGCGACAAAAACACGCGTAAAACGTGCGTTTGAGAAACGCTCAGGTGTGAAAGCAGGGTAACAGAGACCCCATTCCTCATTCAGACCGATTCAGCGTGTATATGAGCCCAGGAGATAACTCATTTGACGTGCCCATATACTAGAGGTGGCACCATGTTTAAAGCACAGACTTCTGACATTTGCTTTTTTTTTTGTGGGGCAAGCAGTAGCCTTTATTAATACCATTTTCAGGTATGCATGAATTCTTGATCATTTTGTGGTCAGTATTTTTGGGAGACAAATTGACCCCCAAAAAACAGCAATTTAGGCAAGTTGATTAGTTTTTCTTTTACAGGACAGATAATTAGTTATTTTAATAGTTCACCATTTTCAGAAGTGGTTATACTAATTATGTTTTTTTTTTATCTGTAAAATGGTTGAGGGGTGGTTGGAATTTTAATTCGTTTGTGTTTTTCTATAAATATATAATATATATTTTACTTTATTTTTATTTTTATGTATTGTTAGCCCCCTAGGGGGCATGAACATGCATTCATTGAAGTGCTTATACCATAAACTGCAATAAAATACTATGACTCTGGATATTGAATGTAGTGGTCATGCCATGTTACTGCAGCTCAGCTTCAAGTGACTGGTTGCAATGACTTGGGTGGTACGCCTCTGCTGCAGGAAAATCAACTAAGACTGACAAACGTCTCACAAAACTTAAAGGGGTTAAGGATAAGGAATAAGAGTTTGATCTCCTGGGGGGTCTGACTGCTGGGACCCCCAGTGATCACAAGAGTGGGGGTCCGCAAGTGCCACTGAACTGGCCCGTGAGAATGTAGTTCTACATCCACTTCTCCTTTCACTTCTATGGGACTTCCAGGAACTCTGTACTTGGGAGTCCTATAGAAGTGAAAGGGGCGGTGGACATATCACTGCTGCAGTCTCATGGTGCAGTTAAAGAATAAGTGTTATTAGTGGCACAACCCCTTTAACCTCTTCAGGACACAGGGCGTACCGGTATGCCCTGATGTCCTGGTACGTAAGGACACAAGGCGTACGGGTACGTCCTGTGTATCTCCGATCACCGCTGCCCGGCGGGCGATGATCGGAACCCGGTGCCTGCTCAAATCATTAAGCAGGCACCTTGGCTAAATGTGCGGGGGGGTCCCGTCAATTCAGACCTGCGGATTGCGGCGGCGATCGGCGGTGCCATCGGGTCCCCATGCGGCTGCATGGAAGGCAACGCAATGCCTAAGGAAGGCATACATATTAGGCATCGCCGCGTCCGTATCTACTGGCTCTATAAAAATATCGCATGACCTAACCCCTCAAAATAAGAACTGTGCTAAATAAACAATTTTTTGTCACCTTACATCACAAAAAGTGTAATAGCAAGCGATCAAAAAGTCATATGCACCCCAAAATAGTGCCAATCAAACCGTCATCTCATCCCGCAAAAAATGAGACCCTACCTAAGATAATCGCCCAAAAACTGAAAAAACGATGGCTCTCAGAATATGGAGACACTAAAACATGATTTTTTTTTTTGTTTCAAAAATGATATTATTGTGTAAAACTTACATAAATAAAAAAAAGTATACATATTAGGTATCGCCGTGTCCGTATCGACCAGCTCTATAAAAATATCACATGACCTAACCCCTCAGATGAACACCGTAAAAATTTTTAAATAAAAACTGCTAAATAAACCATTTTTTGTCACCTTGCATCACAAAAAGTATAATAGCAAGCGATCAAAAAGTCACACGCACCCCAAAATAGTGTCAATAAAACCGTCATCTCATCCCGCAAAAATCATACCCTACCCAAGGTAATCGCCCAAAAACTGAAAAAATTATGGCTCTCAGACTTTGGAAACACTAAAACATGATTTTTTTTTGCTTCAAAAATGAAATCATTGTGTAAAACTTACATAAATAAAAAAAAGTATACATATTAGGTATCGCAGCTTCCATAATAACCTTCTCTATAAAAATATCACATGACCTAACCGCTCAGGTGAATACCGTAAAAAAATAAAAATAAAAACTGTGTAAAAAAGCCCTTTTTTTTCACCTTACATCACAAAAAGTGTAATAGCAAGCGATCAAAAAGTGACACGCACCCCAAAATAGTGCCAATAAAGCCGTCATCTCAACCCGCAAAAATCATACCCTACCCAAGGTTAATCGCCCAAAAACTGAAAAAATTATGGCTCTCGGACTATGGGAACACTAAAACATGATTTTTTTTGTTTCAAAAAAGAAATCATTGTGTAAAACTTACATAAATAAAAAAAGTATACATATTAGGTATCGCCGTATCCGTGACAACCTGGTCTATACAAATATCACATGATCTAACCTGTCAGATGAATGTTGTAAATAACAAAAAATAAAAACGGTACCAAAACAGCTATTTCTTGTTACCTTTCCTCACAAAAAGTGTAATGTAGAGCAACCAAAAATCATATGTATCCTAAACTAGTACCAACAGTACTGCCACCCTATCCCGTAGTTTCTAAAATGGGGTCACTTTTTTGGAGTTTCTACTCTAGGGGTGCATCAGGGGGGCTTCAAATGGGACATGGTGTAAAACAAAAACAGTCCAGCAAAATCTGCCTTTCCTTCTGCGCCCTGCCATGTGCCCGTACAGCAGTTTACGACCACATATGGGGTGTTTCTGTAAACTACAGAATCAGGGCCATAAATATTGAGTTTTGTTTGGCTGTTAACCCTTGCTTTGTTACTGTAAAAAATGGATAAAAATAGAAAATTTGCAAAAATAAATAAATTTTTAAATTGTATCTCTATTTTCCATTAATTCTTGTGGAACACCTACAGGGTTAACAACGTTTTTAAAATCTGTTTTGAATACCTTGAGGAGTGTAGTTTCTTAGATGGGGTCACTTTTATGGAGTTTCTACTCTAGGGGTGCATCAGGAGGGCTTCAAATGGGACATAAATGGGTGTAAAAAAAAAAACAGTCCAGCAAAACCTGCCTTCCAAAAACCGTATGGCATTCCTTCCCTTCTGCGCCCTGCCGTACAGCGGTTTATAACCACATATGGGATGTTTCTGTAAACTACAGAATCAGGGCCATAAATATTGAGTTTGGTTTGGCTGTTAACCCTTGCTTTGTAACTGAAAAAAATTATTAAAATGGAAAATCTGCCAAAAAAAGAAATTTTGAAATTGTATCTCTATTTTTCATAAATTTTTGTGGAACACCTAAAGGGTTAACAAAGTTTGTAAAATCAGTTTTGAATACCTTGAGGCGTGTAGTTTATAGAATGGGGTCATTTTTGGGTGGTTTCTATTATGTAAGCCTCGCAAAGTGACTTCAGACCTGAACTGGTCCCTAAAAGTTTGGTTTTTGAAAATTTCTGAAAAATTTCAAGATTTACTTCTAAGCCTTGTAAGGGCTGTTTCACACGAGCGGATGCCGTGCGTGGCATCTGCTCCGTGAAAGAGTGCCAAGACCCGATGCAGACTGCAGAGGCACGGAGCATTAACATGACTGATAATGCTCCGTGCCTCTCCGTGATCTCTTTACTACAAAATCACAGTTGTCACTGTGATTTCGTAGTAAAGAGATCACAGTGAGGCACGGAGCATTATCAGTCATGTTAATGCTCCGTGCCTCTGCAGTCTGCATCGGGTCTTGGCACTCTTTCACGGAGCAGATGCCACGCACGGCATCCGCTCGTGTGAAACAGCCCTAACATCCCCAAAAAATAAAATATAATTCCCAAAATGATCCAAACATGAAATAGACATATGGGGTATGTAAATTAATAACTATTTTTGGAGTTATTACTATGTATTGTAGAAGTAGAGAAATTGAAAGATAGAAATTTGCTAATTTTTCAAAAATTTTGGTAAATTTAGTATTTTTTTTATAAATAAAAATAAATAAATTTTGACTCAATTTTACCAGTGTCATGAAGTACAGTATGTGATGAAAAAACAATCTCAGAATGGCCTGGCTAAGTAAAAGCGTTTTAAAGTTATCACCACATAAAGTGACACTGGTCAGATTTGCAAAAAATGGCCTGGTCCTTAAGGTGAAATAAGGCTGTGTCCTGAAGGGGTTAATAAAGCACAAGTTCATCTCATGTCAAAAACTCTTGGGATTACTGGACCTGGCCGGTGGACATAGTGGAAGAAACTCCTCGGTTGTTCATACTGATTAAGGGCTCATGCACATAACCGTTGGATGTTTAGCGGTCTGCAAAAAATCCCAGAAAACTGGCTGCATTCTGTGTTTTGTGGAACGGAACAACCGGCTCCTAATAGAACAGTCCTATCCATTATGCGGCTAATAATAGGACATGTTGTATTTTTTTTTGCGGAACAGCCATGCACACATACAGACATTGAATGCACACAGAGTCCTTTCTGTTTTTTTTGTGGCCCCTTTGAAGTGAACGGTTCTGCATAAGGGCTGACAAAAAAAAAAACAGACACGTAAAAATAATTTTTTTGAGTGCATGAGCCCTAAGTGTCTCATTGATAGGGCCACTTATCCTACAGAGAATGCTGAAGCTGAATATACTACAGTATATGTAAATTGCTCTGTGTGCTAATAAGAGCACATTAGAATAACTGTTCTAATGGTTTATATAATTGCAGTCTACTCAGATGAATGTTTATCTTCACAGGGAAATTAGTGTTGTCATCAATTTTACGCATCTGATTTGCTGTGATCAGAGCTCTTCTTTAATATCCTATGATTTTTGATGATTCTCATTATGTTGAGATTTAATCAAACACCTTCAGCAATTGTCTACTGGTTAAAAAAATAAAACATGAAAAATAAATGTCCAAATGGCTTTTTCGAGATGGTTGTAGATAAGATGTGTACCTTGCTGTTTATTTTGTAACCTCTTATATGTAAAAAAAAAAAAAAAAAAATATATATATATATTTTTTTTTTCTCCTTTCCAAGGGCCATAACTTTTTTACTTTTCCATTAACATAGCCATATGAGGGTTTGTTTTTTTGCAGGATAATTTATATTTTATAGTATAAATGTGGCGCACAGGATCCCACACTGACCAAATAGAGGTGCACTCAGTGAAGTGGACTCACCCTGTCCACTCAAAATGAACTGAGAAATGTAATAAAAGAACTGGGCACTCTCAAGGTATTGGAACCATACAGAAATGTATTACTCTATAAGACAATTGGTAAAACAACACAAAGGAGGGATTGGGCCCTCCTGTTGGCACTCTTAAGGATGTGCAGGGGCGGACTGGGCCGGGGGGCAGGGGGGCAATTGCCCCCCGGGCCTCTGTTGCCTTACTGTCCCGGCCGGCCGGCCCCGAATCAGACTGTCACAGTCACTAAGGGCACTTCCCCCGCCGCCGCTGTTACTAATACTACTTACCTGCTGCTGCGGAGGGAGAAGGGGAGGTGTGCTGCCGGCAGCCTATCAGAGAGGCCGCCCGACCGGCGCAGGCAGCGCGATGACGTCATCGCATCCGCCTGACTAAGCCGCTGCGCTGCCGTAAAGACATCAGCAGCACTGGAGGCGGGACGGGGGTGCTTCAGTGAAGGTGCGGTAAGTATAAGTCTGACTGAGACTCTATTTATTATTATTTTTTTGTCATTTCTGTCTCTGATAGGGGCCCTATCTGGCTACTGGCACATTATAGGGGGGGGTCCTATCTGGCTACTGACACATTATAGGGGGGGTTTCTATCTGGCTATTGACACATTATAGGGGGGTTCCTATCTGGCTACTGACACATTATAGGGGGGGTTCCTATCTGGCTACTGGCACATTATAGGGGGGGGGGCCCTATCTGGCTACTGGCACATTATAGGGGGGGGCCCCATCTGGCTACTGGCACATTATAGGGGGGGCCCTATCTGGCTACTGGCACATTATAGGGGGGGGTTCCTATCTGGCTACTGGCACATTATAGGGGGGGGTTCCTATCTGGCTACTGGCACATTATAGGGGGGGTTCCTATCTGGCTACTGGCACATTATAGGGGGGTTCCTATCTGGCTACTGGCACATTATAGGGGGGGTTCCTATCTGGCTACTGGCACATTATAGGGGGGGTTCCTATCTGGCTACTGGCACATTATAGGGGGGGCCCTATCTGGCTACTGGCACATTATAGGGTGGGCCTATGGCTACTGGCACATTATAGGGTGGGCCTATGGCTACTGGCACATTATAGGGGGGGGCTATGGCTACTGGCACATTATAGGGGGGGCTATGGCTACTGGCACATTATAGGGGGGGGGCTATGGCTACTGGCACATTATAGGGGGAGCCTATGGCTACTGGCACATTATAGGGAGGGCCTATGGCTACTGGCACATTATAGGGGGGCCTATGGGTCCTGGCACATTATAGGGGGGCTATTGGCTACTGGCACATTATAGGAAGCACTATGGGGACATTAGCTCAATTGAGGACATTACAAGGGGGTATTTTTTGCACTATTATAAGGAGAATTATTTCTACTGGGGGGGGGGGGGGGCATTATGGTGGGCTTTATTACTCCCCCATGGTCTGAGCCCCCTAGTAGCAGCACCAGCCTCTCCCTGCTCTGCTATCCCTCTGCCCCTTCTCCAAATCCTTATTATGAAATTTTTCTCATTAGGATAAAACACATCAGCTCCGCCGAACCCCCGGCCAAAGTGTGGAGGTGTCCGAGATCCCCAAGGGCCAAGCCAAGTAACTGTAAGTTTTCATATGAAATATGTTTGTTATACACATATAGCATACACTGTGCCCCACAATATACAGTTTCTTCTGCAAAAGTCATCAAGTGTCATGGGGGGGGGACACAGAGCAGCACCCAGCGGGGTGGAGAGAATACACGGATGCAACACTGTATCAGCCAGAAAATGACACTTTCGGCATTATACCAAAAATTCAATTTTCGGCTGAAATGTTTTGGCGGCCGATATATCGGAGCATACCTAGTTTATTTTGTTTTCCTGTGTTGTAATTTACATGGCTGACGAAAGTGGCAAGGGGGGGGGGGGTCAGGAGGAGGCAGGGGAAATGGGAAAGCAGGAGGGGGGCTCAGTGGGCCTCTGGGTGTTACTTGCCCCCTGGGCCAAAAGTTGCCAGTCAGCCCCTGAGGATGTGTAATGTAACGTGAAATCAAAATATTTGAGAATGTCCAGGAAAATAATTTAAAGATCCTGTCCAGATGGTACAGGACACCAGACCTGTTACACTCTTTTCCCCCTACATGTCCTAAAATGTGTTGGCGATGTGGCCAGGAGGAGGGCAATATGTCTCACATTTGGTGGTTCTGCAGTAAAATAACTCTATTTTGGAAGTCCCTCAATGATCTATATGATCAGGTCAGTGGCAGCACGACCAGGTGGACTCCGGAGGGAGCTTTGCTCTCTATGTTCCCTAGTTCTACCTCCACATTGAAAAAAGGCCTCCTGAGATTCTTTGTGCAAGCTGCTTGCTTGGTCATACCTAGATTTTGGAAATCCACCACTGCCCCTCTTCTCAGGGACTGGCTCATCACCTTTGAGAAAATTCACAGAATGGATGAGCTCTTGGCAGAGGACACGGGCAATTCCAAAAAATACTTAAAAATTTGGACTCCTTGGATTTTATTCAAGGGATCTAATGATTTTCAAAATTGGTTAAGCAGGGATGACGCAACTTTTTAAGAACACCATACCTCCCTACCGGGTTTTCAGGTCTCATTTGAAGTTGTACTTAAGCTCCTTGGTATTTCAATTAGGTTTGGGCAGATTTGGATTTATTATTACCTTGTCCAGTATCTCACTACAATTCTTGTCAGGAACCATCCCCCCCACCCCCCCACCCCTTTCTTCCCCCTTATGTGTCTTATGTCTAATGCCTTGTATCCCTGTGTCGTGTTGTCCCCATCGCAGTTCCATTGCATTTATATACCTGAAGTTGATTTATTGGTATGTCTTATGAATAGACGGTCTAACCACTTGCTAATTTTTTATGATCCTCTGATTGTATGCATCTATATGTACACAGCCTCGGGGTTTGTTTTTGTTGTATCACATCTTTTCTTGGCTCTTCCTAATAAAAGAATTTGAACAAAATATTTGAGAATGAATAAGCTTATGGCTAAGGCTAAGTGAATAAATATATTTACTAAGTGTGATTTAAATATAACATAAACACAGACAATTCACATACTAAATAATAAAAAGTTAATGCATCACTATTACATCATGCTATAACACATGGCTGTCTACCACGTTATAAAACATGACCAACACCCCAGTTTGTACAAGAGATAGGGCAAATCAATACTTACATCCTACCTAGGATAAAGTTTCAGGTGGAGTCCCCCAAATGTAGGTGTGTCATAGTTTAAACCTTTTAGCCTCTCCTCCAGTGTGCAGCACGCATGTCTCTGAGATCACTCAGGAATGTGGTCTTATCAGCACAATGGGGTAATAATATAAGTTAACACAATTAAAGGGACAGAACCAATCAGTTCTTTAAAAATACCCTTACAATACATTCCACTCCTGATTCTTCTTCCACTTTAATTCATTTTCAACACTCCACATCAGGACCTATTCTATATACAATATATTGCCTAGTCATTTGACAGAAAACTACTTTGGAACCTTTGGATCTCTAAAAACAAAAACAAAAAAACTGTGTGTTGGACTAACAAGTTGTGTCTCACTGAGGTTTTCTTCACTTCTGATCTTCTTGGATAACAAAGTCTCTGGTGCAAAGTCCATTCTCCATGTCTTGATGTTCTGGGCACTAGGGTAGCACCGGGTATCGAAGTATCGATACCCAATCGATACTTTCAGACCTGCATCAATACGTTACCGGGTCTTACTATTTAGCGCAGCCTAGTATCTGTTAGAGAACATGGCACACGCTGCTCTCAGTGTGCACCATGTTCTCTTCACTAGCACAGTGGAAAAGGAGGCAGTTCCTCCCTCCCCACTGTGACACGGCTGCCACTGTCACCCATGGGGAGATAGCAGGGAGGAGGAGGGGAGGTGCTGTGGCCACTGCGCCACCAATGAATGTAAAACACATTAATTCAAGTATAGGCAGCGGGTGCCGGCGGCGGTATCACAGACCCGGCACCCGGCCTCATTAACAGGGCATGCGATCCGAGGCAATTAACCCCTCAGTTGCCACACCTGAGGGGTTAATTGCCGCGGTTTGGTGGATCGAATGCCCTGTTATTGAGGCTGGGTGTCGGGTCTGTAATACCGCCACTGGCACTTGCTTTCTATACTTGAATTTATGTGTCTTACATTAATTGGTGGCGCAGTGTGCCACCCCTAGTATTATAAGTTCTAAATCATTGGTGGTGCAGTGCGCCCCCCCTCCAGTATTAGCATCATTGGTGACGCAGTGGCCACAGGCGCACTCACCCCTATTGATATATTCATTGGTGGCAGTGGCCACAGGGTTCCCTACCCTCCTCTTCATTGGTAGCAGTGACAGATTACACTGCTGGGGCTCCAATCGGTTACCATGGCAGCCAGGACGCTGCTGAAGACCTGGCTGGCATGGTAAGCTCCCTGCTGCTGTGTGTACTATGCACAGGGCAGCAGGGACAGTGTAAGATCCTATTCACCCTAATAGATCTCTGTTAGGGTGAATAGGACAAGGGTTCTAGCCCCTAAGGGGGCTAATAGTTATTAAATAAAAAGTAAAAAACAACACCAAAATGCTGAAAGTTTAAATCTCCCCCTTTTCCAATTTTACATATGAAATTTACAAACAATAAAAAATAAACATAATACATATCGCCATGCCCAAAAAAGTGTGAACTATTAAAATATTAAAAAATATTTCCTCTGCGGTGAACGCCATAACAGAAAAAAAATCAAAACCGTGCGATTTGCTATTTTTAGGCACCTAGTCCTCCCAAAAATAGGAGAGGACTGTTCTATTATGGGTCAGACGTTCCATAAAATATGGAATGCACGCGGCTTTTATTGTGTTTTATTATTATTATTTCTTTGCGTGGTATCGAATAGTATCGAGTATCACAATACTTTTTTATGGTATCGAAATCAAATCAAAATTTTGGTATCGTGACAACCCTACTGTGCACCAGCATGGCCCTTTTTGTGTTGTTACAAAGCTCAGTCCTCCTTATTTTCTCTGTGTTGATGTGAAGGGGTTTTGCTGGTGTAATGACAGTGCAGGTTTCAGAACTTCTTATCAATGGGTTTTAGACGGTCCATTGCCTTGTTTGTGGGAGGAGCTTTTACCTCCTCCCCTCACTGGTCTGCAGATCGTTGTTTCTACCCTGTTGGTTGGTCAGAAAGTCTTGGACCTTTGAATTCCACCCCTGGACAGCTGTAGTTCTAGCAGTGGCATAATTTTAAACTCAGTTCATCTCAGGAAAAGCCATTGATGGGGTGGTTTCCTCTCCACCCCTGCATTAAATGGATCAAATAAAATAAACAAAAGTGCTTGAACTTTTATTGGCCCAACACTGTATGTAAATAACACTTTTCAATGGTACCACAGAGGTCCTCTGCCAAAGCAAAATAGACTTTGCTAAACTCTAAACCTAGTCTAATTGTCTGTATATTAATATTATTATTACTAAATGTGTAATAAATAATCAGGGTGGATTTAATTTAAATCAAACTGATTTAAATCACGATTTAAATCACTAGTCAGTAAGGCTTGATTTAAATCATAGTTTTCTACATAAAGACTAATTCTTGCTGGTATA
The DNA here is from genome assembly GCF_014858855.1 of Bufo gargarizans. Classification (NCBI taxonomy): domain Eukaryota; kingdom Metazoa; phylum Chordata; class Amphibia; order Anura; family Bufonidae; genus Bufo; species Bufo gargarizans. The sequence goes on along the minus strand of NC_058080.1, from coordinate 548,084,261 downwards.
ACTTATAATATGCAAGTAGATGAAGATTTTTAGAATAACAACTTTTCATATTAGTTTGATTAGGTTGATTCTGTATTCATAGGTTTGTAGAAGTTAGGATTAAGGTCTTTTTCTCAACTCTGTTCATGTTATAACATTTTTACTGTGAAGAAGAGGAATGTGATCTCTGCTGAGTCAAATTCAGTTTTGAGAACTGCAAAAGTAAATAATATCTTGTAGGCAGAGAAACTGCCCAATAATCTTACCTCTGAAAGAGCATGACATTGTGAACAGTGATTGCCAGTTCGCATTGTTCGCCCGCGAACACATGCGGGCTGTCATCTTGTTTCACAAGTCCAGCGATGCACAGGTAAGCCCTTACCTGTGCTTGTGCGCGAGCCAGTCTGAAATCAAATGCGGTCACCGGGAGCAGGCAGTTCCGAGAACAACCCGATGAAGGCCCCCGGTGGCTGTTCTCGAAACTGCCTTCTCCCAGGGACCGCATTTGATTTCAGACCGGCTCTCCCACAGGCATAGGTAAAGGCTTACCTGTGCATCGCCGGACTTGTGAAAAAAGATGGCAGCCTCCATGTGTTCGCGGGCGAACAATGCAAACTGGCCATCACTGATTGTGAATGGATTAATGGAATTTATTTACCAAAAAATTAAACATATGCAGCCTTATTATACATGATTAAAAAAACTAATCTTTATTTCATGATAGAATAACCTTTGGATGGTAATATATTTTCCTCAAAAAGCATTTTATATAAAAAATCTGATTAAAATAAAAAAAAATCCGATTTAAAATAAAAAACATTTATCATTGATTTTTATTCACCCTGGTAATAATACTTTAAACCAAAACTTAAATATATCAATTTTACAACTAATAGAGAACATCGTCTTCATTCTCAACCATTAAATAATAGTAAAGTTTGTTATATCTTCCTCAATGTAAACCTTTTAATTTAACCAATTATCTTAGCTTAATCTTAATAAAACACAACACCATTAATAACATTTTTATTCATGACCCTTCTTAACCACTTCAGCCCCGCTAGGTGAAACCCCCTTCATGACCAGGCCACTTTTTACACTTCGGCACTACACTCCTTTCACCGTTTATCGCTCGGTCATGCAACTTACCACCCAAATGAATTTTACCTCCTTTTCTTCTCACTAATGGAGCTTTCATTTGGTGGTATTTTATTGCTGCTGACATTTTTACTTTTTTTGTTATTAATCAAAATATAACGATTTTTTTGCAAAAAAATGACATTTTTCACTTTCAGCTGTGAAATTTTGCAAAAAAAACGACATCCATATATAAATTTTTCGCTAAATTTATAGTTCTACATGTCTTTGATAAAAAAAAAAATGTTTGGGCAAAAAAAAAAATGGTTTGGGTAAAAGTTATAGCATTTACAAACTATGGTACAAAAATGTGAATTTCCGCTTTTTGAAACGGCTCTGATTTTCTGAGCACCTGTCATGTTTCCTGAGGTTCTACAATGCCCAAACAGTATAACTACCCCACAAATGACCCCATTTCGGAAAGTAGACACCCTAAGGTATTCGCTGATGGGCATAGTGAGTTCATAGAACTTTTTATTTTTTGTCACAAGTTAGCGGAAAATGATGATGATTTTTTATTTATTTTTTTTTCTTACAAAGTCTCATATTCCACTAACTTGCGACAAAAAATAAAAAATTCTAGGAACTCGCCATGCCCCTCACAGAATACCTTGGGGTGTCTTCTTTCCAAAATGGGGTCACTTGTGGCGTAGTTATACTGCCCTGGCAATTTAGGGGCCCAAATGTGTGAGAAGAACTTTGCAATCAAAATGTGTAAGAAATGACCGGTGAAATCCGAAAGGTGCACTTTGGAATATGCGCCCCTTTGCCCACCTTGGCAGCAAAAAAGTGTCACACATGTGGTATCGCCGTACTCAGGAGAAGTTGGGGAATGTGTTTTGGGGTGTCATTTTACATATACCCATGCTGGGTGAGAGAAATATCTTGGCAAAAGACAACTTTTCCCATTTTTTTATACAAAGTTGGCATTTGACCAAGATATTTTTCTCACCCAGCATGGGTATATGTAAAATGACACCCCAAAACACATTCCCCAACTTCTCCTGAGTACGGCGATACCAGATGTGTCACACTTTTTTGCTGCCAAGGTGGGCAAAGGGGCACATATTCCAAAGTGCACCTTTCGGATTTTGCAGGGCATTTTTTACACATTTTGATTGCAAGGTACTTCTCACACATTTGGGCCCCTAAATTGCCAGGGCAGTATAACTACGCCACAAGTGACCCCATTTTGGAAAGAAGACACCCCAAGGTATTCCGTGAAGGGCACGGCGAGTTCCTAGAATTTTTTATTTTTTGTCACAAGTTAGCGGAAAATGATGATTTTTTTTTTTTACTCTTTTTTCCTTACAAAGTCTCATATTCCACTAACTTGCGACAAAAAATAAAAAATTCTAGGAACTCGCCATGCCCCTCACGGAATACCTTGGGGTGTCTTCTTTCCAAAATGGGGTCACTTGTGGCGTAGTTATACTGCCCTGGCAATTTAGGGGCCCATATGTGTGAGAAGTACTTTGCAATCAAAATCTGTAAAAAATGACCGGTGAAATACGAAAGGTGCACTTTGGAATATGCGCCCCTTTGCCCACCTTGGCATCAAAAAAGTGTGACACATCTGGTATCGCCGTACTCAGGAGAAGTTGGGGAATGTGTTTTGGGGTGTCATTTTACATATACCCATGCTGGGTGAGAGAAATATCTTGGCAAACGACAACTTTTCCCATTTTTTTATACAAAGTTGGCATTTGACCAAGATATTTTTCTCACCCAGCATGGGTATATGTAAAATGACACCCCAAAACACATTCCCCAACTTCTCCTGAGTACGGCGATACCAGATGTGTCACACTTTTTTGCTGCCAAGGTGGGCAAAGGGGCACATATTCCAAAGTGCACCTTTCGGATTTTGCAGGGCATTTTTTACACATTTTGATTGCAAGGTACTTCTCACACATTTGGGCCCCTAAATTGCCAGGGCAGTATAACTACGCCACAAGTGACCCCATTTTGGAAAGAAGACACCCCAAGGTATTCCGTGAAGGGCACGGCGAGTTCCTAGAATTTTTTATTTTTTGTCACAAGTTAGCGGAAAATGATGATTTTTTTTTTTTTCTCTTTTTTCCTTACAAAGTCTCATATTCCACTAACTTGCGACAAAAAATAAAAAATTCTAGGAACTCGCCATGCCCCTCACGGAATACCTTGGGGTGTCTTCTTTCCAAAATGGGGTCACTTGTGGCGTAGTTATACTGCCCTGGCAATTTAGGGGCCCATATGTGTGAGAAGTACTTTGCAACCAAAATCTGTAAAAAATGACCGGTGAAATACGAAAGGTGCACTTTGGAATATGCGCCCCTTTGCCCACCTTGGCATCAAAAAAGTGTGACACATCTGGTATCGCCGTACTCAGGAGAAGTTGGGGAATGTGTTTTGGGGTGTCATTTTACATATACCCATGCTGGGTGAGAGAAATATCTTGGCAAACGACAACTTTTCCCATTTTTTTATACAAAGTTGGCATTTGACCAAGATATTTTTCTCACCCAGCATGGGTATATGTAAAATGACACCCCAAAACACATTCCCCAACTTCTTCTGAGTACGGCGATACCAGATGTGTCACACTTTTTTGCAGCCTAGATGCGCAAAGGGGCCCAAATTCCTTTTAGGAGGGCATTTTTAGACATTTGGATCCCAGACTTCTTCTCAGGCTTTAGGGCCCCTAAAAAGCCAGGGCAGTATAAATACCCCACATGTGACCCCACTTTGGAAAGAAGACACCCCAAGGTATCCAATGAGGGGCCTGGCAAGTTCATAGAATTTTTTTTTTTTTTCGCATAAGTTAGCGGAAATTGTTTTTTTTTTTGTTTTTTCTCACAAAGTCTCACTTTCCGCTAACTTAGGACAAAAATTTCAATCTTTCATGGACTCAATATGCCCCTCAGCAAATACCTTGGGGTGTCTTCTTTCCAAAATGGGGTCAGTTGTGGGGTGTTTGTACTGCCCTGGCATTTGAGGGTCTCCGCAATCATTACATGTATGGCCAGCATTAGGAGTTTCTGCTATTCTCCTTATATTGAGCATACAGGTAATGAGATTTTTTTTTCCGTTCAGCCTCTGGGCTGAAAGAAAAAAATGAACGGCACAGATTTCTTCATTCGCATCGATCAATGTGGATGAAAAAATCTCTGCCAAAAAAAAAAAATGGAGGGGAAAGGCGTCTGCCAGGACATAGGAGCTCCGCCCTACATCCATACCCACTTAGCTCGTATGCCCTGGCAAACCAGATTTCTCCATTCGCATCAATCGATGTGGATGAATAAATCATTGCCGGGATTTTTTTTTTTTTATATATATATATATATATACAAAATGCTTGCCAAAGCATAGGAACGCCGCCTCCTCCTCAGCTCGTATGCCTTGGCAAACGTATCTGTCACTGCAGAGGAGAAAATCCCGTCTTGCAGCGCCGCATACACCGACTTGCGTGTAATCTGACAGCAGCGCAATGCTTCTGTCAGAATGCACATCGGTGCTGCAGCTAGTAGATCGGTTGGTCCACCTGGAAGGTAAAAAGACAAAAAAAAAAAGAAAAAACCAGGCCACAACGCAATAATTTTATTAACTTTGGAACAGAACATGTAACTTTAACTTTTGGAACTAAACATTAACCTGTTTGCTTACCTGTTTTTTTTTTTTTTTTTTTTTTTACCTTTATAGAACAAACCTCTCCTTCCCCATGGGTCAATGTGCAAAGCGCAAATCGCCCAAAGATGTGGCGAAGTGCGTTATGCACTTTGTCCCATGTGAAAGGAGACGTTTGCAGCAGCTGTGAGTGAATGGGCCCTAATAGCCCTGTGTGCCTATCCTGGTGAGATGTGATCCCTATGCTAGGTGTACCTGTGTGTGGTACTTTCGGAAACACTCCCCTAAGCATAGGGCAGGGTGGTCGGGACAGTCAGGACAGAAATAACGGGTGTCACGCCTTATTCCACTCCTGCTACAGACACGACATTTTTTTCGGGGTGGCGGTCGGTTTGAGGTACCAGCAACGACACTGGGGAAGTGTCGCTCGTGTAGACGGCTAACTACACTGGTGGATGGGGCCACGGAACCTCCTGGATACAGGAGGTTCGCGATGATCTCTTCCTGAAATTTGAGGAAGGATCCAGTTCTCCCAGCCTTACTGTAGAGAACAAAACTATTGTACAGAGCCAATTGAATTAAATATACAGACACCTTCTTATACCAGCGTCTGGTGCGTCGGGAAACTAAATACGGAGCCAACATCTGGTCATTGAAGTCGACCCCTCCCATGTGGAGGTTATAGTCGTGGACTGAGAGGGGCTTTTCAATGACACGGGTTGCTCGCTCAATTTGGATTGTCGTGTCTGCGTGAATGGAGGAGAGCATGTAAACGTCACGCTTGTCTCTCCATTTCACCGCGAGCAGTTCTTCGTTACACAGTGCGGCCCTCTGCCCCCTTGCAAGACGGGTGGTAACGAGCCGTTGGGGGAAGCCCGCGCGACTAGTTCGCGCGGTACCACAGGCGCCAATCCGTTCTAGAAACAAATGCCTAAAGAGGGCCACACTTGTGTAAAAATTGTCCACATAAAGATGGTACCCCTTGCCGAATAAGGGTGACACCAAGTCCCAAACTGTCTTCCCACTGCTCCCCAGGTAGTCAGGGCAACCGACCGGCTCCAGGGTCTGATCTTTTCCCTCATAGACCCGAAATTTGTGGGTATAGCCTGTGGCCCTTTCACAGAGCTTATACAATTTGACCCCATACCGGGCGCGCTTGCTTGGGATGTATTGTTTGAAGCCAAGGCGCCCGGTAAAATGTATCAGGGACTCGTCTACGCAGATGTTTTGCTCAGGGGTATAAATATCTGCAAATTTCTGGTTGAAATGGTCTATGAGGGGCCGAATTTTGTGGAGCCGGTCAAAAGCAGGGTGGCCCCTGGGACGGGAGGCGGTGTTGTCGCTAAAGTGCAGGAAACGCAGGATGACCTCAAATCGTGTCCTGGACATAGCAGCAGAGAACATGGGCATGTGATGAATTGGGTTCGTGGACCAATATGACCGCAATTCATGTTTTTTTGTCAGGCCCATGTTGAGGAGGAGGCCCAGAAAAGTTTTAAATTCGGAAACTTGGACTGGTTTCCACCGGAAAGGCTGGGCATAAAAGCTTTCCGGGTTAGCGGTGATAAATTGTGTGGCATACCGGTTTGTCTCTGCCACGACTAAGTCTAAAAGCTCCGCAGTCAAGAACAGCTCAAAAAATCCCAGGGCCGAACCGATCTGAGCCGTCTCAACCCGAACTCCAGACTGGGCGGTGAAAGGGAAAACTACGGGTGCGGCTGAAGTTGGGGACTGCCAATCAGGGTTTGCCAGCACCTCTGGGATTCTAGGGGCTCTACGGGCACGTCTTTGCGGTGGCTGCGACGGGGTCACTACTGCACGTGCCACCGTACCAGCTTCAACTGCCCTTCTGGTGCTCGCTACTTCACCAGGTTGTACGGCAGTGCTGGTACTAGGTCCAGGAAGGGCTGGGCTGCTGGTGTATGCCTCACCACGTAATCCGACAGCACCAGCCCCACTCTGCTGCTCTTGAAGCGGATCCTGCGCAACCTGCGGTCTAGCGACACGGGGCCGGGTACGCCTGGTGCTATCAGGGACCTCAGCCTCCTCGTCCGAACTTTGGGTCAGAGAGCCACTGCTTTCTACAGGTTCGTATTCTGACCCGCTGGATTCATCAGATGAGGGTTCCCACTCCTCATCCGACTGGGTCAGAAGCCTGTAGGCCTCTTCAGAGGAATACCCCCTGTTTGACATGTGGGCAACTAAATTTAGGGGTATTCCCTGAGACTACCCAAGAAAAAAAAAGCAAGCCTGTCTTACAAAGGGGAGGCTAGCGAAGTACCGGAGGCTGCTGCGGTTGATAAAAAATATCAAAACTGATTTTTTTATCGCCGCAGTGCGTGTAAAGTGAATGTGCAGTGATCAAAAAAAAAAAATTTTTTTGTCACTGCGGTGGGGCGGGTGTGGGCGAACGCACGTGTGGGCGACCGATCAGGCCTGATCGGGCAAACACTGCGTTTTGGGTGGAGGGCGAACTAAAGTGACACTAGTACTATTATAGATCTGACCGTGATCAGTTTTGATCACTTTCAGATACTATAAAAGTACAAATGCTGATTAGCGATACGCTAATCAGCGAATAACGGACTGCGGTGCGGTGGGCTGGGCGCTAACTGATCGCTAACTACCTAACCAAGGGACCTAAACTATACCTAAAACCTAACGGTCAATAACAGTGAAAAAAAAAAGTGACAGTTTGCACTGATCACTTTTTTCCTTTCACTAGTGATTGACAAGGGGGGATAAAAGGGGTGATCAAAGGGTTAATTGGGGTGATCTGGGGGCTAAATGTGGTGTGGTGGGTACTCACAGTAAAGATGTGCTCCTCTGCTCCTCTGCTGGAAGCAACCGACCAAAAGAAGGAGCAGAGGAGCACAGCAGCCATATAACCCCATCATATTTACTAATATGTGGGGTTATATGGCTGCTGATTGGATTTTTTAAAAATCAGCAGCCTGCCAGCCAATGATCGTGGCCGGCAGGCTGCTGACGAAATAGTCTTCTGCGAAATGCCGGCCCGCGATGCGCATGCGCGGGCCGGCTGTGACGTAATCTCGCGTCTCGCGAGAGGACGCGCCGATGCGTCCAGGAGGAACTAAACAACCACCTCCCGGACGCATCCGTGCGTACAGCGGTCGGGAGGTGGTTAAGATACCCATTGCTATTTGGTGGTTTACTCTGCACTTAATACCCTTTGGCATTTTGATTTGCAGATGTACCCAGCTTTTCTTGATGTGGAAATGAATTGATTTTTTTTCATGAAGGAACACACTTCCCATCTTCATGGGGGAGTCTTGTAACTAGGGGAGGGGCACAAGGGTTGTCTTTGTGTCTTTGACGTCCACCCTATCCTCCTCCCTCATCTCTATGTCATCTAAGTCCACCCATTCCAGTTGGGTGCTATCCTCCCACTTTCAGTCCGATTACTCTCAAATGTTCATGAGGACAGATCGCTGGTGTTATCACATTTAATATGTTACAGTGGACATAATACAAACATAGAAACAAATAAATCTAACAATACAGACATGAACACATGAATTGCCCATAGGAATCGTTTCATTGAATTCAATAAAAAAAATGTCAATCTCAATCAAAAATTTCGGCACCAATAAAAAACCAAAAATCACACAAGGGGAAAAAATAAAAAATAATTCCCAATGCACATTATAAAGAAAAAAAACAAATATTGTACTCCATACACATTCACATTTTCATTTATTCATTTCTTGCTGCATCATCAATTATTCATATCCATACACAGCTCATAAACCACACCATTATACTTGAAGTACAGTCTGCACACACAACTCTGCTAAGCATCTATCAGTCTCTATTTAAACACAACTGCAACTTAAAGCCACACCCATTCACATTCCACTGAATGATTTATGATTCTCAGCTACACAACTTTCCTTGAAATAGATACACACACCACACCCAGAATTACTGATAATCTCCAATGTTCTTTCCAACGCCTTCTGGTCTTTAATCTGTAATAAATCAAAATCTTATAACAAGACAGCATAAAAGTTCTAATAATAAAGCATTTTTTGTTAAACCCAAATAATTTTATATGCCATGTGGTCTTAAACAATTGGTGGTGCACATATAATTGTTTTATTTACGGCTGGGTTCCCAAATTACAGTTAGCTGATTGGGAAAAGAAAGGAAAATTATTAAATAATTTCTCTTGCTGGTGCCATAAATTAACATCTGCTCAGTTTTACAAATTTGAAAAGAATGTTGCTAGATTCCACCAAGCCTACTACAGCCCCACTCACAGCTCGTAGCAGATTTGCACAACATAAGCAACCCTAATAATCTGCCCGCAGAACGCCTGGGTTCCCATTCGTAGTGGCGGGTCCAAACTACCCTTTCTCCATGTAACACCCTATCAATGATAAGCATATTCATTTGCTCAAATCCCACTTCTTTGAGAATGAATAAGCTTACGCCGGCTAAGTGAATAAATATATTTACTAAGTATGATTAAATAAGAGATAACGCAGAGAAATCGCATACAGAATAGTAAAAATGTAATATATCACTAGCGTAAATAGGGTGAGTTTCCGTCGACCATGCTATAACACATAGCTGTCTACCACGTTATAACACATGACTGACACCCCAGGGTGTACAAGAGATAGGGCAAATCAGTACCTAGGATGAAATTGTCACAGAGTTTAAACCTTTTAGCCCCTCCTCCAGTGTGAAATATGATCTTTAAGTTTAGTAATATAAGTGGCTCCATATAAATCCTTTCCTGGGTACATATTGAATCATTATAGTATATTGAATTTCAGTGTACTTTTTTTAGCATGACCATATAATATCCTCATTTAGCAAGAGCATTTCTCCATCAGGAATAAACCACAGATGGGGTCCTGATGGGACACATGTTAAGTTATCATTGCAATCTAGAAGCCACATTTACCATATTTTTTGCCCCATAAGATGCAGTTTTTTTCCCCGTCTTATGGGGTACATACTAATGAGCGCTTCCATTATGGAAGCACTCATTAGTGCTGGAGTACCAGGAAGAGGTGAAGGCTCTGTACTCACCGCTTCCTGGTCCTCGGCTGTCGGCTGTGAAGGCTGCACACAGCGCGAGGGAGCTCTGTGACCTCACGCTGTGTGCTCCGGTTCACAGCACAGCTGACAGCAGGAGGAAGAAGAGCACGGGCAGTGAGGAGCGGCGGCGTCCAGGAGCAGGAGAGGTAAGTGTTTTTTTTTACTTCATGTCATATAAGGCATGAGGCACTTCTGAGGCAATGGGGGATGATAAAAAGAGGCATGTGGGCTGATATGATGCTGGGGACTGATCAAATGAGGCATGAGGGCTAATATGAGACTGGGGGCTGATCAAATGAGGCAATAGGGGGCGATAAAAAGAGGCAATGGGGCTGATCAAGATCAGAGGTCTTATTGGTGTCTTATTAACATTGGGGATCTGATTGGAGCTGTGATCTGAGGTCTGATTAACATTGGGGGTCTGATTGCTGGTCTGACCTGAGGTCTAATAAAAAATATTTTTTTCTTATTATCCTCCTCTAAAACCTAGGGGTGTATTATGGGCCGGTGAGTCTTATAGGGCGAATAATACAGTATTAATCTAATTCATAAGTGCTGTAAGTTTTCCACATCTGAATCAGGTTCTTTTGTGTAGTTGGAGTTCAGTCTTGGGCAATCCACTCACGCTTATAAAGCTATTAAAAATGTGTTTTTAATTATTTTTTAGATTTCTAACAAATCCTGAATGTGTTACACCTAGCAGAAACGTATACCTTCTGCAACATAGTATAGATTTGAAGCTCAATTTCATTTTCATTGGATAGATTGATAGTACCTGCCAAAGTTTATGCCCAAGGATTGTTTTGTGACCTGAGGTTCTGCAATATAACATTTTTATTATAAGCAATAAATAGTAGCTGGGAATGGATAAATCTCAACTTCTTTCTGCCAACCATCTAAATCTCTGTTTAATCTGCTACTAACATTGTTGTTATTGAATTCTAGACTCTAAAGAAATACTGAGCTGAAATGCTAAAGTTCCAAAACTGAAATGGACTTTTAAGCATTTTGTGTTAATTGAACCTTTTAGTTTTAATATGCTGTGACCAAATATCTCAAGTGCTTACATTTTTGCAATTCTTTTGTCTGTGTGTTATTAGTCTGATGAAATTTTTTTTAAATTGCTTTAAATGGGTTATCCCATGATTAATGTAAAAATTAAAATCATTCATTATATAGAGTGTATCACATGACAATCTCTTTCTAACAAAGCTAGAACCAGCCCTGTACCTCACAATTATCCAGAGATCTCCCATTCATTGCTGTGCCAGATTTATTTCCAGCTGGCACCTCAGGGGCATGTCTTTTCTCAGGAGGCATTTCCTGTCTGCTGCAACTATCTGCCTATAACTGTCACAGCTTCTAATGGCAGATTCAGCTGATGGCAGTTATGGGATGGAACCGAGCATGTGAGACCACTTCAGTGATGTTACTATTGTGGACAGAGAAAAAAGGAACAAAAAACTACAGGAGATGGTACACAGATACATGTTGGGTAACTCAGTGGATATACTAATTTTTATTGCTTGCAAAAGTATTCAGATCGGTAGCTGGTTTGAAAAATATAGATTATTTCTCATGAGAAAATCCCCTGTAATTAGGGTACTTTAACACTAGTTTGTATAAGGAGGTGTGAATGGTGATTTTAAAAAGAAAAAAAGTGTATGATGACACCAGGGATATAGGAAGGTGCGCTGCGACGCCTTTGATATACACAAGAAAAAATGTACACAGCGAAACTTTACAGGCAACCTGGATCTCACCTGGATCTCACAGGCTCGTCACCGGAAGGCAGTGCAGATGCCTAATGAAGGCATTGCGCTGCCTTCCATGCCATCGGGTCCCCCCTACAGCCGCATGGGGACCCGATGGCATGCCCGATCACTGCCGCAACAACAGTTAAAAGCCGCAAACCGCAGGTCTGAATTAACCTGCGGTTTGCGGCGATCGCCGACACGGGGGGGGGGGGGGGGAGACACACGGGACACCCCCGCGCATTTAGCCAAGGTGCCTGCTCAATGATTTGAGCAGGCACCAGGTTCTGTATACATATACAGCACAAGAATAGGAATATGTACAAATGGTGGAAACTAGAGTTTTCATAATAGATTTGTGTAGTCGAAGGGCGGACTAGGAATTTAACGTGGCCCTAGAAAAAATAAAAAAAGTGGCCCCATGTTGTATGCAGGGTCAACTGTCCCAGCAAAATAACCAAATTCCACAGTGTAGCAAAATATACTGCCCCAGCATCACAGCACAATATACTGTTCCAGTGCTCCCTATAATTCCCCAGTACGGGCTCGTTCACATGACAGTATGTCTGTTTCAGTGTTTTGTGGGCCGTTTTTGTTTTTCAGTAGTGTTTCTGGTTCCGTTCCGTTTTTCTGTATGGCATATACAGTATACAGTAATTACATGGAAAAAATTGGGCTGGGCATAAACATTTATTTGAATGGAGCCACGGATCGTGATTTGTAGGCAATAATAGGACATGTTCTATCTCTCAATGGAACTGAAAAACGTAAATACGGAAACAGAATGCATACGGAGTACATTATGTTTTTTTTCTTATTTTGCGGAGCCATTGAAATTAATGGTTTCGTATACGGACCGAATACGGAATGCAAAAAATGGCCTCCAGTATTAATAATGACCCTCTATTGCCCCCAACAATAATGCCTTTTATTGTGCCCCCAGTAACGTCCCCTACAGTGCCCCCAGTAATGTCCCTACAGTGCGCCCCGTAATGTCCTCTACAGTGCCCCAATAATGCACCTCCATGGGCATATGTCCACTGGTACACTTCCCGGTGGGGTCTGTGGCCAGTCCACCCCTGAGACATTCTTCCATATAATAGAAGCATGAACGATAGATAACAGTGATCAGATCTTTGAGAAGACCACTCCTTTATCCAGACTAGATTTCCTGTGACAGATGTTCAATTCCATCTTGTATTATGCATAATGATCATCCTATTTGAGAAGACCACCCCAAGAAGACTATTTCTTAATGCATTTTTGGGCAGTTGTCTCAAAGAGGTTTCCCTGCATATTTAAAATATTACAAGAGAAATACATAAAAATGTACTTGACCCAGGGAAAACAAGGATTGTAAGGGGGGGGATTTCACAGAAAATCCACAGCAGAGTCGCCATGTACTTACGCATTTCACTTTGGATTTCACCTACTGTATTGAAAGGGGTGAAAGGAGCTACAAAATGGCAAAGATCAGTATAACCAAGAGGGTTCATTTGTACAATACAGTAGCTTTTTATTATATGACACAGAGAATAGCTGCATCTGTGATAAAATGCTATGGTCCTGTATAGAAAGTAAGGACAGCGGTTTGCTTTTTCAGTGAATCAGAACACATCGCATGACTTCCACTTCAAAATGTTCGTAGGATCATTGCCAAGCTCTTTACATTGCCGTGCCTGGGCCTATGGCCAGCAGTAATGTTATGAAATTAATGTTTTCAGTACAGATAAAAATAAGTAAAATCAATTAGTATTGTTTTCTATAGAGTCATGTGCATAATATTGGAGTAAAATATCTGAGAATATTAATTATCATGTGTAAAGAGGACTCTGCTAAATTGTAGTTTGCTTAAGTCATAACTCGTAATTATTGATTGAACTACACAGAAATTGGAAGTTCACCTTTTATGTACGAAAGTCCAGGATACCACGCTTTCATTTATGTATTTCATTTCTAGAATGGATTAAAAGGGTTGTCTCATCATAGACAATGTAGGCATATAGATAGGATATGCCCCCATTGTCTGATAGGTACGGGTCCCATCGCTGGGAACCGCACCTATATTGAGAACGGAGGCCCGCAAGATGGTGGCTGGAGGACTCCGGTCCGGCCACCACCAAGCCGGCTCCCGATAGAAGTAAATGGGAGCTTACCGCGCATGCGCTGCCCCCGCTCCCATTAATTTCTATGGGGCCGACGGAAATGCTCGGCTTTTTTTGCCGGCCCCATAGGAAATAAATGGAGGGCAGCTGCACATGCGCAGTGCACCCTCCTTCACTTGCGGGGCTCCGTTCTTGATATAGGTTCTGGTCCCAGCGGTGGGACCCGCACCTATAAGACAATGGGGGCATATCCTAGCGATATGCCCCCATTGTCCATTATGAGACAACCCCTTTAAGTACAAATTACTTTTTTTAACATCTACAAAAAGCAAAAACAGAAACTTACCCAAAAATAAGCTATGTTCACATTGGTATTTATGTTACAATGCCCCTAATAGGCAGAATAGCAACTTCTGCTATGCATTACTACTTAGTAAGAACAAAGGAAACCATTGAGATCCACTGCAAAGGGAACATTAGATCTATATGTCATGGATCCTTTAAACCAGAAGCCATGTGAGGTGAATGTATCTAGCCCTGCACCCCAGTGCACCCTATAAAAAAAAGTTACATTTTAGCGCAAACATTTGCAACTTCTGAAAAGTAAGTGGAAAAGTGGGTGAGGTGAGTAGGAGCGCAACAGATTCATCAAAAGCAACTTTTTTAAAGTCACAAAAAGAGGTGGTAAAAAGACTGAAGTAATATTTTTGACATTATGTTAGCCTTCCATGAAATACCTATTTGGGCTATACACATCAGACAGTAGACAGCTACTACCCCTGACCCCTCCACAAGGGATGCTCAAACAGGTTCCAAAAGTGGAATTCTAAAAATCTTTAAAAAGAGTTTCTTGGATTTTATTAATTGACTTAGGATCCTTAGGTCATCAGTGTCACATTGGTGGGGTCCAACACCTGGCACCTCCACCATTCAGCCATTTGAGAGTTGCTCCTGTGCTGGAAAAAGGTGCAGGAACTACACAGCTTCATCTACTGTGCAGTGGATGGAGCTGGTTACTGCAGCGCTGACACACATTTTTGAAAAATCCATGGTAGAAATTTTGCTCCCACAAATTAGTATGTGTGAATGTACCATAAAAGATATAGACAAAGTGGCACTCAAGTGCAAGACTTGGTAAACCATTGAACCTGTCACCATCAGACAAACAGATGTGACAACAGATTTTTCCTCTTTTTCTTAGAGCGGTGGCTGCATCCTTTGAATACAATTAGGCTCCATTCACACGTCCGCAAATGGGTCCGCATCCGTTCCACAATTTTGCGGAACGGGTGCGGACCCATTCATTTTCTATGGGGACGGAATGGATGTGGACAGCACACAGTGTGCTGTCCGCATCCGCATTTGCGGAGCGCGGCCCCGATCTTCGGCGCCGCAGCTCCGCAAAATATAGAACATGTCCTATTCTTGTCTGCAGCTGCCGACAAGAATAGGCATTTCTATAGGGGTGGCGGGCGGGTGTGTTGCATATCCGCAACACACCACGGACGTGTGAATGGAGCCTTACAGACACTAAACAACATTGGCAGGCCAGTGTAGGGGGCTGTGTAGTGTGTGTAACTGTATCAACTACAGTAGGTGCCATTTTTATTTTAAAGAGGTTATCCCATGATTAATGTAAAATATGAAAATAAAAATCATACGGTACATGGCATGACAATCTCTAACAAAGCTAGAACCAGTCTGAACCTCCCAGTGATCTAGAGAGCTCCCCATTCTTTACTCTAATCGCTCTGGTACATTTATTTCAAGCTAGTAGCTTAAGAGGTGTGTCCTTTCTCAAGAGAGTGTCCTTTCTGCTGTAGCTCTCTCCCTATCATAGCTCAGTGGTATGTCCTTTCTGTATAGTAGATACAGCTGGTGGCAGTTGAAGGATGAAGAATAAAACTGTCCGTCCACTTCAAAGAGGTGGACATATAAATGAGCAAAACAGATACATTTTTTTTTAAGTAACTCAGTGGCTATACTCAGTGGACGACCCATTTAAGGGTATGTTCACACATGATATGACATGTTTTCAAGTAATCCATGGCAGAAACCTGAGGCTGTATGTTGAATGCATCTATCTGACTGAACCACCTCCACTTGGCCTTCATTGTGGTTGCGCCCAATTTGTTGCAACTCTACTAGGTGAGCAAACCATTTCCCACTATTTGTGGATATTTTATTTATCAGACATATTCACCCTATGAGCGCCTTTCTCTGTCCATCCTTTCCCTCTGACCGCCCATCTACTTCTTGTTTCGCCAAGATCCCGCGCTTGCGCACTCAGTCCGTCGGCCAGCGTATGCGCACTGCGATGCCCCATTCCTTGTATGGCATTACAGTAATTAATGCACATGCGCCGACGGACTGAGTGCGCAGGCACGGGATCTCGGCGAAACAAGAAGTAAGTAGATGGGCGGTCAGAGGGAAAGGATGGGCGGGCAGAGGGAAGGAATGGGCGGGGTGAAGCGACGATAAGGCTGAGCTAGCTGAGCACCTACGAGGGTAACGCCGCCCCTGGGCACTTGCGAGCCCTTATTTGCATATGCTACTAAGTTGTTTTTTTGATGGTTTTATAAGTCCAGGATTGCTCATAAAGGTAACGTTTTTATTAACTGTAAGGCTGCTAGAAAGCTATGGGAAGGGTTAAAAAGGTGAAACTTTGATGACAGACTCCCTTTAATGTAAAATATGCAAATCAAACATCATATAGTACGTGCCAATCTCTAACAAAGCTCAAACGATCAGCAGTTTGTAGAGACTGCAGTACCTGTACGAGCGCTGCCTTCATTGTCTACCTGCTCGCCATCACAACCGCAGCAAGCAGTGTTACAGCTCATGGAGGGGACAGCCTTTTTGGTACTTGATATTGCAGAACCTAGTGGATTCAAAGATGGATTTCTTGGTCATGCAGCCTGCATAACCATCATCCCAACCATTCCTATCCGCTTCCAAACCTCATCGGACCAGAGGTGGCTTGGTCTGGCTTAGTTCACTGTATTGTTTCCTGCGCTGGAGGCTACTTAGAGCAGCTTATTGGTGGGTGTAACGGGTGTTGGACCCTAACCACTCTGATATTGATGACCTATCCCAAGGGTAGGTCATCAGTGTCTAGGGCCCCGACAAAGGAGTTATCTTGGATTTTCATATGTGCTATCTTCAGGATAGGTAAAGAATATGAGATTGGCAGAGGGTCTGACTCCCGGGACCCCTGACGATCAGCTGATTGAGGAAGCCACGGCACTCAATGGAGCCACGGTGAGCGCTGCTGACTCCTCACAGGTAACCTAGCACAATGCCGTTTGATAGCGGCTGTGCATGGTATCACGGTTCAGCCCAATTTACTTAAATGGGACTGAGCTGCGCCTGCATCACATGTCCAATGAATGGTGAAATCACTAGCCTAGGAAGAGGCCTAAGCTCTCACAGAGCACCGCTGTCTCTTCGAACGGCTGATCAACAGGGGTCCTTGGTGCCATACCCTCTCCAATCTGATATTGATGACCTATTCTGAGAATAGGCCATCAATATCAAATTTCCAGATAACCCCTTAATAAAAGATGCATTTTGCTGTTTGGACGCTTCATTCACTTGCAGCATAGTCATTTAAATTTAATAAGGAACAGAGCAGGAGGAGACTTGAATTATTGAAGCTCTTTATATCCTTCATGTTGATGTTAACTGCAGAAACAGATACATATTGCTAATATAACTTGAATATCTTACCCTAAAGGGAAATTACTTGCTGTTTGTGTGTCTGTAGAAAGAATTTGCTAGTTAATGAAGTCCTTGTAGAAGCAATGACCATCTATTTCACACAAGGACTGTAAACTGTAGTGGTAGAAGGTAGTGAGTTGCAGTGTGAGGCCCAAGGGCATACATAGATATCATAAGGCTCCATTGCAGAACGTAGGCTCCCCAGTGAGATTTCTGACAAATTTACAGTTTAATTTATTTTTGAGAGAAGAAACTTCTTATAAAAGTTCACTTTCCACAACTATGTCAGAAAAACTGGAACAGATATTTTATAAATATGGTGGTCTTTCTGATTACCATATTTCTCAATTTACAGCCTACGATAGCAAAAATATCATCTCTCCCAACCGTCCCAGATCCAGCACAACAGTCTCAAATTTTGGAGGCTGTCCCGTAGTCTCAGGATGGCTGAGGTATGTCTCTATTTTAACAGTTGAATACAATGGTGAAGCAGGGAGCTGTCAGGTTCGTGCCTCACCATTTAGTGGCCTGCGCTCTCCACATCAAAGTGTTGATGGAGCCTGGTAGACTTTGTAGAAGGAGTGCACATGCCAGAAGTCATTCCCTAGCCGGGTATTCAGCCTGTGCTCTTTTCTGCCCAGTTCAGCAGGCATGATAATGTCATCTCGCACCTGTTTCTTGGGAGAGCAAAGTATGGACCATTCACCCGAGGTACGGGGCTAGGTGAGTATTACTCACTAAGGGGCAGCAACTACTGTAAGAGGACAACATTGTATAAAGGGGGCATAACTACTGTTTAGGGGCATTAAGATGGTTTTCACCACCTTAAAGAGGACCTTACATCTGTTTTACTTATAGGAGCTAAATACCTGTACTTGCGGGGTACTGATGCTGCCACCCAGTTTTTTTTTATTTTAAACATCGCTCCGCTGCACCTGCCTGAAGTTTTCGCGCTCAGTATGTAAATCCTGAGCATCGGAACAGGGAGGAGGAGACGCCAGGGTTTCTCAATGGGCGTCTCCTTCTCCCTGACTATACCACGATCCAATCACATCCGAGAGCGTCGCAGCCAGGGAGGAAAAACCACCCTGGCTGTGACGCTCCGATGTGATTGGATCGCGGCACAGCCAGGGAGGAGACACCCATTGAGAAACCCTGGCGTCTCCTCCTCCCTGCGGCATAAATCTGAGTCAATATATTTCACCTTTATTTATGAAAAAATCCCAAATTTACCAAAAGTTTTGAAAAATTAGCAATTTTCAAAATCTCTATTTCTCTGCTTTTAAAACAGAAAGTGATACCTCATAAAATATTACTTAACATTCCCCATATGTCTACTTTATGTTGGCATAATTTTGTAAATGTAATTTTATTTTTTTAGGACGTTAGAAGGCTTAGAAGTTTAGAAGCAATTCTTAAAATTAAGAAAAGTTCCACTTTTTAAGGATCAGTTTAGGCCAGAAGTCACTTTGTTGGACTTACATAGTGGAAACCCCCCATAAATGAGCCCATTGTAGAAACTAAGCCCCTCAAATTAGTCAAAACTGATTTTACAAACTTTGTTAACCCTTTAGGTGTTCCACAAGAATTAAAGGAAATTTGAGATGAAATTTCAAAATTTAACTTTTTGGGCAAATTTTCCCTTTTAATCCATTTCTTTAACACATCGAGGGGTAACAGTAAAAAAAAACCTCAACTATTTATTGCCCTTATTCAGCGGTTTACAGAAACACCCCACATGTGGTTGTAAACTGATGTAAGGGCTCACGGCAGGGTGCAGAAGAAAAGGAGTGCCATATGGTTTTTGGAAGGCAGATTTTGCTGGACTGGTTTTTAGATGCCAAGTCCCATTTGACACCATCGAACATGTGACTTACACTCGGAAGTTCTGACCTAGTGCAATACGCCAACCGAGCGTGAACCTACACCGGACCATCGGTGCTTGCACGGCAAAGGAAATCCACGCTGACTCGGCGTGCGGTCTGTTCAACCGAATAACCAACGGGAGGTGGTGAAGATACGGTAAAGAGACTGCTCGTTTTCATATGTTTGCCTGCTATACTATATTCTCTTATTGATATGGTAATTAAATCAAAGCAATAAGTGGTTATGCACTTCACCAATGAGAACATAGGTGGTTATACACGTCACTACTGAGAACACGATCTGGAGGATTTTTCTACCTTTACTTTTGCCTTTATATTTATACTTATGTGGTTTCTCCAACTTTTCGATGTTTTCCACCAATCGATTATTTTATTAACTACTCGGTTTATCATTCGATTATCCATTGACCATTTCTACCAATAGATTATTTGATTTATCATTCGATTTATTGTATGATCATTTTAACAACATGGAATTATATAGAAGGAAATACGGTGGCTCTCCTGTATGGACAATATGCAAGGTGCACGTGTCTGAACTGACTCACCCTAGTCAGAGGAGGCAGGCATATAGGAAACTAGGAAGACAGGCACTCTATATCAGGTCACCAGCAGATATCAACAAAGGACAGGGATAGTATAGGTATGTTGAAAAAAACTATATTTATTTTTATAGTAGTAATGATAAAAAACGTATTTCAATATAGGTCACTCCCAATGTACAGGGAGAGGGGAATGGTAGTGAAAAATTGGATAAAAAGGTAAGAATTATATGGGGATAGGAAAAAAGATAAAAAAGAGGGGGTTGTGAAAAAGTGGTGATGTTAAAATGATATTTAAAACACCCTGTATTGGGCTATATGTCCAAAAATAATAATAATAATATTGTATAAGTATAGTCAATGCTCTGGGATGAGAATTATATGTTTTTAATGTTATTTGCTTTTATAGTTTTATGTTTAATAAATTTACATTTTGATGCAGCCCCCTATGGTCTGAGTGCCTATTCTACTTACATACATATGATTTTTAATTGCTCTATATTCCTTTTTTTGTGAGGCAAGGTAACCAAAGAATGGATGTTTTGGCACCATTTTTATTTTTTACATTATTCATCTGGCAGGGTAGATCGTGTGCTATTTTTATACAGCAGGTTGTTATAGAGGCAATGATATCAAATATGTCTACTTTCTTTGTTTCAGTTTTACATGATAAATCATTTTTGAAAAAAAAATATGCTTTTGTGTCTCCATTTTCTAAATGCCTTATTTTCTTATTTTTCTGCCGATCATCTTGTGCAGGGGCTCGTTTTTTGCTGGAATTGTTAACGTTTTTATTTGTACCATTTTTGGGTACATATGATTTTTTGATCATTCATTATTACACTTTATGGGTCAAGGTGACCAAAAAATTGGTAATTTTGGCACCGTTTTTATTTATATATTTATTTTTACAGAGTTCACTTGAGGGGTTAGGTCATGTGACATTTTTATAGAGCAGATCGTTACGGACGTGGCAATACCTAACAAGTATACTTTTTCTTATTTATTTAAATTTTACACAATAATAGCAGTTTTAAAACAAAAAAATGATCTTTTAGTGTCTCCATAGTCTGAGAGCCATAGCTTTTTATTTTTTGACCGATTGTCTTAGGTAGAGTCTCATTTTTTGCGGGATGAGGTGACGATTTGATTGGTGCTATTTTGGGGGGCATATTTGTTTCACTTTAGCACAATAATAGCAGTTTTGAAGCAAAAAATAAATAAATCATATTTTAGTGTCTCCATTGTCTGAGAGTCATATTTTTTTTTTTTGTTTTTTTATTTAACATATTTTTTTATTGAGAATTAAACATTGCAGTATTTTTCAAAGAAATATATCACAATGTCATATACTGTCATTGTACATCTAGGAGGTAAAAGTACAACCAGAAGGTCTTATATAGCTTGACATTGAAATACAGTAGATTATACAGCATCTAAGAAAGGAGAAAACAAAACAACAGAGCAACAAACTAATGCTACACCGTGCTCATGGTAAAAACGCAATATTCATTTGCATCATGACACTTTGTTATAGTTGTGGCTTCAGCAAGGAGGGATAGTTACCCGCCACAAATGCAGACCATTTAGTCCATCTTACGCTATAACTAGGTAACTGGTTCAATCTTTTGGCAATTAGCAATTCCATACTGTAGTCGTAGTGTACTTTAGCTACAATTTCAGAGATGGGTGGGAGATCCTTACTTTTCCATCTCTTAGCTATTGCAACCCTTGTCACGGTAAAAATGTGATAGAGAACTGTTATATCTGCTAGATGTAGTCTGTCTAGGCCCAGTGATAGTAAGACAACCTCTGGACTGAAGGGGATCATGGATCCCACCACAGATTCCGCAAGGGATGCAATATGAGACCAAAATAGGCGTATGCTAGGACATCGCAGCCACCAGATACACATTAAAGTGCTATCGGTGTGCTCATGTTCTCTCAGCAGCACGGGGAGAAGGAAGCTGTCCTCCTCCTCCCTCCCCCCTGTGCTGCTGCCGCTGCCACCAATGAGCAGAGAGGGGCGGAGGAGGGGCGGGCGCACTGCGCCACCAATGAGAAGAGAGGGGCGTTCGCACTGAGCCACCAATGATAGGACTATTCCCACACAGAGCGGCACCCAGCGATGTCTCAGCACTCACCATTATTCCTGGGCGCCACTCCGTTCGCCCGCAGTGCCCCATTACTGTCTCCTCTCCTGCTCCACATGCTGCTGATTACTATCGGAGCGATGTGGAGGAGACATCGGCTTCACTAGTGGGCGTTCCTTCTCCCTGCGCTGCGATTGGACAGCGCTACAGCCAGGGAGAAGGAACGCCCACTAGTGAAGCTGATGTCTCCTCCCTATCGCTCTGATAGTAATCAGCATGTGGAGCAGGAGAGGAGACAGTAATGGGGCACTGCAGGCGAACGAAGCGGCGCCCAGGACTAATGGTGAGTGCTGGGACATCGCTGGGCGCAGCTCTGTGTAGCCTGATACTTAGTCTGGACCCAGGAAAAGTAGTCAGTCAGTCTTTAACACAATACAGGAGGCGGGTGCCGGCAGCAGAATCACATTGCTGGCCCCCCTGCCCCTGACAGGGAGCTGCGATCAGCGGCAGTTAACCCCTCAGGTGCGGCACCTAAGGGGTTAACTGCCGCTGATCTGCCAGTACCCGCCTCCTGTATAAAGGGGTAATTATCATTGGTGGTGCAGTGTGCCCCCCCTCAACCCCCCATCCCATTAAAATCATTGGTGGCACAGTGCGCCGGCCCCTCTCAACCCCCCAGTATTAAAATCATTGGTGGCAGTGGGCACAGGGTCCTCTCCCCTCCCTCTTATTGGTGGTGCAGTGGCAGCTTCTGATCGGGGCCCCAGCTGTGTAAGCCTGGGGCTCCGATCGGTTACCATGGCAGCCAGGACGCTACAGAAGCCCTGGCTGCCATGGTAACATCCCTGATGCTGTGTGCACAAAGCACAGAGCAGCAGGGACAGTGTCAAGTCCTATTCGCCCTGATAGAGATCTATCAGGCTGAATAGGACAAGGGATGAAAGATCCCAGGTTCTAGCCCCTAAGGGGGGAAATAGTTATTAAATAAAAAGTGTAAAAAAATTAAAGTAAAAAACCCCCCCACCAAAATATGAAGTATAAATTACCCCCTTTTCCCAATTTCACATATAAAATATATAAATAATAAACATATTACATATCGCCACGTCAGAAAAGTCCAAACTATTAAAATATAAAAAAAATCTAGGTGGTGAACGCCGGAACAGAAAAAATAAATAAAAACTGTGCGATTCACAATTTTTAAAAATGCGGAATGCACGTGGCTTTTTTGGTTTATTTTTTTTGCGTGGTATCGAATGGTATCGAGTATCACAATACTTTTTCATGGTATCAAAACCGAATCAAAAATTTGGTATCGCAACAACTCTAAAGTGGACATTTGTTCATAGAGACAATCCTGCCTGACTAAATACCGAGGGGGAGCGAGGGGATTTCTTTGAGAGAATTCCTTGCCAGAGTATGTGATGCAAAGAGGGGGATTGTAGTAAGCTAGTTTCCATTTGTACCCATCGCTTTGTAGTGTTGTTAACCCACCAGCTCTTTAGCTGATCTAGAATAGTAGCTCTATAATAAGTAATAAGGCAAGGGCATCCCAGTCCCCCTAATTTGATAGGACGATATAATATATCAGCTGATACTCTTGCTCTTTGTTTGTTCCATATGAACTGTAAGATAAGTTTTTGCAGTGAGGCTATCACCTGGCGAAGGACAATGGTAGGTAAGTTTTGAAATAAATATAAAATCTTAGGTAAAAATTTTTTTTGACTGCTGCTATGCGGCCTACCCAGGAAAACGGGTAATGAGAGTATGTTGAGACATCTTGCTTGAGCTGGCGGGTAAGAGAGGTATAATAATTAACCTGTAATTCACTAAGGGGGATTATTAGAATAATACCCAGGTAGGAAATACTATCTGCATCCCACTTAATCGGAAATTGCGATTAAACTAATTGTCTGAGTTCATCTGGTAAATGCATACCTAGCATAAGGGATTTACAAGAGTTAACCTTATAGTAGCTGACTTGGCTAAACTGATCAATAATATCCACTACAGACTTTAGAGATGCTACAGGGTTGGTAATTGATATAAAGACATTGTCAGCGAAAAGGCCTATTCTGTGTTCAGTGCCTCCTACTGAGATACCTCTTATAGATGGAGACATGCGGATGTGTTGAGCAAATGGTTCCATTAATAAAGCAAATAGAAGAGGTGATAGGGGACATCCGTGGCGGGTACCATTTGTAATGTCGAAGGGAGATGAAAGGGACCCTGAGGAGAAAACCCTTGCTGAGGGATTAGTTTATAAGGCTAGGATGGAAGATGTGAGCCTTGGGGGAAGCCCAAATTTGCCCCAAACCGCCTCAAGATAACCCCAATGTATCCAGTCAAACGCCTTCTCAGCATCCAGGGATAGGATCAGGGAAGGTGTCCGACCTTCACCTACTACCGGCATAATATTTAAAAAGCGATGTGTACCATCTACTGTTTGGCGTTGTTTCACGAATCCCACTTGGTCTGCGTCTATCAATGTCGGGAGGATGTAAGTTAATTGTGTTGCGATAAGCTTTGAGTAGAGTTTTAGATCAGTGTTTAAGAGTGAGATTGGTCTAAAATTGGGAGGGGTATCTGGGGAGTTCCCTGGTTTCGGGATTGTCACAATTAAAGCATTTAATATCTTTTTCGGAAAGGTCCCAGATGAGGCTGCTTTGAAAACGGCTAGATATGGAGCTAATAACTCAACATTAACTTTGTAAAATTCATTGGTGAGGCCATCTGGGCCTGGGGACTTACCGGGTTTCATTGTTTGGATCGCTAAGATGAACCCCTGTATAGAAAAAGCTGAGAACGCCAAAACCACTTAGGCCTCTGACATTGTAGGTAAGTTGATATGGTCTAAAATAGCCTGAATAGTAGGTAAGGTTTATTGTGGAGTGGATGCGTCAGATAAGAGATTGTATAATGAGGCATAATAGTTGGCAAACTCATCAGCAATGCCCTGCGGATCCAGCACCCGGGAACCATCCGAATGCAACAAAAAAGGGATTTTAGGATAGTTCAATTGTTTACCTAGCAAAGCTCCACCTGTATTGCTCTGACAATAATGATGAAGCTTAAAGGGAACCTGTCATGTGGATATTTGATTATAATCTAACTAATTATATACAATCATTAACTACAAAAAAGTACCTTAGATGTATTCACTTACTGGTGTGACAGATGGTTACCTCATAATACACACACAAAGATGCCACATGCTAATGAGCCGATTCGAGTCCAGCGTGAGGTCATTGAGTCCAGCGTATATTTATTTCAGATCTATAGCCACTCCCCTGCCAACCTGCTGCTGATTCCTTTGGCAACAAACTGTCACTCAGCAGCAGGTGGGCGGGGAGAGTCAGGAGCTCATGAATATTTATGACTCATCATTATCAGCTGGAGCTTTTCAATACAAGATGTTGGCAGATTGACTGGGTCAATTAAAGAAAGTGACCCAGCATTGTGCTAAGAGAATCAGTCACTTATTTATGTTGCCCTTAGTTAGGACACCATAAAACTGGTGACAGGTTCCCTTTAAGTCTCAGCATTAAATTATACTGATAAGCGTTAAGTTAATTTCGTGCAAGCGAGATTAGATCATTGCAATCTCTTCTGCTCTGCTAGTAGAATATTTGTCTTTATTCAGGCGATGGAGGTCATCTAGTTGAGTTTGCATCTGAAGCAAAGTCTGTAACCTAGTTTTTTTTTTATCATAAGAGACTTGTTTGAGGAAATGGCCCCTCAATGTTGCCTTCATAGCGCACCAAAGAGTACTATCCGAGGTCTGACCATTGTCATTGTCTTGAAAATAATTTTTTAGGCATTGAGTAGTTTGAGAAGAATATCGTGGACTTTGTAAGATATAATTATTAGGTCTCCACACTGCAAGCAGTGTTTTGGTGTCCACCTCCCAAGCGAAAAGGAGACTGAACTGATGCAAACTGATGCATTCTGAGCGGATCTTTTTCCATTCAGAATGCATTAGAATGCAGACTGATCCGTTTGGACTGCTTGTGAGAGCTCTGAACGGATATCACAAACGGAAAGCCAAAACGCGAGTGTGAAAGTAGACTTACTTGAGCAAGGCCCAGTACTGTTAATAGTGGTTCAGGCATCTGCTTTTGCGTTTGTGAACGGTCATATTTTTCCATTGCAAAAACCAGCAGTAGTCCCCATCATGTTGGGATTCCAGCGGCCTTGATACCTGTTCTCTATTGTAGAAATATCTTTATGGAACGCTCTCCATGTTCGTCACTTGCGTGTCCCAAATTGGGTGGGAAAAAGTCAAGATGGGAATGTAAGAAATGCACTTTCACTGACATTCGGCAGCCAAGTTTTTCATATGCTGTAAGCATGTTGTCTACTAATTGAGCATAGTTTGCAGCTCGTCTGTTCCAAAAGGAAGTTCTGCACTACTAGCACAAATGCATCTAAAGCTGCAAGACGCACTCGCTTTGTCATATGCTTGCGCTGATCAGAAGTATTTGCCACATATGTAGTAGAAATTGTCTGGATCGTTAACACATTTGCATTTATCCATCTTAAGTTTAAAAACTGATAGCACTATAACAGATCACTTTATCAAAATCTGTCCAGCTTGCCTTATATACTTACTGCTAACATCAGTCTGAGTGCGTCCAAACAGGTCTGGACATGTCTATTGGAATATCTTTAATATAATGCATTAATTTTATAACTGAATAGGCTTTGCATGTATAACTTAACACTTTAAGGACCTCCTCCGTACATGTACGGCATTAGTCCGGTCCTCAAACATGGCGCCCGCATGCACGTACAGCGGGCGCCATAGCCGCAAGGCTGATCGCATACATTTTCCCTTTCAGATGCCGTGGTCATCTGCGCAGTCCAGAAGCGGAAGTCGCACACTTCCGCTCTGGTAACAGCGTTCCCGGCTGAGATCAGGGAACCTGTTACATTGATCTAATATGCTGAAGCCTCAAGCAGGCTTCGGTGCCTATTAGATGACTATACCAATACAGGCCACTAGGTGACAGCATTGTATTGGTATAGTCCAAATTAAGTGTTTAATGGTGTCTATATAGACATCAATGAACACAATAGACAATCTAATGATTGACAGTTATTGTCACCCAAGGTGACTTAAAAAAAGTAAAAAAAAATAGTAACAGATAGTTTTTGCAAATATAAAAAAATTACAAAAAATCACCCCCCTTTCATTCAAATAAAAATACTTAAACAATAAAAAAATAAACATCATGGGCATCGCCGCATGCAAAAATGCCCATACTATTAAAATCTAACAATATTAATAGCGTACGGCAAATGGCGTAACAGGAAAAAAATAGAAACAGCCAATTTGCCATTTTTTGTCACTTCAACTACCCAATATTTTTTAAAAAATAAAAAGTGATCAAAAAGTCGCACACACTTCAAATTCTGAAAAGAACAGATCGTCTTGCAAAAAATGAGCCCTAACACAGCCCCGTACACATAACTACAAAAAAGTTATAAGGGTCTAAATATGGCTATATAAAAAAAAAAAGAATTTCCTCAAAGGTTTGAATTTTTTTTTTCAGTATTAAAACGCAAGAAAAATTATACAAGTGTGGTATTGTTGTAACCGTACTGACCTGGAGAATAAAGATAACAGGCCAATTTTACCGTATAGTGTACAGTGTAAAAAAATAAAAATAAAAACCTTTATCAGAATTGTGTTTTTTCCCAATTCTACTCCATTTGGAATTTTGTTTACTGCTTCCTACTACATGGTATGCAACCGTAAATGGTTCCATTAGAAATTACAACTTTTCCCGCAAAAAATAAGCCCTCATAAGGCTATGTGAATGTAAAAAATAAAAAGTTAGGACTATGGAAAGGCGGGGAGTGAAAAACAAAAATACAAAAATGGGAAATCCCAGGGTCCTTAAGGAGTTAAAATCCAGACTTGTCAGGCATATTCCGAGTTCATATTTGGAATCAGCGCTTAGGTCAGCCTAGAAAGCGGAATTAGTGCCCTACTAAGAGAAAACTAAAGGTAATGTATAGGTCCTCAAAAGGGATAAGCCATCTGGATCAAACAGTCTTTCGTTTGCGATGTACAACCGTTCCCTGCGATGCGCCAAAGTAGCTGCCGATAGTTCGGCATATATGGTTATTTTTTTTAAGCGGTCAGGTAGAGAAGGAGAGTCTCTAGATGCCCTCATAATCTGCTCCTTAATATAAAAAAAATGTATGCGAACAATGGCGTCTCTTGGGGCCTAAGCGGGCAATGTTTTATGCTTAGGGCTGTTTCACACGGGCGGATGCCGTGCGTGGCATCCGCTCCATGAAAGAGTGCCAAGACCCGATGCAGACTGCAGAGGCACAGAGCATTAACATGACTGATAATGCTCCGTGCCTCTCTGTGATCTCTTTACTACGAAATCACAGTTGTCACTGTGATTTCGTAGTAAAGAGATCACAGAGAGGCACGGAGCATTATCAGTCATGTGAATGCTCCGTACCTCTGCAGTCTGCATCGGGTCATGGCACTCTTTCACAGAGCGGATGCCACGCACGGCATCCGCTCGTGTGAAACAGCCCTTAGGTAACCTATGTGCTCTATCAATAAGAAGATTTCCAGTGTTCGCTTGTGGTAAGAGACAGGCAAAAAAATACCTTTAGGCCTCTTTCACACGGGCGTCAGCTTTTTTGTCCGGTTAAGGACCTTTGATGACGTCACTCCGGTCATCACATGGTACGTCACATGATCTTTTACCATGGTGATTCACCATGGTAAAAGACCATGTGATGACCGGAGTGACGTCATCAAAGGTCCTTAACCGGTATTTAATGTAGCAGCTCACCCCAGGTCCTGTTCAGCGCAGAGGAGACACAAGGAGATGCCGGCTTCGCGATCAAGTGGACTAAGGTGAGTTAAAATTATTTTTTTTTTTTTAACCCCTCTAGCGCTGTTTTACTATGCATTCTGTATTCAGAATGCTATTATTTTCCCTTATAACCATGTTATAAGGGAAAATAATAATGATCGGGTCTCCATCCCGATCGTCTCCTAGCAACCGTGCGTGAAAATCGCACCGCATCCGTACTTGCTTGCGGATGCTATGCGATTTTTACGCTTCCCATTCACTTCTATGGGGCCTGCGTCGCGTGAAAATCGGACAATATAGAGCATGCTGCGATTTTCACTCAACGCACAAATGATGCACAGGCCCATAGAAATGAATGGGTCCGGATTCAGTGCGGGTGCAATACGTTCACCGCACGCATCGCACCCGCACGGAAAACTCGCCCGTGTGAAAGGGGCCTTAAGAAGGTTGCCAGTTCTTCTCCACGGACAGATTCTGGGATGCCACGGAAGCGCAGATTTTTCCTACGTGAGTGGTCCTCCATATCTGTAATTTTAATTTCAGACAAATGCAGTTTTCAAATCTTTTTGCAAGGATCTTTGAAGAGGTAAGGATCTAGTATTGGATTCATATTGTCTTCCTTCCTTCTGTTATTTTACTTTGCCTTCTCCCTGAGGTGCTGCTATGGCTGTGGGTAGGGAAAGTTGAACGCACTAAAGACTGTGAGGTAGGGGAGGAGGAGGGGGTACCTCTGGATTGCAGGGTTGCTGGAGAGGCAGGTTGCAGAGCCGCTGGTGATTGCGGCTCAGTTTCTGTGTCCAGAGCGTGGGAGGCGCCATCTTGGATCGCGCTCGCAGCGGGGAAGAAGCTGGTAAGCTTCATGGGGCTTCGGCGTCTGCTACCTCTCGGCATCGACCGATATTGATTTTTTAGGGCCAATACCGATACCGATAATTTGTGAACTTTCAGGCCGATAGCCGATAATTTATACCGATATTCTGGGAATTTTCATTTTTGGAAAATAAAAAATTCCTACACAAATCTGCTGAAAATGTATATGTTTATTGTGAATGCGTTTTTTTTTTTTTTAAATCTTTTTCATTTATACTTAATATTTTGGTGTTTTTTGTTTGTTTATACACTTGTCCTATTCACCCTGATAGATCTCTATCAGGGTGAATAGGAGCTCACACTGTCCCTGCTGCTCTGTGCTTTGTGCATACAGCAGCATGGAGCTTACCATGGCAGCCAGGGCTTCAATAGCGTCCTGGCTGCCATGGTAACTGATTGGAGCCCCGCACTGCGCCACCAATGATTAATACTGGGGGGCTTGGGGGAGCACACTGCGCCACCAATGATGAGAAATCTCTCATTAATTCATATACAGAAGGCGGGAGCTGGCTGCAGAATCACATAGCCGGCTCCCGACCTCTATAAGCGGTAGCCGCGATCCGTGGCACCTGAGGGGTTAACTACCGCAGATCGCAGCTATTGCTCATGTGATTCTGCAGCCAGCTCCCGCCTCCTGTATTTGAATTAATGAGAGATTTCTCTTCATTGGTGGCGCAGTGGCCATATCCCCTCCCCTTCTCTTGCCCTCCTCCCTCTCATTGGCGGCAGCGGCAGCAGCAGCACAGGGGGAGGGAGATACTGCTTCCTTCTCCCCTGTACTGCTGAGGGAACACGGAGAGCACTGTCAGCAGCGCGATCTGTGTTCCCAATACGTTATCAGAATATCGGCAAAATAGATGCCGATACCGATAACGGTCAAAATACTGAATATCGGCCGATAATATCGGTAAAACCGATAATCGGTCGATCCCTAGCCTGTACAGCAAGCACACCGTTGGGGAATCGCTGCAAGTAGGCACTTAGCTGTTTTTTAAGCCGATGTAAGGCTAAAAGCTCAGGAGCGCAGGGTTCACGCGTCTGCCTCTGTTTTATTGGTACTATTTTGGGGGTATACACCTTTTTGATTGCTTGGTGTTACAATTTTTGTGATGTAAGGTGATGAAATATTTTTTTTTATGATGTTCACCTGAGGGGATAGGTCATGTGATAATTTTGTAGAGCTGGTTGTTACGGACGCGGCGTTACCTAATATGTACTGTATACTTATTTTTTTTATTTCACTTTAACACAATAATAGCATATTTAAAACAAAAAATGATGTTTTAGTGTCTCCATGTCCTGAGAGCTATAGTTTTTTTTTTTAAGATTTTCTTATTTAGGGTCTAATTTTTTGTGGGATGAGGTGATGCTTTTATTGCTACCATTTTGTGGGACATACACCTTTTTGATCGCTTGGTGTTATATTGGTGTATAACGTGACAAAATTGGCTTTTTTTACACATTTATTTTTTATTTTTATGGTGTTTATCGAAGGGGGTGGATCTTGGGAAATATTTATAGAGCCGGTCGTTACAGACGCGGCGATACTTAATATGTGTGTTTTTTCTTTTTTACTATTTTTTATTATAAAATTTTGGAAAAGGGGCATTTTTTTGTGTTTTTTACTTAATTTTTTTTATAAAAAACACTTTTTTTAAACTTTTTTTAAAACTTTATTTCTGTCCCACTCTGGGACTTCAACTTTTGAGGTTCTGATCCCCTCTGCAATGCATTATAATATATCTGTATTGTAATGCATTGCCTGTTAGTGTATTACACTGAGTTATACACTAACAGGTTGCCTAGGAGACTGGGCCTGAGGCTGGATCTCCTGGGCACCCGTAGAAGACAGGTCCCGATGCCGTGCAAGGCATTGGGCAGCCTCTGCACAGCATCGGGCTGCCTTGTCAACCAGTCAATCGGGCTGCCTTGTCAACCTCCCTCACCCGCAGCAAACCCCTTCTAGGTCACGGTCAGCGCTGACCGCAGCATAGAAGGAGTTAATCCACTTGCATCGGCTTTTACAGCGATGCCGGTAAATACAGCAGGGGTCCGGCTATCAATGACTGCCAGGCGCTGCAGTGATCAGTCGCACACCGCTCAGGTAATAGCACGTCATATGTCGGGAAGGGGTTAAAGGAGTTTTCCGATAATATTTTTTTTTATCAAGTGCCTGCAGCATGCTCCCTGAAACGGAAGATTCATACATACCTGCTTCACGCCACTTCGGTCTTTCACACTGCCCTTGCTGTCTCCATGCACTGTTTATATCCAGTTAGTCATGGGCATGTTCGCATTCACCTCTCCAGCCAATGACTGGCTTCAGCAGTGATGTGGCCACAAGCAGCATGTCACTGCTGAAGCCAGCAACATTGGCATTTTGTTGTGGTGTTTTGACATCTACTTCTCTATGGCCCCTTTTACACGGGCGAGAATTCCTCGCGGGTGCAATGCGCAAGATGAACGTATTGCACCCGCACTGAATCCGGATCACTTCAATGGGGCTGTGCAGATGAGCGGTTATTTTCCGGCATCACTTGTGTGTTGCGTAAAAATCGCTGCATGTTCTATATTCTGCGTTTTTCACGCAACGCAGGAAACATTGAAAAAGAATGGGGCTGCCTGAAAATAGCAAGCATCCGCAAGCAAGTGCGGATGCGGTGCGATTTTCACGCACGGCTCTCACACTAAAGCCTCATGCACACGACCGTTGTGTGCATCCTCGGCCGTTGTGCCGTTTTCCATTTTTTTTCCGCAGACTTTCAATGTGTCGGTGGAAAAATCGGAAAATGCACCGTTTTGCAGCCGCATCCGTGATCCGCGTATCCTGTCCGTCAAATAAATATGACCTGTCCTATTTTTTTGACGGACAACGGTTCACGGACCCATTCAAGTCAATGGGTCCGTGAAAAAACACGGATGCACACAAGATTGGCATCCGTGTCCGTGATCCGTGGCCGTAGTTTACTTTCATACAGACGGATCAGAAGATCCGTCTGCATAAAAGCTTTTTCAAATCTAAGTTTTCACTTCGTGAAAACTCATATCCGACAGTATATTCTAACACAGAGGCGTTCCCATGGTGATGGGGACGCTTCTAGTTAGAATACACTACAAACTGTGTACAAGACTGCCCCCTGCTGCCTGGCAGCCGATCTCTTACAGGGGGCTGTGATCCGCACAATTAACCCCTCAGGTGCCGCACCTGAAGGGGTTAATTGTGCGTATCATAGCCCCCTATAAGAGATCCGGGGCTGGCAGGCAGCAGGGGGCAGACCCCCTCTCTCCCCAGTTTAAATTTCATTGGTGGCCAGTGCCGCCCCCCTTCCTCCCTCTATTGTAATAATTTGTTGGTGGCACAGTGTGCGCCCCCCCCCTTCCTCCCTCTATTGTAATAATTTGTTGGTGGCACAGTGTGCGCCCCCCCGTCCCCCCCTTCCTCCCTCTATTGTAATAATTTGTTGGTGACACAGTGTGCGCCCCCCCCCTTCCACCTACTGGTAAGTGACAGGTCTGTGGGGCGCATTGCTAAATGAACTGTCACTTACCAGTAGGAGGAGCTCCCGGACGGACACAGACATCGCAACAGCCAGCAGGTAAGTATGATGCTTCTACTATTGTACTATTGCTAAGTAACCATGGCAACCAGGGCTGCAGTAGCGTCCTGGTTGCCATGGTTACCGATCGGAGCCCCAGCGATTAAACTGGGACTCCGATCGGAACTCCGCTGCCACCAATGATCGGGGGGGGGGGGGAGATGGGAGGCCGCACACTGGCCACCAATGTTGTTAATGCTATAGAGGGAGGGGGGCCGATGGGGGGGAGCACACTGTGCCACCAACAAATGATTACAATAGAGGGAGGAAGGGGGGGGCGCACACTGTGCCACCAACGAATTATTACAATAGAGGGAAGAAGGGGGGGGGGGGGCGCACACTGTGCCACCAACAAATTATTACAATAGAGGGAGGAAGGGGGGGGGGCCGCACACTGTGCCACCAACCTATTATTACAATAGAGGGAGGGAGGGGGGGGGCCGCACTGGCCACCAATGATATTCAAACTGGGGAGGGGGGTGGTCTGCCCCCTGCTGCCTGGCAGCCCTGATCTCTTACAGGGGGATATAATACGTACAATTAAGGTGCGGCACCTGAGGGGTTAATTGTGCTGATCACGGCCCCCTGTAAGAGATCGGGTGCTGCCAGGCAGCAGGGGGCAGTCATGTACACAGTTTGTAGTATATTCTTACTAGAAGCGTCCCCATCACCATGGGAACGCCTCTGTGTTAGAATATACTGTCGGATATGAGTTTTCACGATCTAACTCGTATCCGACAGTATATTCTAACATAGAGGCGTTCCCATGGTGATGGGGACGCTTCAAGTTAAAATATACCATCGGATTGGAGAAAACTCAGATCTGATGGTATAAAAGGGACTCCTGACTTTACATTGAAAGTCAATGGGGACGGATCCGTTTGAAATTGCACCATATTGTGTCAACGTCAAACGGATCCGTCCACATTGACTTGCATTGTAATTCAGGACGGATCCGTTTGGCTCCGCACGGCCAGGCGGATACCAAAACAACTTTTTTTTCATGTCCGTGGATCCTCCCAAAATCAAGGAAGACCCACGGAAGAAAAAACGGTCACGGATCACGGACCTACGGACCCCGTTTTTGCGGACCATGAAAAAATACTGTTGTGTATATATTAGGTATTGCCACGTCCGTAACAGCCTGCTGCATTATACATTATTTAACACCTCAAGTGAACACCGTAAAAAATAAAAACGGTGTAAAAAAAGTAATTTTTTGTCAACTTACATCACAAAAAGTGTAATACCAAGCGATAAAAAAGTCATACGCACCCCAAAATCATACCAAACTGTCATCTCATCCCGCAAAAATTGAGACCCTACCTAAGACAATCGCCCAAAAAATAAAAAAAACTTTGGCTTTTAGAATATGGAGACACTAAAACATGATTTGTTTTGGTTTAAAAAATACTGTTATAGTGTAAAACTTTAATAAATAAAAAAAGTATACATATTACTTATCACTATGTCCATAATAACCTGCTGTATAAAAATATCACATGACCTGTAAAATTTTTTGGGGAAAACGGTGTAAAAAAGCAAATTTTTTGTTACCTTACATCACAGTGTAATACCAAGCGATAAAAAAGTAATGCACACTCCAAAATTGTACCAATAAAACCGTCCTCTCATCCCGCAAAGAATTATCCCTACATAAGACAGTCGTCCAAAAATAAAAATAAACTATGGCTTTCAGAATATGGAGACACTGAATAATATTTTTTTCAAAAATGCCTTATTATGTAAAACTTAAACAAACAACCCAAAAATATTTGGTATTGTCAAGTCCGTAACAACCTGTTCTATAAAAATACCCCATGATCTAACCTGTCAGATGAACATTGTAAATAAAAAATATAAATGGTGCTAAAACAGCTATTTTTTGTTACCTTGCCTCACAAAAAGTGTAATACAGAGCAACACAAAATAATATGTACCCTAAAATAGTACCAACAAAACTGCCACCTTATCCCTTAGTTTCCAAAATGGGGTAATTTTTGGGAGTTTCTACTATAGGGGTGCATCAGGGGACAAATGTGACATGGCCCTCCAAAAACCATATGGCATTCCTTTCCTTCTGCGCCATGCCATATGCCCGTACAGCAGTTTACAATCACAAATGGGGTGTTTCTGTAATCTACAGAATCAGGGTAATAAATATTGAGTTTTGTTTGGCTGTTAACCCTTGCTTTGTTACGAGAAAAAATTGATTAAAATGGAAAATCTGCCAAAAAAGGGAAATTCTGAAATTTCATCTCCATTTTCCTTTAATTCTTGTGGACCACCTAAAGGGTTAACAAAGTTTGTAAAATGAGTTTTGAATACCTTGAGGGGTGTAGTTTCTAAAATGGGGTCATTTTGGGGTGGTTTCACAAAATTATCCAAACATAAAGTAATATGGGGAATGTAAAGGCATAAGTATTTTTAGAGGTATTACTGTCCATTATAAAAGTAGAGAAGTTGAAATTTGGAAATTTGCTAATTTTTCTAAATTGTGGGTACATTTTGTATTTTTGGGGACTCAATTTTACCAGTGTCATGAAGTACAATATGTGACGAGAAAACAGTCTCAGAATGGCCTGGATAAGTAAAAGCGTTTTAAAGTTATTACCACATAAAGTGACAAATGTCAAATTCTCTAAAAATGGCAGGGTCCTGAAGGTAAAAACTAGCTTGGTCTTGAAGAGGGCATGTCAAAATGAAAAACTCAGCCGTCTTCTGTACAATTTGTACTTTTAAAGTGAACTAGCCTCAAATAGGTGCAGTTTCAGGCCCTATAAAACAGCACATTTTTAGTTTAAAAGCTAATAGATGGTTGTTATTACCTTCTTATCTTGGCTGCCATGCACAATACTGAGCAGCAATTATCCACAGGCTGCTGTAGTTGTTATACAAAAACCATGTGCAACCTGGGGTGGTGATTATGAGATGATGGGACACTACTTAGGCTGGGTTCACACCTGAGCGTTTTACAGCGCGTTCCTACGCGCTGTAAAACGCTCAACAGGCAAGAGCCAATGATTCCCTATGGGAATGGTTCTCACCTGAGCGTTTTACAGCGCGTACGATCTCTCTGTAAAACGCCCGACGCCCCAAGAAGTACATGAGCTTATTTGGGGCGTCTTGTTGCGCTTTTCCGTACATAGACTTCAGCGGGAACGCGCGACAATGGGTATTCGCTTGTCTCTGTATGCGCGATTGCAAACGCCCGTACAATCACGCATACAGAGCGCTCCATCGCGAACGCTCAGGTCTGAACCCAGCGCTTCAGCCATGCACTTCTCTGTCTTTGCACATAATTGCTTCAAATTGGGCAGTAAACACAAACCCCCATAGTAAAATTTGCTAAATATTGCAGGGCATTCACATATTCAGACTTAAAGGGGTTGTCTCACTTCAGCAAATTACATTTATCATGTAGAGAAAGTTAATACAAGACACCTACTAATGTATTGTGATTGTCCATATTGCCTTCTTTGCTGGCTGGATTCATTTTTCCATCACATTTTACACTGCTTATATCCAAGAGCTACGACCATTCTGTAATGCAGCAGTGGTGAGTGCACACTATAGAAAAAGCAATGGACCATGGTACTCCCACAGTCTCGGCCACCAGAGAGGCCAGTGGTTTTTTCTATATTGTACAATGTATAATGTAATGGGAAAATGAATCTAGCTAGTAAAGGAGACAATATGGACAATCACAGTACATTAGTAAGTGCCTTGTATTAACTTTCTCTACATGATAAATGCAATTTGCTGAAGTGACACAACCCCTTTAAGAGACATGAACAGGCCTTTCTCCCCCCCTAAACATTTCCACAAAGCTTTTAGAGGGAATGTGTCACCAATTATTTTTTCTGCCAGTTAAAACCAGACAGTGAGACATCTCCTTTGTTCTAATGTGTTCTCTTATCTTCTGACTGCAGATTTGCTAATTCTGTTTCCGGAACATGATTATGGGGGCAGCCATCTTGCCTGAGCTGTTCTTAACAGCATTTAGATATGAGCTTTACAGCGGCCACCATTGGCCATAGAAATAATGGGCAGGAGGGGATCTCATTGATTTTTGTGGGAGGGTTGTCTAGGCATGCTCTGTCACCTGTGCAGAGGTCAGGAGCGAGTAGATAAGCTGTGATAAACACCAATGGCGAATCCAGTGTTATCTACATAGAGCTGATATCTGTCATTGTAGTCCTGCTTGTAGTGATTAGCAGACAACTCTGTAAAGTGTACAGATCAAGAAAGTGACCAGTACAAAAAAACTGCAGGATTTTATGTTTTTTTTTTTTTTTTTTTATTGAGATTGTAACATGGAAAATGAAAGATAACACCAACAATTCTTTAAAGATATGTAACATAAAAACATGATTTAAACAATATAGGTTATTTTTTGATAACTCATTCCCTTTAACTGAGATTGCAGTAGGGATGTTTTATGAAGAAGCCTGACAGAGATTCTGCATCTACTGAATCTGCCAAGTGTTAGGTATGGGCATACCGCATGTTTGACCTATGCAGCTGCACAAGGGCTTGCAGGGAAGGAGTCCTAGTGCAATATTATATGTTAGAGCACATGTAAAGGGCTTTGCTCATTCCTATCCATGCCTCACAATTTCTTATGAATCTGCACACAAATCGGGATGCCTTGAATGAGGTTATCTATGGCTAGCATCCTGCAATAATCAAATTGCAGTTCCATATCTTGGACAGGGCCCCTCTTTGGTCACTGTCTAGCCCAGCCAGTGTTAAAGTACACATCCCCTAACAGTCACATGGTGTTCCAATGACTCTGGCCAGTCCCTTGTTGCTCCAGTTAGGTATTTTGAGTATAAATAAAATATATTTTTCTCAGCAACAGGGCAACAGATAGTCATAATAAGGCTAGGGATGCACAGCTGAATTTCTTGCAACTGCCGCAGCCATCCAATTCATTTCTATGGGATCACCGCTGCTCAGCGATCCTACCTGTGTAGCCCTAGCCTAAAGCCTAGTTCACACGAACGTATGGCTTCTAAAGTTTTTTGTGGTCCGTTTTTTCACGGATCCGTTGTTCCGTTTTTGAGTT
The DNA here is from genome assembly GCF_014858855.1 of Bufo gargarizans. NCBI lineage: Eukaryota > Metazoa > Chordata > Amphibia > Anura > Bufonidae > Bufo > Bufo gargarizans. The sequence goes on along the minus strand of NC_058080.1, from coordinate 548,045,981 downwards.
CCGTTGTGTTTCCATTTCTGTTCCTTTTTTTTTCAATTTTTCCGTATGGCATATACGGTATACAGTAATTACATAGAAAAAATTGGTCTGGGCATAACATTTTCAATAGATGGTTCAGCAAAAACGGAACAGATACAGAAGACATACGGATGCATTTCCGTATGTGTTCCGTTTTTTTGGCGGACCCATTGACTTTAATGGAGCCACGGAACGTGATTTGCGGCCAAATATAGGACATGTTCTATCTTTCAACGAAACGGAAATACGGAAACGGAATGCATACGGAACACATTCCGTTTTTTTTGCGGAACCATTGAAATTAATGGTTCCGTATACGGACCGTATACGAAACACAAAAAAACGGACTGTACACTCGCAAAAAAAACGTTCGTGTGAACTAGGCCTAAGGGTATAATTTTTGTCAGCATGATCAACCCAGATAGGCTGTGTGTCTGGTTCAATGGGGTTGATCATACTGACAGATTCATTTTAAGGCCAAATTTATATTTCTCAATAGAAAAATCTGCAGTGGATTTGTTTTGCAATTTGAATGCAGCAGATCTGATTGTGGCTTTAGCCCCGAGTCTGTTTATAAACTACACAAAGAAATTACATGACCTTTTTTGAAGGGTCTGGAAACTCTTGCAGAAGTATACTGTGACCACATGGACAGCAGTGCGGACTCCCTTTAAAAACAGTGGGAAAGCAGTTTCCACTTGATGTTTGGTGAAAAAATCAGTTCCAAAATCTCTGCATAAACATTGTGCAAACTCACCTCAAAACTGTAAAAAATCTGCCAAAAAGTAAATTGTTTTCTTTTTATTTTAGATTTTGAAGTTAGTTATTGCAGGTAGTTGGCATGTAACTCAGGTGCCTTAAAGGGGTATTCTGGTTGTTACACATTATCTCCTACTCACATAGGATAGGTGATAACTACTAAAGTGGTGCGGCTTCTATGGCTGGGACGCCCACAATAACAAGAATGTGGACCCCATACCCTTCACAGCTCCCTAAACATACCCTTCACAGCTCCCTAAAATAAATAGAGTGGCAGGTCTGGCATGCTCGCGCACTGCCACTCCATTTATCTGTACTGGAGAAAGCCAAGTACAGCACTCATTTTATTCTTATTACTTTTTGGGGATATAATTCTTCATTTTCTATTTAAAAAAATTGTAACTTGAATGTAACTTGATGAATTAATGGAACATTGGTGCTTTTATGAAGAACCAGTGAGAAAGCAATACCAATTGAAGATTCTGCTGACGAATTTATAGGGCAGTAATTGTTTATAGGCTATACAATATTTAAGGTGATAATAAAGAGACTTTCAGACATGATTAAGTAATGGCACTGGTAAGCTAAATCTAGATTAATTCATACCACATCATGCAGTACTGTTGTGGGTTTGTATAGCTGTGTTACTTTACTTGAATTCTGCTGGTTTATGTATATATTCTTGATTTTTACAAAACAAAAGTGGACAAGACACTTTATATTGACATAAATTCAGCTTTTTTGAGTCCCAGCTCAATCCTTATTTTTGTGTTGAGTTTACTTGCTGCCAATTCTATACATATTTTTTTTTCATGCTTTATAAGAGAGTAAATGTGCAATTAAATAGACTAACTTCTGTATTTTGTACAACATGATATGAAAATGACTAGTAAGCACTAGGCACTTATGTGCTCTTCCCTCTTGGTTTTCTACTGCACTTAGGCTGTATTGGCATATGCTGTTTTTGATATAGAGGACAGTGCTGCTGCCAGTGAAGGAGGGATGGCAGGGAGGAGGATAATGCTGCCGTTGGTCGCTAGAGGCATGGAAAGGGGGACAGTGCTGCTGAGGAGGTACAGTATTTTGTGCTTCTGCTGAGGTATTCTCTGCTACACTGTGTTATTTGTTTGGCCCTTCTGCAGGGGGTGGGGGTTGTCAGTGTTTTGTGCTACATTGCAGTCAATGCAGATACAGCAGTGAGGTAGAGAATCTGGCAATGCCAGGATCTGGCTCTGTGCCAGAACAGCCTGGCGGATCTCCTAACGTAGATTTGAATGCCTTATACCATAATACACTATATACTATTACAGACAAGTATTGTGAGGTTAATTGTCCATGATGGGTGTTGTCTCCGATCACAGACACTACTGGTAGATGTCTTCAGTCTGCTTTAAAGGACCAACATCCACTGAACATGTACACTGGATGTTCTGAGGGGTTAAGCTGCATTATATTTGCTGTAGGCTGCTGGGGAGGTATGCTTTGCTTTACCATTTGATTTGGTGCTACTAGGGAGTATTATGTGAGTGGCATGGTGGTATTTGGCAGATGCTGTTGGGAGTAATATGAGCACTGCCTGGTGGTATTTTGTGCTGGCCCGACTGTTGAACACCAAGTAGAAAAAGTTTGGTAATAATAATGCCGCAGACAACACTGTTGCAGTCCGAAATTACAAAATTGCTGATGACTGCTCTGAACTTCTGACACAAATGATGGAGTCCGAAATCCCCATTAAAAACAATAAGGTCCATCGAGCATCTTGCGTGTGACCCAACACTGCATCAATCCAGCACTGCTGTAATAGAGAGCTGCAGCAGAAAGTGCATGCCCCCTGGGGTGTGATAGGGAGAGAGCTGCAGCAGTGACCTATCCAGCACTGCATCATGGTTTCTATTTCTAACAATGATACAGATATGAACAGTGCCTTCCTTGCTTACATCCCTGGCTCTGGAGATTAAATGATGAGTGCACCTTTGATACAACATATCTGATGTCAACCCATTGGGAAATGCAAGAGAGTACTGCAAGAAGTGTTCAGAACAGGAAAAAAAGTGGGACTACTGCCTTAATGTTTATTTCTCAGGATGTAGCAAGGTAATTTTTTGAGACAATGGTGGATTATAATTGGAGCGTTTGTGTCTGCAGCCGCAGGACATCTTTGTGGGGCCAAATGCCGCCCCAAAGGCCCACATTCAAGAATACATTCAGCAGCAGCTGGGGCGGTATTTTGTGCTGCACTATGGTGTTGCTTGCCTTGTCTACTTCAGTTGGCCCTGCTTATTTTTGGCTTGTGTTGGCCCTGCCTACTTGTGTTGCACCGCCTTCTGTCAGTTTGGACTTTGCCCACAACTTGGGGCCACTTTTAGTTTTTTTTCCAGGGCCACTATAATTCCCAGTCCGCCCCTTTTTAATGGCAGGGGCAAGCGTTACAGAGATTTGCTTCAGCTGTATTTTCCAATGAGCTATCTTGACTACACACACTGCACAGTGGTGACAGCTTGAAGACGAAAACCTCTTTCAATGTCTCGGTTAAGATGAATTCCTACATAAATGCAATTTTGACTTGTTTACTTTGCTTTCTTGACCATATATTTATGGGCGAACATCCTGACTGTTACATCAAGTTCTCACCTCGCAATTCATATATCACCACCACGGTGTACATAAAGTAGTCCTTGTTGAATTGATTATCGATATCCACTTTACTGCTGACACAAAGAAAAAGGAATTCTCTTTTACTTCCTGATATACTGGATTTTAATAAACTAGAGGGACAAAATATATTGATTTTGTCATAAAAAAGTATGGACTGACTGCATAAATTGTGGGCAGTACATGCCATTCATTGCAGCTATTTTAATATGCTGCTGTAATGTCTACAGCCTGACTTGTCATGCCCGGCTCTTGGTAACAATCTAATTAGGATGTCAGATTGTCTGAGATAATTAAAAATCTCAGACATGCCCCCCAGTTGGCTAAAATCTAAAATGATGTTATACTCACCTCTTTCTCCGGTGCCATTCTCTGATCTGCCGCTCCTCCTGCTGCTGCTGATAAGAATTTAGCGAAATGAGTTTTTATGAGCTGTCAGGGAAATTAAGCTAAGGCCTACAGATCAAGCCATCAGAACAGCTCTCCGATGGGTTTTACTGAAAAGCAGAAGAAACGGTCTGCAGATGCGGTGAAATTTTTGAAATTTTTTAATAAATACTAATTTAAAAAAAAAAAATTTTAAACCAAAATAAGTGGAATATGGTAATAAATATATTGGGATACTCTTTCTGCAAAGTTTTCTCTTCTGTTACACCTGCAGATTGTGCTTCACTAGTGGAAATCTATTGCATATGAATGATCCGTTTCTATCCATAGATAACTTCACTCACTCATGTTATACTCACCTCTTTCTCCAGTGCTGTTCTCTGCTTGGCTGGTCCGGTCCTCCTGCTGCTGATTATAAGAATTTAGCTTGAAGGGGTTTTCTGGTAATAGTGATTTTGAAGCAAGTGCCCCTGAAATATAAGATTCATACTTCTCCATGCAGTCCCGGTCCTCCTCATTGCCTCCGCTTTCTCCATCTTCCAGTCCGAGCACTGTTTACATCCAGCAGTGCTTGGGCATAGTCACATGTACCACCTTCAGCTGATTAGTGTCATTGACAGAAGCGGTACATGCGACAATGCCCATGCAGTGCCGGATGTAAAAGTGCGGGAACCAAAAGATAGACACACTGCGGAGGACTGGAGCAGCATGGTACAAGTAAGTATGAATCTTCTGATTCAGGGGGCAGACCGTAAAATAAGTAGAATGCAGTAATTAAAAATTTCATAGATGACATTGCTCACATCTGTGTCATCGTAACTTATTTAGAGTTAAGGCATTTCTATCTAGTAGAACATTATATTGTCAGGAATTCACCCGGCTAAACCACTAATCGTTGTTTTGTTGGGAGGGTTGCTATGCTGACCAGCCAAGTTGGCCATTGTGTGACTGGCAGCGGAGACTCTGTGTCCAGTCCCAGAGCTAGGCTGGGAATTTAAGACTGTTGATTCGTGATTGACTTGCCTGTGATTTCTCTTTGTATCACTCTTTACTCTTTCCTGTGCGACTCCCTATTAACCTTCCTGGTTACAGACTTCTGGCTTATTTTTGCATTTTCCTTGTGGCTTTTGTTGCTGCTTATATTGACTCTTCTGGTAACTGACCTTGGCCTGCCTCTGGATTAACCTCTCCTGTACTGCATTTACCATGTCTGCCTCTCCTGGTTTTGAACCTGCTTGCTGATTTCCCTTTGTACCTCCCTAGTCATTCTGAAACGTCTTCCACTAGTGTACCCGCTGAAGAACCTAGGGGTAGCCATAACTTCATACCAACTGGAGTGGTTTTGGAAGGCTGGTAACAATTTTGGGGTTCACTGGCTGTGGTCTGGATGTGACCTTAGTACTTCCTAACATATGTTGTATTAGAAGGGTACTTTCACACTTGCGGCAGAGGATTCCGGCAGGCAGGAACGTAAAACTGATGCATTTGTGAGACGGATCCGGATGCAGATCCATCTGACAAATGCAGTGCAGTACTGGATCAGTCATCCTGAAAAACTGATCCGGTATTAATTTTTTTTTTGCATTTTTAAAGGTCTGCACATGCGCAGACCGGAAAGCCGGATCCGTTTTGCCGGAACACTTAATGCTGGATCCAGCACTAATACACTTCAATGTAAATTAATGCCGGCACTCCGGCAAGTGTTCAGTATTTTTGGCCGGAGAGAAAACTGCAGCATGCTGCAGTATTTTCTCCGTCCAAAAAAACGTAAGAGGGACTGAACTGAAGACATCCTGATGCATACTGAACAGAATGCTCTCCATTCAGAATGCATTAGGATAAAACTGATCAGTTTTTTTTTCCGGTATTGAGCCCCTGTGACGGAACTCAATACTGGAAAACAAAAACGCTAGTGTGAAAGTACCCTAAGATTGTTCTTGCTGTAGTTCATTTGCTTGGAATACAGATCATTATATCAATTTAGTCCCTGCTGATTCAGGGGTCCTCGCAGTGGAACTTTATTGATGGTAAACTCACTTATGATGACATATCAGTTCGAAAAATCCTTAACATTTTACTTTTAGATTGATGGCCTATCCTCAGTTTAGAATCACACACCCTTTTCAGCTGGTCTGCACTAGCTCCGGAGCTGGAAATCAGTGCCAGAACAAAAACTTGGACTATTGTGTCTAGTGAATGGATCTGGTTATTCCAGATGTTCTCCCATTGAAGTGAATGGGAAAAATGCTTTGGTAATCAGCTGTGTCCACCACATACATAAATAGAGCTGTAGTTCTGGCACTAACTTTCATTGTCAGAGCTACTGCAGAACAGCTGATCAGCAGAGGTGCGGGGTGTCGGACCCCCGCTGGTCAATATGAAAAGGAATGTAAAACTACTTTAAAATTTTGTGTGAGCATTTTTTGCTGTTTCTGTATCTCTTATAGACTTCAATGGAGAATGACCACTCATGTGTGGCCATTTCTCTGCCGGACCAGATACACCGGTTTTGTGTTTTGAGACACATTTAGACTTCTATGCCATGTCCAGTGATATTCCACATTTTTTTCAAACAACCCTTTTTTTCCCTCAGTCATCCCAATTTAAAGGGCAATACAGTTTATGTGGAAAAGAAATAAATGGAGGCCACAAGTATCTTTTGTGATAATATCATACCCACTGAGATAACAGCTGACCACTTGTGGGGTGGATTGTTCTTAATTTGCGCCAGGTGTACTGTTTCTTTGTCCATTGTTTTTTTTGGGGGGAGGGGGCGGGCAGGGGGACACAAGCTATTGTTTAATGTGTCTTTCCTGTAGCTGTCTAACTTCCACAGTAACTTGAATCAACTATGCAGCGCCTTTTGTTCTGACTAACAAGCCAGCAGATGTATGGGAAAGGACCTGCTAATGACATTACCTGTGGATTGTATTACCCCCCCTGCTGTGTATTAGACGCTGTTCAGCCTGTCTGGCTGAAGTAGAAATGCTGTGTCATCATAATGACATTATGCCGTCGGATTGAACTGACAACCAATGATGGACCAGCCAGTCACGATTATCTCCCACCAATCCGAAGGTGACTAATGCACTGAAATGGTGGCTGAGGGAAATAAAAGGGCGGCTTTCCCTGTCATCAGCGGCTATTCTACAGTGGTGGACTTTAGAACTGCTCTTCTACCCAACCTCGAGCCTACGGGTTCAGTTGGAGAGTCCAGGTTGGGACGATCGGGTCACCTGGCCTCCCTAAACCTGCCGCTACCTCCTCTCGGTGGGTGCCTGCCTAAAGCTGGGTGCTACTGGCTGGGGTAGTTGGTCCTTAGTCCCTGGCGAGTCAGTGAAAGGGGGAATTGCTGTCACATGTGCCATCCTGTGTCCTTGCAGGGACTGTACTATATGCTGCTGACTGTTGGTTATCCCAGAGTGTTGTACCCTCACCCTGTGTTGTCTGAGTAGTGTTCAACCCACGGGAAAGGATCATGGGCGTTCAGTGCACAGTCTTTATAAAGATAGCCAGGCCGGCGGATGAGAGCACCCACTGACCCTCATGTCTCCACATCTTTGTATGTGTTCAGCACATATGTGGGTATAGATACTCAAAGCTCATTGAACCTTATGAAAGAAAAGAGAAATAATGGAAATAGGATGGATCATCTAATATTAATTCCAGTTACAAGAAAAGATCAGATGTCTCTATTAGGTAATGATGACTTCATCTTTGCTTTGTTTTCACCCGTGAGCTGCTGGAAGTCCGCCCTGGCCCCATTCACTATAAGGGGGAGCTGCGTAGATCCGGCCGCAGCACGGCAAATATGCAGAGAGGCGACTGAACAAATACAGCTGCACGGACTCGCGGAAGCTCACAGGTGTACACTGTAGTACGGAACTAACAGGCCGTTCCCCTCCCGGACCGAGTAAAAGTCCAAAAGTAAGCCCACACAACTCCGTACACATAACTATAAAAAAAATGATAGGGGTCAGAATATGGCAATGAAAAGAAAAAAAAATGTCAACTTTTTTTTTTACAATATTAGGGCTCATGCACACGAGCGTATTTTCTTTCAGTGTCCGCTCCGGGTTTTTTTGCGGACCGTTTGCAGAACCATTCATTTCAATGGGTCCGCAAAAAATGGAAGTTACTCTGTGTGCATTCCGTTTCCGTATGTCCGTATTTCCGTTCCGCAAAAAAAAGAACATGTCCTATTATTGTCCGCATTACGGACAAGGATAGGACTGTTCTATTAGAGGCCGGCTGTTCTGTAGAATACGGAATGCACACGGACATCATCTGTATTTTTTGCGGATCAGTTTTTTCCAGACCGCAAAATACATACGTTCCTGTGCATGAGCCCTTAAGATGCAAGAAAAACTATACTTATGTGGTATTGCCGTAATCATACTGACCTGGAGAATGAAAGTAACAGGTCAGTTTTACCGTATAGGAAATGCTGTAAAAACAAAACACATAAAACTGTTGCGGAATAGCTTTTCTTTCCCAATATTACCACATTTGGAATCCCCACTACATCTTATGGATTATTAAATGGTGAAATTAGAAAGTGCAACTTGGCCCTCAAAAAAAAAGCCCTCAAACGGCTATGTAAACGAAAAAATAAAAAAGTCATCGCCCCAGGCAGGGAGTGAAAAATGAAAATGCAAAAAACCCTCCGGAGCAGAAAGGGTTAATAGCTCCAGACATAAAGTAATCCAATATTGGTGTTATATATCGTCTAACACTGCTATAAATGAATATTAAGATTTGTAGTCACAAGGCTTGGGTAGCAGTCTATTTGTTGTGCCCCATCAGCAGGGGCAGCTGAAGGTACAGGGCCCCTCGCACAGGTGGCACACCTCTAAGGTCAGCCCGCCCCTGGCTGGGTGCACGCATTACAGCATATGGCACACTCTGCACTTTGTGACTTATTTCTCACCAGCAAGAGCTGTTAAATCCCTGAGCTGAAATTCTGTCACCATCTCTGTCCAAGGGAAAGCTGATGAAATGGATCTCGCAATTGCAGCAGTGCTCCCATGTGTTACCAATGATGCCTCTAGCAGCCTCAGATAGCGCTTCTCTTTCCGAATTTCTGCTGTATGCTCACCAAGCCCTTAAGCCTGCAAGATAAATGTGTGACTCATTAATACAAGGAGATTGTGGCAAAAAGATGTTCCATAAGGTTTCCACAAAGTACATTATGATTGATTGGGACCCTTTAGGCTCCTCTGCTGGAGTGCTTGTGGTTTATTGCCGCGGTTTTCTTTCATGGAAGACGCATGACCGCCTTTATTTGTCATCACTCAAATATATTCTTCTCTGTAGAACTAAATATTGATCTGTAATTATTACTCTCATGCCCGAAACTCAACCAAGCTTATTACGAGCCCATTTGGCGTATCATAATAACACGTAATAATACCAGGTAATTGTGTAATGGCGTAGATCCATTGCTGTCAGTGCGGAAATAAAAACGTAATAATTATTTCATGCCAAGACTGTACACTGGGCGACAGTGACTGCATTCTGAGCAATTACATGTGGTTAGTTTCTACCTGCGGATTTCCAGGAGAAGTCTATGAAGATAATGTTACGGAGCATCCTATTTTTTTTTTTATGTAACCATACATGTCGAGCCGTTAGTTTTCTGTCCTGACGAGCCCATAAACGGGTACTTTTGGATTGTTTAGTTCAGTAGGAAGAGGGGAATGAGCCTCTGCCAAATTACGCTGCCTCCATACACATTTGGCCAGCAAGTGTCCCTTGAGTTCATCTTCGGATATTGTTACTAGGGAGATGTTTTCTCCCGTTAGCTGACTTCATGATTTATTTATTTGTTTCCAAAGACTGGAAGTTACAGCCCTGATTCATATAAATTAACTTCATAGCTAGAAAAAAGGGAATGACCCCAGGTAACCCCCGATGAAAATACAGGGACAGTGCCTATGTGTGTACCATACAGATGCTGGGGGGTACCCGACAGAGGGTAACTCGGTACAAGCTCCGAGCGTAATAACAGAAAAAAGGGGGGGAGAAGCTTAAAGTACCAAACTTATGATTAGAAAAATACAAAATGTTTTTATTATGAAATACATGATAAAAAAGTACACATGTAATACATGCCACAGACAGGGTAAGGGAACAGGGAAGAAAAAAGAACGCCACCCTGGAAAGACACACTGGTCACAATGGAATATATAAGGCATATAATAGGAAAAGATTATAATGTTGTGAGCATGAGGAACATACAGCAGTGTGTGGTACAATGACCACCTCATGAACACACAGTATAAAGGAAGAGTAAGTAAATGGATAAATGGAGGGTGGGTGAAGATCACAGAGTCTCAACCGGCATGGCAGTAATGCACAGAGTACACAAAACCAGATAAATGCAAATATATCGATTGCAAAGATGATGAAGAGCCGAGTGAGGAAACTCAACAACGGCAGCATAAAGTCATGACGGGAGAGCTGCGATCTAACACTCACCTAAGAAGGACCAGATGTGAATATGAACCAGGGTGGCGTTACCCCAACGCGCGTTTCGGCGTGCCTTCGTCATAGCTAACCAGTGGTTTGAAAGAAATTCAAGAGGTTATCTGTCTTTTTTATTTTTTTTATTAAATCTTGCCCCAGTGGATGTGTAAGGGTACTTTCACACTAGAGGCAGGACGGATCCGACAGGCTGTTCACCCTGTTGGATCCGTCCTGCCGCTATTTCGCCGGACCGCCACTCCATCCCCATTGTCTATAATGGGGACAGGGGCAGAGCTCTGGCAGTGCACGGTGAAAGGCCGCCCGATTAAAACTACGACATGTCCGACTTTTTAGTCCGACAGCCTCTCGCCGTGTGCTGCGCTGGAGCTCCGCCCCCGTCCCCATTATAGTCAATGGGGACGGAGCGGCGGCACGGCAAAATAGTCGCAGGACGGATCTGACAGGGTGAACAGCCTGTTGGATCCGTCCTGCCGCTAGTGTGAAAGTAGCCTAATACGATGTTTGTATAGATGATGATGATGATCATTGCCTTACTGGGACTACGATCCGCTCCCCGATCTAAATAAGGCTGGGTTCACACAGGTGAGATTTCCCCGCGGGTGCAATGCATGAGGTGAACGCATTTCACCCGCACTGAATCCGGACCCATTCATTTCTATGGTGCTGTGCACATGAGCGGTGATTTTCACGCATCACTTGTTCGTTGCGTGAAAATCGCAGCATGCTCTATATTGTGCGTTTTACACGCAACGCAGGCCCCATAGAAGTAAATAGGGGCTGCTCGAAAATCGCAAGCATCCGCAAGCAAGTGCGGATGCGGTGCGATTTTCACACACGGTTGCTAGGAGTCGATCGGGATGGGGACCCGTTCATTATTATTTTCCTTTATAACATGGTTATAAGGGAAAATAATAGCATTCTGAATACAGAATGCATAGTACAATAGGGCTGAAGGGGTTCAAAAAATAAAATAAAAAATTTAACTCACCTTAATCCACTTGTTCGTGCAGCCGGGATCTCTTCTGTCTTCATCTGTGAGGTAAAGGACCTGTGATGACATCACTGCGCTCATCACATGGTCCAGCACATGATCCATCACAGCAAAACTGACTGCAATTGCATACCTACTCGCGCGGGTTTGCCGCAATACACCCGGGACGCATCCTGAATAAATCCGTCACGCCCGTGTGAACCCAGCCTAAGTGTCCTGCACTGCTGAGATCACATGGCAAATATTAATAAGCCCGTGCGCTGGCGGTGGATCTGCTGAAGTTATGAAGAGGCGCCAGCCTTCACATTACTTTGGTGCATCCACTGCCGTTCTAAATATAAGCCAGCTTCCTTGCTGGCTTAACTTTAGACAGTTTTCTATGCCTAAAACAGGTGTAGAAAATGATAAATGAGACGGGCCTGTTAGTCCTTCCCCACCCCACGCCACGTCCCCTCTTTTAGACCTGCTGTGAGCAGGGAAAATAACCTTTGCGCTGCAATCTGCGACAGATATGCACCAAAACTGGCATATATCATTTAGTAAATGACCCCTAAATATATATAATTGCATGTAATTAAAAAAAATTATATATCTACTGAGTTATTCAAAAAATTTATCTGTATAGTGCCACTTAATTTCTTATTTCTTTGTCCTGCTCTCTGAGATGGCCGCACATGCTCACTTTCATCCTTCAACGGTCTCCTGAACGGCAGCAGAAAAGACACTCCTCTTGAGCGATCAGCTTGTAATAAATCTAGTATTCCATGTGAGGTACAGGGCTGGTTCTAGATTTGTTAGAAAGGTATTGTCATGCACAATATGATGTCTGATTTTCATTTTTTACATTATTAAGCTGGCCGCACACATTTGGTAGATGATGGCCAAACAGTTCTTCATCTGACAGCTATTTCTCCGAACTCCAACATACATGTTCGGTTAGGCCAATTGTGTATGTGTATTCAGTGGGGAGAGATTAGGTCACTACCAGACACCTACGCTGGCTTATCTCCTGGGAGAGCAAACACATTGGGCAAAAATATTCAGTTCACCCGATCTTTCTCTCTGCTGACATCATCTGCTGTGAAGAGTTGGGAGATCTCCATATACATCAGACTGTTGGCTGAACCCACTGTTTTTGGTGGTTTTGGCTGAAAATACACAAATGTGTATTGGGGCCACAACAATCTGAGGCAGTATGGGGCTGCTGGAGGGGTAATCTGAGGCAATATGGGGTTTCTGGCGGATTATCTGGGGCAGTATGGGGCTGCTGGAGGGGTAATCTGAGGCAGTATGGGGCTGCTGGAGGGGTAATCTGAGGCAATATGGGGTTGCTGGCGGATGATCTGGGGCAGTATGGGGCTGCTGGAGGGGTAATCTGAGGCAATATGGGGCTGCTGGGGGGATGATCTGAGGCAATATGGGGCTGCTGGAGGGGTAATCTGAGGCAATATGGGGCCTCTGGAGAGGTAATCTGAGGCCGTATGGGGCTTTTGGTGGGTAATCTGAGGCAATATGGGGCTGCTGGTGGGTAATCTGAGGCAATATGGGGCTGCTGGTGGGTAATCTGAGGCAATATGGGGCTGATGGGGGCTGATCTGAGACAATGGGGGCTAATATGAGAGGCAATGGGGGCTGATATGAGGCAATGGGGGCTCTTATCTGAGGTCTGATTGGGGGTCATTCACATTGAGGTCTGATTGATAGTCTGACCTGAGGTCTAATTAAAAATATTTTTTTCTTATTGTCCTCTAAACCTAGGTGCGTCTTATGGGCCGGTGCGGAATGCATACAGTTATTGAAATGTTTGTTGCATTTTTCTTGTTAATTTCTTTCCTCATGAAATTGTATGAGTGGGACTTAAATGTTAAATCTACCGAACAGAAAATGAAGCACTCAAAACTAATAAACAGTTTGCAAAAGAATGTTCAAGGACATTTCTAAATGCAGTGGAATTTGACGTGTTGATTTTTCCAAGTCCTGAATCCTGACAAGTCAATTACACAGTTGTATGAAATCGGGACATCTGCATACAGAAGACACTTGCACCTCGGTACAGTAGAGGTTATAATTTGATAAAGGGCAGTGACCATTATGTGAAGCCACCAAACATTTAGAGGACACGCGTTCTTTCTTTTTCTGGAGATAACATTGTAAATGTCAGGAACACTTGAAAAACACAATTAGAATACGACCTCCCTATCCAGCTGTTTCCATAGACACAAAGCTTTGGTTAACCTGTTTAAAATGCTATTTTTCATTTTATTGATTTGAGGCTTTGTCCCCAAGTTATAATACTTTTTCTTAATATGCAAATTAGGTATTTGGTGCAATAGGGGCATCACTATTGCTCTTGTTACACACCAGCCACTGCCTTACTCCTTTGATTGACAGGCAGTGGCAAAGCAGCAAGGGAGGGGCTAGTGACAGAAAGGAATGGTGTTTGGGTGCAACAAGAGCAATGTTGCACCAAATACCTAATTTGCATATTTAAAAAAAGTATCATAACTCGGGAACAGAGCCTCAGAGCCCTTGGAAATCTTTTTTTTATCGAAAGCGATTCTGAGTGTTTTCGTGACACATCATACTTGTTAGTAGTAGGGTTGTTTCGGGTATCATCGATACTTTTAGCCTGGTATTGATACAATACTGGGATTTGTCTTTTATTGATACTAGGCTGTGCTACTGTACAGCCCAGTATCAAAGAATATGGATCTCGCTGCTCTCAGCAGCACAGGGAAGAAGGAAGCAGTCCCTCCCTCTCCCCTGTGCTGCTACCGCTGCCTCCAATGAGAGCGCAGAGGGTCGGAGGAGGGGAGGGGCTGTGGCCACTGTGCCACCAATGATAATTAACATTTATTCCTTCCTGAGGGGTTAACTGCTGCTGATCGCAGCGCCCTGTCAGAGATTGGGTGCCGGCAATGTGTTTCTGCTGCCGGTTGTACTTGTATATTAAACGTTAATTATCATTAATGGCGCAGTGCACCCTCCCCAGTATTTAAATCATTGGTGGCAGTGGCCACAGCCCCTCACCCCCTCTCATTGGTGGCAGTGGCAGCTTCTGTGTAATTGCAGGGCTCCGATCGGTTACCATGTCCGCCAGGACGCTACTGAAGCCATGGCTGCTTTGGTAATCTCCCTGCTGCTGTGTGTACTAAGCACAGGGCAGCAGCGAGAGTGTGAGGTCCTATTCACCCTAATAGAGCTCTATTAGGGCGAATATACAAGGGATTAAAAGATCCCAGGTTTTAGCCCCTAAGGGGGGAAATAGTTATTAAAAAAAGTGGAAAAAAAAATGGAAAAAAAAACCACACCGACATATTAAGAATAAATCACCCCCTTTCCCAATTTTACATATAAAATATTTAAACAATACATAAATAAAATAATACATATCGCCACTTCGGAAAAGTCCAAACTATATAAAAAACATCTCCTATGCGGTGAACACCGTAAAAGATAAAAAAGAAAAGAAAAACTGCGTCACCTTGACCCCCCAAATAGGATCGGACTGTTTGATTATGGGCCTGACGTTCCATAAAATGCGGAATGGACGGAATGGTATTGAGTATTGCAATACTTTTTTATGGTATCGAAACCGAATAAAAATTTTAGTATCAAAACAACCCTAGTTAGTAGTAAATTGTGGTCAATATGTTTTACCTTTCTTTATAAATATCTGGCAAAATAGCAATTTTCAAAATGTGAATTTCCCTGCTTTTAAGACAGATAGTGATACCTCACAAAATAGTTACTACCGTATTTTCCACTTTATAAGATGGACCTGATGATAAGATGCACCCCAGATTTTAGAGGAGTAAAATAAGAAAACATTTTTTTTCATCAGACCTCTGATCAGACACCCATTTCAAATCCTCAGATCAGACCCCCATATCAGATCCTCTGATCAGACCCCCATATCAGATCCTCAGATCAGACCCCCATATCGGATCCCCAGATCAGACCCCCATATCGGATCCTCAGATCAGACCCCCATATCAGAGCCTCAGATCAGACCTCCATATCAGATCCTCAGATCAGACCCCCATATCAGACCCTTAGATCAGACCCCCATATCAGATCTTCAGATCAGGCCTCTATATCAGATCCTCAGATCAGACCCCCATATCGAATCCTCAGATCAGACCCCATATTGGATCCTCAGATCAGACCCTCATATCAGATCCTCAGATCAGACCTCCATATCAGGTCCTCAGATCAGACCCCCATATTAGATGTTCAGATCAGACCTCCATATCAGATCCTCAGATCAGACCTCCATATCAGATCCTCAGATCAGACGTCCATATCAGATCCTCAGATCAGACCCCCATATCCAACCCTGTAAAAATTATAGGGAAGATAGGTATTCTCTGAATGGACGTTTTAAAAACTCTGGGTGGTCGGGAACTGGTCAAATTAGAGTAATAGCTTTTATTGAACTTAGTGGGTCATTTATGAAACAGAAATACACCTATATTAGACGTATTTCTGGCGCAGATTGTGGATATGTCTGTATTCTGTTAATGAGGAGTGATTGAGGGATAATGCTGTTTAAAGAAGTTGTTCATTTTGGTCATTTTGGACAGTGCCTTTTTGTTGATTAGGTTTTGAAAGGGTGTCTCACTGGCAAGCCTCCAATAATCAGCTGTAATGTGTGTGCCAACCCGGTAGGAAGCTTCCAATTCCACTGACATAATGAGTTCATTATAACCATAAAAGCATTTTTTTCCAAATCGTTTTAAATTTTTATTTATTTTTATTTTTATTTAGTACTGGTACCCCATTTGCAATGTTTCGTGAGTTTTCATATAGTTTTTTTATGCATAGTTTTTTTTTTCTAAAATTAGAATGGAGAAGCCAACAGGGAGAAAACATAGGGGGAGATTTATCAAACCGGTGGAAATTAGAACTGGTTTATTTGCCCATAGCAACCAATTCGATTTCACCTTTCATTTTACAAAAAAGCTGTGAAATGAAAGGTGGAATCTGATTGGTTGCTATGGGCAACTAAGCCAGTTCTACTTTACACCAGTTTGATAATTCTCCCCCATAGTACTTAAAGCTTCAGGAGTCTCTAGTTAGAATTGGTAAGAGGCATGGGAAATCTATGTTTCTTAAAGGAGCATTTGGATTTTGAAAATATCACTAAGTAATTTAAAATCCTAACAATTTCAGTGGAACATGAAAAGCAAGTTTTGAGATTATCTTAAATTATACATAGAACTCTTGGCAACTTCTTGCTCCTCTTCTGAAATCTCTTTAGTGGTAGACAAGCTTGCCGAGGGCTAATTTAGAATTTCTCATCTTTACAAGCTTATAAACGCAGATTATGACAATGATCAAATGTAGCAAACCGTTTCCCAGGGAGGTGGGCTTTCCCTAATATCGATTTTACCCGTGTTTACTTTGAAAGGTTGCAATATGCTCAAGCTATTCCTATGCAAAGGAAAAAATAGATTTTACCTACACATGTAAAAATGTTTGTTTATACCAGAGTGAGGAAGCCTCTGCTTCCTTTAACATGAAGGTATTCCAGTAGGAGTCAAGGCCAAAGTTTAAAGAAGGCAAATTAATGCTATTTAACAGCCCTTTATGCCTGATATATTTGCTTAGTTGGTAGCTTTTAAGCTTTAATCCATTTCATAGTACGGTGATATTCGCACCTAATGTACCGTAATACGTAGTGGTGGGTCATGGTTGTAAGATTGTTTACAAGCAGCTGTCATTACTGAATCAAGCCTTATACAAATAGTTATTGTTATTTGTGAATGAGTCCTCAAAGAGAGGTTTCCAAAAATGTGTCTGTCATACAGTATATTAACCACTTCACATCCGGACCATTTGCCTCCTTCCTGACCAGGCCTAATTTTGCAAATCTGACATATCTCAATTTATGTTGTAATAGCTTTGGAACGCTTTTACTTATCCAAGACATTCAGAGATTGTTTTCTCGTGATACATTGTACTTCATGGTAGTCATAAATTTGAGTCAATATATTTCACCTTTAATTATGAAAAAATCCCAAATTTACCAAACATTTAGAAAAATTTTCAATTTTCTAAATTTCAATTTCTCTGCTTTAAGAACAGAAAGTGATACCTCATAAAATATTTATTACTTATCATTCCCCATATGTCTTTTTTTGGGCATCATTTTGGAAATGTCATATTTTTTATTTTTTTTAGGACATTAGAAGGCTTAGAATTTTAGAAGCAATTCTTAAAATTTTTAAGAAAATTGCCAAAACCCACTTTTTAAGGACCAGTTCAGGTCTGAAGTCACTTTGTGGGGCTTACATAGTGGATAACCCCATAAATGACCCCATTGTAGAAACTACACCCCTCAAGTTACTTAAAACTAATTTTGCAAACTTTGTTAACCCTTTAGGCGTTCAACACGAATTAAAGGAAAATGGAGATCAAATTTTTAAATTTAACTTTTTTGGGCAGATTTTCCATTTTACTCCATTTTGAGGGTTAACAGCCAAACAAAACTCAATATTTATTACCCTGATTCTGCGGTTTACGAAAATACCCCACATGTGGTCGTAAACTGATGTAAGCACAGAAGGGGCGCAGAAGAAATGCAGCGCCACATAGTTTTTGAAAGGCAGATTTTGCTGAACTGATTTTTAGATGCCATCTCCCATTTGAAGCTCCCCTGATGCACCCTTACAATAGAAACTCCCCAAAAGTGATGCCATTTTGGAAACTAGGGGATAAGATGCCAGTTTTATTGGTACTATTTTTGGGTACATATGATTTTTTGATCATTCATTATAGCACTTTAAGGGGCAAGGTGACCAAAAAATTGGTTGTTTTAGCACAGTTTTTACTTATTTATTTATTTTTACAGCTTTCATCTGAGGGGTTGAAATTTTTATAGAGCAGATCGTTATGGATGTAAGGATACCTAATGTGTATAGTTTTTTCTTATTTATTTAAGTTTTACACAATAATAGCATTTTTGAAACAAAAAAATTATGTTTTATTGTGTCCATGTTCTGAGAGCTATATTTTTTTTTACTTTTTGAGCGATTTTCTTATCTGGGGCTCATCATTTGCGGGATGAAGTGATGGTTTTATTGGTACCATCTTCTGGGAGATCACTCGGTGTTGCACTTTTTGTGATGTAAGGTGACAAAAATAGCTTTTTTGACACAGTTTTTATTTAATTTTTGTTCAGCTGGTTGTTACGGACGTGGCGGTACCTATGTATGTATACTATATTTTATTTATTTCACTTTAACACAATAATAGCATTTTTGAAACAAAAAAAATTATGTTTTAATGTGTCCATATTCTGAGAGCTCTAGTTTTTATTTATTTTTAGCGATTTTCTTATGTAGGGACTTATTTTTTGCGGGATGAGGTGATGGTTTTATTGGTACCATTTTGTTGGACATACGCCTTTTTGATCACTTGGTGTTTCAATTTTTGTGATGTGAGGTGACAAAAATAGTTTCTTTTTTTACACAGTTTAAAAAAAATATGTTATGGTGTTTATCAGACTGGGTGGATCATGTGATATATTTATAGAGCCGACTGTCAAGGACGCGGCAATACCAAATATGTCTATTTTATTTTATTTTTTTAAATTTTTAACATTTTATTTTAATTCCTTGCTTTTTTTTTTTACACATGAAACCTTTTATTTTTATTTTTTATTTTACACTTTGACTTTGCGTCCCCCATAAGGTCATACAAGACCTCTGGGGGACATTTAATATTTTTTTTTTCACTATTGATTTCTCCTGTAACTGGGGCTGACATAGTAGCCCCAGTTACAGGGCAAATACACCCCCCAGAGAGGCTGTACAGCGGTATACTGTGCTGTACAGCCTCAGTGCAGGGCTGATCGAGGTCTGTGAAAGACCCGACAGCTCCTGCACTCTCCCGGCTGGAACAGGAAGCGCATCGTGAGTGCTGTGTATACAGCGATCTAGAAGGCAGGGACACCTGGGAACTATCCCTGCCTTCTCTAAGGGCTGCCCTGCTGTCACTGACAGCGGGCAACCCGATCTGAAGCTGCACGATTAGCGCGCAGCTGCGATTTCTGAATGGACGTTCAGAAACGTCCATTCAGAGATAGAGAACCACCTCACGGACGTTTATAGTGGATGGGGGGTAGTTAACAAAGTATATGTGATTGGATGTATTTTATTTTTCACAGAAAATGGGTGAACAGTTTCTTGAATATAATTTTTTTAAATCACTCCATGTATTCTCCTTCCTGTCTTTAAATTCCTCTCTGTTTGGAGGTTTAGCATGGAAAACTTTGTCACTTAACTTTCTCATTCAGGCTATTACTTTGGCCAGGAAGGAGGTGTGTGACTGAATCAGAGATTCACAGAATAATCAAAGCATTTCTGTGGGCATCTTTATCTAGGCATATCAAGGGAACATTACGGCTCTCATACTTCCATCCCAATTCTGCACCTATTATCATGAGGATTACCTTTTAGATACCATCTATATAGGAGGTGTAATTATTTTTGTTGGCTGCTAGAGATGGGCAGTATTTTGTATGTCATTTTCAGTGGTACTAGAGAAAGACAGTATTTTATATTTCAATTTCATTGATCTAGTACTGCTGAAAAAGACAAAAATTCTAAAAATATAAATAAATTCTATGAATATTGAGTTAAAAATTCCCCTCTCTGATGGCAGTGTCCCTTCAATAGAACTGATCCTTACAATTTCTCAATAGCATTAGATTATTTGCTTTCTATCACCAAAGATGAAAAGGACTGTGATAAGCCCCCTCAGTTATCTCTTCTGTCTATCTCTCTGTACAGTACTTTGCTATGATGCATTCTGACATTACCTCTTGCCTTACTAGAGATAATGAAGTGATAACATTTATGGAGAGATTTATGTAGCTTTCCAAAACAAAAACAAAAACCTGTCTTAGTTGCCTATACTGTAGGCTATAAAACTAGGTTTAAGATCGCCATACACAGATGAAGGTCGGTCAAATTCCCCAATTTTAATGGGTATCATCAACCATATAATCATAGAGGGGGTTTCCCAACTCTTCCTTGGTAGTAGATATTAGGGTGAAAGAAGGGTCAAGCAAGCTGGCATTTGACACCCTGATCCTTTTTTTCTCATTGGAGATAAGCAGCTGGCAGAGGTGTCTATCAGGGGTTTATTACTCTTTCCCAATGAAACAACAAAATCGTAGGCTTTCTGTACTAAGTTGGCTTGTGAATAAGTGGAGTTTAAAGAACCAGAGCTTGATTCTAGCTAGTCCTCCAACTACAGCAGACAGGGTCTAATTCTCATATTTACTGTTTTCCTTCTTTACTGTCCATCCCCATTTAAACATGTGCTCCATGGACAATGCTACTGTGTGTCCTGTGCAATGTATGCGTGCCTTGAAGAGCCACCAGATGCAATCATGTTGCATATTTGGAAGCCTAGATCTTGGATCTAAATAAGCAGCTTAAAACACTTAGGGGCATTACAAAACTGGGGAGAGGCTTAGACCTCACTGTGCAGGCAGTGACTGGGGTCAGTTAAATGGAGGTCGGAGGAGCAGAGCAAGATCGGGACTATTAGGTCAGCAGTTGGGTTAATGTAAGAAGAAGGGGTAGAGGGAAAAGTGCCAGGGAGGCTAGTCCTGAGCTGGTATGCCCTAGTAAATATGCCTGTTTGGCTGATATTAGGGATGAGAGCCCAGGACCAGCAACACTGCAGCAGGACATTTCTCCTGGCAACCAGGAGGATGACCGCTACAGGAAGGATGTGAACAGGAGTGCAGCAAAGGTTAGTCAGATGCTGGTGGTGGGGGACTCTATTATTAGGAAGACAGACAGGGCCATCTGTCACAGAGACCGTGAATGCCGAACAGTGTGTTGTCTTCTGGGTGCTGGGCTTCAGCATATCGTGGATTGGATTGACAGATTGCTGGGTGGGGCTGGGGAAGACCCGGTAGTCATGGTACACATTAGCACCAATGACAAAGTCAAGGGGAGATGGAAGCTCCTTTAAAAATGATTTTAGGGAACTAGGAGAGAAGCTCAAGTCCAGGTCCTCCAAGTTAGTGTTTTCAGAAATGCTACCAGTGCCACGAGCGTCACCAGAGAGACAACGGGAGCTTAGAGAGTTAAATAAGTGGCTCAGAAGCTGGTGCCGGAAGGAAGGGTTTGGGTTCTTGGAGAACTGGGCCAACTGGGCCGACTTCTCTGTCAGTTACAGGCTCTACAGTAGGGATGGGCTGCACCTTAATGGGGAGGGTGCAACTGCCCTGGGGAAAAAATGGTTAGATGGCTGGAGGAGCTTTCAACTAGGATCTAGGGGGAGGGGTCATACTAATAAGGGAGTAGATAGTGTAGATAGAGAGTGGGATATAGGAGGGGACAGTGGGTATTTAGTGGGGACTGAGGTTAATGAGGAAAGTAGGGAGAAGACTGGGAAGAACTATACACTGATAAAAAATAGAACTGATGGTAACAAGAACCTGTTACATACAAACATCCCAGATATTCACTTTACAGGTAATAGTAATTTAAAATGTATTTTCACAATGCCAGAAGTCTAGCTAGAAAAATGAGGGAGCTGGAAGCTATGGTACTAGAAGAACACATAGATGTAGTTGGTGTGGCGGAGACATGGTTGGACTCTTCACATGACTGGGCTGTAAATATTAAAGGTTTTACACTATTTAGGAAAGACAGGGTCATTAGAAAAGGTGGTGGCGTGTGCCTGTATATGAGGAGTGATCTGAAGACAAGTGTAAAAGAGACAATTGGGGGTGAGGATGGTCAGGATGTGGAAACCTTATGGGTGAAAGTTTAAAGGGATATAAACACTGAAAAAATAATATTTGGTGTAATCTGTAGACCCCCTAACATCAAAGAGGAGATAGAAACACAACTGTATAACCAAACAGGCTGATACAGTGGTCATAATGGGATATTTTAACTACCCAGACATTGATGGGGGTCATGATTCTGCCTCAACTGCAAAGGGGAGAAAATTCCTCAACTTGCTGTAGGACCACTTTATGGGCCAGTTTGTAGAAGATCCCACTAGGGGCAATTCTCCATTGGATCTGGTAATTTGTAATGATTCAGAGCTTGTTGGAAATGTTACTGTTCAAGAAACACTAGGTAATAGTGACCACAATATAATTATATTCCCCCTAAACTATAAGAAGCAAACTCTGTCAGGCAGAGCAAAGACACAGAATTTTAAAAAGGCTAATTTCCCTGGGCTGAGGGCAGCATTTCAGGTCATAGACCGGGAGCAGCTACTATCACATAATACTGAGGATAAATGGGAGAGCTTTAAATACACATTGAGTAACTGCATTAAAAAAAATGTATTCCTTTAGGTAACAAGTATAAACGGCTAAAATTAAACCCCCCGTGGCTTACAGCTACTGTAAAAAGGGCAATAAAAGACAATAAAAGGGCATAAAAAAATACAAATCTGAGGGGTTAGCTGTAGCGTTTGAAGATTACAAAGGGCTTAATAAAAACCGTAAAAAGGAGATAAAATTAGCAAAAATACAAAACGAACATCAGGTGGCAAAAGAGAGCAAAACAAATCCCCCAAAAATTATTTAAATATATAAATGCTAAAAAACCAATGTCCGAGCATGGGTAAATGTTTTGTTTTTTTGTTTTGTATATCCAAAAGAAGAGAAAGGAGCTGATATCAGCGGTGCCGGGGCTGTTAGTACATCCAGTAATATACTCAATTGGCTAACTGTAGATATGGTCCAAGATAAATTAAATAAGGTAAATGTGAACAAGACTCCAGATGGATTACACCCAAGAGTGCTTAAAGAGCTCAGTTCAGTCAATGCTGTGTCCCTGTTTATAATTTTTTAAGATTCTCTAGGTACTGGAACAGTGCCAAATGATTGGCGCAAGGCAAATGTGGTGCCCATATTCAAAAAAGGATCTAGGTCCTTCACAGGTAATTTTAGACCAGTTAGTTTAACTTCTGTTGTGGAAAAAATGTTTGAAGGACTCTTAAGGGACTGTATACAGGAGTATGTGACTATAAATAATATTATGAGTGATAACCCACACAGGTTTACCAAGGACAGAAGTTGTCAGACTAACCTGACTTGTTTTTATGAAGAGATGAGTAGTAGCCTGGACAGATAGGCGGCTGTGGATGTAGTGTATCTGGATTTTGCAAATGCTTTTGATACTGTCCTTCATAGACGTTTAATAGTTAAAGTAAGGTCTATAGGCTTGGAAAGTATAGTTTATAATTGGATTAAAAACTGGCTGAAGGACCATGTCCAGAGAGTTGTGGTCAATGATTCCTATTCAGTGCTGGGCCGTGTATTATTTTGTTTAATTATTAATGATATTGAGGAGGGGATTAATAGCATTTTTGCAAATGATACTAAGCTGTGTAGAACTGTACAGTCTATGGAAGATGTCCATAAACTACAAGCTGACTTGAACACTCTGAGTGATTGGGCATCAACTTGGCAAATGAGGTTCAATGTGGATAAATGTAAAGATTTGCACCTCGGTAGTAATAATCTCTGTGCTTCATATGTCCTAGGTGGGAGAGTCACTTATAGAGAAGGATTTGGGCATCCTTGTAGATCGTAGATTAAATTACAGCATACAATGTCAATCAGCTGCTTCTAAGGCCACCAGGATACTGTCATGCATTAAATGAGGCATGGACTCACAGGGCAGGGATATAATATTACCACTTTGCAAAGCTTTGGTGTGGCCTCATCTGGAATATGCAGTTCATTTCTGTGCACCAGTCCATAGAAAGGACGCACTACAGCTGGAAAAAGTACATAGGAGAGCGACTAAACTGATAAGAGGCATGGAGGGTCTTAGTTATAAAGAAATATTAAAATAATTCAATTTATTTAGTGTTGAGAAGAGACGTCTAAGGGCAGACATGATTAACCTATACAAATATATAAATGGGCCATACAAAAATTACGGTGAGAAACTGTTCCATGTCAAATGCCCTCAAAAGACAAAGGGCACCGCCTCTGACTGGGAAGAAAAAGTTCAGTCTCCAGAAGGAGCCAAAGCTTCTTTATTGTAAGAACTGTGAATCTGTGGAATAGACTTCCTCAGGACGTGGTCACAGCAGGGACAGTGGACAGTTTTAAAAAGGGTTTAGATGAGTTCTTAAAAGTAAACAAGTCATTAATGCTTATGAAAACGTGTACAAATCTGAGTCTCGCTTCCTTCTGGGATTCGCGTTTCCACCTATCCCTTGGTTGAACTTGATGGACTTATGTCTTTTTTCAACTGTATCAACTATGTAACTATAAAAAAAGTTTTCCTAAAACTATAAACATCACTTTCTAATGACAGTGTGCCTTCATTCACATAGATCTATGCTATAACATTTGTAGTGGTCATCATTGAAAAGAAGAATGGAAGGTGAAATATTTGAATATCTTAATATCTAATACCCTCCCTGGTCAGAACTAACATCATGAAAAAAATCTAATTAATTGCATAACTGGTATAATAATATATACTATATATTGGGACACACCTCTTAATCATTAAACTAAGGTGGTTCAATTATTCCCATTGCCCTGAATTAGAACATGGTACTGTAATAGAATGCCACAAGTTAGTGTGTGAAATGTATTCCCTCCTAGATATTCCACCTTCAACTGTGAATGGTATTATTAAACCGTGGAAGTATTTAAAAACCACAGCAATTCATCCACTTAGTGTTACAGAGTGGGGTCACCAGGTGTTGAGACACATAGTGCATGAAAATAGCCAAAGCTGTTCTGAATAACTGCAGATTTCCAAATCTCCTCTGGCGTGAACATAAGTGCACAAACTGTTTGTCAGGAGCTTCATGGCATGGATCTCCATGACCGAGCAGCTGAATGCAAGCCTTGCATGCCAAGTGTTAGACAAAGTACACCACCACTGAACTGTGGAGCAGTGGCAACATGTTCTGTGGAGTAATTAATCTCTCTTCTCTGTCTTGCAATGTGATGGATGAGTCTGGGTTTCACACATTCCAGGAGAACGTTACTTGCCTGACTGCCTTGTGCTAGCTATAAAGTTTAGTGGAGGAGGGATAATGCTATGTTCTTCTGGGGTTGGCCTAGACTCCTTAAGGGGAATCGTAATGCTTCAGTATGCCAAGATATTTTGTACAATTGTATGCTTCCAAAAGGGCCTCTTCTGTTCCAGGATGTCTTTGCCCAGTGCACAAAGCAAGGTCCATAAATGCAATGCTGGGTGAGTTTGGTGTAGAAGAGCTTGACGGAGCCCTGACTTCAACCCCATGGCACAGAGTTTGCAAACCAGGCTCTCTCCTCCAACATCATTGTCTGACTTCACAAATGCTTTTTTGGATGAATGGGCAAAAATTCCCAGAGACACACTCCACAATCTTGTGAAAAGCCTTCCCATAGCCTTTTTTCCCGTTTACGGGCCGTTTTTTGCGTTGCGTATACGGTCCATATATACGGAACCATTCATTTCAATGGTTCCGCAAAAAAATAAACGGAATGTACTTCGGAATGTACTCCGTATGCATGCCGTTTCCGTGTTTCCGTTTTTCAGTTCCGTTGAAAGATAGAACATGTCGTAATATTGCCCGTAAATCACATTCCTTGGCTCCATTCATGTCAATGGGTCTGCAAATAAATCGGAACACATACGGAATGTACTCCGTATGTCTTCCATATCCGTTCCGTTTTTGCGGAATCATCTATAAAACATTTTATGCCCAGCCCAATTTTTTCTATGTAATTACTGTATATGTCATACGGAAAAACGGAACGGAAACGGTAACACAACGGAAAGAAAAAATGGAACAACGGATCTGTGAAAAACGGACCGAACAAAACACTGAAAAAGCCATACGGTCGTGTGAAAGAGGCCTAAGGGTGGAAGCTGTTTTAGATGCAAAGGGCATATCCATTTTAATACCTAACTCCATATTAATGCCTCTATAATTTTGTCCATATAGTGTACATCCATGCAGCAATTTTATATTTGGTGTGGATCTGGTGAATGCTGCACTATTTTTAATGACAAAAATCTATTGACATGTCAGATCTCATAAATGCTTTTCTTGATGAATGGGCAAAAACACACTCCAAAATCTTTTATAAAGTCTTCCCAGAAGAGTTAAAGCAATTTTAGCTGCAAAGGGGTACCAAATCTATATTAATGAGTATGGATTCAGAATGGAATGTTATAATAGCGCCTGTATGTGTGGGTGGCCAAGTTGTTTTCGTATAGTGTGTGATATACTACAATTTGCGTGATATGGAAGGGGAATTTTTTATACGCATACACAGAAATACTAGGAACAATTGTGAAACAAAACCTCTCTGTTACTGATAAGAAGTATAATAATACAGTATCGCATATTTGCCTTATCTCATTGTTGGAGATTCTTTCTTATATTTTCTTGTCATTTTCATCAAAATGGTCAGTATGTGATGAGCATCAAAGATTATAATTTGTAGATTAGAATTACAACTAGCAGAAAATGAAAGAAGGACACTTGGAAAACTTATTGCTATTGAACTAAGATAGACTGTAAAGATTGAGATAAACTGCTAGTGGTGCTGGGTCAATTATCTCACAACCAAGGTGGTGCACTCTTTATTTTGGGTTCTGCAGCAGGGTATATGTTGAGGCAGGGTCACATCAAAACTGGATGGCATCTCACCCTTGCTGCAGTACAGGCAGCCACTTTGGCATTGCAACTTTTGTACAGATTCTGGATATCCTGTAGTAAGCCTATTTCATCTTAAACCCGCTGTTCAGCCAAGGTGGTTGTTGGCTGCTGTGCATGTGAGATCCATGGCTCCATTCAGTCCCAGACATTCTCAATGGAGTAAAGATCTGTGATCAAGTGGCCAGAGAAGCTGCTGGATAACCTGAAGATCATGTTGTGTAGGGTGGGAAGTGTGTGGGTGGGTTGTTGGAACACCATGTCTACTAACTGAAAAATGCAGCAGGTATGTATCACGATCGGCGTGACTATCACATACGTGACACAGAGGGAGGGAAAGAGGAAGGCCCTGCCCAAGTGAGAGGGAAGGTGGTGACCCCTGACTCACCTTGCGGCTGGCACCTGGCTGCCCTGACGTCCCTAGACGGGTTCCTCACCCGTACACCGATCACGTGCCTAAAACCCTGGCTTTCCCTAAGATGAGCCCTAGATAGTGAACAGGGCGGTGGGAACACTAGTCCGCACCACTAGCTCTAAAGGAAAACACCAAGGGGAGGACAGACAATACAGACTCAACATATAATCCCAGGTGGGCGACAACAGGAGACAACAAAAAGCCCAACAGGGATCCGGAGGGTAGCACTCTGGAACAACAACCAGGATTCACAGCTCCAGTGGGTCAGTATAGAAGTCCAGGCAGGAAGCTCTATAACTGGCAACTAGAGAAGTGTGAGAGGAGAATATAAGGAGGTTGGGAGTGGCAGACAAGAAACAGCTGAGGAGGAGAAGCTACGGATCCCTGAGTGAGACAAAAAGGATTGCAAGGCAAACACAGAAAACAATCACTAAGAAACAACGTGATCTTTAGACATAGAGCGCGCAGCCACCCGCTGCGACTTCCTGACCCCGGGTATAACGGAGTCAGACGTGGCTCTTGACACCCTCGTGACAGTATGGTTCCATGATGTCCTGGACATACTGCAGGCTGGTCAATGTTCCCTCCACAAATTATGTATGATGTCAGTAGGTGCTCTTCAGCCATGCAGCCATCATTGGTACCAAGGCAAAACCTACTTTATTCATTAATCATTATTGTTTGCCATTGATGCCACAAAGAATCTCTCACTTCACCAGTGCAGGCGCTGTTGGCTATTATGAGAGGTCAGTGACAAATGAGCTAGTGGAGTGCATGAATGCAGTTCTGCTTCAAGTAGTCAGTTTCTTATGGTCCGGGTGGTCACTGCAAGGGCTACTGCAGAAGCCATTGGTGATGCATGGCTGTCTTTTGAAATAGAGAAGCTCTTTTCATATAGCGGCCTTTAGAGGCATCTGTCTGTGTTGACCATCCAGAACCCTCACTACATGTGTGATTACACTCCTCTTTCCACTATCAATGCCACTAATGCACTGCAGAAACCACCACTTTCCAAGATTTAACGGATGAACCATCCAGCTTTGCAAAGCTTCCCTATTTGGCCTTTTCAAAGTTCGTTAACTGCACAAATGTTACACCCAGTGAACGGTCTTGTAAGAAAGAAGATCGAAAGCAGTGCTGTCAGACAAAAAAAGACAACAGGGACGCCAGACAAAAAGAAGTTTGTGGCGCATCTGTATGTAAGCATCCTGGAATTTTGATCACTACACGTAACACCATCCAGCATTGTCATATTGTAGAATAGGCTTGTATCTTAATGCTTTCTAGGTTTTCTTTCTTCATTTTTCAGTAGTGTAGTTCTGGCAGATACTAATCTGTAATGTACAATATTATACAGGCAAAATAATAGGAACCTTTTAATTGTTAAATGATATCTTTGGATTTACAATGATTTCAGTGTATACAGGTCCTTCTCAGGAAATTAGCATATTGTGATAAAGTTAATTATTTTCTGTAATGTACTGATAAACATTAGACTTTCATATATTTTAGATTCATTACACACCAACTGAAGTAGTTCAAGCCTTTTATTGTTTTAATATTGATGATTTTGGCATACAGCTCATGAAAACCTTAAATTCCTATCTCAAAAAATTAGCATATCATGAAAAGGTTCTCTAAACAAGCTATTAACCTAATCATCTGAATCAACTAATTAACTCTAAACACCTGCAAAAGATTCCTGAGGCTTTTAAAAACTCCCAGCCTGGTTCATTACTCAAAACTGCAATCATGGGTAAGACTGCCGACCTGACTGCTGTCCAGAAGGCCATCATTGACACCCTCAAGCAAGAGGGTAAGAGACAGAAAGAAATTTCTGAACGAATAGGCTGTTCCCAGAGTGCTGTATCAAGGCACCTCAGTGGGAAGTCTGTGGGAAGGAAAAAGTGTGGCAGAAAACGCTGCACAACAAGAAGAGGTGACCGGACCCTGAGGAAGATTGTGGAGAAGGACCGATTCCAGACCTTGGGGGACCTGCGGAAGCAGTGGACTGAGTCTGGAGTAGAAACATCCAGAGCCACCGTGTACAGGCGTGTGCAGGAAATGGGCTACAGGTGCCGCATTCCCCAGGTCAAGCCACTTTTGAACCAGAAACAGCGGCAGAAGCGCCTGACCTGGGCTACAGAGAAGCAGCACTGGACTGTTGCATGTCATTCGGAAATCAAGGTGCCAGAGTCTGGAGGAAGACTGGGGAGAGGGAAATGCCAAAATGCCTGAAGTCCAGTGTCAAGTACCCACAGTCAGTGATGGTCTGGGGTGCCATGTCAGCTGCTGGTGTTGGTCCACTGTGTTTTATCAAGGGCAGGGTCAATGCAGCTAGCTATCAGGAGATTTTGGAGCACTTAATGCTTCCATCTGCTGAAAAGCTTTATGGAGATGAAGATGTCATTTTTCAGCACGACCTGGCACCTGCTCACAGTGCCAAAACCACTGGTAAATGGTTTACTGACCATGGTATTACTGTGCTCAATTGGCCTGCCAACTCTCCTGACCTGAACCCCATAGAGGATCTGTGGGATATTGGGAAGAGAAAGTTGAGAGACGCAAGACCCAACACTCTGGATGAGCTTAAGGCCGCTATCAAAGCATCCTGGGCCTCCATAACACCTCAGCAGTGCCACAGGCTGATTGCCTCCATGCCACGCCGCATTGAAGCAGTCATTTCTGCAAAAGGATTCCCGACCAAGTATTGAGTGCAGAACTGAACATAATTATTTGAAGGTTGACTTTTTTTGTATTAAAAACACTTTTCTTTTATTGGTTGGATGAAATATGCTAATTTTTTGAGATAGGAAATTTGGGTTTTCATGAGCTGTATGCCAAAATCATCAATATTAAAACAATAAAAGGCTTGAACTACTTCAGTTGGTGTGTAATGAATCTAAAATATATGAAAGTCTAATGTTTATCAGTACATTACAGAAAATAATGAACTTTATCACAATATGCTAATTTTCTGAGAAGGACCTGTATATATATATATATATATATATATATATATATATACACAGTATTTTTATAAATAATAGTGTTATGTCATTAGTGAGACTTTGTGTTGATGTAAACCATACTTTTGAACTGTTTCTTATTATTGTGCTGCAGGGAAAATTATGCTTTAAATGACATTTCCTGAGTAAAATGCTATGTGCTAAGCCCACACAGAGAGTTGCTGCTGATCAGACTGATTGTACTCGGCACAGGTGAATTCAGACGGTAGCCTCACAATGGAGAGTTTTGTCCTCATTAGTTCCATGCTCAGTCAAGCAGATAAAAACATTCTCCGGCTTTGCTATGTTTTGTCTTTTCCCCTCTACTGGCCATGCTTAAAATGGTATTAGAAAGCACACACACATTTCAAAATGTCTTAGTAGCAGCCTAGACTGTCTGCTCAACATTATTACAATTTCAAGAATTTATTTGGAATATATTGAGTTCTAAATCTTGGAAAGGGCAGCAAAATGTAGGGTGTCCTAATGTTCTCATATGTGAATAAAGTTTAATGTCTCAAAAAGTCATAAAATATAGAACAACATTGCAAGATTTTAGTGGACATTTTAGCCTCCTTTACTATGTAAAAAAACTACTGTTTATGTTCAGGTGTTACAGCTCAGTGATAATATTTTTGACCAGTTTTAGTGTTTTAGAATACAGTTAATATACTGGCCTAGCTTCCCACATATTGTACAGTCGTGGCCAAAAGTTTTGAGAATTACATAAATATTGGAAATTGGAAAAGTTGCTGCTTAAGTTTTTATAATAGCAATTTGCATATACTCCAGAATGTTATGAAGAGTGATCAGATGAATTGCATAGTCCTTCTTTGCCATGAAAATTAACTTAATCCCCCAAAAACCTTTCCACTGCATTTCATTGCTGTCATTAAAGGACCTGCTGAGATCATTTCAGTAATCGTCTTGTTAACTCAGGTGAGAATGTTGACGAGCACAAGGCTGGAGATCATTATGTCAGGCTGATTGGGTTAAAATGGCAGACTTGACCCGTTAAAAGGAGTGTGATGCTTGAAATCATTGTTCTTCCATTGTTAACCATGGTGACCTGCAAAGAAACGCATGCAGCCATCATTGCGTTGCATAAAAATGGCTTCACAGGCAATGATATTGTGGCTACTAAGATTGCACCTCAATCAACAATTTATAGGATCATCAAGAACTTCAAGGAAAAAAGTTCAATTCTTGTTAAGAAGGCTTCAGGGTGTCCAAGAAAGTCCAGCAAGCGCCAGGATCATCTCCTAAAGAGGATTCAGCTGCGGGATCGGAGTGCCACCAGTGCAGTGCTTGCTCAGAAATGGCAGCAAGCAGGTGTGAGCGCATCTGCACACACAGTGAGGCGAAGACTTTTGGAAGATGGCCTGGTGTCAAGAAGGGCAGCAAAGAAGCCACTTCTCTCCCAAAAAAACATCAGGGACAGATTGATCTTCTGCAGAAAATATGGTGAACGGACTGCTGAGGACTGGGGCAAAGTCTCCGATGAAGCCTCTTTCCGATTGTTTGGGGCATCAGGAAAAAGGCTTGTCCGGAGAAGAAAGGGTGAGCGCTACCATCAGTCCTGTGTTATGCCAACAGTAAAGCATCCTGAGACCATTCATGTGTGGGGTTGCTTCTCATCCAAGGGAGTGGGCTCACTCACAATTTTTCCCCAAAACACAGGCATGAATAAAGAATGGTACCAAAACACGCTCCAACAGCAACTTCTTCCAACAATCCAACAACAGTTTGGTGAAGAACAATGCATTTTCCAGCACAATGGAGCACCGTGTCATAAGGCAAAAATGATAACTAAGTGGCTTGGGGACCAAAACGTTGACATTTTGGGTCCATGGCCTGGAAACTCTCCAGATCTTAATCCCATTGACAACTTGTGGTCAATCCTCAAGAGGCGGGTGGACAAACAAAAACCCACTAACCCCAAGAAGTGATTATGAAAGAATGGGTTGCTATCAGTCAGGAATTGGCCCAGAAGTTGATTGAGAGCATGCCCAGTCGAATTGCAGAGGTCTTGAAAAAGAAGGGCCAACACTGCAAATACTGACCCTTTGCATAAATGTCATGTTATTGTCGATAAAAGCCTTTGAAACGTATGAAGTGCGTGTAATTATATTTCACTACATCACAGAAACAACTGAAACAAAGCTCTAAAAGCAGTTTAGCAGCAAACTTTGTGAAAACTAATATTTGTGTCATTCTCAAAACTTTTGGCCACGATTGTACATGGTTTCATTAAAACCGGTGTAAGGATGCCTCTTAACCTCCTTACAGTCCTATTAAAATTGGAAAAATCCTCCCAAAAATTTCACTTTTTTTAATTGTAGATTTTTAATGTGTGTCTGCAGTAAATCTTGTTGGCGCACAAATCAGGGGACACTATGGCATTTTGACCCCTTAGTGACATTCATTTTAGCCTTAAGGACCAATAATATTTTCCCCTTTTGTGTTTCAGCAGTGATAACCTTTTACGTTTTTTTTATCATTTTATTTTTAGGGGGAAAGATAAAAGAAAACTGCAATTTCTACATTATTTTGTGGAATTTTTTTTTTGCGGTGTTCACTGTGTGTTAAAGATAACATAATTTTATTATGTGGATCCATACACTGATTATAATACCACACTTCTATATATTTTTACTATTTCTGTGCAACTGCTTCCTGATTCTCCTTCAGACTGACAAGGAGGCGGAGCTGCTTTATCTGATCATATCTGACATTCCAAGCTTTCAGACAACACCAGAATAACCAAAATCTGTCCAGTATATGGGAAGATATCACTGATAGAAATCAGGATGCTGTGAATATAGCTAAAAGTGAAAGTAAAAGCAGGTTTTACCTACAATTATTCCTGATTCGATTTCTAACAGTGATATCTTCTCTGTTGCTTGGACTTTAACTGTCATTTTGGTCTTGTATGGGATGTCAGCTTTCAAACAAGACCAGCTGCATCCTTCTAGCTGCTACCATTCATGAGATATCAGCAGCTAAAGCAGCCCTCCCCTCTCCACTTCTGTCAAAGCTCAGCCTGGGCAGAACAGTTAACTACTTTTCCCACAGCCCGTGCTGAACTCGGGCAATGTTAGGTGAATAAAGGATTGTCTCGCAGATACCCGTTTAAAGGTAAATGCATTATGGTGCCGCAAAATAAAATGAGTTCTGTATTGTGAAGCCATACCAAATTTACATCAGTAATAAAGTCTTATGGATAAACGTACTGCTGTTTAAGCTGGAGCGATAAAGCACTAAAGACTTGGATAAGAATCCTGTATTATTAATGACTAAGGATTAATTGATTTAAAGCAGCTGTCCCATATATACCCCATGTAGGGAGCACAGTATGGGTCAGTAGAAAAGACACATTACTAGCCACAAGGGCTTATTACCAAACTTGTCCCAGATAATTTATTGGTACTGAAATAAAATATAACTTTTAATAGTATCTTAAAATCACTACCTTCCCGTGCCACTTTGTCAGTAGAAAAGACACTTTATTTTGGATTAGTCAGTTTAACCCTAAAGTTCTTGAAACTTGTGTGTTAAATGACTTAATTTATCTTTTGAAGTAAAGTGCAAGTACTGTATTTGTACCTTAACCCCAGGTTGTCCAGCTTTTTGGACTTTTTTTTTAACTTTCACTACTAGGCTACTTTCACACTTGCGTTTAGTGCAGATCCGTCTTGTATCTGCAACGGATCCGTTTGCATTATTCATAAAAAAAAAGGTCTAAGTCAAAACGGATCAGTCTTGACTTACATTGAAAGTCAATGGGGGACGGATCTGTTTTCAATTGCACCATATTGTGTCAGCGAAAAACGGATCCATCCCCATTGACTTACATTTTAAGTCAGGACGGATCCGTTTGGCTCCGCATCGTCAGACGCTCACCAAAACGCTGCAAGCTGCATTTTAGTGACAGTCTAAAAAACGCAACGGAAACCAAACGCAGCCAAATTGATGCATTCTGAATGGATACCTATCCATTCAGAATGCAGTGGTGCTGATCTGATCCGTTTTGGGCTGCTTTTGAGAGCCCTGAAACGGATCTCACAAGCGGGCCCAGAAACGCCAGTGTGAAAGGAGCCTTACCTGCTCCCTGCCGCTCTATTCCAGCTGCCTGGCTCCCTTCAGCAGTCTTCCACTTATGTAAACTTAAAGAGGGATGGGGACACATGTGCTGCAGGCAATGACTGGCCTTAACAGTGACGTGTGATCAAGTTGCACATTACTGCTGAGTGATGTGCCGCCTGGGGACGCGTCACCACTGAGACCTGTAATTGGCTGCAGCAACCCATGCAACACCTCCGCCTAGGATTGTACATGTTAGGGACCAGAAGACCACTAATGGGAGGAGAAATAGCATGGAAGGGATTAAGTATGATTTTTTTAAACAGGTACAACAGGATGGTACTAAGAGTAAAAAAACTAAGATCTGGAAACCACTTTAAAGACTAGGCCAGTTTTCATAATTTTTCCTCCCTGCCTTCCAAGATCCATAACTTTTTCCCTTTTTAATTCACATTGCCATATGAGGGCTTGTTTTTCTTTTCTGCATGACAAGTTGTACTATCTAATGCCACAATATAATATTCCAAATGATGTATTGGGAAGCTGGGAAAAAAATAATTAAGGGGATTATTAATTGCAAAAAAAAATATATGCAGTTTTGTCATTGTTTTACATTTACATTAACATTCACTGGGTGGTTAAAAAAATGCACATTACCTTTATTCTGCGAGTCAGTATGATTACAGAATTACCAAATTTATATACCGTATTTTTCGGACTGTAAATCACACTGGACTATAAGACACTCCCCAGGTTTAGACAAAAAATTTGAGAAAAAAGCTATTTTCTACTTTTTCAACCTTCCCTGGTGGTTTCATAAAGTGGAGGGTTCCTTCATCAGGCATTACACAACAGTTATAAAAACATGCACAGATATGTGCCACCCATTGTATACCCCATAGGTGCCTAGAATATGAGGAAAAACTCTCAGGGGAGGATCACATTAACCCCTTTCCAGCTGGCTTAGGTCACAAACAGCTGAAAGGGGAGGGCTGCTCCATATCTCCACTCATATCTCTGGATTGGAAAAAGCTATAGACATGACTCTTGACAGTCTAAGCTGTAAAAGGAGATCAGACTTCCACATGTTCCTCTGCTTACTCACAGACTCATAAAGCTGAAGAGGGTCAAGTGAACTGAAACGTTTGATCTATATAAGAGTCATTGGGAAACATGATTCTTTAACTTATCTTCTGAATATACAGTATGAGATATCGAGTCGGGTCCCGTGGTACATCCATTTTATTATAATTGGCTCCAGCCTACCACTGGCACCACAACTACTGTACTTTGGGAGTACAGGTGTTAACCCATTAGTTTTCTAGTTAAAGCCCCAATACCCGATGTACTTGCATGGTGGATGATGTCAAGGGGTTAAACCTTATTTGTTTGACTCGTTTATTTGTTTTGTGCATAAAGATGAATAGAACAGGTGTTAAAAACATTGAACCTAAGTTTATTCTTTAGAAAAGCAAAAACAACAAACGAAATGGAGAAAGTTTAATGAGTCAGCAAATCGTCACAGTATTTTAGCTTTAAGTGGCTGAGAGTGTAAACTCTAATCTGAAAATTAGTGTTTTATAACATTTTATTGTGTTTTTCTTTATTGGCTGCCTTCCCATAGGAATACATTAAGCTGATAAAGATTACTTTAGTAAATAGATTAAGCCATCATCATAAGCCAGAGTATATAAATAGTCTACAAAAGGGTAAGTTATTTATTTGAGTTAAATGTAAATTAGCTACTACTCTATGTATCCCCTGACCAGTTGAATTTTAATTTTTTATTTAAAAAAACTAACAGTCATGTTAAAATTGGAAAAGCCCTCCCAAAAATGGCACTTTTCTTTATTGTAGTTTTGTAATATGTGTTTGCAGTAAATCTTGTTGGCGCCCAACTCAGGGGACATTTTTAACCCCTTAGTGAATGAATTAATTTTAGACTTAAGGACCAATAATATTTTGTGTTATTTGTGTTCTAGCAGTCACAACTTTTTAATTTTTTCCTCAAAAATGTTTTTATTTTATTTTCCTCAAAAATGTTTTTATTTTATTTTGCTGGATTAGTTTTAGGTTTGCGGTGTATATATAGTGTATTAAATAAATTTTATTATTTTATTTTTGGGGGGACAGATAAAAAAGCTATTTTTACATTATTTTGTGGAATTTATTTACGGTGTTCACTGTGTGGTACAAAATAACAATTTTATTATGTGGGTGACATATGATGATAATTCCACATTTCTATATATTTTTATCATTTTTCCTTTCCTCCTACAGCCTGTCAGCTCTGCAATTGCTATCCCTCCTCCTCCAGACTGGAGGGGGGCAGCTACTTTAGCTACTCATATCTCTGGTTTGGTACCAGCTAGAGATATGGGCTCTGTATTGTTTGAAAACTGGCAGGCCAGAATAACAGCAATATGTTCAGTACAGGGGAAGAAATAACTGTTTGAAATCGGGATACAATGAACACAGCTGAAAGTGAAAGTAAAAGCAGGTTTTACCCGCTTTTAAGGCTACTTTCACACTTGCCTTTGATCGGATCCGTTCTGAACGGATCCGATCATATTAATGCAGACGGAGGCTCCGTTCAGGTGTCCGCCTGGCCGTGCGGAGAGGAGGCTGAACGCCGCCAGACTGATGCAGTCTGAGCGGATCCGCATCCATTCAGACTGCATCAGGGCTGGACGGAAGCGTTCTGCTCCGCTCGTGTGAAAGTAGCCTAATAGTGATATCTCCTCTGTTGCTTTCACTAATGCTGTAATTTGGGTCTTTTATATCAGCAGCTAAGGCAGAACATTTAAGTACTTTTCCAACAGACTGAGCAGAGCTCCAGCGGAACCGTTAGATATTGTATTTTTCGCCGTATAAGACGCACTTCCCCCCCCCCCAAAAGTGGGGGGGATATAGCAGTGTGTCTTATACGGCGAATGCTGCTGATTTTGTGAGTTTTCAATGATACACCCGCCGCGATGCCGCGCGGCGGGTGTATCAGCTGTGAGGGAGGAGGGGCTGGGGGCCGGCATCTGGTTTTATAATGACAGCGGGGCCCGTGCAGTGACTGTATTCTACTACACGGGCCCCGCTCACTGTATAATTGTATCTCTAATAGTTAATTGTTATGTACATAATCGCATAATGAGCGCTGTGTATTACTTACAACTACAAGCGCTCGCTGCTCGGTAGGTAGCAGAGAGGAGGGAGGAGGCAGGCTGGGAGGACGGGCGCTGGCAGTGTGAGTCATACGTCACGCGCCTGCGCCGCCCACTTTATGAATGAAGCAGGCGGCGTGGGCGCATGACGTATGACTCACGCTGCCAGCGCCTGTCCTCCCGGCCTGCCTCCTCCCTCCTCTCTGCTACCTACTGAGCGGCGAGCGCTTGTAGTTGTAAGTAATACACAGCACTCATTATGCGATTATGTACATAACAATTAACTATTAGAGATACAATTATACAGTGAGCGGGGCCCGTGTAGTAGAATACAGTCACTGCACGGGCCCCGCTGTCATTATAAAACCAGATGCCGGCCCCCAGCCCTGTATTGAGGGTCATTCACTACAGGGACACTTATGGAGGGGATCTATGGATGACACATAGCATAAGATGCTATATATGTGTCATCCACAGATCCCCATAACAGTGCCATCCAGATCCCCCATAAGTGTCACCCACAGATCCCCCATAAGTGTCACCCACAGATCCCCCATAAGTGTCACCCACAGATCCCCCTTATACGGCGAAAAATACGGTAATTAAAGGGATTTCCAAGAGGTGTATACTGATGGCCTGTCCTGGATAGGTCATCAGTATTTGATCAATGTGGGTCCAATACCCGGGACCCCCACCAATCAGCTGTTTGAGAAGGCATCCTTGCTAACAGTAGCTCTGCGGCCTTCTCGCAACTTAGCCTTGGTCACGCAAAGTCGCAATCTTTGGTCACATGGCCTAGGTGCAGCTCATCCCCATTGAAGTGAATAGGGCCGATCTGTGATACCAAGCACAGCTGCAGTACAGTTTGTTCTTGGTGAGTTGAGAGTAGGCCACGGTGCTGAGACAGCTGATTGACTGGTCCCCGGGTATTGAACCCCCATCGATCACATAATGATGACCTATTCAGAGGATAGGTCATCAGTATAAAAGTCTTAGAATGCCCCATTAATCTCTGCAGATTAATCATATCTACATACTAATCATGTAAATGTACATATATTCAAGAATTGCAACTGATTAAAAAACAGCAACCTATAAATGGTATATTACTGTATATCGCCACACTTCTTTTCAGTCTACATATTGCACCACAGGCATCATATGTAAGGTGGTATGTTGGCCCCTTACGGTAGGTATGGTGGTCCATCTTTGATTTCTCATTCTACATAAACTCCATAAACTGCTTGGCAATATAAACTGTTTGGTAACTTCTAATATTCTGCTTAGTTTGCAAGGTGACAATGTTATTTCTTGCAACTGGGGCACATATCCCTGAAGTTCTTGGTTAACATGATATCAAGTCTGATATGGCAGGTAACAGGTGTGCGGCGGAGGGGAGGGAAGGAGATTACCCTTTTACAAGGGAAAGGGAGGAGTGGTGACCCCTAACGCACCTAGCACTGGCACCTGGCTGCCCTGACGTCTCTAGATGGGCTGCTAACCCTTACGCCGATCACATGCCCCATCCCTGGCTCTCATGGACTTTCCCGCGACAGGTGGCAGGAGATTGGTGAGACTGGCAACACGTGGTTTGATCTGACATGTTTTCCTTTTGAATCAAATGACGTCTGTGTTGTTTCTGGTGCTTGCCACACCTTCTTTCCTCAGGTGTGGCTATTAGGGTCATTTAACCTTCACTATTTATAGTTGCTTCTCCCACAATGCTGTGCGGTTTATAGCTTCTGTTTTAGTTGTGGATTACTGGTGTGTAGATCTTGACTTAGTTCATGGTGCTGCCATAGCCACTTGAAGTTTAGTGTTTTCTTAACCTTTTGTATTTTGTTTGGGTTATTTTATGTGTTGCATTTCCCTGTCATTTGTATTAAGGCCTGAGGGAGACTCCTGTTCGTCCTTCCTTTTGGAGGAACAGTTTGTCTCAGTCCTGACATTAGTACCAGGGTCCTATAGGGTGAGTTAGGACACTAGGTATTCCTGTGTATGAACTCCCCTAGCTCTGGGGTCTGTTCATACTGGTAGTTAGTCAGTTCTTTGATTAGGGTTTTACTAGGAGGTGTCCATCTCCTTTCCCTAGTTTCTAGGCCGTATTCCTTCACCCTCCTATGTTCAGTATGGTGTTTCCCTCCCACACCCGAATGTGATATTGGCTTACCCTGAAATAAGCCCTAGGTAGTGAATAGGGCAGTGGGAGCACTAGTCCTCACCACTGACATCTAGGTTAACAATAGGGAAAGGACAAACAACACAAACACAATCCCCAAAGGGAGACAAGACAACACACAGGAGACAACAACAGGAGTGAACTGAAGATCCAACAGCACCAGTTCCAACAACTCCACAGCAACTCCAACTCCACCAGAGGTCAGAATAGAAGATCTGGAAAGAAGGTCTATATCTGGCAACAAGGGAAGCAGAAAGGGAGAATATATAGTAGCTGGGAGTGGCTGACACAGAACAGCTGAAAGGAAAAGCTACAGATTCCTAACTGGGACAAAAAGGATCTCAAACCTAAGCAGGAAAACCTGGACCGGAATCCATTCCCACCGCTAGGTCATGGAGCGATCTCTTGAAATCGAGTGAGTAGCCACTCGCTGCGACCTTCTGACCCCAGGCACAATAGGGTCAGCGATAGGTCGTGACACCCTCGTGACACATGAGCACATAAGTTATGAATGCAGTGGGTGTTTTTTGTAACCTAATGTATTAACATCCTCTTTAGTATATCTTATTAAGACTGGATAAAAAAAATAAAATTATAGTGTGTTTTTTGGACAGATGTAGTATCACCCAATAAAGAGCTTTGGGCTACAACTAAGTTGTATTAACTGTTTTGGTGCTAGGAATTTTTGGAAATTTTGAAGATCTGATAGCCAGGAAAATGTTTGCATTTTCAACGTGTACAAATAAAATCTAAATCATAAAGTAAAACAAAAATCTTGATAGCCTCCCCATACCTATATATTTTCTGAAAATAGACACCTGCCACATTGTCAAAATGGCACTTAGCATTTTATACACTCAGGTACCTTCATGCAATAAAAATTATATAGTATTAGCCAGGGCTCGACAAATCCCAGGCGCCAGGTCGCCATGGCGACCAGGAATTTAGTCCTGGTGCTTGGGTATTTGTCAGCCCGTTTTCAAAGGTGCCCGGGCGATGGGTGTGGAGCTGCCGTTCTGTCCGGAGGCAGCACAGTTTGAAACAGCTCTGTCTGACCTAGCACACAATAGCAGAGCCGCTGGCAGCAGGGAGGGGAGGGACTGGGGAGGAGTGTAATCTGATCCTAGAGTGGAAGCTGCTTCTGCCAGCCCCTCCCCTCCCCGCCCACCAACCAATCACCAATCAGAGCTGAGGCAAGGCAAGCCCTAGCAGCTCTGAGTCACTGACACAAGTACAGAGAGTCTAAGAAAGAATCAAATGAGTCTCAGGTTAAAAGAATCTAAAGATCCGACTTAGTTAGAGACTCATTCGATTCTTTGAGTTAAAAGAACCGTCAGTCAGACTCTAGAACAGTTTACACTGAGGCTGTCGGGTGATGTGACAGCCATGATAAGATTAAGGGACAGCAGCAGAGAGATAAGAGAAGTGACAGGACAGAGTTTAGATTACAGTTTGAATTAACCCTTTAGGATCAAATTGGCTTCTCAAGCAGATATATATGTTAAAGGCATGCCTTCTTCTGTCTCATTCAGTAGCTATATAACTAAGGGTACTTTTACACTTGCGGCAGGACGGATCCGGCAGGCTGTTCACCCTGTCGGATCCGTCCTTCCGCTGTTTCGCCAGACCACCGCTCCGTCCCTATTGACTATAATAGGGGCGGAGCTCCGGCGCAGCACGGCAGTGCATGATGAAAGGCCGCCGGACTAAAAGTACTGCATGTCCAACTTTTTAGTCCGGCAGCCTCTCACCGCGAACTGCCGTGCTGCGCCGGAGCTCCGTCCCGTCCCCATTATAGTCAATAGGGTCCGGGGACGGAGCGGCGGTATATGTAACATGGTTTACAGCATTATTGGGGGGGCTCTATGGAAAAGTGGGGGGGGGGGGGCACTATGGGGGAACCTACTAGGGGCTTTATGACGCGGCTCCGCCTGGCTCCTAACTTTTTTAGCTGGCTCCTAGATTCCAAGGAAATTTGTCAAGCCCTGGTATTAGTTATTAAAAAGTGTGACCCAAACATATACTTTTACATAATACACCTCATTTCATACAAACCACTTGTTACATTGT
This sequence comes from Bufo gargarizans, assembly GCF_014858855.1. Taxonomy (NCBI): domain Eukaryota; kingdom Metazoa; phylum Chordata; class Amphibia; order Anura; family Bufonidae; genus Bufo; species Bufo gargarizans. The sequence continues at coordinate 548,004,103 of NC_058080.1, read as the reverse complement.
TGGCCAAGCCCGCCGCTGCCTCACTACTTCGGACAGGCATGGGGTGCTTCACTAACGCTGTCGCAGGTCCAGCGATCCAGTAGCGTGCCTGGATGCAGATGCCCTGTATGTCTTTTGGTGAAAATGTATTCAGATATTTTTCATTAAGCCTCACTTCATTCCGTAGTATTGCAAGGGTTACACCTTAAACACACAATATTCTATTTTTTAGTTACCTTGCCCCCCCAAAAAACTTAACAACAGTGATCAGAAAGTTGAACGTTCCACAAAAATTGTACCCAAAAAAGTATCTTATATGACAGTTGCAAGAATAAAATATAGATGCTATGCATGTACTGGATACAACCAATTGTAGTCAGCAGCCTTCCAAACAATAACCAGTGGAACACTTCCCTCCCCTAACTAGCTGTGAGCTGATATTTGCCAGCATCACTTCTATTATGGACAGTAAGTGCCGTGCTAGGACTAGTCTGTGTTCCAGAGCAGAACGCTAGCCCATTCCTTCAATTTTGACCAAGTAGTTAGATACGAGTAGTCACTTCTGTTTCCGGAATCTCCACATGTTGAATAGGCATTTTGAACAAGTGGCAATTATGTCACCCTTACTATATAAGTAAGTACATGTCTTCTGTGTAAATTGTTTGTCTGTTGACTTGCTCCTGAAACGCGTTGAGTGTTACTAAAGAATAATTCCACAATCCAGAGAGTGTGGGAAGTCACAATTGACTGAACATTTATACAACTTGGGTGACACTGGTGTAAGAGTTGGGAGACTCAGATTTTGAGCTTTCCCCATTAGTCTCACCTGTATCTATCAGAATCAGTGTATGGGTCTAGCACCATCATTTTTACTATTGTATGTTATCTGCTAGATCCTGCCAAGATGCGCTGTATCTGATTGTCTGCTGTGTTCCAACTTCTGCTAAATTTCTGGATTCTGACCATCTCCTGCGTGACACTATCTGTGCCTCTTTACCATATTGACCTTCTGCTGTCTTCCCTGGCCTTGGACTTGTTTCTCGGACATTCACACACTATGCCTCCCCTGACCACGGCCCATTACTGACTTGGTGTTTTTTGATCCCATTAAGTCAGCAGCCATCTACACAGAGACTATTCTAAGAGGTAGCTGCCTGTTGTGTTCCCTGTATCGATGATCAGATCCCTGTATAGCTGTTAAAGAATAAAAATCAGGGAGCCACCAGTATAAAGCCCTTAGGTTTAGACCAGAGCCAAATTCACAGTTCACTTCTAATACATAAAAATACAATGCAAAGAAAGTTTGTTTTATTTGCGACTTGCGCTGCGATCCCATTCATTTCTATGGGGTCACTGCTATCGTGTGACTAGTTGATCCTGTTTTTGTATGGAATATAACTACACTATATGTAACCTATAATTTACAGGTGAACAATACCATGAAAGTTCATTCAAGACACAGCTAAGCAAGTTAAATTGTTCCTAGGTATACAGTCCACATAATATGCAGCCAAACACTCTATACTCAGCATGCCAGATGTATGGATAGCAATTACCACACTTGAAATGCCATTTGTATTTTACATAGCAGACTGAACTGATCAAAGACAGCTGCACATTTACCTGTGGGCATTCACTTTCCAGACTATGCACTCTGGGCTGTTTTGTTCTCCCCCTTCACTACTTACAGTATATATTATTAAACAAGAAGAAGGCTGCAGGAAAAATATGTACTCAATACGTTTTGTAGATTCACACAGTTTCTTCAGAAGTCCACAACTTTTGCAGCATTAAAATGGAGCAACAGATCTTAAATCTCTCCTTTTTTGTTTAAAGGGGTTATCCAATTCTAAAAATGTCCCCCACAATGCCTGGGCACCTCCTATAAATCATACTCGCTCCCCAGCACCCATGTCACTCCAGATCCCTGCACAGCCGCTGCTGCATCTCCCTTCTCGTGGATCAAAACATCTGACGACGGGGGTTGCAGCCAATTACAGGCTGCGATGGTGACCAGCCCCCTTGCATCACGGTGGACTTTTCACGAGCAAATGGATAAGGTGGATAGTTTTAATATATATATGTTTTTAAACAGATTAACCGCTGACAGCCCTCAATGGTCATCTCAGATGCCGCGATTAGCGAGGAACACGACATTTGAGCGTATCAATGGCGGGTGGGGGGGACCCATCACTGTTCCCCATCATTTCGCCCGCTTTCTTAGTGAAATTTGTCGGAGCAGCCGAATCGAATTTATGAGAACTTTGCTCATCTTTAACCACCTCAGCTCCCCTAGCTTAAACCCCCTTAATGACCAGACCACCTTTTACAATTCTGCACTACACTACTTTAACGGTTTATTTTACCTCCTTTTTTTTCTCACTAATAGAGCTTTCATTGCTACTGACATTTTTACTTTTTTTGATATTAATCGAAATTGACCGAAATTTTTGCAAAAAAATTTTTTTTTTTTACTTTCTATTGCAAAATATTTCAAATAAAACTACATTTCTATATAAATTTTTCTCAAAATTTATTGTTCTACATGTCTTTGATTAAAGAAAAATGCAATAAGTGTATATTTATTGGTTTGGGTAAAAGTTAGAGCATTTACATATGGTGCAAAAAATTTTATTTACGCACTTTGACTTTCTGAGCACCTGTCATTTTTCCTTAGGTTCTACAATGCCCAGACAGTAGAAACACCCCACAAATGACCCCATTTCGGAAAGTAGACACCCTAAGGTATTCGCTGATGGGCATAGTGAGTTCATGGAAGTTTTTATTTTTTGTCACAAGTTAGCGGAAAATGATATTTATTTTTTCTCTTACAAAGTCTCATATTCCACTAACTTGTGACAAAAAATAAAATTTTACATGAACTCACCATACCCCTCACGGAATACCTTGGGGTGTCTCCTTTCCAAAATGGGGTCACATGTGGGGTATTTATGCTGCCCTTGCATTTTAGGGGCCCTAAAGCGTGAGAAGTAGTTTGGAATCCAAATGTGTAAAAAATACCCTGTGAAATCCTAAAAGTACTCATTGGAATTTGGGCCCCTTTGCGCACCTAGGCTGCAAAAAAGTGTCACACATGTGGTATCGTCGTACTCAGAAGAAGTAGGGCAATGTGTTTTGGGGTGTATTTTTACATATACCCATACTGTGTGTGAGAAATATCTCTGTAAATGACAACTTTTTACATTTTTTTTATACAAAGTTGTCAATTTACAGAGATATTTCTCTCACCCAGCATGGGTATATGTAAAAATACACCCCAAACCACATTGCCCTACTTCTCCTGAGTACGGCGATACCACATGTGTGACACTTTTTTGCAGCCAAGATGCGCAAAGGGGCCCAAATTCCAATGAGTACCTTTAGGATTTCACAGGGCATTTTTATGCATTTGGATTCCGTGAGTGGTATGGTGAGTTCATGTAAGATTTTATTTTTTGTCACAAGTTAGTGGAATATGAGACTTTGTAAGAAAAAAAAAAAAATAATAATTTCCGCTATCTTGTGCAAGTGCAAAAAAATCATATCTTCTATGAACTCGCCATGCCCCTCAAAAGTGATCTTTATAGCGCTGCAGCGATTTTGCGGTGTTTTTGTAGTGATCAGAAAAAAATATATTCTGTCACTGCGGTGGGGCGGACTGAATGCAAGTGTGCGCACAAGATCAGGCTCGATCGGGCGAACACTGCGTTTTTTTACATAGTTCTGGCAATGTGCATTTTCTATATAGTTCTGGCAATGTGCGGATCCGCAAAATGCGGAAAGCACATTGCCGGTGTCCGTGTTTTGCGGATCCGCAAAACACATACGGATGTCTGAATGGAGCCTTACAGGGGGGTGAGCAATGACAGGGGGGTGATCAGGGAGTCTATATGGGGTGATCAGGGGTTAATAAGGGGTTAATAAGTGACAAGGGGGGGGGGGGTGTAGTGTAGTCTGGTGATTGGTGCTACTTACAGAGCTGCCTGTGTCCTCTGGTGGTCGATCCAAGCAAAAGGGACCACCAGAGGACCAGGTAGCAGGTATATTAGATGCTGTTAACAAAACAGCATCTAATATACCTTTTTGGGGTTAAAAAAAATCACATCTACAGCCTGCCAGCGAATGATTGCTGCTGGCAGGCTGTAGATCAACTTCTTAGCTGCGTGCGCGCGTTCACGCGAAATCTCGCCTCTCGCGAGATGACGCGCCGACGTGTCAAGGAGGAATAACCCGGCCGCCCGCAGGACGCATCCCTGCGTTAGGCGGTCGGGAGGCGGTTAAAACATGTACACTTAAAGGGATTGTGCAGGCAGTATATATTGATGACCTATCATCAGGATAGGTCATCAAAATCTAATCGGCGGGGGTCCATCACCTGGCACCCCTGCCAATCATTTGATGAGGAGGTGGCACTCCATGCAAGCACTGCTTTCTCTTTATTGCACTGCCCATTATCTCCCTTGCAGTGGTGGCATAGTGTAATTACATGAACTCGCTCTATTCAAGTGAATGGAGTGAGTACAGGTAATACACTGCACCGCCGAGATTTCCAAGAAGACGGGCAGTGTAATAAAGAGGAAGCTGCACTCACATGGCGTGCTGCTTCCTCTTCAAACAGCTGATTGGCAGGGGTGTCGGATGTCGAACCCTGCCAAACAGATATTGACAGCCTGTCCTGAAGATACATCTGTCACAGACGTTCCCGCGACAGGAGGCAGGAGATCGGTGAGACTGGCAACATGTGGTTTGATCTGACATGTTTTCCGTTTGGATCAAATGACGTTTGTGTTGTTTCTGGTGCTTGCCACACCTTCTTTCCCCAGGTGTGGCTATTGGGGTAATTTAACCTTCTTTATTTATAGTTGCATTCCCCACCATGCTGTGCAGTTAATAGCTTCTATTTGGACCTTTGGATAGATTGTGGTTGGATCTCGGCTGAGTTCCTGGTGCTTCCATTTCTCCTTTGAAGTTAAGTCTTTCCTTTCCCTTTTGTATTTTGTTTGGGTTCTGAGTGTTGCATTTCCCTATTGTTTGTATTAAGGCCTGAAGGAGACTCCTGCTATCCTTCCTTTTGGAGGAACAGGTCTCCTCCCTGCCATTAGTACCAGAGTCCTATAGGTATTAGGTATTCCTGCGTATGAACTCATCTACCTTTGGGGTCTGTTCATACTGGCAGTGAACCAGGATTTTGGTTAGGGTTTTCACTAGGAGGTGTCCACTTTCCTTCCCTAGTTCTCAGGCCTGATTCACTGTTCCTCCCTTCCCTACTATGCTCGGTGTGGTGTTTCCCTCCCACACTGAAGCGTGACAACGTCATTAATATAAACAGGTTGTACGACCCCTTTTAGAAATTAATCTTGGCTAATGATATGCACTTTATACTGTGTGTGTGATTCATCCAGGCAGGGTCACATTTAACTGTACATGGTTTACATGTAATCAGGTTGATAAAATACTTTGGGGTGGGGGGGATGATTCTGCACTTCAGAATTATAACTTCCAAAAGTTGCAAAATAGAACTGTAAGCCAGTACTGATCATGGCATCTACATGGTTAGATAGAGATAGGGAGCTTAATACATTGCAGATGCACAGGATTGCTAGTGCATATCTTATAGTGGGCCTTACAAATATAGTTTAAACAATGTAACAAAAAAGGAAAAAATATATATATTTTTCACAATAAAAATACTATATATACAGTGAGGCACAGAAGTATTTGAACACCCTGCTATTTTGCAAGTTCTCCCACTTAGAAATCATGGAGGGGTCTGAAATTCACAATGTAGGTGCATTCCCACTCTGAGAGACAGAATAAAAAATAATAATAATCAGGAAATCACATTGTATGATAAAAAAAAAATGTAAATGCTGAACATAAGTATTTGAACACCTGAGAAAATCACTGTTAATATTTGGTACAGAAGCCTTTGTTTGCAATTACAGACGTCAAACATTTCCTGAAGTTCTTGACCAGGTTTGCACACACTGCAACAGGGATTTTGGCCAACTCCTCGACCCAGATCTCCTCCAGATCTGTCAGATTTCGGGGCTGTCGCTGAGCAACACAGAGTTTCAGCTCCCTCCAAAGATGTTCTATTGGATTTAGGTCTGGAGACTGGCTAGGCCACTCCAGAACCTTGATATGTTTCTTACGGAAACTCCTTGGTTATCCTGGCTGTGTGCTTCGGGTCGTTGTCATGTTGGAAGACCCGGCCACGACCCATCTTCAATGCTCAGACTGAGCGAAGGAGGTTGTTGCTCAAAATCTCACAATAAATGGCCCCATTCATTCTCTCCTTAATACAGTGCAGTCATCCTGTCCCCTTCGCAGAAAAGCACCCCCAAAGCATGATGTTACCACCCCCATGCTTCACAGTAGGGATGGTGTTCTTGGGATACAACTCATCCTTCTTTTTCGTCCAAACAGGACGAGTGAAGTTTAGACCAAAAAGTTCTACTTTGGTCTCGTCTGACCACATGAATTTCTCCAATGCCTCCTCTGGATCATCCAGATGGTCATTGGCAAACTTCAGACGGGCCTGGACATGTGATGACTTGAGCAGGGAAACCTTCTGTGCAATGCATGATTTGAAACCATGACGGCATAGTTTTCTACTGACGGTGACCTTTGAAACTGTGGTCCCAGCTCTCTTCATGTCATTAACCAGCTCCTCCCTTCTAGTTCTGGGCTGATTCCTCACCTTTCTTATCATCAGTGATACCCCACGAGGTGCGATCTTGCATGGAGCCCCAGTCCGAGGGAGACTGACAGTCGTCTTTAGCCTCTTCCATTTTCTAACAGTTGCTCAAACTGTTGATCTGTTTTCACCAAGCTCTTGGCAATTGCCCCATAGCCCTTTCCAGCCTTGTGGAGGTCCCCAATTTTGTCTCTGGTGACAGCTCTTTGGTCTTGCCCATGGTAGTAGTTGGCATCTGACTGACTGTGGGGTGGACAGGTGTCTTTAAAGAGCTCAGATATGTGCTACTAAGTTTGATTAATGAGTGGAGTAGAGGTGGATTTTTTAAAGGCACAGTAACAGGTCTTTGAGAGCCAGAATTCTTGCTGTTTCTCAGGTGTTCAAATACTTATGTCTAGCAGTGCAAGACAAATACATTCTTTAAAAATCATACAATGTGTAACCGCTAACCCAAAAAAATGTGCGATAGGGTTAGAAGAGACTAAATACCTGGGGTATATCATTGGGAGCGGAGTCATCAAACCCCAAGTGAACAAAATAGAGGCGACACGGAATTGTCCCCAACCTGTCACCACTAGGCAAATAAAGTAATTCCTGGGAATGGTGGCCTATTACATGAGGTTTGTTCCCCACTTTGCTATTATAGCCGCGCCCTTGACAGGACTATTGAAGGGACACAAGTCAATGATGGTTCGCTGGGATGATCGAGCGGAAGAGGATTTCTCCTCTTTGAAGTCGGCCCTGTGCTGGTCCCCAGTTTTGGTGACACCCGACAAGGGAGTTTATAGTGCAGACCGATGCCTCCGAAGTAGGCCTTGGAGCTGTACTGTCTCAGGAAGTCAACGCGGAGGAGCATCCCGTTGTCTTCCTCAGCTATAATCTCACCCCAGCCGAGACCGGGTATAGTATAGTGGAGAGAGAGTGCCTGGCTATCAAGTGGGCACTAGAATCTCTGCGCTATTATTTATTGGGGAGAAAATTTCGCTTGGTGACTGACCACTCCCCTTTCAAGTGGATGAGCCAGGCCAAGGACAGAAATGCCTGGTCACCCGATGGTTTCTCTCCCTACAAAACCTGTCCCAATACTTTGCTGTCCTTATGTTTTGAAGCATACATGACAGATCAGTCCATGGTTACCAATTCTCTGTTCAAGACTAGGCCATTTGACCCCCCTTTTTTTTAAGTGTATGTGACATTGAAATCTTTAACTTTTTCCATCTCATTATGTAAAGTGAATGTCACCCTAAATTTTATTTTGCTAATGCCCCGGTTCCCCTGCAGACAGCATTCAACAGCTGTGCTGAAATACACAGTCCAGACTTCTGTGCTGTTCTAACATAATGGAGAGGACTTATGTGCACATGCACGGCAGTCCTGATAATGCATTTCAATGCAGGTCTAAGTGCTGACAGTAGGGGAACGGGGGGCAGTAGGAAAATAAAAAATAGTGATCTGGATCTGAAGTACTTATCATGCATCACTGTGGATCAGGGTCGTCTTTAACGCGGGGCCAAAAGGGGTAGCTGCCCCGGGCCCAGTTGCTCCTGGGGCGCCCAAGGCAACTGCCTCTTGAGCCCCGCTGGCCACTGGAGGACCTTTCATGGGACCATACGTTATTAACTAAGTAGCAGGACATGTAGGGCATACATGGGGGATGTCGCTGCACTTACTATTATTTCTGGGCGCCGCTCCATTGCGCCGCTGTGGCCCCTGTTACATTCTCCCACGATGTATGCTAAGTAACAGCATCGGAACACCAGGGAGGAGACATCAGCTTTTCTCTGTGGGTGTTCCTTCTCCCTAGCTGTGACGTTCTGCTCTGCAATTGGACAGCGCTACAGCCAGGGGACAAGGAACAAGATTCACTTTAAATATTTTTCAATTTTTTGTTCAGTGATGAATGTGGCTTTATTTTTATGTTATGTTGTGTGTGTTTTCTTCTATTTTTTTTTTTGCTTTTATTTTTTATTCCTGTGATAATGTAAAATGGGAAAAATATTTTATTTTCAAGTATTAAAACACAAAAAAATATATAAAAATGTTCCACAGACTGAGCATGTCAATTTTACTGCATAGGAAACACCACAAGCCAATTTTCTGCATTATAGGAGAAAATAAATTCCTTCCCTACTCGAATCAGGCAGGCAGAATAACTCCCTCTATAAACGACTATTCTCCAGAAATCTAATAACTGTAACCTGTAATAGAAACCTTCTTTCCTCTAGACGCAGAGGAGGTTCCCTCGTTAAAGTCATAGTTCTGAGTATAAAAAGATGATGGGAGAGATCTCTGTACTGACCCCTGATATATTTATACATAGTTATTAGATCTTCCCTTAGTCGTCTTTTTTCTAGAGTGAATAACTGTAATTTGTTATCTTTCTGGGTACTCTAGTCCACTCATTCCAGTTATTACCCGTCCCCAGCTCTGCTATGTCTGCCTTGTTCACAGGAGCCCTGAACTGTACACAGTACTCTATGTGTGGTCTGACTAGTGATGTGTAAAGTAGCAGGACTATTTTCTCATCACTGGCATCTATGCCCCTTTTGATGCAACCCCTTATCTTATTGGCCTTGGCAGCAGCTGCCTGACACTGGTTTCTACAGCTTAGTTTACTGTTCAATAAAATTCCTAAGTCCTTTTCCATGTCAATATTATCTAGTGTTTTACCATTTAGTATGTATGGGTGACTTGCATTATTTCTTGCCATGTGCATAACCTTACATTTGTCAGTGTTAAACCTCATCTGCCACTTATCTGCCCAAGCCTCCAATCTATCCATAGTCATCTGTAGCAGTATACTGTCCTTTTCCATGTTAATTACTTTACACAATTTAGTGTCCTCTGCAAAAAAATTTTTTTTTACTGTGCAAGCCTTCTACAAGATCATTAATAAATATATTGAAGAGAACAGGGCCCAATACTGACCCCTGTGGTACTCCACTAGTGACAGTGACCCAATCTGAGTGTGTACCATTAATAACCACCCTCTGTTTTCTATCACTGAGCCAGTTACTTAACCACATACAAACATTTTTTCTCAGTCCAAGCATTCTCATTTTATATACTAACCTTTTATGAGGCACGTCAAACGCTTTGGAGAAGTTAAGGTATACGATATCCATTGACTCGCCCCGGTCAAGTCTCCTCATAGAAACTGATTAAATTATTTTGACATCACTGATCCCTCATGAAGTCATGCTGATATGGTATTTTTAATTTAACTATTTTATTATACAGTACATCAGACAGATAGGTGACAGGCCCTTCAACGAGAACGGGCAGTGGCCAAAATGTTTTTATCGCAGGCAGAAGTAGCAGCAGAAGAAGGGGGTTGGCAGCAGGAGTTGCATCGAGAGGCCTGAGCTCCCAATGTCATCTAGCGGTCGTGTCTTGACCAGCAACCCAGAGGTACTTGAATGGTTCAATCGGTCTTCGACTTCGTTGCAAGTGACATCAGACACACCCCAACCAAGAGTTGGTAGGTTCCTCTGACACGATGCTTAGTTGGCATGGCCCAGAAAGTAGTGGTGCAGGGGTTCATGGAGACAGAGGTAGCAGGCAGTCAGGGCGGAGTGTAGGGTGGAAAATGCCATACTCGGCGTAAATTTTTTGTTAAGCCGCTGGAAGAGATGAACATGGCCGTTTGACGAATTGGTGGTCAGAACGTGAAGCGTGGCCAGGGTGCCAATGTTGGCACCATGGCCCTGCATCAACACATGCAGCATCACCATAAAGTGGCCTGGGAGAACCGTGGCTCTGATGTGGTGGTCAAGCCTGCCGCACAACCGCTGCATCACCCAGTGGCACGTACCCAGTTTCATGCAGTCAAGGCTCCACCACTTCAGCCGAAGGGAGCTGTGTGTCCTTCCCATCATCTGCTGGTCCTGATGCTCCTGCTCTTTGTCCTCCTACTCCTAGTCAGTCATTCCGTCAGCAATTGATCACTGAAGCGATTACCAAGAGACAACAGTATGCATGCACTCATCTAACGAAGCAGAAGCTGAATGTACTCCTGGCCTAGTTGCTGGTGCTGCAGTCCCTCTCTTTTCAAGTGGTGGACTGGTTGTAAAGCGGTTCCTGAAGTCTTTACCCCATCTGCAAGACATCCTGAAAATTTGCCAGGAAACTTGCAACTGGACATGCTTTTCTGCCCAGCCAGTAGTGTGGCATCAGAGCAGGTGTTTAGTGTAGCAGGGGCCATAATTACCAAAGGAGAACTCGCCTGTCTACCCAAAATGTGAAAAACTGACCTTTGTGAAGATTAATCAGGCGTGGATCAGCCAGGATTTTTAAACACCAGTGCCTGATGCATCAGACTAGATCATCCATGGTGCCACACTGAAACATTGCCAAAAGAGACCTGTTTCTTCCTGCTACCTGCTCCAGCTGATTCTGATGCTGCTGCCAGGTGCTCCTACTGCCACCCACCATCTTTAGCTGGTACTGGTATTGCCCCCCACCTCCCCACTCTGTCACTGGGCCATGCCTCCTCATGCTGCTGCCACATCACCACTCTGTGGTCTCCTCATGCTGCTGCTACCTCACCACTCTATCACTGGGCCACTCTGTCGTCTCCTCATGCTGCTGCCACCTCAACACTCTGTTACTGGGCCACTTTGTGGTCTTCTCATGCTGTTGCCACCTCACCACTGTGTCACCAGGCCACTCTGTGGTCTCCTCCTGCTGCTGCCACCTCAACACTCTGTCACTGGGCCACTCTGTGGTCTCCTAATGCTGTTGCCACCTCACCACTCTGTCACCGGCCTGCTCTGTGGTTTCCTCATGCTGCTGCCACCTCCCCACTATGTCACTGGGCCGCTCTGTGGTCTTCTCATGCTGCTGCCACCTCAACACTCTGTCATTGGACCACTCTGTGGACTTCTCATGCTGTTTCCACCCTCTCCACTTCCATGACTGGGCCACTATTTTGCCTTTTTGGCCTGGTTGACATCATCATTTATTTGACCCTTCTTCTCATCTGTCAGAAGGAAGGAAAAATGAGACGCACAACGGATGCATTCTGTGTAGCAGCTGTAAGGCCTGTATGGTGCCATCAGAATTGGCTTATGATTTGGTAGCCAAAAGCAGGAGTGAGTACAAAACACAGAAGACATGCAAATATTCCATTCACGTGTGATCTCTGTTTTGGATCTACTTCTGTTATTTTTTTTGGCTTTAGCAACACTGATGGATTACTGACCAAATGCTGACTGAATTTACAAATGCCTATAAGGGCAATAGAAACCTATCTTGGCCCAAGTGCAAAATAATACTTCACTTTTATTATTTTATTCATTAAAAAGTGTCACTGGTGTGTGTGATTCACATGTGATGGGACACAGACAAACAAACAGAATAACCTTCTAAAGTGTTAAAAACACAGTCATACGACCCACTGTGAGAGATGGTGGATATAACCGGTTGGAGGCGATACGCTTAATCGCTTACTCCAATAGACGTGAGAACAACATATTGTGCCGCCACGTCCCGCAAATGTTGTACCAATTAATTCCAGCTGGAATTTTCAATCCAAAATCAATAGTGGGAGAGTGATACCTCCATCCCTCTATATGGATTGAAAAACTGTTAAGCCCAACCCCTGTTTATTACTACCAGGGTATATTGCTACGTCTGTAGCTACTAGTGCCTGCTCAAACTATCCAAGTTGTTGCCCTTTATTTGTAAGGAGGGGGAAATTTGTTTCATCACCCCTTTACACAACTGAGAATGCTATTTGGCAACTAGCACTTGGATACAGACGATGGCTGCACTGTTATCCACCTAAATGTGGTGGTGCATTCAGGGCTATCAACACTACTATCCTCCTAAATGGTACAGCCTGCTTGTGGTGCCAGGCACGTACCGGTGGTACAAGCGGGACTGGTAACACTGCTGTCCTACTAAATGAGCAGCCTGCTGGTGATGCCAGACAGGTTACAGTATATCAACCGGACTTCTGACACTCTCTAACAGTGGGAAACATGGCTGCTAATTAAAACTTAAATCTGCCCCCCGACATGTTTCGCCAGTATCTCTGGCTTCCTCAGGGGTAACGGGCAGCGATGGATGGAATACGATACCGGAAGTGAATATAGTGTTCCGGTGATTGACAAGTGCAAGGTTCATGATTGATAAGATGCATGTACTGTCCAACCATAAACAACTGCCACGCCATTTGATGAATATAAACATTAACCAGTGAGCGTATGCATTGTCAATGCGGAGGCCCCCCCTTTTTTTGCCCCGTTTCATAATGCAGTAATATCCTAAGAAATAATTTTTCTTGACCAATAGGGTGTCATCATTTTTAACTACCAGTATGGCTTCATGTGAATCTCTAGTAGCCACAATGACATCTATTATCAAATTGCACCCTCCCATAATGAGAGCCATTCATCTCTCCCCTCTCATTTAGGTGTGAGATCAAACCTGGTTTTCGGGTTTTCCGGTGCTATCTGTTTTGTTCAGAGTTGGTGCGCAGCTTTTTACGGCGCAGCGCATGCGCAATGAGGTGCCCTGTTAGAGGGCCGATGTCTGAGTGTTGGCACATGCGCACTACTGAGGGCAGATGACGCCGCGATGACGTCAATCGGGAGGCGACAGAGAGGGCTGGCACAGAGTGATGATGTCAGCCTCCTCTGTCGCGGCAATTGGTTGGGGGCAGGTTCCGTCCCTGTCATGGATAGGGCGTTCGCACTTGTCAATCACCGGAACACTATATTCACTTCCAGTATCGTATTCCATCCATCGCTGCCCGTTACCCCTGAGGAAGCCAGAGATACTGGCGAAACATGTCGGGGGGCAGATTTAAGTTTTAATTAGCAGCCATGTTTCCCACTGTTAGAGAGTGTCAGAAGTCCGGTCCGGTTGATATACTGTAACCTGTCTGGCATCACCAGCAGGCTGCTCATTTAGTAGGACAGCAGTGTTACCAGTCCCGCTTGTACCACCGGTACGTGCCTGGCACCACAAGCAGGCTGTACCATTTAGGAGGATAGTAATGTTGATAGCCCTGAATGCACCACCACATTTAGGTGGATAACAGTGCAGCCATCGTCTGTATCCAAGTGCTAGTTGCCAAATAGCATTCTCAGTTGTGTAAAGGGGTGATGAAACAAATCCCCCCCTCCTTACAAATAAAGGGCAACAACTTGTACAGTTTGAGCAGGCACTAGTAGCTACAGACGTGGCAATATACCCTGGTAGTAATAAACAGGGGTTGGGCTTAACAGTTTTTCAATCCATATAGAGGGATGGAGGTATCACTCTCCCACTATTGATTTTGGATTGAAAATTCCAGCTGGAATTAATTGGTACAACATTTGCGGGATGTGTGTTGTTCTCACGTCTATTGGAGTAAGCGATTAAGCGTATCGCCTCCAACCGGTTACATCCACCATCTCTCACAGTGGGTCGTATGACTGTGTTTTTAACACTTTAGAAGGTTATTCTGTTTGTTTGTCTGTGTCCCATCACATGTGAATCACACACACCAGTGACACTTTTTAATGAATAAAATAATAAAAGTGAAGTATTATTTTGCACTTGGGCCAAGATAGGTTTCTATTGCCCTTATAGGCATTTGTAAATACAGTTGTTATTAACCTTGCCCAGGTCAGGTCCTAAATCTATGGATTCAAATGCTGACTGAGTGACAGCGGATGCTCAACAGACAGAATCCACTTTTTGGGGAGTTATTGTTCTGACAAATCAGAGGAAGGGCAAAATAATCAGTTACCTAAATACAAATTTACTGCTGACACCCTCTCCACTCTGTCAGGGGGCTATACTTGTATAGGTGTTTAATAGAACAGGTTATGTAGAAATCTATGTGGAATCAGCTGACAATGGTGCAAAATGAGTGCACTCTTTCACACTATAGAAGGATCTTGGGCACAGGGCTGTCTTTACCAAGGGGCAAAAGGGGCAGCTGCCCTGGGCCCAGTTGCTCCTGGGGGGCCCAAGGCAGCTGCCTCTTGAGCCCTGCTAGCTACTGCCCTGGGTGTCAGGCTGTCAGCTACACAGGCATCATGATCGTACTGTGCTAATGATCTTAATTCTAGGACCTTAATGAGTTTTGCTCTAGGACCTTAATGACATCATTACCATGTGACCAGTAACCTAGCAATTACTGGTCACATGGCTATGAGGTCATCACAGGTCCTACAGAAGTTAACTGTGGAGCTTTTTTGTGTAAAGATTACATCAGAAAAAGGTGACAGGGGCTGTTATGTTAATATACTGTAAACTACTGTATAGTGGGGTGCTGTATATTGTGTGGTGGGCTGTATATTGTGTGGTGGGCTATATATTGTGTAATGGGCTGTATATTGTGTGGTGGGCTGTATACTGTGTGGGGGGGGGTGGCCTGTATACTGTGTGGGGGTTTGTATACTGTGTGGGGGGGCCTGTATAGTGGGGGGGAGTGCTATACTGCTGTACTGTATAGTGTGGGGGGCTGTATCGTGTATAGTTTGGGGTGCTGTATACAGTGAGGTGTTGTATACCGTGAGGTGCTGTATACTGTGAGCTGCTATACTGCTTTACTATATACTGTGGGGTACTGTATAGTGTGGGGTGCTAAACTGCATACTGTGTGGTGCTGTATACTATAGGGTGCTATACTGCATACTGTGGGGTGCTGGGGTGCACTGTAACACTAGGGTGAGCCGAGCCCTGGTCTCCTTCCTGCAGAGCGGTGCCCACTTCCAGCCTGAGCCCAGCTGCCCAGAGCACTGCTCCTGAGATGCTGGAGTCTTCAGAACTAGAAGTATTTACAGTCATTCACTGGACTCTACCAGATATGTGGATTTTTTGTGTGTGTGTTGTGGTGGAGGGCGTGATTGCATGCTAAGGTGTGGGAAGGCGGGATCCAGGGGGCCCAAGTAAATTTTTGCCCAGGGTCCAATCAATATTAAAGACGGCCCTGCTTGGGCATCTGCACGCTTCTTTATACCTGGCGATAACATTAACCTGTAAGGCTGAGTTCACCCTTTAGTTATTTGGTCAGTTTTGGCACCATAACTGCCCAAGTAAGTGAAGGTGTACAGTGATTCTAAGAGCGACACCTATCATCTGCATGTTATACTGACTCACAGTATTGTTTCACTACCACAGCAGACTGCCTATGCATGTTTCTACAAGGCACACAAGGCACAGTGTTCTGTTATACAGGCTCTCTGCAGCCAGGAAATAGCTGTTTTTAAGGTGATTCGCCAAGAATAAATTCAGATCGAATCAAATCTTTTTGTAAAATCGGCGAACCATCCAAATGGAATTTTTGAGAAATTCGCTTATCTCTATTTATAGTCTAATGGCTTTCCAAAACTGGTTAAGTGACCCATGGTAACCGCAAGTTTCCACCCTGATCCCAAAATGAAACCAATGTTTACATTTATTGCAAATCCACAAAACATTACTTATGCTAAAAAATGGAACGCTATTGCCAATTTTTTTTAGTATTTGAAAATTCTTTCAATAGAAATAAAGATTGTAACTATTACCTGCGTTATTTTCGCTATTGTGCCTGGAAGCATAATTTTCTTGGCTTCTCGCACAAACTAGTGGTTAGCTCCAAACCTATATTTTGTAATTCTAAGCTGTCTTTATTGTTTCATGCTATTCATTTTAGCTACAGTTTGTTGAGGCAGGGGGGCAGGAAAGTAAAAGCATTTCACATTTAATGCTGCTAATTTACCCTAAGTCACTTCCTTTTGGTTTATCCAATGAATTAGTGTGAGGCTCGTATACTACGACATATGTTTACTTTATGGAAGAAAAGCCATGCAAAATGTGGGCTGTGGTGTCACCACGTTGACATCCCTGCAGAATCAGCAATATGTAATTTACCATGAATGTGCTTGAGAAGTTCATAATGTTTATTTTTATTATGTGGTTGAAAGGGAAGAACCTTTTTGTTTTTCTTTTTTTTATTCTTTTTTTGAATCTATCATACCCCCTGTCTCACCCTAATATTTGAACAGTGCATTAGCAACTATTCCTATAGTTGCTGAAAGTATTGCAATCAGGCAGCGCATGCAGCCAAAATGAATATTACCTTTAGGCCCCTTTCAGACGAGCGAGTTCCACACTCTGGACTTGCAGCGTGAGTATGCAGCAGCTCCCGTCCTGACCTCCCAGCACTGACAGGGCCAAGTAGCATTATATTGATTTGTGATGCTATGTAGCCCTTAGAGTTAAGGAATGTATTGGATAACACTGACATAATTATATAATGCAATGCAACCCCGGCAGTACTGGGAGGTCAGGATGGGAGCTGCCACATACGCTGCAAGTCCAAAGCGTGGAAATTGGTCGTCTGAAAGGGGCCTTAAGACCTAGTGTTGACAAAGATCAGGGGCGTAGCTATAGGGGGTGCAAAGGTAGCAGTCATTACCGGGCCCAGGAGGCTGAGGGGGCCCAAAGACCCTTGTGCTGTATAAGAAGACACTGATATAATAGAAGGTGGGAGGACTCGGTTATAGATTTTGCACTGGGGCCCAGAATCTTCAAGTTACACCTCTGGCTGGAGGGAAGGGGTTTGGTTAAGAATTTGGCAGGGGGGGGGGTGGGGTTGGAGCGTTTCAAAGCACTGAGGGAACGGGGGCCCAAGCTGAACCCTTGCACCAGGGCCTATGAAGCTTTAGCTACGCCCCTGACAGAGATATTTGAGGGGTTGTATATGTAAAGAAATTGCTGACTAATGCTAATAATCTGCCAGATCTTTTAACACGTCCTGAGAACCCCTCTGTTATTTCTCAGGGAATTTTTGTGAAAGTAGGTGTCCCTACGCTGTCACTGTCAGCACTGACTGAAAAATTTCATACCTTGGAAAATATAGTATTTTTTCAGGTACTACATGTGAGTTCTGACCAAATACTAAGTACCAGCAACATAATGACTATTTTGTTTGTTTTGGCCAAATGTTTTAAAAGATGGAAATTAAGGATATTAAAATACATGATGGATACAGCAGTGGTGTATTTTTTCCTTGAGGGCTCATTCTGACGACCATATGAATGTGTCCGCATCTGTTCCGCAATTTTACGGAACGGGTGCGGACCCATTGAAAAGATGCGGACAGCACACGTAGTTCCAGTCTGTGGCTCCGCAAAAAAGATAGAGCATATCCTTTGCGGACAAGAATAGGCATTTCTATCATAGTGCTAGCCATGTGCTGTCTGCAAAATGCGGAAAGCACACAGCCTGCATCCGTGTTTTACAGATCTGCAATTTGCTATGGGCCGTCTTAATTCTGTTTCTGGCAGCCAGCAGAGAGAGCACAATATGCAATCGCTTCTCTCTCTTCTATTTAGTGATCGGGGCAGTTACGGACTTCTGCTAATCAGAACCTTTGATATGTCTCTATGACCCATTAATAGATTCTGCCATGTGTATGTGTCTTGTATAGTTGTGTATGGACATCTTCTCTTAAGAACTCCACTTTGAAGAACATATTAATTCTCTCCTGTATGGTCCCTAAGAGACCCCTCAGCACCCCATAAGCTGCCATTTGGTATCTCCATGAGGTACCATATTTTTCTTTAGATGCAATGTTTCTAGGCAATAAAATATCTCCATAATATGTCATGTGGTGGAACGTGTCTCTGTATTAAATTGGTGTACAGTATACAGTAGGCCCTAATCAACTATGGATACCTAACTCAACGTGCATGTAGCCAACGTCTATGGGTGCAATCAGGGCAGCGTCAGATATAAGCCTCTTTACACACAACCGCATGTATTTTTGCGGTCCACATATTGCAGATCAGCAAAATACAGATACCATCCGTGTTGCATTCACATTTTATACAGAACGTGCATACTGGTGTGGAAAGTACACAGATAATCCATGTGCTTTCCACAGCCATATGTCTGCCCTGCAAAAAGATAGAATACATCCTCAAAACGCGGACCATGGACCCATTGAAGTCAATGAGTAGGCAAAAAACAAAATATGAATGGAACACAGACCACATCTATATTTTCAAGATCTGGGATTTTCGGACTGCAGAATCTATACGGATGTGTGTATGAGGCAAACTTCAGAAGGATTCTCCTCTATTAAGTAGCCCGCAGTTCATTCTGCCCAGAAAGTTATGCTCATTTGAAGCTTGGTCTGATGGAACACAGCTCTATGGATAGCTAATAGTGTGTCTTCTTTCCATCTCTTTCTTCTTTTCATTTAGAGAAAATTCTGTGTAATGGCTATGACAGAGCATTATTTTTATCAATAACATTATTATAGGTTCTGAATCTTTTTTGATCTTTTTACACTGAAAAATGTGTTGTCTTAATAATGTTCTGTTCCAAGTGTCTTCCATGCTTTTCATTTACATCAGTATATTGCAATTCCCTTTCCTGGCTTGAGTTATAAACCCAAAGAAAAAGCTAAATTTCATAGCTTGGATGTTTTTCAGTACACAGAATCGTTTCATTATACCCACAGTCTTATGAGGGATGAAGCCTTGTTTATGCTCTGCTGTGACAGAAAGCAATGACATATTACTTGTTATTTGTCTGCAATAGTCCTTACCTGAACACTTGAAAGTTTCACTTGTTCACAGGCAACATAAGCAAAGTAAGACCAAATACCTCAGACCATATAAAATAATTTCCTATGGGGTCTAGTCCATACTATAAGAACACCAATACTCGAATCAACCAATAGCCCTATACAAATACACATGAGACATAATCTATAAAATATAGTACATCCATATTAAGTTAAAAACAAACAATGGGGGAAGATGACAAACTCACCCAAACCCCTATCTACAAAGAGGGTCCGGAGACTCCAAGAAGACAAGTACCCACCGGATATAATTCACAGTATAATTGTGAATATGGTTGTAAGGCAGCTCTCACCTGCGTCGTTGTGATCACCCTCTGTGCACGGATGTCGCACCTGGATGCGGTAAAGTCCAGAAATGTACAAGGAAAAATCCAGCTCAGTTCAGGTGAAATATAGTACACTTTATTCCAACGTCTAAAAACCGTACACCAAGTGTAAATTACGGATTTTGGACCTCTTAGGTATATGGGTCCTTCCTCATGACAAGCATGATGTGAAATGGGAGCGTCGCCATATATATCCTAAAACTAACCCCAGGTTGATAGATATCACCTGGGAGGAGGAGACATTAGGTGGCGTTCCCTTACAAATTATGTGGGTTAAAAAAACCTACAAGCCAAAACATGAAAGATACACAGTGGAAAGAGGTTGAGGTATAAATCCTAACACTAAAACAATAGTGATGAATGGAATTCAGTGTTCATAAATAAATAACACGGGAATATATATAAATTCTAAAAACAGGCATAGCAAATAGTCAGTACTGCAAAATGAGATCATGCCGTTTGTTAAGTCCCTGAGGCTGACGGGATCCCATCTGGAAGATACAGAATGCTTCCCTGTTAAGGAGTTTCCTCCCGTGATCTCCCCCCCATGGTGGCAAATGGACCCTTGCTATGCCTTTGACCTTTAAACAGGACACATCACCCTCATGTGTGATTGCAAAATGCAGGCTGGCTGCAGGGTTCGGGTTATCAAAGAATGGCGTTGTGGATTCCGCTACCACGGACCATAACGGAATTTAGAATCCATAACGCGATTCTTCGATAACTCGAACCCGAACTTTAGACACCGAACTTAAAATACAAGTTCGCTCAACACTAATCACTAGAAATAAATACATTAAAAACATATAATTAATTAGGAATATAAAGTGCAAGGAATAAGGTGACATGTAAAAAAAATATCCATGCAAAAAACACTATCTTATCAATAATAATAAGTGACATGTGAAGAATACATGCAAAAAACACACTGTATTTTAAAATATGGATATAACAACTATAAATTCATATACGGTATACGTGACCATTTTAATACATAAGGGAACCCAATAAAAAGTGTTATATAATCTAGGGTGTCTTATGCATAACATAGAGGATATCCTCCCCATTTGAAGTCTCTCTTCCATAAAGATAATACAACGTGGCTTTGAAGATTATACCAGCCTCACAGGTGCTATTCAAAGAAAGAAAAGAAGAACAAAAATTAGATATTTTACAATCAAAGTTATTTAAATGAAACCAACAAATAGGGAAACACTCCACACCTAGACATATCATGTCCTACATATACAAAAAACAAAAACAAAAAACACCAATAAAGAAAAGACCTATAACAGCTTCATTTAAACCCCAGGGGATCTCAGTTTTCAGCATTACGATCCATCTTGTTTCCCTTTGTAATAATAGTTTTTTAATATCTCCGCCCCAACAACATATCCTGACTTTATCAATACCCCTAACCTTCTGGCCCCTTGGGTCACAGTTGTGTTTGTCTTTAAAATGTAGGACTATGGGTTGCAGTTTGGTCAGATCCTCCATTCTCATTGCTGCCAGTCGAATCTTACTGGCATGTTCTAAGATCCTAACACGGAGCTCTCTAGTTGTCATGCCCACATACATAAGATTACATGGGCATGTGATTAGATACACCACTGCTGTAAACCTACAGGTAATGTGGTGAACTATTTGATATTCCCAGGGGGGCCTTGGAGTCTACAAAAACTGATGACCTCATGACCTTGGTTGTAGTCCTTATTGCTGAATCTTTTAGAACGGTCTTCAGACTTGGTCTCAAAGCGTTTATCACTCACTGGAGCAGATCCTACAGAGTCGTAAAAATTGGCCTGTAGGAATGGCTCTGATGGTCTATGGATAGTGAGAAGATTTAGCCTGTAATAAGGTATTTGTTGCAGTGGGCTTTTAAAAAAGATCTGTAGAGACCCTGCCATCCATTTCCCTACCAAGTAGGATATCCAAGAACTCAATCTGTTCCCGGCCATATTTCCATGTCAGTTTGATGTTCCAGTCATTGACATTGAGTTGTTGAAGAAAAATATCCAAATCGACTGTCGAGCCTTGCCAGATGAAAAGAACATCATCGATATACCTCGACCACAAGATCACTGAGCGATGGCCCAGTAGATTCTGGACTACCTCACTCTCCCACAGCCCCAGGAAAAGATTAGCATATGAGGGCGCACATGTTGCCCCCATCGCTGTTCCCTGGAGGTGGTCCTTGAAAACGAAATAGTTGTTCCGAAGCACAAAGTCCAGAATCTTAATAATAAACCGGACCAAATCCAGTGCTAAAACCAACATCTGTAAAAAATATTTTACTGCCCGGATCCCATGGTCATGGCATATCGAGGTGTATAAGGCCTCCACATCGCAGGTGACAAACATCATATCTTCCTCCAAGATGACCCCATTAAATCTCATCAATACATCCGACGTATCCTTGAAATAGGATAGCAGGGTCTCAACAGAGTCCCTCAAATAGAAGTCCACATATCTGCTAGCCCGTTCACAGAGACTTCCCACACTGGACACAATTGGGCATCCAGGGGGATTCACAATGTCCTTGTGAACTTTAGGCAGGAGGTATAGTGTGGGTGTGATGGGGTGATCTACTACCAGACCTTCCTTCAACTTGGTAGTCAGTATGTTATCAAACTCCCATTGTAGTATGCCATCTAGCTTAGTTTTGAATCTAATGGTTGGATCACTATCCAACCGTTTGTAACATGCCTTCTGATTTAACTGCCTAAAGGATCCTTCTCATACATTTCCCCCCTTTTCTGGAGGCTTAATAATGACCTCCTTATACCTACGCAATTCCCTAACAGCCTGGCGCTTCCCCCAATACAAATTAAATAGAACATCACTGCCAGCAAGGGATTCAAATTCCTGCCTGACCAGCTTAATGAAAATATATCTACGGTTGGACATATATTACGAGGGGGGAAAAGCTGTGACCGGCGGCACAAATGCATGGGTAATTTTGTAGAGGGTTCATCCTGTTCATTCAGGAGTGATTATAAATCCATCAATGCCTGTTGTTCTACAGCTAAAGAGAGTTCTGACAGATTTGGTTTCTTTTCAAAATGTTTTTTGAAAAGCAGTTTCCTCCCAAAAAGTTCCAAATCCTTAACAGCTGTGAAGAGGTCGAAACTACTTGAGGGAGCAAACGTCAAACCTTTCTGTAACACATCAATCTGTGATTTAGTTAACATGTAACCTGTAATTACCTTCAATTTCTCTTGTTCCTCTTTCCGATCTGGTCCTTGTTCCTGGTTTTTCTCTTGGGTCTGGGGGTGTTGGCTATATGTGGGAATAGTGTACTTTCTACTCCTTCTTCCAGCACCCTCCGTCTTTCTAAAAAATGATTGCCACATGATCCCTCATAGATGGTCGAAGTACCCGGCAAGAAAGGAGTGAATGAAGCACTCCTCTCTCGTTTCTGTTGCCAGCGGTATACTTTTTTAGCCTGAAAGTCAGATAAATCTCTTTGAAATTTAAGATCCTAAATATTCTTCTCCCAACTACATAAATCCTCCTCTAGTTTTTTGTCAAAGCTTTAAATTCCTCTTTAGTAAGAAGCCCCTGCAGCTTGTCTCTCACCGTGTCTAAATAATTTTCGATCTGCTCCAGTGATTTACGGTTGGACCCAATCAAAAGCTCAATCAGGGTTATGGAACATTTATTGAGTGATTCTTCCCACCTAGTTGTGAAGGTTGGATCTGTTGTTGCTAGAGTGGAGAAAACTTTAATCCTGAGTCTCCTGGGGATAATGTTTTTACATAAATAGTTCTCTAGGGCTTCTTTATTCCACCAAACGTTTTTTAGCTGGCCCCTAATTTTAAGTTTAGGTCTTTAATGTTACGTGTCTTTGTATCGGGGTGCTTTCACCAAAAATAGTTCCAATTTTGGAAATCCATGCAGTGTCGCGTTTTTTATAAACCATATATCCTGAGGGTTTTTCTGCAAAAGATATGTAATTAGAACCAAACAATACCTCTGACCATATGAAATAGATTCCTAGGGGGTCTAATCCATAATACAAGAACACCAATACTCAAATCAACCAATAGCCCCATAAAAATACACATGAGACATAATCTATAAAATATAGGACAAATGTTTAGGTATATCGATGATGTTCTTTCCATCTGGCAAGGCTCCACAGCCGATTTGGATATTTATTCTTCAACAACTCAATGTCAATGACTGGAACATCAAACTGACATGGAAATATGGCCGGGAACAGATTGAGTTCTTGGATATCCTACTTGGTAGGGAAATGGATGGCAGGGTCTCCACAGATCTTTTTAAAAAGCCCACTGCAACAAATACTTTATTACATGCTAAATCTTCTATCTGCAGACCATCAGAGCCATTCCTACGGGCCAATTTTTACGACTCTGTTGGATCTGCTCCAGTGATGAACGCTTTGAGACCAAGTCTGAAGACCTTTCTAAAAGATTCTGCAATAGGGACTTCAACCAACATGACATCAGAAAGGGCTATTTGAGAGTAAGACTTTCATCTAGAGATTCCCTTTTGGTAAGTAGTAAGAAGGTTAATGATGTGAAACCCTGTTTCATTACACCTTTTAATGTACATTGGCGAAAAATCTGGGAAATAATGACCAGACATTGGCCTATCTTGCTTTCTGATAGTGACCTCAAAGAGTCACTTTCAGATTATCCATTGATTACATGGAAGAAAGCTAAGAATTTGGGAGACATCTTTACAAGGAGTCATTATGTTCCACCAATAACACGGTGTGTCTTTGGAAGTAAAGGCCCCAGATGGGGGTCATTCTCATGTGGGAATTGTCAAGCAGGCAAATACATGCTGAGGTCATTATGCTGAGGTCATCAAGGGGGCCAGGGAATATCAAATAGTTCACCACATTACCTGTAGGTCTACAGCAGTGGTGTTTCTAATCACATGCCCATGTAATCTTATGTATGTGGGCATGACAACTAGAGAGCTCCGTGTTAGGAACTTGGAACATGCCAGTAAGATTCGACTGGCAGCAACAATGTGAATGGAGGATCTGACCAAACTGCAACCCATAGTCCTACATTTTAAAGACAAACACAACCTTGACCCAAGGGGCCTGAAGGTTAGGGCTATTGATAAAGTCATGATATGTTGTTGGGGGCGGAGATATTTAAAAACTATTATTACAAGGGTAAACAAGATGGATCGTAATGCTGAAAACTGAGATCCCCTGGGGTTTAAATGAAGCAGTAAGTTATAGGTCTTTTCTTTAATGGCGCTTTTTTATTTTTTATTTGTGTATGTAGGACATGATATGTCTAGGTGTGGAGTGTTTCCCTATTTATTGGTTTTATTTAAATAACTTTGATTTGGTAAAATATCGAATTTTGTTCTTCTTTTCTTTCTTAGAATAGTACCTGTGAGGCTGGTATAATCTTCAAAGCCACGTTGTATTATCTTTATGGAAGAGAGACTTCAAATGGGGAAGATATCCTCTATGTTGTGCATAAGACACCCTACATTATATAACACTTTTTTATGTACTAAAATGGTCATGTATTTATGAATTGATAGTTGTAATTAGAGTTGTTGCGATACCAAATTTTTGATTCAGTTTCGATACCATAAAAAAGTATTGCGATACTCGATACCATTCGATACCATGCGAAAAAAATAAACCAAAAAAAGCCACGTGCATTCCGCATTTAAAAAAATGGCGAATCGCGCAGTTTTTATTTATTTTTTCTGTTCCGGCGTTCACCACCTCGATTTTTTTTATATTTTAATAGTTTAGACTTTTCTGACGTGGCGATATGTAATATGTTTATTATTTATATATTTTATATGTGAAATTGGGAAAAGGGGGTGATTTATACTTCATATTTTGGTGGGGGTTTTTTTACTTTTTTTTTTTACACTTTTTATTTAATAACTATTTCCCCCCTTAGGGGCTAGAACCTGGGATCTTTCATCCCTTGTCCTATTCAGCCTGATAGAGATCTATCAGGTTGAATAGGACTTCACACTGTCCCTTTTGCTCTGTGCTTTGTGCACACAGCATCAGGAATGTTACCATGGCAACCAGGGCTTCTGTAGCATCCTGGCTGCCATGGTAACTGATCGGAGCCCCAGGCTTACACAGCTGGAGCTCCGATCAGAAGCTGCCACTGCACCACCAATGAGGGGGAGGGGTGAGGACCCTGTGCCCACTGTCACCAATGATTTTAATACTGGGGGGTTGAGAGGGGCCGGCGCACTGTGCCACCAATAATTTTCATGGGATGGGGGGTTGAGGGGGGGCACACTGCACCACCAATGATAATTACCCCTTTATACAGGAGGCGGGTACTGGCAGATCAGCGGCAGTTAACCCCTTAGGTGCCGCACCTGAGGGGTTAACTGCCGCTGATCGCAGCTCCCTGTCAGGGGCAGGGTGCCGGCAATGCGATTCTGCTGCCGGCACCCGCCTCCTGTATTGTGTTAAAGACTGACTGACTACTTTTCCTGGGTCCAGACTAAGTATCAGGCTACACAGAGCGGCGCCCAGCGATGTCCCAGCACTCACCATTAGTCCTGGGCGCCGCTCCATTCGCCCGCAGTTCCCCATTACTGTCTTCTCTCCTGCTCCACATGCTGATTACTATCAGAGTGATGGGGAGGAGACATCAGCTTCACTTGTGGGCGTTCCTTCTCCCTGGCTGTAGCGCTGTCCAATCGCAGCACAGGGAGAAGGAATGCCCACTAGTGAAGCTGATGTCTCCTCCACATCGCTCCGATAGTAATCAGCAGCATGTGGAGCAGGAGCGGAAACAGTAATGGGGCACTGCGGGCGAACGGAGAGGCGCCCAGGACTAATGGTGAGTGCTGAGACATCGCTGGGCGCCGCTCTGTGTGGGAATAGTCCTATCATTGGTGGCGCAGTGCGACCGCCTCTCTCTTCTCATTGGTGGCGCAGTGCGCCCGCCCCTCCTCCGCCCCCTCTTCTCATTGGTGGCAGCGGCAGCAGCACAGGGGGGAGGGAGGAGGAGGACTGCTTCCTATAACCCGTGCTGCTGAGAGAATATGAGCGCGCCGATAGCAGCGCGCTCATGTTCAGAGATACTAGGCTGCGCAGAAGCGCAGCCCAGTATCGAAAAAACTGAAATCCCGGTATCGTATCAATACCGGGACAAAAGTATCGATTGGGTATCGAAATTTCGATACCCGCAACAACCCTAGTTGTAATATCCCTATTTTAATATACAGTGTGTTTTTTGCATGTATTCTTCACATGTCACTTATCATTATTTCTAAGATGGTGTTTTTTGCATGGATATTTTTTTACATGTCACCTTATTCCTTGCACTTTATATTCCAAATTTTTTATAATATAATTAGATAGCAGTAGGACCGAGGCCTCGGTCTTTGTATCCACCATCGGTAATTGAGTATTACTATTTGTTCTTTACTACTGCTACCCGTTTGTGTGTCATTTGTTATCAGGGCTCAGCCTTGGCAATTGGCTTTCTATTGTTTTGCCAGTTCTGCATTTAATTATTCTTCCTTGAAGCTATCAAGGTTTTGATGCTCACAAGTGGCTAGCAGCTTGACACCATTTTGTCTTTCAACCCTGACAGGATTGATTTTAGCCTTTGGTGTACACAATTATACTGTGATTTATATCTGGTGGGTACTTGTGTTCTGGGAGCCTCCGAACCGTCTTTGTAGACAGGTGTTTGGGTGGGTTTGTCATCTTCCCCCATTGTTTGTTTTCACCTTAATATGGATTAATATACAGGGAGTGCAGAATTATTAGGCAAGTTGTATTTTTGAGGATTCATTTTATTATTGAACAACAACCATGTTCTCAATGAACCCAATAAACTCATTAATATCAAAGCTGAATATTTTTGGAAGTAGTTTTTAGTTTGTTTTTAGTTTTAGCTATTTTAGGGGGATATCTGTGTGTGCAGGTGACTATTACTGTGCATAATTATTAGGCAACTTAACAAAAAACAAATATATACCCATTTCAATTATTTATTTTTACCAGTGAAACCAATATAACATCTCAACATTCACAAATATACATTTCTGACATTCAAAAACAAAACAAAAACAAATCAGTGACCAATATAGCCACCTTTCTTTGCAAGGACACTCAAAAGCCTGCCATCCATGGATTCTGTCAGTGTTTTGATCTGTTCACCATCAACATTACGTGCAGCAGCAACCACAACCTCCCAGACACTGTTCAGAGAGGTGTACTGTTTTCCCTCCTTGTAAATCTCACATTTGATGATGGACCACAGGTTCTCAATAGGGTTCAGATCAGGTGAACAAGGAGGCCATGTCATTAGATTTTCTTCTTTTATACCCTTTCTTGCCAGCCACGCTGTTAAGTACTTGGACGCGTGTGATGGAGCATTGTCCTGCATGAAAATCATGTTTTTCTTGAAGGATGCAGACTTCTTCCTGTACCACTGCTTGAAGAAGGTGTCTTCCAGAAACTGGCAGTAGGACTGGGAGTTGAGCTTGACTCCATCCTCAACCCAAAAAGGCCCCACAAGCTCATCTTTGATGATACCAGCCCAAACCAGTACTCCACCTCCACCTTGCTGGCGTCTGAGTCGGACTGGAGCTCTCTGCCCTTTACCAATCCAGCCATGGGCCCATCCATCTGGCCCATCAAGACTCACTCTCATTTCATCAGTCCATAAAACCTTAGAAAAATCAGTCTTGAGATATTTCTTGGCCCAGTCTTGACGTTTCAGCTTGTATCTCTTCTTCAGTGGTGGTCGTCTTTCAGCCTTTCTTACCTTGGCCATGTCTCTGAGTATTGCACACCTTGTGCTTTTGGGCACTCCAGTGATGTTGCAACTCTGAAATATGGCCAAACTGGTGGCAAGTGGCATCTTGGCAGCTGCACGCTTGACTTTTCTCAGTTCATGGGCAGTTATTTTGCACCTTGGTTTTTCCACACGCTTCTTGCGACCCTGTTGACTATTTTGAATGAAATGCTTGATTGTTCGATGATCACGCTTAAGAAGCTTTGCAATTTTAAGAGTGCTGCATCCCTCTGCAAGATATCTCACTATTTTTGACTTTTCTGAGCCTGTCAAGTCCTTCTTTTGACCCATTTTGCCAAAGGAAAGGAAGTTGCCTAATAATTATGCACACCTGATATGGGGTGTTGATGTCATTAGACCACACCCCTTCTCATTACAGAGATGCACATCACCTAATATGCTTAATTGGTAGTAGGCTTTCGAGCCTATACAGCTTGGAGTAAGACAACATGCATAAAGAGGATGATGTGGTCAAAATACTCATTTGCCTAATAATTCTGCACTCCCTGTATGTTTAATAAACTTTTGTTAAACTATGGGGCTATTGATTGATTTGAGTATTGGTGTTCTAACATAAGCAAAGTAAGCAGAAATAAGCAAGTGTGAATTAGTATATAGTTCTACATGTGCAGTTTCAAATTCTGATATTTGTTCTGCTGTTATGTAGTAATTTCATTAAATGAGTTATCCATTGCTTTACAAAATGATGGCCTGTCCAACTGTAATGTAGTTCTGCATTGGAAGATGCTGGTTACTGCAGCGCTTCTTTTGAAGTGAAGTGGATCAGTACAGCAATAATGAGCTCCGTCCAGTACACAGTGAACAGAGCTGTGTAGTTCCCTGCTGACCTCATGTGTTTAAAGTTACCTCATTGATTAAAATGTACCTGAATTAAAACTGTGAAGGGCTTCCCTAAAGTATTTTTCAGCCATATAATTCCCTGTTTCAGCTGCACAGCTAGCTGTATTTCACTCAGAAGCAGTGGTCGTATCCCTTCTGTGATATCTGCCAGCACTGTACTGCTGTGACATCCTTTGCCTTACTTATACTGTAATGTGTTTTTGTATTTTTACTGTATGTATGTGTGAGAGGTAATGAAAATCCTGTTTGAAATTATCTGTTCTTCTGCTATGTAGCCCCTCACCCATAATTGGCCAGAGGAACATCATTCACTGTGAATGGCCCATATGTGTGTATTATGTGAATGTCTTGTAGGCTGATTATTAAAAAGCCTTTGGTTTGGCATCGGAGGCAGCTTTGTATAATGTTGTCCTGTTACTTAAATAGGGTTATCCTGTGAGACAGGTCATAAGTTAGGTGTAGATCCAACCATTTTAAAGAACCAGGGGGCACCAAATCCTTTTTTGATCTTGGGTGTTTTCCATGTTGTAATACATCATGGTTCATATTGTGTTTCTTGCACGTCTCATTTTTATTTTGGCTTGGAGTTAGCATGGATATCATTATCTAAATTTTCTCTGCAATCTATATTTAGATTCCCCATAATATTTGTCTAATGGGCATAAGCCAAGATCATGTGTTTCCAGCATCACCCCCCCCCCCCCCCCTCCATGTGTAGTGTGGCAGAAGACCTTGATGTCATTTTGATGATGTAGGAGCTTGCTTCAGGCCCTAAATACTGAACACAGCTCTCACATTGATCTGATTATTTCAGCTTACTTATGTCAGTTTACCGTGCAACCTGCTGTGAAAATTAAAGGCATCTGCTCAAATGAAGTATGTGCCTACAGTAGATTTTGCTTGTGAATTTCGGCACATGCTGTATGTATGTCATTCCTAAATCCACCTCATATTGTTTTCAATTCGAAATCTGCATCACAAAAACACCCCCAAAAAACTTCCATACGGAAACTTCACTAGGTGAGTAGATGCAGATGAGCTCCATTGAATACGACATATGTGTCCCCATGGCAGTGGCTAAATACTAGTTCACAGAAATCCTTTTATTTCTGCAGTTTCTGAAGAAAAAAAAACCTGTGAACTCATACCCTTATGATGTGAATGTTAAGTGGGGGCTCAGGAATGTCTGAAATGAGAATTCTTGCTAAAACGGATCCAAGGTACAATGGCTGGTGCAAGACCTGCAAGGATAGTCGATGACATGAAGATGCTCTGGTGTTCCCGGAATCCCTGTGTCATGCACTAACCATTCATGTGCATGTAACCGTTTTTAAGTTGTCAAGAATGATCCTTTTAAGACATTTTTGGACAAAAAGAATTTAACTAACTTTATACAGCCTGATTCTGGTTTGATTTAAAGGGGTTCTCCAGGGCTTTACCAAAAATCTATCTTTAAGCAAACTTGTGGAAGGAAGAATTTTAGCAGTACTTGCCCTTCCATTGTGCTGCTAATTCCATGATCTCGGCTGCTATCACATGACCACCTGACTGACTGCTGGTTCTTCCGCTGAGGTCTTGATGGGAAGTGCTCCTGTACTTTATGTTATGTCATGTGATCACAGAGAAGTTGTCGGAATCTGTGGCGCAGCGGAAGGGTAAGTACTGCTGAAGCTGTCATTCTTCTACAGGTTAACTGAAAGAGAAAATTTAGGTAAAGCTGCGGAGAACCCCCTTTAATTGAAAGTGGAGTCTTCTAAAGTATTATATCATGACCATTCCAAATTGTTGGAGACCCGTTTCTCACAGTATTTTGAAAATGGCGGCAAATTTACATTGTTGAACTTGATATTGTGTGTTAGATTCACATAAATTGGTGAGATTTTGCTGATAGAATATGTGGCACCTGATGATTAAAAAAATGGGCACAATGGGCACATGCCTTATCATCACCTGGCAGTGTCAATGAGGTCTGTCTGTGGGGTCAGTCGTGCTGAAATGTGTTTACACTATGTATGTGGGTGTTGTAATGCAGATTGTGTAATCGTGAGAAAATAATTATGGTTATGAACACCTTCGGGTCAGTTTTATATTATTCCATTCTGCTTATTTTGGGTTACAAATAATTTTTCACTTGGACTTTATTAAAACTTTTCAGCTATTTTCTCTGTACAGATGTCAGTCTCTGTGTTCACAGTGAATCTCTGAGCTCCTGGCAGTTTACAAGTCATTAACACTTAGTTTAGCTGTACTGAGTGTTTATGAGTTGTCAGGAATTCAGAGATAAGGGCTAGACATGAGTTGTCAGGAACTCGCTCTCAAGAGAAAGCCTGTGAACTCTGCAAATATACAGAGATTTATATCTCTACAGGAAAAAGGGCTGAAAAGTTTTAATAAAGACCAACTGAAAAAATGAACATAGCCTTTAAGTCTATTCGAGGGTCTAACATTATCTCTATTCTTTCACTTCAGGTTCACTTTGGTGGTCATAGAAGACTGACAAGACAACTGTCACGGTAAGAACTTTATTTTTTGTCTTTCTTAGTTCAACACTAGTATATGGAGCTGGAATGTATGAAATTGTAATATGTACTCCATCCCAGTTCTGCCACTCAGGAGAGATTTTATTTTATTTTTTGCATGCCCAGAAGCTTTAACCCATAACGAGGCTATTCGGGTCTTTAAGATGGCACCCACTCCAGAGTTGAGTGGGCACGATAGCTGCCAGGTGTCTGCTATTTCACGCAGAAAAGACAAGGGGCTAATGTCTGTGATAATGCTGATCACAGATGTTTAACCCCTCAGATGAGGCAGCTTTCCCTGGGAGCATGGCAGTTCATTCCTTGAAGCTGCCTCAGTTCATCTCAGGGGTCAGGGGCTACTACAGCAGTAGTTCCTATTTAAGGCCTGTAGGCAGTAGGGCTCTATAGAAAAATAGCGAAACTCCCTTAGGCTGCAATGATAATTAATTACAGTCTGAGGGGAACACGATCTAGCAATCACTTGTTAAAGTCCCCTAAGGGGCCTAAAAAATGTATTTAAAAAAAATGTTTTTAAAACAATAAAAAATATAGATAATTTGCAACACCACATTCCCAAACACTTGATCTATTAAAATATAAATGCATTTATCCCACATGATTTTCATCGCAAAAGAAAAAAAAATAGCCGATTTGAGGCATTTTTACCAATTAATTTCCCCGGGAAAATGTATAGTAGGACAGCACCACTCACTTGAAACCATTCAAAGGCTTGCGGCGGTGCTCGTGGCGTCAGGGACCCCCCAAATACCATAGAAAAATTGAAGAAGGTCACGGCACTCTCAAAGCTTCCAGGTTCAGTGTTTTTTATTACACCAAGATATACAGCAGCAATGTTTCGACAACTACGTCTTTATCAAGCTACATAAAAGTTTACAAGTGACTCCTAGAACATTTTATAGGGGTGTGCATCTATACAGATTAATCAGGGGGTTGTGCTCCAAACAACAAGCCCTCCCCCTTTACAGGCTCAAACAATCATGCAATACAGTGTCCATAATCAATTAATATAACATTAACAACCACTGTGTATAATAACGTGAGGCATACCAAGTGTTCAGGCGAAGGCTCCCATCCTGCAGTGGGCCCGTGGCGGCCGGCGTCTTCCGCAACAAGTCAAGAAAGAGGAGTACAGATTAATGATGTTTAGTTTGGCAGCTAGCAGATCTTTGACAACTTTGTTTAGGGTGGTTTTAGTGGAGTTATTGGGACAGAAACTGGATTGTACCGAATCAAAAAGGGAGTGGGATGAGAGGAGGTAGGACAGTTTGAGATGGAGATGTTGTTTTATGATTTTTGATGCAAATAGGAGTAGTGAGATGGGGCGATAGCTGGATAAAGATGATGGGTCCAAGGAAGGCTTCTCGATTATGGGTGTGATGTGGTATATTTAAAAGGAGAAAGGAAGATGCTGGTGGTTAGTGATAGTTTGAAGAGGTGGGTTAGGACAGAGATAACTATAGTGGTAAGGTTAACAGATGAGGTGGGATGGGATTGGGTCAAGGGCACAGGTGGTGAAGTGTGATGCATTTTGCCCAAATGGTCAGTCTATCCCTTTATGTAACAGATGTTTTTTGTATCCTGGACTTCTTTTCCAGTATGTTAGGTGGTTCCAATTGTGAAACATTAGCACTTTCACATTAATTGGGTACAGGACTAGAAAACAACATAAAGGAGCATTTAAGCCAGCTTGTTTTTCATAGGCACCAACTATCTATGGAAGGGGTGTGTAAAATAAAATGTCACCTCATCCAAGTCCCACCTCTGTAGGGGGCCTTTTGTATTAATATAGACCCTAGAAAGAGATTTAGAAGATTAATGGATCTGTTCAAATCCTTCTTTTTTGAGTTGTTCCTCAATGCTTCCTTACATAACTTTAGGAGTTATAGAGGTATTGGCTTAAAGATGGTTCTTGTTTCATACAATCTGAAAATGGCTAATTTACTATTTTATATGCAGTTGCTTTGGCTCATGCTGTCAAGGAAGGCTTCATAGCTTGTGAGGGTTCTGCCTGTTGAGCTGAAATATTCAGAACTGTTGCTTTGAAAGACCACAGTTCTGAGAATATAAAAGACTGCGGTTATACATACAGTATGTATCTTAACATTCACGGAGCCACAGATTTCTAAGCTCTATTATGTAGGAAGAATTCTGAATCCCTGCAGATAATGTTTTTTTTGGCAAGAATTCTGTTGTTTGTATTTTAGATTTTTAACTTTAACATGTTTAATGGGATGTTTTAGAAAAAATGAAGTGTTAGATAGACAAAATTGTGCATTGTTCCCTACCAGCAACTCTGCTGTCACTGTGGTCTGCTTTTATATGCTTGTACTGTGTTTTGGGTATGTTGTTGTGTTGTCATCTTTCAGTATCTGCGTACAGCTAGATGATGATCTTGAGTGTGACCAAGGATTTCAGTGTAGCACTGCAGCCAAAGAAATTGATGGGGTTATAGCGCAATTCACAAGTTTACACGGACCAAAAATACGGTAATGTTCATGAGGCCTAACACTGACATGGAAAAGGACTTGTAGCAACCAGTGTCATAAGTGTCAAGGCTAATAAGATTATGGGTTGCATCAAAAGGGGCATTGCCATTTTACAAATCACTAATCAGACCACGCATCGAGTATTGTGTACAGTTCTGGGCTCCTGTGAACAAGACAGACATAGCAGAGCTGGAGATTGTTCAGAGGAGGGCAACTAAAGTAATAACTGTAATGGGCAGACAACAGTACCCAAAAAGATTCCAAATTAGGCTTATTTAGTTTAACCCCTTAAGGACCCTGCCATATTTAACCTTAAGGACCAGGCCATAAATATTGAGTTTTGTTGGCTGTTAACCCTTGCTTTGTAAAAGTAAAAAAAATATAAAAATGCCAAAAAAGAGAAATTTGGAAATTGTATATCTATTTTCCATTAATTCTTGTGGAACACCTAAAGGGTTAACAACGTTTGTAAAATCAGTTTTGAATACCTTGAGGGGTGTAGTTTCTAGAATGGGGTCATTTTGGGTGGTTTCTATTATGTAAGCCTTGCAAAGTGACTTCAGACCTGAACTGGTCCCTAAAAATTGGGTTTTTGAAAATTTCTGAAAAATGTAAAAATTTGCTTCTAAACTTCTAAGCCTTGTAACATCCCCCAAAAATAAAATATCATTCCCAAAATGATCCAAACATGAATTAGACATATGGGGAATGTAAAGTAATAACTATTTTTGGAGGTATTACCATGTATTATAGAAGTAGAGAAATTGAAACTAGGAAATTTGCAATTTTTTAAAACATTTTTGGTAAATTTTGTATTTTTTTATAAATAAAAATTATTATTTTTTACTTCATTTTACCAGTGTCATGAAGTACAATATGTGACGAAAAAACAATCTCAGAATGGCCTGGATAAGTCAAAGCTTTTTAAAGTTATTACCACTTAAAGTGACACTGGTCAGATTTGCAAAAAATGGCTGAAATAAGTTGAAATAAGGCTGTGTCCCAAAGGCGTTAAGGACTAGTTCAGGTCTCAAGTCACTTTGTGAGGCTTCCATAATAGAAACCACCCAAAAATGACCCCATTTTAGAAACTACACCCCTGAAGGTATTCAAAACTGATTTTACAAACTGTATTAACCCTTTAGGTGTTCCACAAGAATTAATTAAAAATGGAGATGAAATTTCAGAATTTTACTTTTTTGGCAGATTTTCCATTTTAATCTATTTTTTTCCGCTAACAAAGCAAGGGTTAACAGCCAAACAAAATTCAATATTTATTGCCCTGATTCTGTAGTTTACAGAAACACCCCATATGTGGTTGTAAACTGCTGTACGGGCACACTGCAGGTCGCAGAAAGAAAGAAATGCCATGCGGTTTTTGGAAGGCAGATTTTGCTGGACTGGTGTCTTTTGTCCCATGTCCCTTTTGAAGCTCCCCTGATGCACCCCTAGAGTAGAAAGTTCAAAAAAGTGACCCCATTTCGGAAACTACTGGATACGGTGGCAGTATTGTTGGTACTATTTTAGGGTACATATGATTTTTGTTTGCGCTATATTACACTTTTTCTGAGGCAAGGTAACAAAAAATAGCTGTTTTGCTACCATTTTTATTTTTTGTTATTTACAACATTCATCTGACAGGTTAGATTATGTGGTATTTTTATAGAGTATCAACATTCTGAAAGCCGTAGTTTATTTTATTTTTTGGGTGACTGTCTTATGTAGGGGCTCATCTTTTTGGTATGAGATGATGGTTTGATTGGTACTATTTTAGGGTGCATATGACTTTTTGATCGCTTGGTATTACACTTTTTGTAATGTAGGGTGACAAAAAATGGCTTTTTTGACACACTTTTTTTATTATTTTTTTACGGTGTTTACCTGGGGGGTTAGGTTATGTCATATTTTTATACAGCAGGTTCTTACGGACGCGACGATACCTAATACATATACTTTTTTATTTACTTAAGTTTTACATAATAACAACATTTTTTAAATAAAAAAAATATGTTTTAGTGTCTTTATATTCTGGGAGCCATAGTTTTTTTTATTGTTTGGGCAATTGTCTTTGGTAGGGGCTCATTTTTAGCGGGATGCGGTCACGGTTAGATTGGTACTATTTTGGGGGGCATACACCTTTTAGATCGCTTGCTATTACACTTTTTGTGATGTAAGGTGACACAGTTTTTTTTTTAACGATGTTCATCTGAGGGGCTTGGTCATGTGATATTTTTAGAGCAGGTCGTTATGGACACGGCGATACCTGATATGTCTACTTTTATTTTTTCCCCATTATTTTAGAATTTTTTTAAACTTTATTTTGGGAAAAGGACTCTTTTTTGGTAAAACTTTATTTTGTAACTTTTGTTTTTACTTTTTTTTGTCCCACTCTGGGACTTCAACTATTGGGGGTGTTATCCCCTTTACAATGCTTTTCAATACTTTTGTATTGTAAAGCATTGGCTGTAAGTGTATTACTGAATGTAGCTAGATCTCACATCTCCTGCACCCGCCCAATCACAGCGCCATACAAGTAAGCTGGTCCTTAAGTCACGGACATTTGTGCCGAACATGTATGGCGAGGGTCCTTAAGGGGTTAAAAGAAAGACAACTGAGGGGGCAGAGCCTGACTGTGCAGCAAGATGGACGCTTGTTAGAGTGCTCCTGCATCACAGTCCTGTGTTATCGCCTCAAAATTGCTCACTTCATCACAAAATGGTGAAAATCGGGAAAGACAAGGCTGGGGACCAGATCGCGGAGGCACAGACATGGAAAGATTCCTCACCAAAACTGCTGCCTCCCCCAGAGCTGGCACACGCAAGATGGCGCCTGAGAGGAAAAGAGAACACTCGGTGGACTCAGACAGCCTCTCCGACTCAACAATGGCCAGCGTTACAAGGGACCACGCGCAGGTTTCTCGTCGGTTCCTTAAACAAGCTCTGTCCCAGGCCATAATGCCCGTTATGAAAGAGCTAGCGGAGATCAAAGGAGACCTCAAGCACCTAGGGCAAAGAGTAGAAACTCTGGAAGCAAATCAGGCGGCCATAATATCTTTCAGCACTGAAATGGGGATAAAATACACAACACAAATAGACTCCCTCAACTCGGCATTTACCCTAATTAAGGACCAGGAGAATCGCAGTCGCTGGAAGAATATTCAAATCCGCGGGGTATCTGAAACCATAGTGCATGATCAACTACTAGAGGCAGTGGGAGCCATCTTTACCACTCTACTAGGTAAAGAAAGAGCGGCAGGAGTTGTAGTGGAACGTGTCCATAGATCAGTAAGGCCAGTTGCGAATCAAAACGAACCTCCAAGGGACATTGTATGTTGCCTGCTCAGTTACCTTGACACAGCTGCGCTATTGAAAGCTGCTAGAGAGATCCAATTTGAAGGGGAACATGTGCTCCTATTCCAAGATAGCTCCTTCAGCACTATACAAAAGGCGGCTTTTGCGTCCTCTCAGGACTATTTGAAAGCTAATCATACAACGTTCAGATGGCTCTTTCCATTTAGACTCACTTTCACCAAGAGTGGGAAGTGGTGCACTAAAAGAACAACAGCGGATTTTCCAGAAGCGTGGTCTCTACTACAGATCCCCCGCTAGACATACCATCTTGGCTGTCTGTAACCGCACAGCAAGAGTTGCTCCCAACTTTGCCAGACCCTGGAACCTGGCTGGGAAAAAGAAGTCGTCCAGCCCAAAAAAAACATCTTCCTGAACGGCAGCCTAACCATGTTGTAATAGCGCAGTCCAGGGAGTGGTAATGTATACCACCAACATAAAGATTTCACCTCAGCTATAGAAATGGACATACACAGATAGAACTGTAGTTGTTCTATCCTTTAGTAATAGATGGGGACTATCACTAAATATGGTCCTACATCTTACACAAGTTCACCAATCGCCTTTATGAGATTTACTAAATCTAATAATGGTGACACTTACAGTTTATTATGTTCACTGTTAGCTATACCTGTTATGTTTAAAGTGAGCAGCTAACTCATCCTAGTTCAGTATTACAGACACAGGCCCTGTGAGTTACATAGTCAGGCCCTCATGTCTAATAGTAATACTATGGGCTTAACACTCCCCTTGGTTAGAAAGTTAACCTTTTTGAAGGGTGATATGGTGTACCTAATTGCATTACTTTTGCTTGTGCACACCATAATGCGCAGGAGGTCCATCATGCCATCCGGTAAACATATACTTAACATTTTCATTTTTGTATGTTGTTTATATTTTTCTTCTCTTTTACCCTAACCCCATCTTACCTTGTCTCTTCCGCCCCCCTCTCCTCCAGGCAGCTCTTTCGCTGGAGTATTTGCATTAGAAGTACACATATGACTGCTCAGATTAAAAAAGTACCACATAGGGTACTTTCACACTAGCGTTTTTCTTTTCCGGTATTGAGTTCCGTCCTAGGGGCTCAATACCGGGAAAAACTGATCAGTTTTATCCTAATGCATTCTGAATGGAGAGCAATTAGTTCAGGATGGATAAGGATGTCTTCAGTTCAGTCACTGTACGGCATTCTGCAGTATTTTCTCCGTCCAAAATCTTTACTCTCTCAGATTTACTTTACTCTCTCAGCCACAATTAAGTCTCTTCACAAAAAAGCCAAGGCCTTGCATGCACACCAAGAGCTAACCCACCTAAGGGAGCAATTGAGGGATTTACTCAATGCTCACTCTGCCAAATAATATCAATACGTGAAAGTCAAATTTTACGCATATGGAGACAAGGGTACAAAAGTGATTTCTTGCTTAAAGGGAACCTGTCACCTGGATTTTGGGTATAGAGCTGACGACATTGGTTGCTAGATGGCCGCTATTACATCCGCAATACCCAGTCCCCATAGCTCTGTGTGCTTTTATTGTGTAAAAAAACGATTTGATACATATGCAAATTAACTTGAGATGAGTCAGAGCTTGAAAATATGACTCTTCTCTGGTCACACAAGATATGACTCTTTTATGTTAATTTGCATAAAAGGCGGGAAGTACAAAAATGCATAATACTTATTGAATTTGTCTGCAAATGAAATTAAAAGTGTCAGTTATATGTTTAGTGTAACACAATGAACATTTAGAAACGCTCAGTGAGGGTAACATAGTAGAGGTGACAGGTTCCCTTTAATAAAGCAGCGTCAGGAAGCTACGTATATTCAATCAATTAAAACTGCTCATGGTGGTAGGGTCACACAAACTACTGATATTGCATTAGCTTTTCAGGAATTTTATGCCTAGCTTTATAACTTAAGGGGGATGGAGATATAACAGAACAAGAACCCTGCGAGGCCATAGATAACTTTCTTAACCCTTTACTTCTTAAGACACTCCAGAGGACCGCTCATTATTACTTCAACCTGTCACAGAAGATGAAGTAGCTAAGGTCATAAGGTCGATGTCTCTGGGCAAAAGTCCAGGACCAGATGGCTTCCCTGTAGGTTATTATAAGAAGCTTCTTCCTTCACTCCTTCCCCAAATTACAAAATGGTGTAGATCCCTAATGTCGGGGGCAACTTTGCATCCTTAACCCTAGAAGCAGTGGTCACCATACTACCCAAAGAAGGAAAAGATCTAGAACAATGATAGCTATAGACCCATATCACTTTTAAATGTGGATATCAAAATTTGGGCCAAACTTCTGGCCTCCAGGCTAGGTCCACTACTTCCCAAACTCATTAATCCTGAACAAGCTGGATTCATCCCAGGAAGAGAGGGGAACCATAACTAATGCAGAATTCTTAATGCTATATCCTATGCCAAGCTGTCTAAGCAGACACTGGTCCTTCTCAGTGTTGACGAACAGAAGGCCTTCAATAGAGTCAGTTGGTTCTTTATGCATAAAGCTATTTTAAGATTCGGCATTCCAGCTGCCTTTATTGACGCCATAATGTCACTATATGGATCTCCTAGTGCAAGAGTCAGAGTAAATGGTACCC
This sequence comes from Bufo gargarizans, assembly GCF_014858855.1. Classification (NCBI taxonomy): domain Eukaryota; kingdom Metazoa; phylum Chordata; class Amphibia; order Anura; family Bufonidae; genus Bufo; species Bufo gargarizans. The sequence goes on along the minus strand of NC_058080.1, from coordinate 547,963,890 downwards.
TGTCTTCTGCATTCACCATCAAAAATGGGACGAGGCAGGTATGCCCCTTGTCTCCCACTCTTTTCGTCCTAGTAATGGAGACGCTATTGCAAGCTATTAGAGAACACCCCCAAATACAAGGTCTTCAACTACCTAATCAATTACCTAGCTATAATGCAGCTGCTTTTGCAGACAATCTTTTCATTTTCATCACTAACCCCCTGAAAGCGTTCCCTCCCCTAATAAACCTTTTTGAGACCTTTGAATCTCTCCAATTTTAAGGTTCACAACACCAAATCAGAGGTACTTAATGTGACAGCCCCTGTCCTCAGTATCTCTTAAACTGAAGTCAGCTACTGCCTTCAAATTGCAAACATCACACCTTACTTACCTAGGCATTAAGATTCCATCGGATCTCACGAAAATCTTTCAGATCAACTACCTACCTAGGCATTAAGATTCCATCGGATCTCACGAAAATCTTTCAGATCAACTACCCACCTCTAATAAGGGGGATCCAAACTACTCTGAAAGCTCTTCAGATCCCATATGTCCCCTGGATGGGTCTCAAGAACTTGCTTAAATCCTTCATTATGCCTAAACTGCTTTATGTCCTGCAAATGCCAATACACGTGCCTATAAGTTACTTTAAACAAATTAAGACTACTTTTAGAGACTTTTTGTGGAACAAAAAGAAAGCATGTCTGGCATATAGTAGATTAGTGTTGAGGAAGGAACACAGTGGTTTTGCTCTATCTGACCCCCTAACCTACTATAGAGCGGTGCATCTAAAAAGATGGCTTCAACTAAATGAGTAACCAGGTCCTAGGCACTGAACTGGAATTGCAATCTATATCATTGGAACGGATTGCTGATCTTTGGGGACTAGGAGTTTCAGCCCTTACACATAATCCTCTACTCAAGGGGACTATAATGGTGATAAGAGCTCTCACTGGATTTCGGAATATCCTGGGGTCTCCATTTCCTCTTTTACCAGCTCAACTGATTCCTTTCCTCATATGTCCCTCAATTAGACAACCATCCCCAATTTGGAACAAATTTAAAGGCCCGACTTTGGCAGCCTTTATGGAGGGAATTGTGCTACTTGATGGGATACCACAACCTAGAGCTTTAGCAACTCTATCAACTAGTTTCATTCATAAGGCAGAGATATTGTCTATTTGCAAAGATCTAAATCAGAGCAAAATAAGAGTGGGAGACCATACATGGCTCAAAAAATTGCTCACCAGAGACAATCTCCCTTGTAAGTTAATCTCCATATTATATAACTCACTTCTAACTAAGCAAAGCAAAGGTACCCACCCCAGCATACATCTCTAAATGGTCTGAATAACTGGGTGGATCCTTTTCAGAGTCTGAAAGGCTGCGCATTAATTTGTGTTCACATGGTTTTTCTAGATGCGTGAGAATCCAGGAACACTCTTAAGTGATGGCACACTGGTGCAACACACCTAAACAAATGTATCTACTGGGTCTTCAACCATCAGATAAATGCTGGAGATGAGGGAATAGAGAAGGTACATTGAGTCATATCTACTGGTTTTGTCCAGGGATATTGAGGTATTGGGAGAAGGTGTTGAGAGAGGTTAACGGGATCGTCAAAGATGCTATTAAACTAACTCCGGAGACAGTCCTGTTGTGGCTTCCGAATGTTACTTGGCGACCAGCCAAAAACGACCTAGCCACACACTTAATACAAGCGGCAAGGCTATTGATTTAGCTCAAGTGGCTTAACAGAGAACCCCCTACACTAGACCAATGGGTTGAGAAAGTGGATCACATCTGCCGTATGGAGGAGTTGGCGGCATGGGAGAGCAGGAGTCATCAAGGATATATGAAACTCTGGGGTCCCTGGAAGCAATACCTTATTGCAAGATTTAATATGATTTCAAAAACATCTGAGCCTTAATCAGATAAGTCCTTCAGGGTGCACATACAACACCCAATTTCATTCAAAGAGTTTTGTAACAGTCATGGCAAATGGCAAGGTGGCTTATGCCCTGTAATGGTCAAAGTCTGCAGGGAAAATAAGTGGAGATCTGCTAACCATGAATTACCCTACTTCTTCCTTATCCTACTTCCCTATTCAGCCCTTCCCAACTCTCTTTTACTTTCTTCTTTCCTACTTACTTATTATTTAAGGTATATACAGGTTCATGACTACTTCTATGTAATGCATAACTGTACTCAATATTTGATGATAGTGAGCTGACCCTAACTTCTTATGACCAGGTAAACTCAAATCATTGGTGTCTGATTTATTGCCTTTATTTTTTGTTGTGACTTTGTAAAGAGCAATGATGTTATAATTTCAAATGTACAACTTTGCTGTTTAATAAAAATAAATTTGAAAGAAAAGAAAGACAACTGAGGGGGAGATCTAATGACTATGTATAAATATATCAGTGGTCAGTACAGAGATCTCTCCCTTCATCTTTATATCCCCAGGACTGTGACTGTGATGAGGGGACATACTCTGTGTCTAGAATGGTTACTCCATCAACATAAACTATGGAGCTTTCTGCCAGAGATGGCTGTGATGGTGAAGTCACTAAAAGTGTTCTATAGGGGCCTGGATGTATTTCTGGAGTGTAATAATATTATAGGTTATTAGACTTCTGGAGAGGTCGTTGATCCAGGGAGTTATTCTGACTGCCTGATTGGAGTCAGGAAGGAATTGTTTCCCCCTAAAATTGGGAAAATTGGCTTCTACCTCATGAGTTTTTTTTTTTCTTCCTCAGTTTTGCAGGCTAACAGACTGAACTGGATGGACGGATGTCTGTTTTTAGCCTTACAAACTATGTTACTATGCAATGTTAAATCATTGTGGTCTATGTGAAACTATGTACCGGGGTGGGCTCACTAGGATACAGTGAAGTCATGAATGAGGAACGCAACCCCAACACCAACTTTTGCTAAAACAGTATTTTACTTAAACATGGCAATGAGGACAACCACAAATGCTGGGAACATGCAAAAAATTTACATACACCCAGCCCGAAGGCTAAAACCCTTGTGCTGCACGGCACGGCACCCTCCAATGGATGGCGGAGGAAAGTGCAGTAATTTACCTACTGGCGGGCACATTTAAACAGCCACGCCTTACCTGTTATTACCCTAAAAAAATCAAGAACAACTGTTTGGGTGTGTGCTACGGGCTAGCCTGCGGTGCAGCACAGCAGCTTACAAACTTACAATGCTCTACAATATTCCACCTCCCATAACTGGTCTTGTAGCATGAGCCTGAGTATTCCTTCTGAGCAAAATGCCAGCCTGGCTTGAGTTTGTAGGGAAGTTTATTAGCTCTCCAGTGTGAAATGTCACTTTAAATTGTGGAGTCCTTGCAATGAACAGCCAGCAACACTTGTGGCCTGACACAAATAGAAACCCTATCTAACTGACTACAGGCCTGGTCTCAGTCTCTAGGATTCTAGGCGCCAACACTGTAATGAGGTGCGTGCATGATCTTACCGACCTGGGTCTGCTCTGCATCCGCTGGTGACTGTGAACCAAACAAATGCCTCTCCAACAAGCGTGCGGTACCGAAATGGACGTTGCTTCGCTTCTCAGCTCTCATCAGCATTCCTGGAAGCAATCCTCATTCCTCTGGACAGGATCACGGTCTTTGACACGATGTAACAGGGAGCCAGCGGCCCGCCCGCTTCCTACAGCGCTGCCGCCATCCTAATTCTGAGGAGGAGCGAGGACGCCGCTGGCGTCCTCGACTCCAAAGTAACAAGGGGGCAGGGAGGACCTGGCCGCGAACGCCTCCTGAGCGTGGCCGGTGTCCTCCATCCCCTAGACAAGGAGCAGGGGGGGAACTGAGTGCTGATGGCAATAAGTTGGCGCTCAGGTGTTTAGATCTGATGGACATCACGTGACCCATCAATTAGACCTATTTAAACAGGTAACCTGCTGGCCACAGGTTGCCTGTGATTGGTCTTATTATCTCAATAGTGTTCTCTGCATGTGTGACTTTATTTGTTTGACTTTGGCTTGTTTGTGACCTTGACATGGTGTTTTCCCTTGTACTGACGCAATCTCTTGGCTCCTGACCTCGGCTTATATTGACTTCGATTTTGTATTAACCCTTTGTGCCTGTTACCTTCTGGCTCTTGACCTCGGTTTCCGGTTGTTTCTGTTGTGGTACTTTCCCAGCTTGGGAAACTTTGCACTTCTGGTTGTTCTGTCCCTGTCTTTTGTTTTCTTCCCTTGTTATTTCCTTCCTTTAGGCCCCTGCACGTACGTAAGCTAGGGACTGCCGCCCATTTGTACCCCGTCGGTTAGGACAGACCATGCAAGTAGGTAGGGATATAGGAGTGGGTGAAGTTTAGGGCTGCACTTATCTCTACCTTTTCGTGACACACGATCAGCTTCACTTAGCTCTCACACCTGGATGTCGACGGATCCTCTGCTCACACAGTTTCCTCTAAGATGGCTGCTCCCTTTTCTTCTACAGGCTTTTTAACTCCACCTCTCATGAATATGGAAAATATGCATTCTGTTAGCGGTGTTTTGGAAACAGCGGCATCTTGTGGCCAAACAGTAGAATGGCAGTCCAGATCATTTAACTTGATTTACACAGTGTTCAGACAATGAGAATGAGATGTTTCCCCATCTCACATATGGGCGAAGCAATCACATGTTTAAGTTCTGTAGAGGGACTTAAAATAAGTGTAAAAATAAAATCTAAAAATCCAAATCACTCCCTTTTCCCATATTAAAAATAAAAAAATTATGAAGAACATTGGCAGAGCCACAAGCTAAAATTCCTGTACTATTAAAATATAAACATGTTTATCCCATACGGTGAATGTCGTAAATGTAAAAAAAAAAATCAAAGTTTCTGATTCGCAGTTTTTTGATAACTTCACATCCCCAAAAATTTAATAGAGGAGTGATAAAAATTCCAAAAATGATAGCAATTAAATCTACAAAAAATGAGCCCTAACACAGCTCCATAGACCTAAATATAAAAAAGTTATGGGGGTTAGAATATGGCGATGCAATAAAAAAGGTGGGGCAGCACTCCTTATACGTAGCAATCCGGGTGCCAGCGTTTAACACTTGATCCTGGGTGTATGCAGGGGCGTAGATGCAGGGGAAGCAGGCTGCTTTGGTGCCCTGACCCAAAAGGGGCCTATCCAGGAGGAGGAGGACTAAAAGATTTCATTAGGGCCCCCTTAACAGTATTACACAATTAAACAATATACAGTGACAGTATAGACCGTGTAGGAAACGGATGGAACAGCTGCCGGGCCTGGTCTGAGAGAGCGATGAATGGGGGCAGTATGAAAGGAAGGGGTTGAAAAAAAATGACTGGGGGAGGGGGGCCTCATACAAAAATTTGCTGTGGGGCCCAGTAATTTCTAGCTATGCTACTCGGTGTATTAATAACAAAAGAAATCCACAGCACTCCTCTGTCAATGGTGAAAAAAACAAGTTTATTTATTCACACATGTCACAGCGATGTTTCAGTCCCCTCACGGAACCTTTCTCAAGCCAAGTGCTTCCACTTGGCTTGAGAAAGGTTCTGTGAAGGGACTGAAACGTTGCTGTGACATGTGTGAATAAATACACTTTTTTTTATTTTTTAACCATTGACAGTGGAGTGCCGTGGATTTCTTTTGAGATATACAGTACAGACCAAAAGTTTGGACACACCTTCTCATTCAAAGAGTTTTCTTTATTTTCATGACTATGAAAGTTGTAGATTTACACTGAAGGCATCAAAACTATGAATTAACACATGTGGAATTATATACATAACAAAATATTGTGAAACAACTGAAAATATGTCATATTCTAGGTTCTTCAAAGTAGCCACCTTTTGCTTTGATTACTGCTTTGCACACTCTTGGCATTCTCTTGATGAGCTTCAAGAGGTAGTCACCTGAAATTGTCTTCCAACAGTCTTGAAGGAGTTCCTAGAGATGCTTAGCACTTGTTGGCCCTTTTGCCTTCACTCTGCGGTCCAGCTCACCCCAAACCATATCGATTGGGTTCAGGTCCGGTGACTGCGGAGGCCAGGTCATCTGGCGCAGCACCCCATCACTCTCCTTCATGGTCAAATAGCCCTTACACAGCCTGGAGGTTTGTTTGGGGTCATTGTCCTGTTGAAAAATAAATGATGGTCCAACTAAACGCAAACCGGATGGAATAGCATGCCGCTGCAAGATGCTGTGGTAGCCATGCTGGTTCAGTATGCCTTCAATTTAGAAAAAATCCCCAACAGCGTCACCAGTAAAGCACCCCCACACCATCACACCTCCTCCTCCATGCTTCACGGTGGGAACCAGGCATGTAGAGTCCATCCGTTCACCTTTTCTGCGTCACACAAAGACACGGTGGTTGGAACCAAAGACCTCAAATTTGGACTCATCAGACCAAAGCACAGATTTCCACTGGTCTAATGTCCATTCCTTGTGTTCTTTAGCCCAAACAAGTCTCTTCTGCTTGTTGCCTGTCCTTAGCAGTGGTTTCCTAGCAGATATTCTACCATGAAGGCCTGATTCACACAGTCTCCTCTTAACAGTTGTTCTAGAGATGTGTCTGCTTCTAGAACTCTGTGTGGCATTGACCTGGTCTCTAATCTGAGCTGCTGTTAACTTGCGATTTCTGAGGCTGGTGACTCGGAGGAACTTATCCTCCGCAGCAGAGGTGACTCTTGGTCTTCCTTTCCTGGGGCGGTCCGCATGTGAGCCAGTTTCTTTGTAGCCCTTGATGGTTTTTGTGACTGCACTTGGGGACACTTTCAAAGTTTTCCCAATTTTTCGGACTGACTGACCTTCATTTCTTAAAGTAATGATAGCCACTCGTTTTTCTTTACTTTGCTGCTTTTTTCTTGCCATAATACAAATTCTAACAATCTATTCAGTAGGACTATCAGCTGTGTATCCACCTGACTTCTCCACAACGCAACTGATGGTCCCAACCCCATTTATAAGGCAAGAAATCCCACTTATTAAACCTGACAGGGCACACCTGTGAAGTGAAAACCATTTCAGGTGACTACCTCTTGAAGCTCATCAAGAGAATGTCAAGAGTGTGCAAAGCAGTAATCAAAGCAAAAGGTGGCTACTTTGAAGAACCTAGAATATGACATATTTTCAGTTGTTTCACACTTTTTTGTTATGTATATAATTCCACATGTGTTAATTCATAGTTTTGATGCCTTCAGTGTGAATCTACAATTTTCATAGTCATGAAAATAAAGAAAACTCTTTGAATGAGAAGGTGTGTCCAAACTTTTGGTCTGTACTGTATATATATTGTGGGGTTTCGCTCTGGTGGACAGGATTAGCAGACGCAGTATAAAGGCAACAACAAGTTCTTTGGAACAAACACAGTTCAGTGTTTTATTCACACTTTAGGCAAGTGACAAAACAAGCAATCATAATCAAACAAAAAGTCACCTTACAGTCTTTGTGGTAATTCACACCATGCGGCAATTCTGCCTCAGAGTCCTTGACCATAGCAGCACCAACCTGTTTTCACGCCAAACAGGTAGCAAGCCTTCATCCAGATGCAAGACTCCCAGATCCCCACACAGACACTTGGCTTCTGAGCCCAGACCGGCACTTAAAATCCGGTCCGGTATTTGACCTCACCTGGCTGTAAATCAGCCCAGCAGCACATGCTGGAAGGAAAATACCTTCTTTCCCAGACAAAACCTCTCACTCTGTCTCTCTCTCTATATATATATATATATATATATATATATAAAATCACTGCAATTGTATTGACCTGGAGAATAAACAGGTCAGTTTTACGGCATAGGGAACGCCATAAAAGCAATGCCTTGCTTTTATGAATGCAACTTTAATCCGTCGCTCCACAATCTTCAGTTCTGCCTCCCATTTCAATTCAATGGAAGGCAGAAACCAAACAAGAAACCATTTGGCTGCCTCTGAGCCAAAATTCATGAACAACGCCTGAGAGTTACTCAGCACTCCACTTGTGTCAGTTTTGGAAGGAAGGAGATTCAGGTTTCAGACATATATGTTAGCGGGGCTCTGCAGTTACAGTAGTTCGGAATCTTGAATCCAGAAGGACGAAATTAACGTCACTCACCAAGAATTTGTAATCTTTTTTATTGTAAGACATGCAGAGGAGAAACAGGAGACTAGCACACAACACACGACCTATGGCCATTTCACATCCTCAGACACTTCCTCAAGCCATCCATTTCAGGACGCAAAACTGCCATAGGTTGCATGCTGTGTGCTATCCTTCTGTTTTTCCTTTGCATGGATTTGAATAAATAAGATCGTATACAATATAACATGGCTCCAGCTACATGTCCCGCAAATAAGGCTACTTTCACACTACAGTTTTGGCTTTCCGTTTGTGAGATCCATCATGGGATCTCACAAGCGGTCCAAAATGGATCAGTTTTGCCCTAATGCAAGGATGCTCAACCTGCAGCCCTCCAGCTGTTGCTAAACTACAACTCCCATCTTTCCCGGACAGCCTACAGCTATCAGCCTACAGAAGGGTATGGTGGGAGTTGTAGTTTTACAACAGCTGGAGGGCCGCAGGTTGAGCATGCCTGCCCTATTGCATTCTGAATGCAAAAGATCCGCTCGGAATGCAGCAGTTTGCCTCAGTTCAGTCACCATTCTGCTCTGGAGGTGGACACCAAAATGCTGCATGCCGCATTCTTCTGTCCTTCCTGGGATGCAGAGCGAGACGGATATGTCCTGACACACTGTAAGTGTCACATTACCTTCTCTGACAGAGGTTAGAAGATCACAGAGACTGACTGCACGTGAGGTTAATTGACAGTCTCTTGATTCTCAGTGTTGTAGTTTGGTAATGACCACACCTCTTGTCAGGTGCAGCTGGTAGGTCATTACTGCTTCCCTATTTAGTTTGGTTTCACACTTCATACCATGCGGTTGATATTCTCTGCCTGGATTTGGAAGAGTTAGTGTGTGGACCTTTTCTGTATTCCTGATCATCCATTTTCTATAAGATAAGTTGTACTGCTCTTGCTACTAGTCCTCAGGGAGACGCTGGTTCATTTATTTGGGAAGGAACCAGTAGTCTAATTCCCTTTCAATACCTCTAGGGTATCTCAGGGCTCCTCGGGTTTAGGTTCCGGTGTATGTATTTTCCCACCTTCAGGGTCTATACATACTGACAGGAGTCAGGGCCAGATCTAGGGGTTTCCTAGCAGGTGAGCTTTCCCTTCTCCCTAGCCTTGAGGCCTAGTTCTTTGTCCTCTCCCTTCTGTTGTCTTTCTGGTGTCCCTCCTCTCCCCATTATTCATGACAGGATGTCAATGGGGACGGATCCGTTTTCTCTGACACAATAGAAAACGGTCCATCCTCCATTGACTTTCAATGGAGTTCATGACGGATCCGTTTTGGCTATATAAGACATATTAACACCGGACCCGGTAATGACGGATGCATGCAGTTGTATTATTGTAAGGGAAGCGGATTCAAGACGGATCCACAAAAATACTAGTGTGAAAGTAGCCTAATAATAATTTATTTATAATAATAGTAATAACAATGACCCCCAATGTTAATAAGACCTCCTATCAGACCTCAGATTAGACCCCATATGTTAATAAGACCACAGGTCAGACCCCCCCAAAAAAATCACCTCACCTCTCCAGTTCTGGATGCCGCCTTCTCCCCTGAGATCCAGAACTCTTCCTGCTCCGCTGTTATGTGACTTGACGTCACACAGCACAAAGTCACAGAGTGCGCAGATGTCCTCACGCTGTGCTCAGGTCACAGTACAGCATGCGGTTTACAGCAGATGAAGACCAGGAAGTGTTGAGTACAGATCCAGCACAGGAAGCAATGTATTCGCCACTCCCCGATCCTGCTGTACTAATGAGCACTTCCATAATGGAAGTGCTCATTAGTATTCACTCCATAAGACACACTGACATTTTTCCCCCATGTCTTATATGGTGGAAAATACAGTGCGTTTTTGTGTGTGTGTGTGTATATATATATATATATATATATATATATATATATATCACTATGTTGGCAAATAATTGGGGGTAATAGACCAATAAAAGCAATAATTATGAGTTCTGATTGGTTACAATTTGCTCTTATCAGGGCTATTCAGCGGTGGTGGCTCGAATGACTTGTCAGTCACAGTCAATAGCCGATTAAAGTACTGGGGAAAAGATTTATAGAGGAGGTACCTCCCTTTGCAATTATTTCCCTATCACTGAAGAGTAATGATAAGGACAAATTAATGAAAGACAATTACAGACACCCTAGCCTGCATTTTTTATTGTATAACGTTCTGGTTCATGCTGGAAACGAAATTACTAAATGCTTATATCTACAAAAGCAGTGCTGCAGGATGTCACATTTCCCTGTCCTCCTTTACCCCTCTTAAGCATGTTGTAGAATGACCCTCAATTATACACTCTTTAAAGGGGTTGTCCAAGTTATATTTATTGATGACCTATCCTCAGGATAGGTCATCAATATCAGATCGGAGTGGGTCCGACACCCGGCACCCCCTCCGATCAGCTGTTTGAAGAGGAGACTCGCACAGTGTCAGCGCTGCCTCCTCTTCACTGTTTACCTTCAGCCGTTGCATCTGCAGTGGTGAGCAGGTGTAATTACACCCAAGCATTCCCATTCATTTCAATAGGAAGGCTTGGGTGTAATTACACCTGCTCACCACTGCAGATGCAACGGCTGAAGGTAAACAGTGAAGAGGAGGCAGTGCTGACACTGCGCATGCCTTCTCTTCAAACAGCTGATCGGAGGGGGTGCCGGGTGTCGGACCCACTCCGATCTGATATTGATGACCTATCCTGAGGATAGGTCATCAATAAATATAACTTGGACAACCCCTTTAACTTGGCATTTAGTGACATACTGTCTGGTCATTGACAGGTACAAACACCTGAATCAGCCTTCACTTGACATAAAATGACATGACCATTATCAGCAAAAATGTCACTACATTTCATAGCTCATATATGTGTGCCTGCAAATAACCGCTAGGAAAGGATCGGGGAGATATAAGATAGCTAGTGCAAAAGTTGCCGTTAGCAATCAACCGTCCATTACTATGGACAACGCCTCCACTTTTTCTTTTCACAAGTTAATAGATCTCATTCAAGTCAGTTTTAACAAGCGACCACAGGAACCACAGCAGTGAAGAAGCAAAGAATATCTTCAGAGATCACTTTTTTTAGAAGTCTATAACAAAGAAAAGTCTCAAAGGTTCTCCGCGATCAAATATTAAGTGTACTCACTATTAACAGCTCATTCAAGGTCCCCCCATAGGTTTTTAGGTATTTTCGCCATTTCTACAGGGCTCTGATGGTCCCCTACCCACTGTTTGCATTTATGTTTGCCTAAATTCCTGCCGCAATGCCTTGTGGGTCCCAGCGCAGCGCGGCATCATGTGGTTTAAGATGACTATCATCTCTGCCATGACTCCACCCCCCGAATCATATCCCGCCTCATACCGCACATATTGCCTCCTTCATTAAGAAGAAAATGCCCTGCCCGGTGATGTCACCGGATCAGAGGGGCATGGCTTAGCGCAATCTGTAGCTGCCTAGTTATCGCCCCTCCAAGCGCTCTGCATGATCACTACGGCTGATGGTGACGTCACCGGGCTCCCTGCGAAGCGGAAGAAGCGGCTTTGCTGGGCAGAAAGGGACCCGGTACGTCATTGAATCTGAGAAAAGACTCACTTCTGGCTGAATATTTGTGCAATAAATGCGGGGCATCAGAGAAGTCTGGCAAAGGTAGGACAGTCATATATGTAATATTTATGTGCTTCCCTGCCCCTTCTCCTGTGACTGACAGCCAGCTGTTCGGCAAAGCCAGCCGGCTGTCGGGCATAAGCTCTGTCAGTCACAGCGAAGGGGCAGGGAAGGGGGTGCGGTTATCTTGACTTGAAGCAAGGAGGCCACTGCCCCCTTGACTTCAAGCCTGACTGGATAATAGCACGGACGGAGGATAAAAGAACGTTTTTCATACTTCTGCCTCATCAGAATGCAGTAAGAAAATCATCATTCGAAACTCACTGCCGGCTACTTGAAGGTACTGCTGGCGGTTTGGGATGGGTTTTGCCGTTGACAGGTTCCTATTAAGGACTTCTATATTCTGATGTTAAACATGGAGACCACAGAGCCCCTTAGGTAGGATTAAATAACTGTATAAACCCTGAAAACTTTGACTTAATTAAACTCTATGGCGAAACCCTCCAGTACACACAGAGAAGCTGTTTTATCTTTTGTCTATTATTATTATCTGCATTTCTACTAGTAATATGGTCTGGAGCCAAAATCAGGAGTGAATCATGAAAGTAGAATAAAAGTAGAGAAAGTATAAAGGACAGCTATGACTTACCGTATTTTCTTTTTTTATTATTCATTCCCGGCTTCCAAAACTGCATCAAGAAACCTTAATGTGTGGCTGTGCCCCAAGGGTATACTCACAAGCTGTATTGGAATGCCACATGCAGAAATCCATGTGCATGTCATAAAAACAACCCCATACAGATGAATGGAATAGATTTTCTGTTGCAGATTCTTTTTTTTTTCCTTGTATTATTTTGGTTTTATACAATTTTAGAGTGAAAAAAGGAAATGAGTACCTTGCATAAGTATGGGAACCCATGAAGATTCGAATGCTCAGACAACTTTGATGGAGGTAGCCTGTTAGGGTTAAGACTTCTAGGGTTCACAGTCATCATTAGGAAAGGCCAGGTGATGCAGATCTCAAAGCTTTATAAATCTGCAGACCCCCTCTAACCTTGTCCCAAAAACAGCAGCCATGGGTTCTTCTAAGCAGCTGCCTAACACTCTGAAAATGAAAATAGTTGAGGCCCACAAAGCAGTAGAGGGAAATAAGAAATTAGCAAATCATTTTCAGGTTGCCATTTCCTCAGTTTAAACAGGCAGTTAACAGGAACAGTGGAGGTCAGGAGAAATTCTGGAAGACCAAGAAAAATTTCTGAGACAGATGCTTGCAGGATTGCTAGAAAGACAAGACAAAACAGAACCCCTGCTTGACTGCAAAAGACCTTCAGGCAGATTTAGCACTAGGTGGTTAGCTGGGAGTGCATCTGTGATTGGAGGGGACACAGCTCTTTGCTCTCTTCATTCTCAAAGCTTGGACCCCCATCGATCATAGAGAGATGGCATAACCTAGTAATATGCCACTTGACAAGATGGGAAAGCCCATTTAGGCTGGTCTCACAGCATTTTTACTAAGATGTAAATCTCTCTACACTCAGAATTTAGATTTGCGTCATTTGTAGTGTTTGTGGTATGTTTTTAAATAAACATCCATCATGCTCTGGGTTGGTATTTTGTATACTGTTTTATAGGCTTTTCTATAGGACTTGAAAACTGCTGAAAAATTGCATGTTTCAATTAGTGCAGATATTGTCAGAGTTCTCTGGTTTCTTCCGGTTGAGAATCAGCTCTGGGGACCACCCCCTTGACAGTGCATAGACCCAATAGCATATCAGGAGCCAAAACTAACGACAGCATTTGCTCAGGAACGATGGGCCTTGGGGAAAAAAAATGCAATGGCGCAATCTGTTCTGTGGCCGCTAGTCAGTTTAAGGCAGCTGCCATTGTTGGAGAACATGACATCATGACAGGCCATCTAGCCATCATCAAATATAGTTTAAGTGATAAGAACAGCAGTGAAAATAAATTTTATATATGTGCATTACAGTAGTATGATACTTAAAGTGCAGAGCTTCTTCCTTTCCTTCGTTCTTGATAATCCTGTGTCATTTACATGTTCACCCAAATATCCATTCCAGATTTAACAAATGGATACTGGACATCCAAAGTCCATCTAGCAAGATGAGTAGATTGCATCAAAATGCTTGTCTTTTAAAGGATATTAAACTAATTTACTTCTAAAGGATAGATGATAACCTTTTGCAATCTTTTCATCTGTGGCTATTGTAGTGCCGTAGAGTTGAAAAGTCTAGGTTTTGTATGTCAGTAGATGGCTTGGTGAACGTAATTTTTCCACTGTTCCTCCTTAAAGATTACCTAAACGTTTTGTCCCCTTCAGTTAGACAGTGTCAGTGTATAGTTACAATTTACTAATATACTTCATTCACCAGTTCCATTCTTTTCCCTGTATAAATTCTGTCCAAGTATCATCTGTAGTAGCCCCTAAACTTGTCATCCGCTGCATGTTGCCAACTGATATTCATCTCCGGAGGACTCTGTAGATGATTTTTAAACTAGTGCGGGCGGCTCTAGCCAGGAGCGTTCATCCCCGCTGCGGTCACATGATATACATGTGCTGTTTTGATTGGCACACAATATGGAGCTCTTTTACAGCTTACAAATGCAGTTTAAACAGCGCAGGTGGATACAGCAGCTTATGTCCACATTTATGGCATTTAGAACCCGTCTAACAATTAACTAACAAAGTGTGGTGTAAGTCTCAGATGCCACCATCTGGGCACAGCATATTGGGCACTAAGATACTGTATCTTTGAAAAAAAAAATTGTTTTGCACAGTCCACTACACATTCATTTCTACAAACATCTGTGGCATCAAAATGCTCACTCTACCCCTTAATAAATACCTTGAGGTGAATAGTTTCCAAAATGGGTAAACTACTCTACTTTGGTGTTCCATTTATTATTTCACATAGAGCCTCTACAGTTATCATTAGAAGCTGAATAAACCACCACATTGGTCTCAAATGCACATGGTGCTCTTTTACTCCTGAACCCTGTTGTATGACCAGGCAAAAGATTAGAGCTTCATGCAGGGTGTTCCTATAACCCAGCAAGACAAAAATTGGGTCTAAAGTAATATCTTATTGGAAAGAAATGTAATTTTTCATTTTCACAGCCAATTTTATGAAACACCTCTTGGGTCAATACCCCTCGACAAATTCCAAAATGGGGTCACTTTTTGGGGGCTTCCACTTAGAGGTACCTCAGGATCTCTTCAAATGTCGCTCAAAAACCATTCTATCAAAATCTGCCCTCCAAAATGCACATAGTGCTCCTTCCCTTCTGAACCCTGCTGTGTGCCTATACAGAAGTTTATGACCACATATGGAGTGTTTCTGTAAACTGCTGAATCAAGGTAATAAATATTGTGGTATGTTTTATTGTTAAGAGCTCACAGAAGGTTTGCGTCACCTTTAAATGGGTTGTCCGGGTTCAGAGCTGAACCTGGACATACCTCCATTTTCACCCAGGCAGCCCCCCTGACTTGAGCATCGGAGGCTTCCGCCCGGCAGTGTGTTCGGTGACGTCACCGGCTCTGATGGGCGTGCTTTAGCACTGCCCTAGCCGTTTTACTGGCTAGGGCAGCGCTAAAGCCCACCCATCAGTGCCGGTGACGTCATCGGGCTTTCTGGCAGCCCCATGGAGAGCCCAGGTCGTCATCGGAACTCTTGAAAATGCCTTTGCCCTGCGCAATTTAGCGCAGGGCAAAGGAAAGCATCGGAGCATGAACTGCTCCGATGCTCAAGTCAGGGGGGCTGCCTGGGTGAAAATGAAGGTATATCCGGGTTCAGCTCTGGATCCGTAAAACCCCTTTAATCGTATAATTACTGCAAATTGGGACGCTAAAACAAAAACTAAAAATCTTTTTTCATTATCACTCAATTAAAAAGGTTAGGAAGGATGTTTTACACATACAGTGACAATATAACTATCAGTGGTAACAAAAAAAACTTGCAGGTAATAGACTAGAATAAACCCGCAAACTCAAATTGTCACTTGTGCACCAGACTTAAAAGGTGCACAATTGTTACCACTGATAAAAGGAAACAATATGTTACAGTTTCACCCCCTCTATGTTTAAGTAGCCTGTATTTACATAACCTGACTAACTACACACTCAAAACATGTGGCAGTGTGACATATAGACCGGCAATAATCCACTATCGCTGCATGTTGGTGCAGCTGGAGTTCAGCTAAACCACACTTCTTAGTCAGTCAAGGGTTAAAATAACAATCCCTCCTGCTAGGTGCTCATTTCGATTGGTTACTAACTATGCTATTGCTCCCTATGCCGTGGCTCTACGCGTTTCTTATGGTAAATCATCAGGAGCCCTACAGCAGAAGCATAGTGTAAGCTTTTATACATATATCAGAGCAGCATCACGCCACCGCCCAACATGTTTGGAGGCAGCGCTCCGGCACTAAAGTGGCCACCAAAAATCTGGGTATTTAAATCTGAGACCCCTTCCATTGCAGGGAACGCCACGCCCACCCAGCATCACATGATCAAAACGAGATGGAAAAGTCCTCCAAAGCGCTTCTATTAGTCATGAATGCTGGCACAGTAAGTGGGGGATCCTCGGAGGGGGACAATTTCCCCAAACAACACTAGGGATCAGAAAGGTGGATATTATAAATATGGCCTAAGATGACTAATACCACTAAAAGAAGGAACAGTAGGAACCAGGCTGAAATTTGATATTAAGCTTTACTGTTAAACCTTGATGTGCTATATGAAAATCTAAACTAAACTAAAAAGTCTGCACAAAAAAATGTACATTTAAAATTTCACCTCCATATTGCTTTAATTGATGTGGAACACCTATAGAGGTTAAAGGGGTTGTCCACTTTTTACTATTGATGACCTTTCCTCAGAATTGGTCATCAATATCAGATCGGCGGGGTCCAACTGCGGGCACCCCCGCTGATCAGCTGTTTGAAGAGAAGGCAGCACTTAAACTAGCACTGTCTTCTTTGCTCTGTTTACCTGCTCGCTGCAACAATGGTAGTGGTGTGCATGTCACGACCATGGTCATGGTCGTGACTCCTGAACAGCACGCAGTTGCCTGCGGTCTTGGTTTTCTTGTCAATCACAGGTGAGGGCTGAAGTATGTTGCCTCACCTGTGGTTGCCGCTGGCAACATTGTTTATGTGGCAGCAAAGCAGCCTGACCAGTGCTAGGCAGCTTGCTGCAATGTGCATGCGGTTGCACCTGGCAACCTCTCTTTATAGGTGTGCCTTTTATCAGTGTGCACGGGGTGTTACATGTTTTGTGTGCACTTTCCCCTTTAAGTGGTTGTCTTCCCTTCCCTGGTGTGAGAAGGGTTAATTCCTTCCTAGTGTGTGTGCACTGGGTGTGTCTGAGTGTGGGTGTGGCTACATTACTTTGTTGTGGTGGCCAAAGGGAGAGTGGTGGAGCACAATGACCAAGGCAATCTATTAGGTGAAGCATGAAAACAAAGTGTAAGGAACTTAGCTGTCCGTTCTCCAGTGGCGCAATCCTCAGCTTTGCCACAGCTTAGCAACCAGTGCAATGCTCTGTTCTCCCCGCATCCTGAATGCACTGGGGAGACTGTCAGTGGACTGAATGACAGTCTATCTGCCCAGTTAGCTGTTTAGCTTATATCTGACCTATTGAGTGCCAGGCCACTGGACCAATCAGCTTCTGGTCCAAGGACCTGGCTCTCTATTTAAACCCCCCTTGTCTACATAGCAGTGCCAGTTATAGTTTTTGTTGGATCTAGCTGTTTCCCTTGTTCTTGGTTCCTGTATTGCTATTTGCTCCCAGTGTTCCTGACCCTGACTTGTCTTCTGACCATTCTCTGTCTCACGTTTTGCTATTGCATAACCAATCTGGTTCTGAACCATTTTGCACGACTCTGCTTTGTGCTATCCATATTGTGTGTCTTGTTTGTCCTGTTCCTATACTAGTGTAGGGACTGTCATCCAGTAGCGGTTCTGTCATTTAGGACTTACAATGCAAGTAGTTAAGAAAAGCAGTCTGGGTTCTAGTTCAGGGACTTACAGTCCTCATCTGTCCCTACCTAAAGTCACACACAAATTTTGAGGTCACAAGTAACAAAACAAAATGAGCTATATTCACTGGAAATCACAACAAAGGTACATCACAAAAATAATTTAATACAGCTTTGTTGAGTAAAGGCCCCTTTACATAGGCCAAGAATCCGCCAGATAATCGCTAATGAGCGTTCATAGGAACACTCATTAGCGATTATCTGGCAGTGTAAAGGTGATGCCATTTACGCAATGAACAAGCGAAACGCTCCTTCGTCGGGTAATATGCTCGTTTGTCAATCAGCCAGTTGAAGGTGCATGTATATAGTGGAATCAGGAGGAATAGGTGTCGGCTGCCAGCTATCTAGAGCAGGGGTAGGCAACCTTCGGCACTGCAGCTGCTGTAAAACTACAATTCCCAGCATGCTCCGTTTATTTCTGTGAGGCAACACGTTTTTGCTGAGGGCAGATGATTCTTAAATCATTAATTACTGTTGGACATTAGGAGGACACGTAACTGTGCAAGAAAATAGATTTTTAGCAGGTAAGATTTATTTTATTTGTGATAGCAGTGATTATCAATTGAGAACAATATTGTACATTTAGCAACCATCGCATGCAGAGTCATTGAATGTCATTGACCTAAGACGATTTGTCCCACATATATTAAGTTCATATTAAGTGCATACATAAATTCACAGACAAAAGCATCCCATACAGTCATCTATTTTGTATCAGTCTGAGTTTAAAAAAAGGCTTAAATCCGTCTCTTATTGTGTCTTGTAATAGCCAATCACTCATAAGCACTGAAGCATTAACACTGCTTTTACTGGATTGCTGAAAGCCCCCATATGCCCTATTTGCTCTTGCCCTTGTTGCTTGTGCATTGAAGGTAATTGGGTCAGTCATTGGAGATCAGACGGCTGATGTCAAGCAGTCTCATATCTGGCAGTCTTATATTTTTATGGGTACTATTATTATAGACCAACACTGGAAATAGCCGTTCTTTCTATTAAATATGTGTGTTACTGAATAGTTTAACATCTGCTGGTGACTGTATCATAATTTCTATGAGCACTTAATATATTTTTGATAGACTCCATTACAGATGTGGACATTATCACTGAAGGCACTAAGGCTTTTGCCAGATTGGAGCTATATCTTTTGTTGGAACGTTGCAAATGCCATAAAATTACAGATGTCAGTATGTCCTATGGCTGAATTAGTTTTAAGCTAGATTTTAATATTATAACGAAAGCCAGAAATTTAGGCACAAAGAGGCGTGAACTGGGGAAGATTTGTTAGAAACGTTAAGCAGTATAAAAATGAGAAACAAAGAGACAAAAATTAATTATATTACAGAAACAGCTAAAATATAGAATATAAGAATTTCAATGATTATTAAGACGGAGATAGAGCTATGAGACAACCAAATTAAAAATCTAAAATAAATAAAATATCCCCCTCTGGCATACTTATTTACACAATGGGGTTTTTATTTTTCTTTCTTTATATTGCATCTCTTATTGCATATACAGATACTATTCCACTCATTTCTATATCCATGTGACGTTTTGTATACTTACGTCTATATGTGTCTCCTGCGTGCCTTTACTTAAAGCGGTTGTCTGGGTCCAGAGCAGAACCCGGACATATCCCCATTTTCACCCAAGCAGTCTCTCTGATAAGAGCATCGGGGCATTTCATGCTCCGATGCTCTCCCTTGACCTGCGCTGTATCGCGCAGGGCAAGGGCTGTTTGTTTATATTTTTTTACACTGCTAGGTGGAGGCTTCCACCTAGCAGTATTCCTGGTGATGTCACTGGCACTGATGAGCAGGCTTTAGCGCTGCCTTAGGCCTCCTGCACACGAACGTTTTTTTACACGGTCCGCAAAAACGGGGTCCGTAGGTCCGTGATCCGTGACCGTTTTTCCGTCCGTGGGTCTTCCTTGATTTTTGGAGGATCCACGGACATGAAAAAAAAGTCATTTTGGTGTCCGCCTGGCCGTGCGGAGCCAAACGGATCCGTCCTGAATTACAATGCAAGTCAATGGGGACGGATCCGTTTGATGTTGACACAATATGGTGCCATTTCAAACGGATCCGTCCCCATTGACTTTCAATGTAAAGTCTGGAGTTCTGTTATACCATCGGATTGGAGTTTTCTCCAATCCGATGGTATATTTTAACTTGTAGCGTCCCCATCACCATGGGAACGCCTCTATGTTAGAATATACTGTCGGATATGAGCTACATCGTGAAACTCATTTCCGACAGTATATTCTAACACAGAGGCGTTCCCATGGTGATGGAGACGCTTCAGGTTAGAATATACAAAAAAAACTGTGTACATGACTGCCCCCTGCTGCCTGGCAGGTGCTGCCAGGCAGCAGGGGGCAACCCCCCCCCCTGTTTTTAACTCATTGGTGGCCAGTGGGCCCCCCCTCCCCTATTGTTAACTCGTTGGTGGCCAGTGTGCGCACCCCCCTCCCTCCCTCTATTGTAATAATAGCATTGGGGCCAGTGTGCGCGCCCCCCCACCCCCCCTCCCTCCCTCTATTGTAATAATAGCATTGGGGCCAGTGTGCGCGCCCCCCCAACCCCCCCCCCCCCTCCCTCCCTCTATTGTAATAATAGCATTGGGGCCAGCGTGCCCCCCCCCCCCCCGATCATCGGTGCCAGCGGAGTAGAAGATTCATACTTACCTGGCTGCTGGCTGCTGCGATCTCTGTGTCCGGCCGGGAGCTCCTCCTACTGGTAAGTGACAGGTCTGTGCGGCGCATTGCTGTCACTTACCAGTAGGAGGAGCTCCCGGCCGGACGCAGACATCGCAGCAGCCAGCAGCCAGGTAAGTATGAAAATCTTCTACTCCGCTGCCACCGATGATCGGGGGGGGGGGTGCGCACACTGGCCCCAATGCTATTATTACAATAGAGGGAGGGAGGGGGGGGGGGGTTGGGGGGTGCGCACACTGGCCCCAATGTATTAAAACAATAGAGGGAGGGAGGGGGGGGTTGGGGGCGCGCGCACACTGGCCCCAATGTATTAAAACAATAGAGGGAGGGAGGGGGGGTTGGGGGCGCGCGCACACTGGCCCCAATGTATTAAAACAATAGAGGGAGGGGGGTGCGCACACTGGCCACCAACGAGTTAACAACAGGGGAGGGGGGGGCCGCACAATGATATTCAAACTGGGGAGGGGGGGGGGGGTCTGCCCCCTGCTGCCTGGCAGCCCTGATCTCTTACAGGGGGATATGATAGTACAATTAACCCCTTCAGGTGCCGCACTATCATATCCCCCTGTAAGAGATCGGGTGCTGCCAGGCAGCAGGGGGCAGTCTTGTACACAGTTTGTAGTGTATTCTAACTAGAAGCGTCCCATCACCATGGGAACGCTTCTGTGTTAGAATATACTGTCGGATCTGAGTTTTCACGAAGTGAAAACTCAGCTCTGAAAAAGCTTTTATGCAGACGGATCTTCGGATCCGTCTGTATGAAACTAACCTACGGCCACGGATCACGGACACGGATGCCAATCTTGTGTGCATCCGTGTTCTTTCACGGACCCATTGACTTGAATGGGCCCGTGAACCGTTGGCCGTGAAAAAAATAGGACAGGTCATATTTTTTTCACGGCCAGGAAACACGGCTCACGGATGCGGCTGCCAAACGGTGCATTTTACGATTTTTCCACGGACCCATTGAAAGTCAATGGGTCCGTGAAAAAAAACGGAAAACGGCACAACGGCCACGGATGCACACAACGTTCGTGTGCAGGAGGCCTTAGCCATTTTACAGGCTAGGGCAGCGCTAAAGCCTGCCCAAACAGGGCTGGTGACATCACTGGGCTCACTGCTAGGCAGAAGCCTCCGTCTAGCATTCCCATGGAGAGCCCGGTACATCTCCACAAAAGGCCTTTTGCCCTGCACGATTCCGTTTTTCATCTATTGCCCTGCTATTTTCATCTAATAGAAACATCAGTAACATGAGTTTACTTTTGAAGTAGATTCACCAACCAGAAATATATACCCATAATTATTTGAAAGAAAATGATCATAACTAGTAAATTTTAAATGAGCAAGTAGCACATAATACAGTATCATTTGAGTAAGACTAGGGCTACACGAAGACACAGGTCACAGAAAAGTCAAACGACACAAAAATGTTTGCAACTTACTGTCGCACAACTGTTTTAGAGCTGTGATTTGGCTGTGAAAAAACAGCCATGTCGCAGACGAGTTGCATGTCACACGTGACTTTTATTGGAGTCAATGGAGTGTATGTCGCGCACGACAAGCCACTTGGTTTACAAATTCCAGCATGTCTAAATTCTTTGCATCTGTCACTCTGCAGTTGCGGCATATCATTGCGACACCATAGACATACATTACATGAAATGTTGCTCAACTTTCTAGTCGCGTGACATGTTGCCGTGTTGCCTTAGCCTTAGTGTGGTAGAGTATCACCAAACACATAATACAAATACATTGTTAATGTGCCCTGGTAATTATAAACGGCTTTGCATAACTCAGTAGTGCAAATGAAAATAAACTTTGTAATGCATCTTATAATGGAAAAATTGCCCTTTTTTCCCACTTTTCAACCACTTTTTCTCCTCTTCCTTTCACTCTCAACTGAGATCATATTACAAATGCTGCCCATAAAAATCTATGGAGAGGAGATATAAAGCCACTCAGTATAATAAGTGTGGACAAGACTGCATAACATTAACGTCACCTAGTGCAATCTCCTTTCCAAAGTCCTAACAATGGCTCTTGGTACTCAGATCCCCCCTCGACTTACAGTAGAGCTCAACTATCACAATAACAACATATATGATGCACCTATCAACACTGGGAGAGAACTAATACAAACTTACCAGTGGATGACAGTAACTGATTGCTGAGAGTCATGGAAGGGGAAGATAATCCCCTGTGGAGACAATGGTAAGTGTATAGCATACAGGTAGCAATACTGAAATACTGAAATCCCCAACACAGCAAGAAAGATCATGGGACTATAGATCCCAGAATATACACTAGATCAGAACAAGATTCAATTGTGGAACTACAGAACAAAGTGCAAAATATGTGGAAGGGAATGCACCTCGCAAACACTATACCCGACAACCAGAAAGTGAAGTCTGGATGTATAAAGACTCAACAATAAGCAACTCTGCACTAGTGAACCATTCAAATGTAGATGAAAAGAAATCCAGGTTTAAAAGCAAATGTAGTAACTAGGTGAACATGAAACTAGAAGACCCCTGTTGCTCTTAACATAACCCCCTTCATTGAGGACTAAAGAGTTCTTAAAACGAGTTGTCTCATTTCAGCAAATAGCATTTATAATGTTGCCAAAGGGGGTCATTTATGACCAGATATACACCACTTTTCTGGCTTATATCTGGCGCAGATTCTGTCGCACGCCATGGTGCGGCCGAATCTGTGACTTCTTCCCCACTCACGCCAGGTCTAAGAAAAATGGAAAGGGAAAGGCCAATAGGCCCATCTCATTCGTGATTTTCTATGCTTGGTTTAGGTGTAGAAAATGGAAGCTGTCTTAAATTTAGAATTGGCACTGGATGCGCTGAAGTTATGTAGAGGCCGGCGCCTCTACATAACTTCGGTGATCCACCGCCAGTTGCAGGGCTTATTAAGACTGGCGTCTAAAACGCCAGTCTTAATAGATGTTCCCCAAAGTTAATACAAGACACTTACTAATGTATTGTGATTGTCCATATTGCTTCCTTTGCTGTCATGACTTATTTTTTCATTGCATTATACACTGCTCATTTCCATATGTAATGACCACCATGCAGTCCATCAGCGGTGGCCATGCTTGCACATTATAGGAAAAGGTGCTGGGCTCTTGGCCTATGCACACTACCAACCAGCAGAGAGGCCACCACCTTTTCCTGTAGTTTCCAAGAACACTCACTGCTACTTGAACTGAGCTTAAGGAAAACTGAAGTAGAGATAAAGCTTACAGAGAGGGAAACTGGTGAAAAATGCTGAACAGAAGTCATATAATGACCAGATATATTGTTACTCCTCAGGAACACACATAATAAACTATTCTGAAAAGATGCCAGAAATGATATTGGCACATTGGACAGTGATCCATATAGTAGACCCAGAAATCTAAAAATATATGGCTTGTTCAGGGATATTATTAAGATAAATAAATAACCTTAAAGAGAGTATCTATAAATAATTCAAGATAATTGATATCAGCATTAGAGAGTGCCTCCATGTAATGAATGTTTCCAAGGAGTATGCTCAATAATTAAACTATCATTTATGTTAAATTAGAACTGTTACTAAGACACAGAGTAAAAAATAAAAAAGACAGCAACCTTTACCACTTAAATGGCCATAGACATGCTGCCCGTCTGGCTGCTGATGAATCACAAAGAGAACTTCTCCTTAGATAGTACACCTTTTCTGGCTGCAAGTTGCCAATTATATGCATACTTTTCTTTTGGAGCATTACCTGAAAAACATATACATTTCCGGATCTCCTCAATGAAAAACAGTACCCTCCTACCCAGTCTGCAATGTATCTGGTATTCCTTGAATTTTCATCTGCTGAGTTTGCTTCACTTATTGAAATTGTTTTTACATAGAAATACATTAGGCAAAAGTTAAAACAACAATTTTCAAGACTTTTGACATTCTTCTGAAGCAAACAGCCTGAGGAAATCATCCTTAGAAAATAGGAGAACATAAATGCCAATCCCTCTTGTTTGCTCCATGTTTGATTTGGACTAGTCTCTAGCAGAGTGTTCCAGAAAGCAGCCTAAACTCTACCCGTTTTTCCACAAATTCTGTTTCGCATGTAATAGCACTTGAAGAGTGACAGGCATAGGATACTCAATGCATTTTCACTACCCTAGCAGGACTACTGCAAAGGGTTAATTACTACTATAAAAGTTAATGCAATGTTATTGATGTAAATGTTGTGATTTATTACGTTTATGCACTTAATTTGGAAAACCGAATGGTTAAAAAATGGCACACTATTTAGGTTGCTGGGAGATGGATTGAGTCTGTCCTTTGGTTTGAAGATGTGTGTGTGAAAGCTCCTACTATCTAGGCCCAAGTTCAGAGAACCTTCATTTTTGGGACTTCAGCTGCCAAAAAAAAATAAAAAATGAGTATACCTGGGAGAAGGAGATAAGAAGGTCCAGAACCTTATCGAAGCTGTGCATTGAATTCAAACAGCATGGTATTATGCACATCTATGGTAGAAATACTTTGCTGCTGTGGAATGGAATATCGTAAAATCATTGAACCACAGTTTGAGATGCATTGGCCACCCATATTTTAGTTTTGCATCCCTCAGCCTGGGAATTGCAGAAGGAGTGAAAAAGGAAACTTATTGCATGTCAGTGGTTCTGTTAAAAGGCTGAAAAGTGTCTTTAGACAAAGAGAGGGAGTACTGCAACTATCATCATTTTTGTTGTACATAGTTTGCTTTTGGAAGAATATTGCACTGTGACATACCTTGGAACCATGCCTTTTACTGCTGTATGTACTACTACTCTCATCTTCACAACCATAAAGAAAGACTATATTTATTACAACCTGCGGCCTGGTTATTTACCCCACCATACCTTAGCTGGCCCTCTCCATCTGCCCTTCTGGCTTTCACCCTAACAAGCCATCTACTATTAAGGTTACACCAATAAACACCACGCAGTAGCCCCAATACCATGGTGTACCCGAGTGAAGAAAGGGTTTGTGTGCCTTCCAGTCACTGTATAAGCCTAGGAAGCGCCAGACTGGAGATCGCCACAGTGATCTATGAGTACTTCTACGACCTGCACATCCACTACCACTACTTCCATCCTTCGTCAAATGTGAGATCAGCTGGGGTCCGACACCAGGCACCTCCGCTAATCAGCTGTATGAGGAGACAGCGCACGCAGTGAAGAGAGACGGGAGATGGCAGGTGCGCACCATGCACTCCATCTCCTCATACATCTGATCAGTGTGTGTGCCGGGTGTTGGACCCCCGCCGATCTGATATTGATGACCTATCCTGAGGAGAGCTCATCAATATTAAATGCCCGGACAACCCCTTTAAGTTTCCCCCTTAATGAAGGATACACAGTGCTGGCTAACACTTTATCCCCTTCCAAGTTTTTCTTGCACAGAGGCATTCCTGGCCACCCAGCTGTACAGACAGCCTCAACCAGGCCCTTTAAACATACCTAGCTGGGACCTCCTGCACAAGGGAAAGGGTTTGAAGGGGAAAGATAACGTGAAACCAGCATTGTATGCCCTTCACTGTGAGGATCAGTGGGCTCTCCAAGGTCAGACCCCCACGGGATGGCATGTTCTTTTAATTTGCTATTGCATCATAAAATGGCACAACCCCTTTAAAGTAATAAAATATGGTTACTTTGGTTTCAGTAAAAGTAAATCATATTCTATGTGCTTTTTTAATCTATCGCATAAGATTTTGGTTGATCAGCATAATTCTTGGAACATTAGCTTCAGCTTAATATTAGCAAATGCTTATTAAACTGCTGTAAGAATGTACACATTTAACAGACATCATTTTCTGTAGCCGTGTAAACTGCTCATATAGCTCGTGATTTGCTGTGCAATTAAGTCTGAACCCCACAGGAAGCCCTAATAAGTAAAGCCGCCCAAGAAAGACAGTCGTATATTTGCATATAAAAGCCACCATTATTGACACAGTATCATATTTATTGCAGATTCTCGGATTCCGTTGTCATAGCAACAGCTCAGTAGTCAGAAACTGTGTTTTTTTTTTTCCTTTCAAAGTTATGCTAATGGCCACAGTTTCTTAGGGAGCATAATCAGGGATTTTCAGATGGTAAACAGCCATGCAAATTCTTCAGTCTTTACTAAATAGAGATGCTATTTAATTTCTTTTGCCCAAAATACATTTAAGGAATAAAAGTGCCCTCCCTGCGTCCTTACTTGCACAAGATCAAATTATGTTTACATGCCTTTGGCAGGATTGAGATCTCTTTTTCTTGCTGTTCAAAACTGCCTGACAAAGCAAGATTCAGATCTGGCAGAAAATGTGAGGAGAATAGCCAAATAAAGAAATATTTCCTTATTAAATGGTTTATTTTCTGCAGAAAGTGACACAAGACTGTTAAGAGGCAGGAGATGGCGTGCCAGCAGGACCTGTACGGCACCTGTTTCGGAATGCCTTGAAATGTAGCAACATACAAAACCCATTCTTTCCTTCCGGGCAGTTGAGACTTTCCTTTGTTGTTATGTGCGCAATGAGGATATAGAGAGAGCAGATATTGTTTACTGAGGCTGAAGGGACATTGATTCTTAAAGTCTAAGGGAGTCATTTATTATCAGATATACACCAATTTTTGGCGTATATCTGGCACAGGTTAATGGCGCCGCAATCTGCAACTTTTTCCCACTCATGCCAGGTCTTAAAAGGGGGTGGGCTGCCAGGCCCCTCTCGTTCATCATTTTCTATTCCTGTTTTAGGCATAGGAAATGGTGTAAATCTACACCAGCAAGGAAGATGGCCCACATTTAGACAGGTGATGGATACACCAAAGTTATGTAGAGGCTGGCGCCTCTACATAACTTTGACGCAGCCACCACCAGTGCAAAGGTTTATTAAGAACAGTGTTTAAACGCCGGTCTTAATAAATTACCCCCTATATTTGTTTGCTACACAATATCACCTCCAAGACTCCCTCTCAGTACCCACATGACACATCATTTCCTATCTTTCTTGGCCCTGGCACATTTTGTCATTGTCCTGCTTTAAACTGTAGGATCTCTTTGCATGTATCTCATTTGTAGGAGGAAATTCAAAGATATCCCTATAGCCCAGACACATAGCAACAGTACTGAAGACTAACTTTTGTAACTACATGTACTAACAATTTTGTCACTACCTATAGGAACTCATGCAGGGAAACCTCTTTGAGATGGACATCCAAAATAGTCTTCTCAAAGAACTTGACCAGTATGCATAACATATGGTGGAACTCAAAAATTTTCACAGGAAATATAGTCTGGTCTCAACGAGGTGGTCTATTGGGAAAGTTTCACTGAATAGAATGCAGGTCAAACTATGACAACCTGCAGATGCTTTAGGAGGGACATTCAAGATTAGATAATCAAATTCTATAAAGTGTATACTAGTAGACGTGCAATAGCCCAGGATTTACTTGTGACTCCTGAAATATTGAGTTCAACTGCCCATAGACACAATGAAGATCATTTATCAGAGATCAGAGATCACATGATACCGCCATGGCAACTGTAACGGTAAAAACCTCTTGTAAAACATAATGCTGTGTCCATAGTAGCAGTTGTAGGAATAAAGCACGAAATAACATATTACACTATAATATAATGTCTAACCTTACCCTAACACACTTTTGATACATGAAGCCCGTTGTTCCCACCGTATAGTGTGAGTTTTTTTCTTGGCAGTACAAATAAAATTGAGTTTTGCTTTAATATACACTGTAAAGTACTTACAAATATATAAAAATACAAAATACCTGAGGCAGGATAATTATGCATCTAAATATAGACATACAATAAATAAATAACTGGTTTTGCATTCTTTCTTTTGAACAGGAAATGTAAATGATATTTTGAAATGTTGTGGTTGTCATGGTGGTGCTCTGTGCCTGCTGCATCCAACTATTCAGGGTGGACACAGGCGGTGCATCACTCACCTAGCTTCTGCTCAGATGCCAGACTTCTGTGTCTCATGTTGCAGGCGGCTACTTGGCTTCAAGTACACTTCTTGTGTGTATTAGAGAGGCTTTTCCCTTAAGCACTGCAAGGGTAATTCTCTTTGTAATTCTTTTTTCAGCTGCTTGACTAAAGCCTGAGCAATAGCTTCCTTTGGTTTCTCTGGCTTGCTAGGCCCTGTAAAAAAAGTCTGTCTGCGTACCGAATTCTGACTGTTTCCTGACTCTCTGATGCCTGACCTAACCTCTGGACTGTTTCACAGATTCGCACATAATCTGCCTTCCCTGTCCTCCCCCTGTTTCCTGATTACATATATTGCCTGATCCCTTGGTGCTTAGCTAGGGACCCAGTAGTTAGCAGCCACCCATACCAGAACTATTCCAATTGGTGTTGGCCTGGTGTGTCCCCTGCATTCCCCTGGTGGATCCCTGCATAGGGGTTAAAGGGTGAAAACTAGGGGACTGTCAGGATAGAACTTGTCCAAAGTCAAACTGGTTAGTTGGCACAGTAGGTCCACACTCTCTGTCTGTAACAGTGGTGTTGTTATAAAGTTATGTAATTAGCCTAGGGAACCTTCGCAAAGGGTTGTTGCTATATTTCCATTCATAGGGTAGTGTGCAAATGTATTTATGTATGATTCTTCATATTTATTTTAGAATCACATTGGAAGAATCAACATTAAAATACTCCATCTAAAAAATTTGTAATGTTTGTAATAGATAATAGTAAAGACTAGAGATGAGCGAATTTTTCAATTTTCCTAAACGATTCGAATTTATTTGCGGTGAATCGCGTGAAAAAAACAGCTATTTCCTGGCTGCATAGAGCCTGTATAGTGGTGTGGAACACTGTGCTTTGCAGTAACATGCATAGGGACTCTGCTCTGGTAGTGAAACAATACTGTGAGTCAGTATGACACACAGATGACAGGCGTCGCTCTTAGAATCACTGCACACTTCACTTATTTGGGCTGTTATGGGGCCAAAACTGACCAACTCAAGTAGGAACTCAGCCTTACAGGTCGCTGTTAGCATCAAGAATAAGCGCACTCCTTTTACACTGTTGTCAGCTGATTCCACATAGATGTCTACAGAACCTGTTCTATTAAATGCGTATATCCCCCTCTATAACAGTGTCATCCACAGATGCCCCCATAACAGTGTCATCCACAGACCACCATTACTTCAAAACCCAGCAAAAGCACACCTTTTGGTTCAAAATATTTTTTTCTTATTTTCCTCCTCAAAAACCTAGGTGCGTCTTATTGGCAGGTGCATCTTATAGGGCGAAAAATACGGTAATATATATTGTTTTGCCACTAATACACACCAAAAAGGGCTTTAGAACATATAACTGCACCGCTGAATGGCAAATGATATATATTGTTATGCCACTAATACATGTCTAAAAGGGCTTTAGAACATATAACTGCACCGTTAAACTGCAAATAATATATATTTTTTGCCGCTAATACACCAAAAAGGGCTGTAATTTTCTCACTTCAGCACATAGCGGCTAATAAGCCCTTTTTCCCACTAATACAAGCCAAAAAATGCTTTAGAACATATAACTGCACCGCACAAGGGCAAATAAGGCATAGAAATATTTCCTTGTAATAAACCCTGTTAATGGCTGTATCAAATAGCACTTGCACCCCAATAACAAGAATAGTTTGCTGGAATTAGAGAGCTGTATATTGGCAATTTGGATCCCCAGTCAGTGCAGCAAGGTGTAATAGGATTGTTCCTATTACCCAGGCTGTAAACTCCCCTACTGAACCTTGTTCTGCTTCAATACTGTGGAATGATTCCTCCCTATCCTTTCCCTGAACTTCTATACAGCAAAAACAGTTTGAAAGTCTTTCCTAGCACTGTCCCTAGCGCCTGCTGACGTCTCTCCCTGCACCAAGTACACTGGAAAATGGCTGAATCCAAGATGACTGAGGCTTTTTATAGGGCTGTGCCACACAGGGCGGGCTGGCTGCATGAATGGTATTGTGAGTGATCCCTCGTTCCCAGAGTTCTTTGCTCTATGTCCTAACACATGCAGCAGCCATTTTAGGCAAAAATTTGATTCGTTACCACGAAGCGTGAGGAAATTCGGATTTGGTGCGAATTGAAATTTTCCTAAAATTCGGATCGAATTCCACTTTGTCAACTTCGATTCGCTCATCTCTAATAAAGAAAAAAAAAATAAACATAGATATATCTCTCATACAATTTTAATATGGATTTTTAAGCAAGTGCCTGCAGTCTGCCCTCTGAAATAGAAGATTAATGCTAGCTCCATGCTGCTTCACTCCTCCTCACTACCTCCACTTTCTGCATTTCCTGGTCTACACACTATTTACATCCAGCACTGCATGGTTATGGTCATATGCACCACTCCAGCCACTGACTGCTTTCAGCAGTGACGTGATGCTTGTGGCCACATCACCACTGAAGCCAGTCATTGCCTGGAGCAGTGTATGTGACCATACCCATCTATTATAGGGGGCAGGCTGCGGGCACTTGCTTAAAAATCTATATTACTGGAAACCCCCTTTAAAGATAAAACATTCAGTAGGAGTAAGACTAAATATTAGGTAGTAGTTTGCACAGCATATGGGAAAGGGTGTGACTGATGGGGGAGTTAGGCACATACTTGTACTGATAGTGGAGGGAGGATGTGAAGGACAGAACATTGTACTTGAGAGAGATGTCAAAGAACAGCAGCAGGAAGGATATGCCTATTTGAAGAAACATAGAAGATGGAATAGAGGCTCAATGAGCTATGATGTGAAGGAGGAAGCATTTGCGAACGGGTGAATTTAGATTAGGAGAAAGTCATCATTTAGCTGTGATTAAGGTTCTTCTACTATGTAATAGCTCTAGTAGAAATCCTATCTAAATTCAAGCATACCTTAGGGGCAGCGTGGAATAACTGAAAGATCACTATTGTTTATTGTTGTGGTGGTAAAATTCCTCCCTGAAGTTTGTGATTTGAGGTTTCTAAAATGTCTCTCCAGCTGAGACACTCCTCAGACTGCTATGTTTTTATTGCTAAATATCCAAGTTATATTGGCAGGATATTGCAAATGACCACTGGAGGTAAAAACAACAAATTTAGTGTTCGGTTGAAATTGCACAATCCTTTTTATTTTAGGCTGCACTGTTAAATATGACAAAACTTTTGACTTCACTATACGGGCTGGGAAGAGCAGTCCAAATATAGGGGGTATTTTTTTAAGACCGGCGTTTTAGATAACCCCTATATCTGGCGGTGGATCCCCTAAAGTTATGTAGAGGAGCTGGCCTCTAAATAACTGTGGCACATCGCCGCTTCTAAATGTAAGACAGTGTCACGTTAGTGGGAGGTAACACCACACCGACAACAGGAGGGAAGGGAAAAGGAAAAGGAACTAGGCCTCAAAGCTAGGGAAAGAGAAACGGACACTACCTATGGAAACCCTAATCTTAGCCCTGACTCCTATCCGTATGAACGGAACTTAAGGGTAGGAATGTTCCTACACTAGAACCTATGACCCTGGAAACCCTGAATTGCCCTGGAATAGTGTCAGGACTTGAGATGCCCTGATCCTTCCAATATGAAGAAACCAGCGTCTCCCTGAGTCCTAGTAACAAAAGACAGAGGGGAAACAAAAAAATATAAAAGGGAAGTAACACTTAACTTCTGAAGTAAATGGACGAGCAGGAACTCAGAAGAGGACCACACACCAGCACTTCCAATACCAAACTGAAGCTATCAACCGCATAGCATGATAGGTGAAACTAGACTAAATAGGGGAGTTGGAATGACCACTAAGCTACACCTGAGGCAACCACACTGAAACCAGTGAAACCAAAGAGGCTGTCAGATCACATCACATGCAGCCAGTCTCTTAGATCTTCTGACACCTGTCACGTTAGAGACTGTGACAGACATCTTCCTAGCTGGCTTTCATTTAGACAATTTTCTACGCCTAAAACAAGTGTAGAAAATTATGAATGAGACTGGCTTCCTGGCCCCTCCCCTTCCCCGCCCATGTCACTCCCACTTTTTTTAGACCTGGCATGAGGGGGGAAAAGCCGCTGCTCCGCAATCTGCGCCAGAAATATGACTAATATAGGCATTTTTCTGGATACTAAATGACCCCCATAGACTTTGTGGAGCGTTTAACATTTGGAGTAGTGTGAACATGAAGTTCTATTCTGCCACTGTTCCCATAAGTTTGCTGGAGGCAGAGCTTGATCATGACGTGCACTTTGTTCTCTGATTTCAGCTGCTCCATAGTCCCTCCTCTCTGCTCTGAGTGACAGTTATAGCATCCAACGAGGAGACAACCACAGGTGTCACTCAGAGCAGAGGGGAGGGGCTGTGAAGCAGTTGAATGCAATGAACAGAATCCATATAATATATATATATATATATACAGTACAGACCAAAAGTTTGGACACACCTTCTCATTCAAAGAGTTTTCTTTATTTGCATGACTATGAAAATTGTAGATTCACACTGAAGGCATCAAATCTATGAATTAACACATGTGGAATTATATACTTATCAAAAAAGTGTGAAACAACTGAAAATATGTCATATTCTAGTTTCTTCAAAGTAGCCACCTTTTGCTTTGATTATTGCTTTGCACACTCTTGGCACTCTCTTGTTGAGCTTCAAGAGGTAGTCACCTGAAATGGTTTTCACTTCACAGTTGTGCCCTGTCAGGTTTAATAAGCAGGATTTCTTGGCTTCTAAATAGGGTTGGGACCATCAGTTGCATTGTGGAGAAGTCAGGTGGATACACAGCTGATAGTCCTACTGAATAGACTGTTAGCTGCTTTTTTCTTGCCATAATACAAATTCTAAGTAAAGAAAAACTAGTGGCCATTATTACTTTAAGAAATAAAGGTCAGTCAGTCCGAAAAATTGGGAAAACTTTGAAAGTGTCCCCAAGTGCAGTCACAAAAACCATCAAGTGCTACAAAGAAACTGGCTCACATGCGGACCGCCCCGGGAAAGGAAGACCAAGAGTCACCTCTGCTGTGGAGGATAAGTTCATACCAGTCACCAGCCTCAGAAATCGCAGGTTAACAGCAGCTCAGATTAGAGACCAGGTCAATGCCACACAGAGTTCTAGCAGCAGACACATCTCTAGAACAACTGTTAAGAGGAGACTGTGTGAATCAGACCTTCATGGTAGAATATCTGCTAGGAAGCCACTGCTAAGGACAGGCAACAAGCAGAAGAGACTTGTTTGGGCTAAAGAACACAAGGAATGGACATTAGACCAGTGGAAATCTGTGCTTTGGTCTGATGAGTCCAAATTTTAGATCTTTGGTCCCAACCACCGTGTCTTTGTGCGACGCTAAAAAGGTGAACGGATGGACTCTACATGCCTGGTTCCCACTGTGAAGCATGGAGGAGGAGGTGTGATGGTGTGGGGGTGCTTTGCTGGGGACACTGTTGGGGATTTTTTCTAAATTGAAGGCATACTGAACCAGCATGGCTACCACAGCATCTTGCAGCGGCATGCTATTCCATCCGGTTTGTGTTTAGTTGGACCATCATTTATTTTTCAACAGGACAATGGCCCCAAACACACCTCCAGGCTGTGTAAGGGCTATTTGACCATGAAGGAGAGTGATGGGGTTCTGCGCCAGATGACCTGGCCTCCACAGTCACCGGACCTGAACCCAATCAAGATGGTTTGGGGGTGAGCTGGACCACAGAGTGAAGGCAAAAGGCCCAACAAGTGCTAAGCATCTCTGGGAACTCCTTCAAGACTGTTGGAAGACCATTTCAGGTGACTACCTCTTGAAGCTCATCAAGAGAATGCCAAGAGTGTGCAAAGCAATAATCAAAGCAAAAGGTGGCTACTTTGAAGAACCTAGAATATGACATATTTTCAGTTGTTTCACACTTTTTTGTTATGTATATAATTCCACATGTGTTAATTCATAGTTTTGATGCCTTCAGTGTGAATCTACAATTTTCATAGTCATGAAAATAAAGAAAACTCTTTGAATGAGAAGGTGTGTCCAAACTTTTGGTCTGTACTGTAAGTGCCGAAAGAGGGCCACGCTTTTATAAAATTGTC
Source organism: Bufo gargarizans (assembly GCF_014858855.1). Classification (NCBI taxonomy): domain Eukaryota; kingdom Metazoa; phylum Chordata; class Amphibia; order Anura; family Bufonidae; genus Bufo; species Bufo gargarizans. The sequence continues at coordinate 547,929,340 of NC_058080.1, read as the reverse complement.
CATGTATAAGTGGTACCCCTTGTGGAGTAAGGGTGACACCAAGTCCCAGACAATCTTGCCACTGCTCCCCAGGTAGTCAGGGCATCCGACCGGCTCCAGTTTTGAGTCTTTTCCCTCATAGACCCTAAAAAGATATGTATAGCCTGTGGCCCTTTTACAGAGCTTATACAGTTTGACCCCATATCGGGCGCGCTTGCTGGGGATGTACTGTTTGATGCCAAGGCGCCCGGTAAAATGTACAAGGGACTCGTCTATGCAGATGTTCTGATTGGCGGTATACACATCTGCAAACCTGGATGACAAATGGTCTATGAGGGGCTGAATTTTGTGGAGCCGGTCATAAGCAGGGTGGCCTCTTGGATGACAGGTTTTATTGTCAGAGAACATAGGCATGTAATGTATTGGGTCTTTAGACCAATAGGACCGCAATAAAAAAAAAATTGTTAGACCCATGCTGAGGATAAGGCCCAAAAATATTTTAAATTCGGAAACTGTGACTGATTTTCACCGGAAAGGCTGGGCATAGAAACTTTCCGGATTGGCGGTTATATACTGTGTGGCGTAGTGGTTGGTTTCTGCCACAACAAAGTCATAGAGATCCGCGGTGAAGAACAGCAAAAAAACACCTCACGGGCTGATCCTAAATGAGCTGTCTCCACGCAAACTCCAGACTGGGCGGTGAAAGGGGGCAATACGGGTGCGGCGGAAGCAGGGGATTGCCAATTTAGGTTTGCCAGCACCTCTGGGAGACTAAGGGCTCTACGGGCCTGTGAACGTGGTGGCTGCGACGGGGGAGTTACTGCACGTGACACCGTACCAGCTCGAACTGCCCTTCTGGTGCTCGCCACTTCACCAGGGAATACGGCAGTGCTTGTAGAAGGTCCAGGATGTGCTGCGCTGCTGGTGTATGCCGCACCATAAAAAAGATCAGCGCTAGCACCACTCTGTTGCAAATGAGGCTCATCACGCGGGGTATGCAGAAAACTGACATGGGGTCGGGTACGCCTGAACATAGCAGGGACCTCAACCTCGTCATCTTTACTAGCAGTTAGAGTTCCACTGAGGCCTACAGGTTCATATTCTGAACCACTGGATTCAGCGGGTGAGGCGTCCCCATCGCTTTCATCCATCAGGGCCAGAATCCTGTAGGCCTCTTCAGCGGAATACCCCTTTTTTTGACATTTTGGGCTAACTAAATTTAGGGGGCATTCCTCTGAGACTACCCAGGAAAAAGAGCACACCTGCCTAGTAAAGAGGAGTGCTTGCGAAGTAAAGCTGCGATCGCTATTAAAGATCCAGAAAGCTCAAAAGTGATCTTTATAGTGCCGCAGCGATTTTACTGTGTTTTTGCAGTGATCAGAAAGAAAAAAAATTCTGTCACTGCGGTGGGGCGGACTGAACGCAAGTGTGGGCACAAGATCAGGCCTGATCGGGCGAACACTGCGTTTTTTGTAGAGCCTAAGGTGACCCTAATGTACTGATATAGATCTGATTGCTTTCAGTCTTGATCACTTACAGATACTATATAGTACTAGTGCTGATTAACGATAGCGATGACGCTAATCAGCGACTAATCAGTGACTGCAGTGCCATGAGCTGGGCGCTAACTACCTAACAAGTAGCTAAGTAACTGGCGGTGATAAGGGACCCTTACAGGGGGGTGATCAATGACAGGGGGTGACAGGCGGGTGATCAGGGAGTCTATATGGGGTGATCAGGGGTTAATAAGTGACAGGGGGGGTGTAATGTGTGTGTGGTGTTTGGTGCTCCTTACAGAGCTGCCTGTGTCCTCTGGTGGACGATCCAAGCAAAAAGGACCACCAGAGGAGCAGGTAGCAGGTATATCAGACGCTATTTACAAAATAGCGTCTGATATACCTATTTAATTGATTATTTTAAAAATCTACAGCCTGCCAGGCAATGATCCGCGCTGGCAGGCTGTAGTTCAACTTGTGAACTGCGCAATCCTGTGAGTTTTGAGAACAGCCAAGCAAGTGTACATCTTGGGAGTCTTAGTTTTACCACAGCTGGAGTGCCGGAGGTTAGCCATCACAGACCTATCCTCTGCATAGGTCATCATTATCTGACTGGTGGGGTTCCCCACTGATCAGATACTGATGACCTATCCAGAGGATAGGTCATCTATAATAAAGTCTTTGTTGTCCATTTGCGTTTCGCAATACGGGCATGGAGTCCTTAGATTACTGTGAATGAGCCCTGAACAAGATGGTGGTGTTTTGGGTTTGCAGCGCCAAGAATCAGTGGAAATAGATTCTCATTGGTGTGCATTTTGCAAGGTTTGAAAAAGAACATTTACTTTTGCTTGGGAGAAATCTACCAAGAATAGTAATGAGGGATAAAGTCATACTTTGCCTTTCATAGCTAAGCTTCAAGTCATTAATGCTGATGTAAGCAAAATTTGAGCAGTCTGTTTTCATGAGACATTGCTGCGCTTTGTGTAAGGATCTGCATAATTTTGATTATAGCTGTTCAAAAATGCCATTGTGTCATTTAAAGTTCTGGTCAAAAGGATCATAGAGTTTTGAAGGAGAAGCAGGTTCATCATAAGTAAGATAACTTCCTTTCAAAGGACTGCATGATGGGATTTGGATGCCTGAAGGGAATGGTAGTGCAGTGAGCTATAGAGAAGCAGTCTGAATATGTTACGTAACGATGCCTTCACACGTGGCAGAAAAATCCGCCAGAAAACGAGCAGACGGAGATTTTTTACAGAGGTACAAATTTTGTTGCAGATTCCTGTGCGGATTACATTCCCCATTAAAATTAATAGAAACATTCTGCTTTATAAAGCCACAGCATTATTTATGCAGTAGAATGTTATTCCGCAGATGAATACAGGGTAGGGATTGAAACTTTTAAATCCCATAGAATAACATCAAGGAAGTCTTAATTTTTTACATACAGTCAGGTCCATAAATATTGGGACATCAACACAATTCTCACATTTTTTGCTCTATACACCACTACAATGGATTTGAAAAGAAACAAACAAGTTGTGCTTTACCTGCAGACGGTCAGCTTTAATTTGAGGGTATTTACACCCAAATCAGGTGAACGGTGTAGGAATTACAACAGTTTGCATATGTGCCTCCCACTTGTTAAGGGACTAAAAGTAATGGGACAATTGGCTTCTCAGCTGTTCCATGGCCAGGTGTGTCTTATTCTGTCATTATCCCAATTACAATGAGCAGATAAAAGGTCCAGAGTTCATTTCCAGTTTGCTATTTACATTTGGAAGCTGTTGCTGTCAACTCTGAAGATGAGATACAAAGAGCTGTCACTATTAGTGAAGCAAGCCATCATTAGGCTGAAAAAACCCCACAACAAACCCATCAGAGAGATAGCAAAAACATTTGGCGTGGCCAAAACAACTGTTTGGAACATTCTTAAAAAGAAGGAACTCAGCAAAACCAGAAGACCCAGAAGACCACGGAAAACAACTGTGGTGGATGACCGAAGAATTATTTCCCTGGTGAAGAAAACACCCTTCACAACAGTTGGCCAGATCGAGAACACTCTCCAGGAGGTAGGTTTATGTGTGTCAAAGTCAACAATCAAGAGAAGACTTCAGACTTCACCAGAGTGAATACAGAGGGTTCATCTCAAGATGTAAACCATTGGTGAGCCTCAAAAACAGGAAGGCCAGATTAGAGTTTGCCAAACGACATCTAAAAAAGCCTTCACAGTTCTGGAACAACATCCTATGGACAGATGAGACCAATATCAACTTGTACCAGAGTGATTCGAAGAGAAGAGTATGGAGAAGGAAAGGAACTGCTCATGATCCTAAGCATACCACCTCATCAGTGAAGCATGGTGGTGGTAGTGTCATGGCGTGGGCATGTATTGCAATGGACCAGCTTCTCTTGTATTTATTGATGATGTGACTGCTGACAAAAGCAGCAGGATGAATTCTGAAGTGTTTCGGGCAATATTATCTGCTCCTATTCAGCCAAATGCTTCAGAACTCATTGGACGGCGCTTTACAGTGCAGATGGACAATGGCCCAAAGCACACTGCAAAAGCAACCAAAGATTTTTTTAAGAGAAAGAAGTGGAATGTTATGCAAAGGCCAAGTCAATCACCTGATCTGAAACCGATTGAGCATGCATTTCACTTGGTGAAGACAAAACTGAAGGGAAAATGCCCCAAGAACAATCAGGAACTGAAGACAGTTGCAGTAGAGTTCTGGCAGAGCATCACCAGGGATAAAACCCAGTGTCTGGTGATGTCTATGCATTCCAGACTTCAGGCTGTAATTGACTGCAAAGGATTTGCAACCAAGTATTAAAAAGTGAAAGTTTGATTTATGATTATTATTCTGTCCCATTACTTTTGGTTCCTTAACAAGTGGGAGGCACATATGCAAACTGTTGTAATTCCTACACCGTTCACCTGATTTGGATGTAAATACCCTCAAATTAAAGCTGACAGTCTGCAGTTAAAGCACATCTTGTTCATTTCATTTCAAATCCATTGTGGTGGGTGGGGTATAGGGCCAAAAATGTTAGAATTGTGTCCATGTCCCAATATTTATGGACCTGACTGTATACAGCTCTGAAGAAAATTAAGTGACTATTGCAAAATTATGATTTTCTCTAGTCTTACAATTTATGGGTATGTGTTTAACTAAAATTATCAATAAACTACTAACATTTCTCCCAAATTAAAATATTTTTAGCGCATCTTTTTTATTAGAAAATGACAACAGGTAAAAATAACAACAGTTCCAGTATTATCAGACCTCAAATAATGCTTAGAAAACAAATTCCTATAATTATTTTCTGGAATAACCCTGTTTTTTATTCACAGCTTTCATACCTTTTGGCATGCTTTCCACCAGTCTTTCACATTTCTGTTGGGTAACTTTATGCCACTCCTAGCATAGAAATTCCAGCAGCTCAGCTTTGTGTGATAGCTTGTGACCATTAATCTTCCTCTTGATCACATTCCTGAAGTTTTCAATGGGGTTGGATTGTAGATTGGACTGGCCATGGACTGGCCATGACAGGGTCCTTCATCCATACCGTGATTGACCTGGCTGTGTGACATGGGACATTGTCCTGCTGAAAAACACAATAGTCGGAATTGGGGAACATTGTCAGAACAGAAAGAAGGGTTTCTTCCAGAATAAATTTGTATGTGGCTTGATTCATGTGTCCTTCGCAAAGACAATCCTGCCGGAGTGGGTTTTATAACACAAAATTTGTGTTAGGTGATCACCTAATCAGCACCTCAATAAGTAGAATGAGACACGCCTGGAATGGAATGGCTGTGGAGATGCTGATTTAATAGGGGTCTCTTCAGAGATATATATATATATATATATATATATATACATACACAGTTGCAGGAAAAAGTATGTGAACCCTTTGGAAGGATATGGATTTCTGCACAAATTGGTCATAAAATGTGATCTGATCATTATCTAAGTCACAACAATAGACAATCACAGTCTGCTTAAACTAATAACACACAAATAATTAAATGTTACCATGTTTTTATTGAACACACCATGTAAACATTCACAGTGCAGGTGGAAAAAGTATGTGAAACCCTAGACTAATGACATCTCCAAGAGCTAATTGGAGTGAGGTGTCAGCCAACTGGAGTCCAATCAATGAGATGAGATTGGAGGTGTTGGTTGGCTGCCCTGCCCTATAAAAAAACACACACCAGTTCTGGGTTTGCTTTTAACAAGAAGCATTGCCTGATGTGAATGTTGCCTCACACAAAAGTGCTCTCAGAAGACCTACGATTAAGAATTGTTGACTTGCATAAAGCTGGAAAGGGTTATAAAAGTATCTCCAAAAGCCTTGCTGTTCATCAGACCACGGTAAGACAAATTGTCTATAAATGGAGAAAGTTCAACACTGCTGCTACTCTCCCTAGGAGTGGCCGTCCTGTAAAGATGACTGCAAGAACACAGCGCAGACTGCTCAATGAGATGAAGAAGAATCCTAGAGTGTCAGCTAAAGACTTACAAAAGTCTCTGGCACATGCTAACATCCCTGTTAGCGAATCTACGATATGTAAAACACTAAACAAGAATAGATTTCATGGGAGGATACCACAGAGGAAGCCACTGCTGTCCAAAATAAACATTGCAGCACGTTTACAGTTTGCACAAGAGCACCTGGATGTTCCACAGCAGTACTGGCAAAATATTCTGTGGACAGATGAAACCAAAGTTGAGTTGTTTGGAAGAAACACACAACACTATGTGTGGAGAAAAAGAGGCACAGCACACCAACATGAAGTTAAAAATCAACTTCTGTCAGCTGCAGAGGTGGGAGGGAGGGTGACTTTCTCCCTGCAGCTCACACTCAGACAGCACAGTGCTGCTGTCTAAGACTGAGCTGTTCAAAAGGATATGCCCCTGATTCAGTTAGGCCATGCCCCCTCCCACTGCTCAGCTGACAGGGATTGAAAAAATGAAGCTAAAAATCAACTTCTAGGTCAGTGTTTCCCAACCAGTGTGCCTCCAGCTGTTGCAAAACTACAACTCCCAGCATGCCTGGACAGCCTTTGGCTGTGTGGGCATGCTGGGAGTTGTAGTTTTGCAACAGCTGGAGGCACACTGGTTGGGAAACACTGTTCTAGGTCACGCCAAGCCACGCCCTGATCTGGTTAGGCCACACCCCTACCACTCCTCAGCCGACAGGGATTGAGAAAATGAGGTTAAAAATCAACTTCTGTAAGCTGCAGGAGTGGGAGGGACGGTGACCTTCTCCCTGCAGCTCACACTCAGACAGCACAGTGCTGCTTTATGAGAGTGAGCTGTTGAAAAGGACATCCTTTTGTCCATCCATATGCCAGATGGAGGGCAGGGAGTCTGAAAGCCAGACTGTCCGGCCTAAAACTGGACCTATGGCCACCCTAGGGGCAGACTGCTGTGGAGGTCACAGTTAAGTGGATGGTCCGATATGGAGGTCAGTGTTAAGGGGCAGATTGCTGTAAAGGCCACTGTTAAGCCTCATTCACACATCAGTGTTTTGGTCAGTGATTTCCATCAGTGACTGTGAGCCTAAATCAGGAGTGGAGCCTCCACAGACATGAGGTATAAGGGAAATATCTGTACCTGTTCTATGTTTAGAGCCGTACCTGCTTTTGGCTCACAATCACTGATGGAAATCACTGACCAAACACTGACGTGTGAATGAGGCATTAAGGGTGTGGGCACCTGTGGAAGTCAGAGGAAGGCTGCTGTAAAGGTCAAAGTTAAGGGGGATGGACTGCTGTAGATGTCAAATTTTAAGGGACAGAGCATTGGGGGGGGGGGGTCAATGTTAAGGGGTGGGGGCTGTGGAGGTCACTGTTTTGGTTGTGGGGTGCTGTAGATGTCACTGTTATAGTGAATAGTGTTGATATCTTTTAACGACACACACAAACATTAAATGAAATAGATTAAATAAAGCCAAGCGAAGCTGGGTCCTTCAGCTAGCGTACAGTCATGTGAAAAAATTAGGACACCCTTTGAAAGCATGTGGTTTTTTGTAACATTTTTAATAAAAGGTTATTTCATCTCCGTTTCAACAATACAGAGAGATTAAAGTAATCCGACTAAACAAAGAAAACTGAAGAAAAGTCTTTTCAAGATCTTCTGTAAATGTCATTCTACAAAAATGCCTATTCTAACTGAGGAAAAAGATAGGACACCCTTGCCCCTAATAGCGAGTGTTACCTCCTTTGGCTGAAATAACTGCAGTGAGACGGTTCTTGTAGCCATCTACCAGTCTTCGACATCGGTCTGAGGAAATTTTACCCCACTCCTCAATGCAGAACTTTTTCAGCTGTGAGATGTTTGAGGGGTTTCTTGCACGTACAGCCCTTTTCAAGTCACCCCACAGCATCTCAATGGGATTCAAATCTGGACTTTGACTTGGCCATTCCAGGACTCTCCATTTCTTCTTTTTCAGCCAATCTTTGGTTGATTTACTAGTATGTTTTGGGTCATTGTCATGTTGCATGGTCCAGTTCCGCTTCAGCTTTAATTTTCTAACTGATGGTCTCACATGTTCTTCAAGCACCTTCTGATACACAGTAGAATTCATCGTGGATTCTATGATGGTGAGCTGACCAGGTCCTGCTGCAGCAAAGCAGCCCCAAACCATGACACTTCCACCTCCATGCTTCACAGTTGGTATGAGGTTCTTTTCTTGGAATGCTGTGTTTGGTTTACGCCAAACATGTCCTCTGCTGTTGTGTCCAAATAATTCAATTTTGGACTCATCTGTCCAAAGAACATTATTCCAGAAGTCCTGGTCTTTGTCAACTTTATCTCTGGCAAATGTCAGTCTGGCCTCGATGTTTCTCTTGGAAAGCAAAGGTTTCCTCCTTGCACACCTCCCATGCAAGTTAAACTTGTACAGTCTCTTTCTGATTGTAGAGGCATGTACTTCTACATCAACAGTAGCCAGAGCCTGCTGTAGTTCTCGAGATGACACTTTAGGGTTTTTGGAGACCTCTTTTAGCATCTTGCGGTCTGCTCTTGGGGTGAACTTGCTGGGGCGACCAGTCCTGGGCATGTTGGCAGTTGTTTTGAAAGCCCTCCACTTGTAGACTATCTTCCGGACAGTGGAATGGCTGATTTCAAAATCTTTTGAGATCTTTTTAAATCCCTTCCCAGACTCATAGGCTGCTACAATCTTTTTTCTGAAGTCCTCTGACAGCTCTTTTGCTCTCACCATGGTGCTCACTCTCACTTCAACAGTCAGGAGCACACCAAACTAAATGTCTGAGGTTTAAATAGGGCAAGCCTCATTCAACATGCAGAGTAACGATCTACTAATTATGTGCACCTGGTGTGATATACCTGTGTGAGATCTGAGCCAATTTAAGAGGGAATACATGTGAGGGTGTCCTATCTTTTTCCTCAGTTAGAATAGGCATTTTTGTAGAATGACATTTACAGAAGATCTTGAAAAGACTTTTCTTCAGTTTTCTTTGTTTAGTTGGATTACTTTAATCTCTCTGTATTGTTGAAACGGAGATGAAATAACCTTTTATTAAAAATGTTACAAAAAACCACATGCTTTCAAAGGGTGTCCTAATTTTTTCACATGACTGTATATATATATATATATATATATATATATTCACAGGTACTGTATATATGGTATATATACTTACCTTTTTGGGCTTCAGCGGCACATTTCTCAACTTGTGCTGCTGAACCACACTGCACAGTGACGTGGCCGTGTCCTTAGTTGCAGAGTGCAATGCTCTGCTTTCCCCCGCATTGGGTGTGTGCTAGGGGATATAGGCAGCGGGCTGAATGACAACCCATCTGTCCAATTGCCTTTTGGTTTATGTGATTGACCGATGGAGAGTCAGGTGACTGGACCAATCAGGTTTTGCTCTGTTGACCTAACTCTCTATTTAAATCTTCCATTGTAATGGAATCGAATCATTGCTGTTGATTGTCTTTGGGCTCAGTAGCTGTTTCTTGGTCCCTGTTTCTGATTACTGTTGGATGTCTCGTGCTTTTGACCCTGGCTTGCCTCTTGACCTTCCTTTGCCTTTACTATTGTACCTCGTGGCCCATCTGGTACTGACCCGTTTTCGTACGACTGCTATTGTGTTTGTTATTGGTTTCTGTTTGTCCATCTCTGCACTTTATTTACAGTAGGGACTTTTATCCAGTATATACTGCAATTAGGTAGGGAAAGAGGGCTGGGTTCTAGTTTAGGACTCACTGGGGAAGATTTATCAAACTGGTGTAAAGTAGAACTGGCTTAGGTGCCCCTAGCAACCAATCAGATTCCATCTTTCATTTTCCAAAGGAACAGTTAAAATGAAAGGTAGAATCGGTTTGAATGTATAATATAATTTTTTAAATATAGATATCATGGTAAATTAAAAAAAATCTCTAAAAATGAGAAGAAAAAAAAAAAAAATTTAACCCCCTAGTGACCACCCATATGCCTTTTTACATTCACTAAGGGGCCTTATCCTGGGCCCCCATGCAGCGCAACCTGCTGGTCAAAGTCAGTATTGCACTGGCATTAAAATGCAATGCACTATAGGGACAGTACATTGTATTTTAACCCTTTCATGACCAAAGGTCATTGATGCCCCAGTGTCCAGGTCAAAATTTACAAATCTGACATGCGTCACTTTAAGTGGTAATAGCTTTGGAACACTTTTACTTATCCAAGCCATTCTGAGATTGTTTTCTCGTGACACATTGTACTTCATGACAGTCATAAATTTGAGTCAATATATATCACCTTTATTTATGAAAAAATCCTAAATTTACCCAAAAATTAAAAAAATTAGCAATTTTCAAAATTTCAATTTCTCTGCTTCTAAAACAGAAAGTGATACCTCATAAAATATTTATTACTTAACATTCCCCATATGTCTACTTTATGTTGGCATCAATTTGGAAATGTTATTTTATTTTTTTAGGACGTTACAAGGCTTAGAAGTTTAGAAGCAATTCTTAAAACTTTTAAGAAAATTTCCAAAACCCACTTTTTAAGGACTAGTTCAGGTCTGAAGTCACTTTGTGGGGCTTACATAGTGGAAACCCCCCATAAATGACCCCATTGTAGAAACTACACCCCTCAAGTTACTTAAAACTAATTTTACAAACGTTATTAACCCTTTAGGTGTTCCACAAGAATTAAAGGAAAATGGAGATTACATTTCTAAATTTCACTTTTTTAGCAGATTTTCTATTTTATTACATTTTTTTCTTTAACACATAAGGGTTAACAGCCAAACAAAACTCAATATTTATTACTCTGATTCTGCAGTTTACAGAAACACCCCACATGTGGTCGTAAACTGATGTAAGGGCACACGGCAGGGCGCAGAAGGAAAGGAACACCGTATGGTTTTTGGAAGGCAGATTTTGCTGGATTGGTTTTCTGAACGCCATATGTTTTTTATTTTTCTACCGATCGTCTTGTGCAGGGGCTCGTTTTTTGCAGAAAGAGTTGAGGTTTTTATTGGTACCATTTTTGGGTACATAGGATTTTTTGATCATTCATTATTACACTTTATGGGGCAAGGTGGGCAAAAAATTGGCTGTTTTGGAACAGTTTTTTTTTTTTTCAGCGTTCATCTGAGGGGTTAGTTCATGTGACAGTTTTATAGAGCAGATCGTTACTCAATATGTATACTTTTTCTTATTTATTTAAGTTTTACACAATAATAGCATTTCTGAAACCCAAAAAATTATGTTTTAGTGTCTCCATAGTCTGAGAGCCATAGCTTTTTTATTTTTTGGGTGATTGTCTTAAATATGGGCTCATTTTTTGCGGGATGAGGTAACGGTTTGATTGGTACTATTTTGGGGTAATTACGCCTTTTTTGATCGTTTGGTGTTGCACTTTTTGTGATGTAAGGTGACAAAAATGGCTTATTTTTTTACACCATTTTTATTTTTTATGGTGTTTATTGGATGGGGTTGATGATGTGATATATTTATAGAGATAGTCGTTTTGGACGCGGTGACACCTAATATGTGTGTTTTGTTATTTTTTTTATTTTTTTTATAGGAAAAGGAAATTTATTTTTTACATTTTTATTTATTTTTATTTTTATTATTTTCACTTTTTTTTTATCAGTTCCCTCTTGGATCTTGAAGATCCAGTGGGGCTGATGGTTGTAGTATACTTTGCAATGCTCTTGCATTGCAAAGTATAATACAATCAGATGCCCTGTAGGTGGCAGCACCGGACACCTATGTCATGGCAACCGGACGCCTTTGCAAAGCGTCCGGTTGCCATGGCAACCATCGGGCGCTGCGATCGCAGCAGCCCTGATGGTTGAGAGAGGGAGCCCCCTCCCTCTATTAACCCCATGGATGCCGCTACTGCGGCATCTATGGGGTTACAGCAGTGTCAGCATAGAGCTGACACACGCAGCTGATGGTGGCGGCTCAGGAATGGAGCCGCCACCATCACACACAGAAGGGGGACTGCATCGGGGGCAGGGGGCAGCGCTGGAAACGGGGGAGGGGGGGCAGCATTTAACAAATTGCAGGAGGGGGCGGACCGCATCGGGGCAGGATAAGAAGAAGGACAAGAAGGGAGCACAGATCGGGGCAGGAGGGGGCGGACCGCATCGGGGGCAGGATAAGAAGAAGGACAAGAAGGGGGCACAGATCGGGGCAGGAGGGGGCGGACCACATCGGGGGCAGGATAAGAAGGACAAGAACAAGAAGGGGGCACAGATCGGGGGCTTCAAGAAGGGGGCAGGACACATTACCGATTTTAGGCTCTGATCTGCAGAGCGCAGATCAGAGCCTGAAACCGGCATTTTAACACTGCCGCGATCCGATTGGTTTGTCTGCACAGACTAACTAATAGGATCGATTGCCGGCAAGGGGCCACTCTGATTGGTCCCTTGCCGGCATTGCTGCACTGTATGCTGTCTGTGACAGCATACAGGGCAGGGGCAGAAGCTTTAATCCAAGCGCTTTGCAGCGCTTGGATTAAAGAGCTGCCAGAACGTTTATATACGTGGTAGCTGCACGTGGCATGTGCAGCTATCACGTATATATACAGATTGCAGTCGTGAAGGGGTTAAAGCAATCCAAAGGAACTTGACGATGAAAAAAGGAAGAAAAACTCCCAAAACAGTCTAGTCACTAAGGAGTTAATACAGAAACTTGATTTAAATAATAGGTAATTTTTTCTGGCGATACATTCCCTTACAATACACTGTGAAACTGTGCCCAAAATCCACATATCATGCATCATGTCTGCAGTGGACAAATGTTTGAATGAGGTTTAGAAACCCAATTCATGTATATACATTGTATTGGATTTTGTTGTGGATTTCTAGTGGCCTTAATGACCCCCAAATCTGGCTTATGTCTGGTCTTTCTGTCTTAGCCACAAGACTAAACAGCATCTGTCACCTTGACTGTAAGTGCTGAAACTGCAATTTGTTTATTTGTTAAATTATGCACTCCAGTCGGAATTTGTGATAAATGTTCTGCGGTGAAATTACCTGCTTGATTTATGTCTACTCTGCTACTTTTACTTAAACATATAATGCGAGCCTTGTAAAAAAAACTTGAATTAATGCAGCACTTTCAGTGAAATTTTTAAATCTAGAAGGCAAATCTAAAATTATAGTTTACATTATGATGGGTTGGATGACTGAGTCACTTGACGATGGATAGATAGATGCTCTAAGGTTGAGCCGAAACGTCGCGTATCCACATGGGTGAATAAACTTTTAGCATTTTTTATATTTTTTCAGAGTGCTGCCTTTTTGCTATTTTAGATAGATAGACGTATGGTAGACAGATAGATAGATTGATAGAGATAGACAGACAGAATTGATACAATGCCTGTCTAAAAGTAATGTGTTTTGTAAATGGTCGTAATGTGTACAGAATTTCTGCTTCTGTTTCAGAACAAAATTCTTGCCAGAGGCAGAAACTGTAACGGGGATAATTAGGATCTTGCAGGTTTTGTGCACATAAACAGCTCTTCCCCCATCTCCATTATATCCCGTTCTACAGATAGCAGTAGCGCTTTCTGACAGTTCATCCCTTTGTTGGGAGGCATCCGATAAACCAAGCAGATAAACCTTCAGTATTATCCTTTCTAGGTTTACAGTTGATGGTATTATTCTGTGCTCTAGAAGCGCTGAGCAGCATTAACTCCTTCCATTCGGAGTTTGCTGCTGATTATGGTATTGTTTAATCTTGGGGTGGACATAAAGCACCGTATTTACTGTATGCTGTGAAGGTGTTTCTTAAATCTGAAATCAGTATTGAAGAGCTAGAGAGATCCTAGATTTGTGCTATATATATTTGTGAATAGACGGTGCACCTTGGGTATTCAGTACTGATTGTTCACTGGAAGAAATGCATTTTCTTTAATGGGCTTTCCAATGGAAGCAATACACATAGAGAATCTTCAGTGATAATTCACCCAAGGCTCTGAAGAGCTTGACAGATGGGTATGATTACAGCTGCAGACGCTGCCTATTCTCCTAGAAACAATGCTATTTTGTAGCATGGTCAGGTCAGTGAGCTGAAAATAAAGGGCATGACATAGGATCACATCCTTTTCTAATTCAGAAATAAATATATATAGACAACATTTTTGGTACCCTTCTGTTAAAGAAAGAAAAACTCACAATGGTCACTGAAAGAACTCAAAACTGCCGAAAGTAATAATAGATAAAAATTTATTGAAAATCGACTAATGAAAATCAGACATTTCTATTGAATTCTGGTTATCTATCTTGTCTGTCTATCTATCTATCTATCTATCTATCGGTCTGTCTATGTATCCATCTATCTATCGGTCTGTCTATCTATCTATTGGTCTGTCTATCTATCGGTCTGTCTTTCTATCTATCTATCTATCTATTTATCTATCTATCGGTCTGTCTATCTATCTATCTATCTATCTATCTATCTATCTATCTATCTATCTATCTATCGTTCTGTCTATCTATCTATCTATCTATCTATCTATCTGTCTGTTTATTTATCTATCTGTCTGTCTATCTATCTTATTTATTGTTCTCACTTATATAGCGCTGACGTATTCCACAACGCTTTACAGACATTATCATTGCTTGCTGTCTCCAGTGTTCCCTATCAGTATGTGGTATGTGGTAGGAAACTGAAGTGTATATATATATATATATATATATAAACTCCACAGTCACATTATTATTATTATGACCACTTTCCACTTTTAACACCGACAGTGCGTCACTCATGAAGGAAGTCACGTGTCATGAGCTGGCGTGGTGGGTATGTAAGGTGCGATAGGTTGTCTGCACATATATCCCACTTTGCTGTCATGGGTAAAAGGGGTGATTTATCAGAGTTGCAAAAAGGGATCATTTTTGGACCAAGGTTTGCTGTATTTCTGAAACTACGCAGTTTCTGAAGTGTTCACATGCTGCTGTGGTAAAAGTTTATTGTGAGTGGACAAATGGCACCATTGGGAATAAGCATAGTGGAAACTATGAAGCACCACATGCCATTGGTGTGAGAGGTGAACGGTTATGTGAAAGGCACTGTCAACAGATTTCGGTATGAATCCATCCTTGCAAATCACGTACACATACATGCTGACGTCTTCTGTACGGCGGTTGGGATCTTCTAGCAAGACAATGCGACATGTCACACGGCTAGAAATGTCCAACATTGGTAGAAAGAGCATGACCAAGACTTCCAAATACTACCCTGCCCCTCCCCCCCCCCTCCCCTTGTAATTCCCTAGAATTGAGCATCTGTGGGACCACCTCGATCAGTACGTTCAGTCTATGGATCCTCCTCCATGCTCCTTCCAGCAGCTGTGGGATGCACTGCAGTCAGTATGGCCATAGCTACCTGTGATACCCTACCAGGAATTTATTGAGTCACTCACAGCCTGTCTATCTGCTTTCTCTGCTGCACATGGTGGTTATTCTGGATATTAGTTGGTGGTCATAATAATGTGACTTGGATGTGTATATACAGTGCATTCAGACAATCTTGACATCCTTTTACTTTTTTCACATTTTGTGTTACAGCGTTGTGCTAAAATAAGAAAGTTTTTACAAATACAACATGTTCTATTCTTGTCCGCAATTGCGGACAAGAATAGGCAGTTCTATGGGGGTGCTGGCCGGGTGTATTGCGGATCTGCAATTTGCGTGTGAATGGATCCTTACTCAGTAATTCATTTAGGCACTTTTGTCAGTGATTACAGCCTCCAATCTTCTTGGATATTATGCCACAAGATTTGCACACCTGGATTTGAGGATTTTCTGCCATTCTTCTCTTGAGATCCTCTCAAGCTCTATCAGTTTGGATGGGGACCATTGGTAGATGGCCATTTTCAGGTCTGTCCAGAGATATTCGATTGGGTTCAAGTCAGGGATCTGGCTGGGCCACTCAAGGACATTTACAGAGTTGTCCCTAAGCAACTTCTGTGTTGTCTTGGCTGTGTGTTTAGGGTCATTGTCTTGTTGGAAGGTAAACCTTCAGCCCATTCTGAGTTCCAGAGCACTTTGGATCAGATTTATAATAATATCTCTGTACTTTTCTCCATTCGCTTTTCCTCAACTCTGACCAGTCGCCTGTCCCAGCTGCTGAAAAACACCCCAACTGCCACCACCATGCTTAATTGTAGGGTTGGTGTTTGGCAGCTGATGAACAGTGCCTGTTTTTTCGCCAAACATAACGCTTAGAATTGAGGCCATAAAGTTCACTCTTGGTTCCATCAGACCAGACGATCTTGTTTCTCACAGTCTTAGAGTCATTTAAGTGCTTTTCTGCCATAATGTAAGATCCTTACCTGTATCGCACTCCGGTGGGTCCAAAAAGGGTCCTCGTGGAGCTGCGGGACAGGTTACGCGTGTCTCCATTGATACACTAGCTCCAACCCCTTTGCGAATCGTCGCGGGGATGCGTTCGCATGTGCGCCGGAGGGGAAGACCGCATGGCTTTCGGGGACAGCTTAGCTGGGCTAGTGGCAGTACGCTGCGGCCGAACTAGTCTCCGGTGTCTATTGCGGATTCTATTCTAGTGTCCATGTTGACGTGCTTGCGCACTCTTGCAGAGCCTGTCGTGCATCCGCATTTACGTTTGGAAACGGGTTTGCAAGGGGATACGCGGTTGCACATTCGCGCTTCTTATGTACTTCGCCGACCAGCGAAGGGAATAGCACCTGGCCGCAAGTTCAAAGCAGATTAGGGGGCTGGCATTGGTCTAATTGACTAATGACCGACTAAAGCCTTGTACACAGGTGTAGGGCAGGATCATGACCTATGGGGAGTGGACACTTGGCGCCCTGGGATTTGTTAGCAGGCACATAAAAGGTGGCCTCCCAGGTAAGTCAGTGCCCACTGTTATCCTTCCTTATCCAGGTGCAGGTCAGTACTGCTAGCTACTGACTGAAGTTTGCTGGGACTCTGTCACGGCGGACAAGCACTCAGACACATAGAAAAACCAACATCCAGGCTCTGAGCAAGAAGCAGGGGTCACCTCCTAGCTAATTCCTGACCTCTCTCCTTGCACTGCTCAGCCCACTGGCAGACCTTGGTGGTAGGAATGCTGTGTCCTCGTGCCTAGGCTAATACACTCTAACTTCCCTGAGATGGTGAAAAGGGGAAATAGGAGCAGCCTGCTCGCACAAAACCTGGATGGGAGAGAAGATATCAACACGACTTAAACAGCAAACAACAAGAATAGAAACCACACTTATCTTAACAGAGCTGGGACAGAAAACCTTGCTTGGCCAGACTGATTTCTAGAACCCGCTCAGAGCACTGGAAATGATAGCCATTTAAACGAATGACCCACCCAGTGCACCTGATGGGAGGCGGATCCAGCACGACTCCAAAACAAACACTAAAGACGTGCTGCTATTCTGGCCGACCTCCGCACATAGTCAAAACCGGGCATGACAGACTCCGTCCGTTCCAGTGGGATCCAGGACCCTTGACTTTTCGTGACGCATCCGTTCACCTGGCAAGTTGCACAGAGACTTATGCACGGATTGGGACTACTCCTGGCTTTCTGTAGTTTTTTGTTTGCCTGATGATTGCCCAGTGAAGTTTACCTGGACTTTGTTTATTTTATTAATAAACCCCTTTTACTTCACCCTCACTGGTCTGTTTAGTTGGTGCCTTGCATTACACATAAAGCCCAGATTAGTGAAATGCTGCAGTGAGGGCTGACCTTCTGGAAGATTCCCCCATCTGCACACAGGATCTTTTGAGCTCAGCCAGAGTTACCACTGGGTTTTTGGTCACCTCTCGTACCAAGGCCCTTTTCCCCTTAATTATGTAGGTCACTGTGCTCTTGGGTACTTTCAGAGCAACAGAAATGTTTTGTATCCTTCTCCAGAATTGCCTCCACACAATCCTATTCAGAGCTCCACAAGCAGTTCTTTCCTCCTCAAGGCTTGTTTTTTTGCTGTAATATGCATTTTTTCGGTAGCTGTGAGACCTTATATAGACAGGGGTTTATCTTTTCAAAACTTGTCAAATCAACTGAATTTACCACAGGTGAACTCCAATCCAGGTGTAGAAACATCTCAAAGATGATAAAGAGAAATGGGAGGACCCCAGAGGGTCTGGATACATATGTCCATGAAAAATATACATTTTAGTATTTTTGTTTTAAATAAATTTATTTTTTATTTTATTTTAGCACAAGGCTGCAACATAACAAAATGTGAAAACGTGTAATTGTAAAAAATAATGTGTAAAAAGTATAATTGTACTTGGATACTGGAATGGAAATTATTATATTGTATCCAATTAAGACAGGAACTGTATCACGGTGGTCATGCTGTGTGAAAGATTTGACAGATATTGAAAGACATGTTAGACACTTTTCTATAACGTAGGGTACTTCCACACTAGCGTTTTTTTTTTCCAGCACTGAGTTCCGTCAAAAGGGCTCAATGCCGGAAGAGAACTGATCAGGTATATCCCCATGCATTTTGAATAAAGAGTAATCCGTTTAGGGTGCATCAGGATGTCTTCAGTTCAGTCATTTTGACTGATCAGGCAAAAGATAAAACCGCAGCATGCTACCGGTTGAAGTGAAATGAAGACTTGCCTGAATGCCGGATTTTTTTCCATAGTAATGTATTATTCCCGCATCCGGCATTCAAAATACCGGAATGCCGGATCCGTCCTTCTGGTCTGTGCATGCGTAGACCGAAAAAAAGGTGAAAAAAAAATGCCGGATCTGTTTTTCCGGTTGACACCGGAAAGACGAATCCGGAATTTCAATGCATTTTTCTGACTGATGAGGCATTTTTTAGACTGATCGTGATCCTGGTCAGTCTTACTAATGCCATCGGTTGGCATATATTTTGCTGGATCCGGCAGGCAGTTCCGGCAACGGAACTGCTTTCCTGGATCGTTCTGCCTCAAGTGTGAAAGTAGCCTTATCATTTAGTTTCCTATTTTAGACCTAATATCTACACTGAACAAAAATATAAACGCAACACTTTTGGTTTTGCTCCCATTTTGCATGAGCTGAACTCAAAGATCTAAAACATTTTCGACATACACAAGCACTTCTCCTTTGCAGAGATAATACATCCCACCTCATAGGTGTGGTATATCAAGGTGCTGAATAGACAGCATGAATATTGCACAGGTGTGCCTTAGACTGCCCACAATAAAAGACCACTCTGAAATGTGCAGTTTGATCACACAGCACAATGCCACAGATGTCGCAATGTTTGAGGGAGCGCGCAATTGGCATGCTGACTGCAGGAATGTCTACCAGAGCTGTTGCCCGTGCAATGAATGTTAATTTCTCTACCATAAGCCGCCTCCAAACAACCGCAGACCACGTGTAACCACCCAAGCCCAGGACCTCCACATCCAGCATGTTCACCTCCATGATCGTCTTAGACCATTCACCCGTACAGCTGCAGCAACAATCGGTTTGCATAACCAAAACATTTCTGCACAAACTGTTAGAAACCGTCTCAGGGAAGCTCATCTGTATGCTCATCGTCCTCATCGGGTCTGGACCTGACTGCAGTTTGTCATCGTAACCGACTTGAGCGGGCAAATACTCACATTCGATGGCGTCTGGCACATTGGAGAGGCTGTATGTTCACGGATGAGTCCTGGTTTTCACTGTTCAGGGTAGATGGCAGACAGCGTGTGTGGGTGAGAAGTTTACTGACATCAATGTTTTGGATCGAGTGCCCATGGTGGTGGTGGGGTAATGGTATGGGACAGGCGTATGTTATGGACAACAAACACAGGTGCATTTTGAATGCACAGAGATACCGTGATGAGATCCTGAGGCCCATTGTTGTGCCACTTATCCACGACCATCACCTCATGTTGCAGCATCATAATGCATGTCCCCATATTGCAAGGATCTGTACACAATTCCTGGAAGCTGAAAACATCCCAGTTCTTGCATGTCCAGCATACCGGACATGTCACCCATTGAGCATGTTTGGGATGCTCTAGATCGGCGTATACGACAGCGTGTGCCAGTTCCTGCCAATATTCTGCAACTATTGAAGAGGAGTGGACCAACATTCCACAAGCCCCAATCAACAACCTGATCAACTGTATGTGACCGAGATGTGACCCCCCCCCCCCCAGTAAGGCAAAACGGTGCACATTTCAGAGTGGCGTTTTACTGTGGGAAGTCTAAGGCCCCTTTCACACGGGCGAGATTTCCGCGCGGGTGCGATGTGTGAGGTGAACGCATTGCACCCACACTGAATCCGGACCCATTCATTTCTATGGGGCTGTGCACATGAGCAGTGATTTTCACGCATCACTTGTGCGTTGCGTGAAAATCGCAGCATGCTCCTCTTTGTGCGATTTCCACGCAACACAGGCCCCATAGAAGTGAATGCGGCTGCGTGAAAATCGCAAGCATCCGCAAGCAAGTGCGGATGCGGTGTGATTTTCACGCATGGTTGCTAGGAGACGATCAGGATGGAGACCCGATCATTATTATTTTCCCTTATAACATGGTTATAAGAGAAAATAATAGCATTCTTAATACAGAATGCATAGTACAATAGGGCTGGAGGGGTTAAAAAAAATTACAAATAATTTAACTCACCTTAATCCACTTGCTTGCGCAGCCCGGCTTCTCTTCTGTCTTCATCTTTGCTGTACACAGGAAAAGGACCTGTGGTGGCGTCACTGCAGTCAGCTCATGGTCCGTCACATGATCCATCACCATGGTGATGGATCACGTGATGGACCATGTGATGAGCGCAGTGACGTCATCAAAGGTCCTATTCCTCAAAGAAGAAGACAGAAGAGAAGACGGGCTGCGCGAGCAAGTGGATTAAGGTGAGTTAAATTATTATTAGGGAAAATAATAAAATCTAACGCTTGACCGCTCGCAACACCAGATCCCACACCACTCTCCTCATCACTACTTGCTTGCCTACCAGAGGAAGCCGTGGATGCAAATGTAACTGCATATAACTGCACAGCTGAACTGCAAATAATACATTTTTTTGCCACTAATAAACAACAAAAAGGCTTTAGAACATATAACTGCACCGCTGAATGGCAAATAATACTTTTTTTTGCCACTAATACATGCCAAAAGGGGCTGTAATTTTCTCACTTCTCCACACAACGGCAAATAATACTTTTTTGCTACCTAATACCAAAAAAGCTTTACAACATATAACTGCACCGCTGACCAGCAAATAATATTTTTCTTTTGCCATTAATACACACCAAAAAGGGCTGTACTTTTCTCACTTCACCACGCAACAGCTAATAAGCCCTTTTTTCCTGACTAATACACGCCAAAAAAGGCTTTAGAACATATAACTGCACCGCTGAACGACAAATAATACTTTTTTTGCCACTAATACACGCCAAAAAGGGCTGTACTTTTCTCACTTCACCACACAACAGCTAATAAGCCCTTTTTTCCCCACTAATACACGCCAAAAAAGGATTTCGAACATATAACTGCATCCGTGAACGACAAATAATACTTTTTTTGCCACTAATACATGCCAAAAAATGCTTTAGAAAATATAACTGCACCGCTGAACGGCAAATATTATATATTTTTTTGCGACTAATACATGACAAAAAGGGCTGTAATTTTCACACTTCACCACACAACAGCTAATAAACACTTTATTTTTCCCACTAATACACTCCAAAAAATGCTTTAGAACATATAACTGCACCGCTGAACGGCAAATAATACTTTTTTTGCCACTAATACACACCAAAAAGGGCTGTACTTTTCTCACTTCACCACACAACAGCTAATAAGCCCTTTTTCCCCACTAAAACACGCCAAAAAAGGATTTAGAACATATAACTGCGTCCGTGAATGGCAAATAATACTTTTTTTGCCACTAATACACGCCAAAAAAGGCTTTAGAACATATAACTGCACCGCGCAAGGGCTATTAGGATGTAGACATTTTTCTTAGTAATACACCCTGTTAACCCTTTCACGACCGCAATCTGTAGATATACGTGATAGCTGCACATACCCCGTGCAGCTACCACGTATATATACGTTCTGGCAGCTCTTTAATCCAAGCGCTGCAAAGCGCTTGGATTAAAGCTTCTGCCCCTGCCCTGCTGCTGTCACGGACAGCATACAGTGCAGTAATGTCGGCAAGGGACCAATCGGAGTGGCCCCTTGCCGGCAATGGATCCGATTGGTTAGTCTGTGCAGACTAACCAATCGGATCGCGGCAGTGAAAAAATGCCGGTTTCAGGCTCTGATCTGCGCTCTGCAGATCAGAGCCTGAAAGCTGATAGTGTTCCTCATGCCCCCCGATCCTCCAAGCCTTTGGTGTCCCTCTGTGGTGTCCCCCCCCCCCCCGATCTGTGCCCGCTGATCTGTGCCCAGCCGGCGCTCATCTCCTTCCTGCCCTGATTGGCATGCGGTCCGCCCCCTCCCCGCCCCCTGCATTAATTTTCTGGCCGCCCCTCCTGCCCCAGCCTCCCTCAATATTGTCCCTACCCCCCGATTCCTCATTCTGTGTGTGTGATGGCGGCGGCTCCATTCCTGAGCCGCCGCCATCAGCAGAGTGTCAGCTCTATGCTGACACTCTCCTGTAACCCGATAGATGCTGCGTTTGCGGCATCCATCGGGTTAACAGAGGGAGGGGGCTCCCTCTCTCCACCATCAGGGCTGCAGCGCTGTGATCGCAGCGCCCGATGGTTGCCATGGCAACCGGACGCTTTGCAAAAGCGTCCGGTTGCCATGGCAAAGGCGTCCAGTGCTGCCACCTACAGGCAGTCTGGAAGTATTATAGTTTGCAATGCAAGAGCATTGCAAAGTATAGTACAACTATCAGCCCCACTGGATCTTCAAGATCCAAGAGGGAACTGATAAAAAAAAAGTGAAAATAATAAAAGTAAAAATAAATAAATAAAAATGTAAATAAAAAAAAGACATTGCCTTTTCCTATAAAAAAATGAAAAAATAAAATACACATATTAGGTGTCACCGCGTCCGTAACGACCGTCTCTATAAATATATCACGTGATGGACCCCGTCCGATAAACACCATAAAAATAAAATTAAAAAAACAGTGCCAAAAAAGCTATTTTTGTCACCTTACATCACAAAAAGTGCAACAGCAAGCGATCAAAAAGGCTTATGACCCCCAAAATAGTACCAATCAAACCATCACTTCGTCCCGCAAAAAATTATACCCTATTTAAGACAATCGCCTAAAAAATAAAAAAGCTATGGCTCTCAGACTATAGAGACACTAAAACATCATTTTTTTGGTTTCAGAAATGCTATTATTGTGTATAGGTATTGCCACGTCCGTAACGATCTTCTCTATAAAACTATCACATGACTTAACTCCTCAGATGAACTCTGTAAAAATAAATAAATGAAAACTTGCCCCATAAAGTGTAATAATGAATGATCAAAAAATCCTATGTACCCAAAAATGGTACCAATAAAAACCTCAACACTCTCTGCAAAAAACGAGCCCCTGCACAAGACGATCGGCAGAAAAATAAAAAACATATGGCGTTCAGAAAACCAATCCAGCACAATCTGCCTTCCAAAAACCGTATGGCATTCCTTTCCTTCTTCGCCCTGCCGTGTGCCCGTACAGCAGTTTACGACCACATGTGGGGTGTTTCTGTAAACCGCGGAATCAGGGTAATAAATATTGAGTTTTGTTTGGCTGTTAACCCTCAATGTGTTAAAGAAAAAAAATATATAAAATGGAAAATCTGCCAAAAAAGTGAAATATTTAAATTTCATCTCCATTTTCCTTTAATTCTTGTGGAACGCCTAAAGGGTTAACAAAGTTTGTAAAATCAGTTTTGAGTAACTTGAGGGGTGTAGTTTCTACAATGGGGTCATTTATGGGGGTTTCCACTATGTAAGCCCCACAAAGGGACTTCAGACCTGAACTGGTCCTTTAAAAAGTGCGTTTTGGAAATTTTCTTAAAAATGGTAAGAATTGCTTCTAAACTTCTAAGCCTTCTAACGCCCTAAAAAAATAAAATGACATTTCCAAAATGATGCCAACATAAAGTAGACATATGGGGAATGTTAAGTAATAAATATTTTATTAGGTATCACTTTCTGTTTTAGACGCAGAGAAATTGAAATTTGGAAAATTGTGAATTTTTCCTAATTTTTGGTAAATTTGGGATTTTTTTTATAAATAAAGGTGAAATATATTGACTCAAATATATGACTATCATGAAGTACAATGTGTCACGAGAAAACAATCTCAGAATGGCGTGGATAAGTAAAAGTGTTACAAAGCTATTACCACATAAAGTGACGCATGTCAGATTTGTAAATTTTGACCTGGACACTGGGGCATCAATGACCCTTGGTCATGAAAGGGTTAATGAATGTATCAGACATCACTTGCACCCCAATAAAGAGAACGGTTTGCTGGAATTGCAGAGGTATCATCTATTACAAACCTGAAAGCAGCAGGAAATGGCAATTTGGATCCCCAGTCAGTGCAGCAAGGTGTAATAGGATTGGTCCTATTACCCAGGTTGTACACTCCCCTATTGGACCCTGTTCTGCTTCAACACTGTAGAATAATTCCTCCCTATCCTTTCCCTACACTTCTAATGCTCTTTCCCTGAACTTCTATTCAGCAAAATAAAAGTTTTCAAGTCTTTCCTAGCACTTTTCCTAGCGCCTGCTGACGTCTCTCCCTGCACTGAGTACACTGGAAAATGGCTGAATCCAAGATGGTTAAGGCTATTTATAGGGCTGTGACATCACAAGGCTGGCTGGATGCTGATTGGCTGCATGCATGGCATTGTGGGTGATCCCTCATTCCCAGAATTCTTTGCTCCATGTCCTAACACGTGCAGCAGCCATTTTAGGAAAAAATGCGATTCGTTATCACGAAGCGTGAGAAAATTCGGATTCGGTGTGAATCAAATTTGTCCTGAAATTCGGATCGAATTCCACTTTGACAACTTTGATTCGCTCATCTCTAATCACCATGTTAATCCTTCTGTAGTGAGCACACCTAAAGTCTTCCATTGCCACTGCATTTGTAACATTAGTATACAATTGGGTGCATTAGTCACTTTATTGGTCACACACGACACTGTTTCTAATCACTAAGCACTTACGTTTTAATATGATATATATATATATATGTGAGTGACCTGGAGTGACGGTGGATCTTGTTAGGAGGTAGGTAAGTAATGTTTTATTTATCATTTTATGTCATTTTTCACCATGGCTGTGTTTTTATGTTTTACTTGATCCTAGCCAACCTCATTTAGGCCCCTTTCACATGAGCGAGTTTTCCGCGCGGGTAGAGTTGTTGCGATACCAATTTTTTGATTCGGTTTCGATACCATGAAAAAGTATTGCGATACTCGATACCATTCGATACCACGCGAAAAAAATAAACAAAAAAAGCCACGTGCATTCCTCATTTTTAAAAATGGCGAATCGCGCAGTTTTTATTTTATTTTTTCTGTTCCGGCATTCACCACCTAGATTTTTTTTTATATATTTTAATAGTTTGGACTTTTCTGACGTGGCGATGTAATATGTTTATTATTTAAATATTTTATATGTGAAATTGGGAAAAGGGGGTGATTTATACTTCATATTTTAGTGTTTTTTGTTTGTTTTTTTTACACTTTTTATTTAATGACTATTTTCCCCTTAGGGGCTAGAACCTGGGATCTTTCATCCCTTTTCCTATTCAGCCTGATAGATCTCTATTAGGGTGAATAGGACTCCACACTGTCCCTGCTGCTCTGTGCACACAGCATCAGGGATGTTACCATGGCAACCAGGGCTTCTGTAGCGTCCTGGCTGCCATGGTAACCGATCGGAGCCCCAGGCTTACACAGCTGGGGCTCCGATCAGAAGCTGCCACTGCACCACCAATGAGGGGGGGGGGGGGGGGGGGGGAAGAGGTCCCTGTGGCCACTGCCACCAATGATTTTAATACTGGGGGGTTGAGAGGGGCCGGCACACTGTGCCACCAATGATCTTAATGGGATGGGTGGGTTGAGGGGGGGGGGGGGCAATGATAACAACCTCTTTATACAGGAGGCGGGTACTGGCAGATCAGCGGCAGTTAACTGCCGCTGATCGCAGCTCCCTGTCAGGGGCAGGGTGCCGGCAATGCGATTCTGCTGCCGGCACCCGCCTCCTGTATGTGTTAAAGACTGACTACTGTATATGAGTCCAGACTTTCACTATCAGGCCACACAGAGCGGCGCCCAGCAATGTCCCAGCACTCACCATTAGTCCTGGGCGCCGCTCCGTTCGCCTGCAGTGCTCCATTACTGTCTCCTGTCCTGCTCCACATGCTGCTGATTACTATCGGAGCGATGGGAGGAGACATCAGATTCACTAGTGGGCGTTCCTTCTCCCTGGCTGTAGCGCTGTCCAATCGCAGCGCAGGGAGAAGGAACGCCTACTAGTGAAGCTGATGTCTCCTCCCATCGCTCCGATAGTAATCAGCAGCATGTGGAGCAGGAGAGGAGACAGTAATGGGGCACTGCAGGCGAACGGAGCGGCGCCCAGGACTAATGGTGAGTGCTGGGGCATCGCTGGGCGCAGCTCTGTGTTGAAATAATCCTATCATTGGTGGCGCAGTGCGCCCGCCCCTCCTCCGCCCCTCTCTTCTCATTGCCGGCGCTGCCCCTCCTCCGCCCCTCGCTTCTCATTGCCGGCGCTGCCCCTCCTCCGCCCCTCGCTTCTCATTGCCGGCGCTGCCCCTCCTCCGCCCCTCGCTTCTCATTGCCGGCGCTGCCCCTCCTCCGCCCCTCTCTTCTCATTGCCGGCGCCGCCCCTCCTCCGCCCCTCGCTTCTCATTGCCGGCGCTGCCCCTCCTCCGCCCCTCGCTTCTCATTGCCGGCGCTGCCCCTCCTCCGCCCCTCGCTTCTCATTGCCGGCGCTGCCCCTCCTCCGCCCCTCGCTTCTCATTGCCGGCGCTGCCCCTCCTCCGCCCCTCGCTTCTCATTGCCGGCGCTGCCCCTCCTCCGCCCCTCGCTTCTCATTGGTGGCAGCGGCAGCAGCAGCACAGGGGGAGGGAGGACAGCTTC
Organism: Bufo gargarizans; assembly: GCF_014858855.1. Classification (NCBI taxonomy): domain Eukaryota; kingdom Metazoa; phylum Chordata; class Amphibia; order Anura; family Bufonidae; genus Bufo; species Bufo gargarizans. The sequence goes on along the minus strand of NC_058080.1, from coordinate 547,902,319 downwards.
CTTCTCCCCGTGCTGCTGAGAGAGAACATGAGCGCGCCGATAGCAGCGCGCTCATGTTCAGAGATACTAGACTGCGCAGAAGCGCAGCCCAGTATCGAAAAAACGGAAATCCCGGTATCGTATCGATACCGGGACAAAAGTATCGATTGGGTATCGAAATTTCGATACCCGCAACAACCCTACGCGCGGGTGCAATGCGTGACATGAACGCATAGCTCCCGCACTGAATCCTGACCCATTCATTTCAATGGCTCTGTGTACATGAGTGTTGTTTTTCACGCATCAGTTCTGCGTTGCGTGAAAATCACAGCATGTTCTATATTCTGCGTTTTTCACGCAGCCCTGGCCCCATAAAAGTGAATGGGGCTGCGTGAAAAACGCATTTCATCCGCAAGCAAGTGCGGGTGCGATGCGTTTTTCACTGATGGTTGCTAGGAGATGTTGTTTGTTAAACCTTCAGTTATTTATCACGCGCGTGAAAAACGCATCAAAGCGCATTTCACCTGCGTGGAAAAAACTTAACAACTGAACGCAATCGCAGACAAAACTGACTGAACTTGCTTGCGAAATGGTGCGAGTTTCACTGAACGCACCCTGAACGCATCCGGAGCCAATCCATCACGCTCGTGTGAAACCAGCCTAAGGCTGGGTTCACACCTGAGCGTTTTACAGCGCGTTCCTACGCGCTGTAAAACGCTCAACAAGGAGAAACCAATGATTCCCTATGGGAATGGTTCACACTTGGGCGTTTTACAGCGCGTACGATCGCGCTGTAAAATGCCCGACGCTCCAAAAAGTACATGAGCGACTTTTGGGGCGTTTGTGGCCATAGGACACTGTAGTGAATCACACAAACGCGCGTCAAACGCGCGTTTACTATTACAAAAACGCGCATAAAAATGCGCGTCAAAAACGCGCGTAAAACGCGCGTTTGCGCAACGCTCAAGTGTGAACCCAGCCTAATTGTTTGTGGTTCATGAAGCTTTTTACTATCAGACATATACAACTTTTTAACACAGTACATTTTGGCATTAAATCCACAGCAATCTTTTTGTTTTTTGTCACATTCATAACTAGTCAATAAAATTTTTATTTTTTTCCCCTAATATAGAGCTTATTTTCAAGTTTTATTTTCAATGGCACCATTTTGAGTAACTTAGGAGGAGGGGGTGAAAAAACCCTCAGAAATTCTGTGTTTTAAATTGTGTGCCGTGCATTGTGCAGAAGAACTAACATGTTACTTTTATTCCACAGGTTGGTGCGTTTACAACACCAAGTAAGTTTATTTTTTTTTATGTTTAACTACTTTTGCACAGTAATAGCACATCAGGCAAAAAAAATATTTGTTTGTTGCGCCTTTCGAAGAGCAATAACTTTTTAATTTTGCCGTCAGTGTAGATATATGAGGACCTAATTTTTTTGTATGACAAATTGTATTGTTTAATGACACTATTTTGGAGTACATCTACTGTAGTGGTTAGTGCTGAGGCCTTGCTGTACTGGGGTCCTAGATTGAAATTAAACCAAGGACAACATCTGCATGGATTTTGTACTGTGTATTCTTGTGGTTGCGTGGGTTTCTTCCCACACTCCAAAGACAACTGATGGTATGGAGGTAAGTGTAAGGGTACTTTCACAGTAGCGTTTTTTGTTTTCCAGTATTGAGTTCCGTCCTAGGGGCTCAATGCCGGAAAAAAAAACTGATCAGTTTTATCCGAATGCATTCTGAATGGAGAGCATTCTGTTCAAGATGCCTCAGTTCAGTCCCTCTTACGTTTTTTAGCCGGAGAAAATAGAGCAGCATGCTGCAGTTTTCTCTCCGGCCAAAAATCCTGAACACTTGGCGGAATGCCAGAACCGGCATTGATTTCCATTGAAATGCATTAATGCTGGATCTGGCCCCAAGTGTTCCGGCAAGACGAATCAGTTCTTTCCGTCCGCGCATGCGCATACCATTAAATCTGTGAAAAAAATAAATACGGGATCCGTTTTTCCGGATGGCAACCGGAAAGACGAATCCGGTATTGCAATGCATTTGTGAGACGAATCCACATCTGGATCCGTCTCACAAATGCATCCGTTGGCGTCCAGATTGCCGGATCCGTCAGGCAGTTCCAGCGACAAAACTGACTGCTGGAATTCTCTGCTGCGAGTGTGAAAGTACCATAAGTGATGCTAATGTCTATTAAAGCTCTGTGGAATATGTGTGCACTATATAAGCAAGATAAATAAATATGTAACCAAGAGAGATAGAGTAAAAGTATTACCATCTGGGACGTTGATGGCTCTTATCTGAAGAACGCAGCCCCCGAAGTGAAGGGAGAGAAACCATGCAAGTGCGACTTGCTTTCTACTCACTGCTATGGGACTTTAGAAAATAACAAACCGAGTGTGCTCAGCCTTTTTCGGAATTCCAATAACAGTGAATGGATAATGGGATTGCAAGAAATAGCTGAGCCAGTGACCCGACAGGTGCGGCTGCTCTTCCTTCACTTATGGATATAGGAGAGTCCCCGAAGTAGTACTCACACCTATCTAAGGCCTCATTCGCACGAACGTGTGCGCTCTGTGACCATATTGCGGGCCGCATTTGCGGATCCGCAATACATGGGCGCCGTTCCGTGGGCATTCCGCATCATGGATGCAGACCCACTCACTTGAATGGGTACGGAAATCCGGAGATGCGGAATGGTGCGGAACGGAAGCACGGAATAGAACCCTGTGGAAGCATTACGGAGTGCTTCCGTGGGGTTTCGTCCCGTACTTCCGTTCCGCAAAAAGATAGAACATGTCCTATCTTTTTGCGGAACGGGTGGATCGTGGACCCATTAAAGTGAATAGGTCCACGATCCACTGCGGCTGCCCCACGGTTGCTGTTCGTGCATTGCGGGCCGCAGCACAGCCACAGGGCGCACACATTTGTGTGAAAGAGGACTAACATTGAGGGCATATCCTAGTGCTATATCGTGAATAGCCCAGATAGAAATACCCCTTTTACTTTATTTTTTAGGGGCAGCAATGGAAAAAAGCGCAATATTAACATTGTTTTTTGCACCTTAAATTTACAACATTCACCATTCAGATTATGGCATTAAGGGTGGGTTCACATCACATTTCATGCCTCCGTTTGACATATACTTTAGAAAAAAAGGATACTAAAACGCAGCACCCTATATTCTTGTATTCTGTACAGAACATAAAAAAAAAGTATACATTTTTTTTACAGTGGAAAAAAAAGTATACTTTTTTTGTTTCTTACAGTGGAACGCTATGGTGAACAGATACCACTGTGTGGCTTCAGTCTGAGGCATCAGTTTAATGTATATGTTTTTTGTTTACATTAAATGGATGGAAAAAACATGATGCGAACCCACCTTAACAAATAAGTTTCGTTTTGTTTGTTTTTTACTACTTTTTATCAACAGTAGCTTGTCCCATGCAAAAGCAAGAGGTTTTTTTTCTGCTGCCACATTCCAAAAGCCATGACTTATAAACGCGAGAATATGTAAATACCATGAATGTGCATGTGTGTTTTTGACCAATTTTAATAAATAAAACAACTTTTTATGGAAAAATATTTTTGTTTTACTTTTTTTTATAAACTGCAACCTTAGTTGTTTATTTTTTTAGTCCCTCTAGGGGACATCACAATGCTACTCTTTGATCGCTTTTATAATGCACTGGTGTAAATTGTAAACTATTGCATTATAGCCTATCACTGTAACAGTGTCTGACAGTCTATTAAGCTCTGTCTGTATCACAACTTAATAAGCATATATGCAGCGAATCGCGGGGGTAGATGGAGCAAATGGGAGTGGTGGTTGTGGAATTGATAGGAGTGGTGGTGGTTCACCGTGGCTATTCTCACTCCAGCACTCCCTGAGGCTGTGCAGTGGTCGGAAAGCACACCCATTTCTTCCCTTGGGGCACACCCAGGACTTTGTGGGGCTCTTGCCTATTGTTAGGTTGGGTGCTCTTGATGATGAATGATTGGCAGGGTGCAAAGAGCAGGAGTATTTGGCCGGTGGATATAGGGTGGTGGAGTCATTGACCTGGCCTGTTTGGTTGCAATTTTGGTTTGGCAACTTCACTGAAGTTAGCCAAGTAATTCTTTACAAATCGCTATAAATCAGGTATACCAAGCCTTAGGGTATGGCCACACAGAGCGGCCATGTGGCAGACAGGTTGCGGCCATGCTGTGGTGAAGAACCGCGCAGAGTCACTTTATATATTCATGGCAGTCCTGGGGGCCCTTGTTAGGCTCCCAGCTGCCACGGCAATGCATTTGCGCTGCTGCGCGATTATTTTTGAGAAGAGCCATTAGGGACAAAGGGAGGTCTCTACCTCGCTATCACTGCCTAAATGACACAGTTGCTATTGACCATGGCATGTAGGGGCTTAAACAGCTGTTTGTTACCGTGGAAGCCCCATTGTTAGTCAGTACTGGGCTCCAGCGGCTCCACATCTCCTGTGCCTGCACGATCTCCATGACGTAACTGTACATAATGCAGAGTTAATACAAACCTATCCATGATGTAAAGTTAGGTTATGGTGGCTTAAAGGGGTTGTCTCACTTCAGCAAGTGTCATTTATCATGTAGAGAAAGTTAATACAAGGCACCTCCTAATGTATTATTATCCATATTGCTTTGCTATCTAGACTCATTTTTCCATCATATTATACACTTTTCATTTCTATGGTTACGACCACCCTGGAATCCCACATCGGTGGCCGTGCTTGCACACTATAGAAATAAGTGCTAGCCTCTCTGGTGGCCGGTACCGTAGGAGTGCACATAGGCTGGTGCTTTTTCCCATAGTGTGCAAGCATGGCCACTGATGGTGGATTGCAGGGTGGTCGTAACCATGGAAACGAGCAGTGTATAAGGTGATGGAAAAATTAATCCAGCCAGCAAAGGAAGCAGTATGGACAATCACAATACATTAGGAAGTGCCTTGTATTAACTTAGTCTGCATGAAAAATGCCATTTGCTAACGTGAGACAACCCCTTTGAGGGATTAAAGGGATTGTCTCATCTAAGACATTTGTGGCATATCGCTGGGATATTCCACCATGTCAGATTGGTGCGGGTTACACCTTTTCAACCCACACCGATCTCTAGAAGGGTCCAAGGGTGCATCATGCAATCCTGGCCACCATCTATTCACTAATGTGGGCGTTCTTAACTTCTATAAAGGTGAATGGAGAGGCAGCCATGCATGTGCAGTGTGCTCTCCATTCACTTCTATGAGGGTTCTGGAAATAGTAGAGTGCACTTGCTCAGGTATTTTCAAAACTCTCATAGAAGCAAATGAACGTTGTGCACTCTCCTATGCTTTGAGATACCCACACCTATCCTAGTTATATGCCATCAATGTCTCTGATGATACAACCCCTGTAAAAACTCGTACCTAAGCCATACTGTAGGCTGGTAAGCAGAGATCCATTGGCTCCATTATTGCTCTCTATATTTCATCCTAAACTTACATTAATTTTCAATTACTAGTGTCTGGATTCCTGGGTATGCTAATCAGAGATTGAAGAACTCCAAATTAAAACCTTTTCTTTCCTATAATTCATGATACAAGGTAATTGCTACCTGTGTCTCTGTGTTAAATAAGATTACATGAGTCATGACTACATTACAAGAAAATCATTGACCATCTCCTTTGCACATTTTTTTACAAATTGGGAAATTGATCTTCTGAGTATTTTTTTATTACTTTTCCCATAGAGCATAGCACTATAGTTTGGAATCACTTAATTCTTTCACAATAAAAGCTGGAGTGCTGCCTAGTTTTTGTTTAATAATATAATTAGCAGAACATTAGTCTGGGATGACAGCACCCATCAACTTGGATCTGCCTGGCTTTTTTTTCTATATATATATATATATATATATATATATATATATATATATTTATTTATTTATATATATATATATATATATATACAGTACAGACCAAAAGTTTGGACACACCTTCTCATTCAAAGAGTTTTCTTTATTTTCATGACTATGAAAATTGTAGATTCACACTGAAGGCATCAAAACTATGAATTAACACATGTGGAATTATATACATAACAAAAAAGTGTGAAACAGCTGAAAATATGTCATATTCTAGGTTCTTCAAAGTAGCCACCTTTTGCTTTGATTACTGCTTTGCACACTCTTGGCATTCTCTTGATGAGCTTCAAGAGGTAGTCACCTGAAATGGTTTTCACTTCACATTTGTGCCCTGTCAGGTTTAATAAGTGGGATGTCTTGCCTTATAAATGGGGTTGGGACCATCAGTTGCATTGTGGAGAAGTCAGGTGGATACACAGCTGATAGTCCTACTGAATAGACTGTTAGAATTTGTATTATGGCAAGAAAAAAGCCGCTAAGTAAAGAAAAACGAGTGGTTATCATTACTTTAAGAAATTATGGTCAGTCAGTCCGAAAAATTGGGAAAACTTTGAAAGTGTCCCCAAGTGCAGTCACAAAAACCATCAAGCGCTACAAAGAAACTGGCTCACATGTGGACCGCCCCAGGAAAGTTCATCCGAGTCACCAGCCTCAGAAATCGCAGGTTAACAGCAGCTCAGATTAGAGACCAGGTCAATGCTACACAGAGTTCTAGCAGCAGACACATCTCTAGAACAACTGTTAAGAGGAGACTGTGTGAATCAGGTCTTCATGGTAGAATATCTGCTAGGAAACCACGGCTAAGGACAGGCAACAAGCAGAAGAGACTTGTTTGGACTAAAGAACACAAGGAATGGACATTAGACCAGTGGAAATCTGTGCTTTGGTCTGATGAGTCCAAATTTGAGATCTTTGGTTCCAACCACCATGTCTTTGTGCGACGTAGAAAAGGTGAACGGATGGACTCTACATGCCTGGTTCCCACCGTGAAGCATGGAGGAGGAGGTGTGATGGTGTGGGGGTGCTTTGCTGGTGACACTGTTGGGGATTTATTCAAAATTGAAGGCATACTGAACCAGCATGGCTACCACAGCATTTTGCAGCGGCATGCTATTCCATCCGGTTTGCGTTTAGTTGGATCATCATTTATTTTACAATAGGACAATGACCCCAAACACACAGTGTAAGGGCTATTCAACCATGAAGGAGAGTGATGGGGTGCTGTGCCAGATGACCTGGCCTCCACAGTCACCGGACCTGAACCCAATCGAGATGGTTAGGGGTGAGCTGGACCGCAGAGTGAAGGCAAAAGGGCCAACAAGTGCTAAGCATCTCTGGGAACTCCTTCAAGACTGTTGGAAGACCTAGAATATGACATATATTTCCACATGTGTTAATTCATAGTTTTGATGCCTTCAGTGTGAATCTACAATTTTCATAGTCATGAAAATAAAGAAAACTCTTTGAATGAGAAGGTGTGTCCAAACTTTTGGTCTGTACTGTATATATATATATATATATATATATATATAAAATAAAAAGTAGAGCAGCACTCCGGTATGGTGAAAAAATAAAGCTATTTATTCACCCAGTAGTGACGCAACATTTCGGCTCCAACATGAAGCCTTTGTCTGCTCTACTTTTTATTTACTATTATCTAAGGATGCTTTTCCTATTGGAGCTTGCACCCAATTTTCCTCATTAGATTTATATATATATATATATATATATATATTAGCAGAAGGACCCGGCTTTGCACGGGTATACAGTATTTAATCTATTTCACTTAATGTTTGCGTGTGTCGTTAAAATATATCAACAGTATCCCCCCATAACATGACCTCTACAGCACCCTGCCACAATTACAGTGACCTCCACATCCCCCCCTTAACTTTGACCTTCACAGTAGCCTGCCCCTTTAGCAGTGAGTTCCACAGCACCCCACCCCGTTGATAGTGACCTCCACGTGGGCCCTCTCTCTAACATTTGACCTCTACAGCACCCCGCCTCTTAACACTGACCTCTATAGGTTACAGCCCCAACCGTAACCTCCACCATTCCCTGCCCCCTTAACAGAGACCACCACAGTGCTTGCCCCTTTAACAGTGACCTGCTCCCTTAACAGTCACCTTAAAGTACCCTGCTGCCTTAACAGTCACCTTACAATACCCCATTGCCTTAACAGTGACCTCACAGTACCCTGCTGCCTTAACAGTGACCTTCACAGCAGCTGCCCCTTTAATAGCGTTCCTCATGGTGTGGACACACATGTCTACCAGCTCTATACAATTTCTTCATCCTTCTCTTACTCTTCATTGGCAACTTGTGTTTGAAAAAGGTTATAATAGACCAAAACGTCACACTGTCACTTTGAGTTGCCTGCACAGAAAATCAACAAACAAAAAAAAATACCCTGATATCACTATATCTACTGCAGTGCTATCTGCAAATATGACTACATTTTTGAAAAATGTGTCTCCACATTCTGAAAGCCGTAGTTTATTTATTTTTTGGGCGACTGTCTTGTGTAGGGGCTCATTTTTTGGGGGATAAGATGATTGGCACTATTTTAGGGTCTGTATGACTTTTTGATTGTTTGCTATTAAACTTTTTGTGATGTAAGGTGACAAAAAATAGCTTTTTGTACACAGTTGTTTTTTTTTATGGTATTCACCTGAGGGGTTAGGTCATGTGATATTTTTATAGAGCAGGTGTTTATGGACGCGGCGATACCTAATATGTATACTTTTTTTTATTTACTTAAGTTTTACACAATACCAGCAGTTTTTTAAACAAAAAAAATTATGTTTTAGTGTCTCCATATTCTGAGTCAAAGTTTTTTTGGGCGATTGTCTTAGGTAGGGGCTCATTTTTTGCGGGATGAGGTGACGGTTAGATTGGTACTATTTTGGGGGCATACGCCTTTTTGATCACTTGGTGTTGTGATGTAAGGTGCTTTTTTTTTACACCGTTTTTATTTTTATTTTTTTATGGTATTTATCAGACAGGGTGGGTCATGTGATATATTTATAGAGCCGGTCACAGGACCCCCTTGGCATTGTCCCAGGGTGCGCGGCGGTGATCGGAAATACACAGGGCGTACAGGTATGCCCTGTGTCCTTAAGTACCGGTACATCAGGGCGTACCTGTACGCCCTATGTCCCCAAGAGGTTAAAGTCTTGTGAGTGCATCAGCCTCTACAACAACGTTGGCTAAGCGTCGCAATCAAAATCATATTAACTCACACATGAGCTGTCTTATACTAAAAATGTCCTTTGTTGCCTATAACAACCAATCAGAACTCTTATTAATGCTATATGAAACCTAATGAATATCCAGGCTGTCACAACAGCCAACAGACGATGGCTCCTGTAGTTTGGCGGTTAGGTTACTAAACATATTTTTCTCAAATAATTGGAAAGTGCAAGGTGAAAATTTCCACTGAAAACATAGTCTATGACGTTCACAATAACTGGTAATCATTAGATTACCCGTTGTGTTCATTGATCGCTATATAGCCATCATTGAACACTTAATTTTCAATATAACAATACAGTGCTGCCACCTAGTGGCCTATATTGGTATATTTCTCTAATAGACTCCGAAGTCTGCTAGAGGCTTCGGGCTATTAGATCTCGGCCGGGGAATGCTGTTACAGGAGCTGAAGTGCGCGGCTTACGCTTCCAGACTGCTTTGGGGAAAATGTATGCGATCAGCCTTATGATTGATCGCATATATGTGCTGCGGGTCTCTGCTATTTTAAACAGCAGAAACCCAGCGGCTGTGGCGCCCTTTGCACGTACGAGCGGGCGTCATGCTTAAAGACCTGACTTCCGCTGTACATGCACGGCGGAGGTTCTGAAGGGGTTAAAGGGGTTGTGACATGAAACTTATTTTACATTTTTCAAACCAGCCCCTGGATGTGAATACTTTTGTAATGGCATGTAATTTAGTATAGCCAGTGAGCTACTCAATAAAATGTATCTGTACAGCACCACCTGCTGTTTATACTTTTCCTTATTTCTTGTCCACCCCACTGAGGTGGCCGCATATGCTCAGTTTAAATCTTCAACTACCACCATCCATATCTTCTGTTAGAAGTGGTGTCAACTATAACAAAAAATCTACAACAGAAAGGAAACGTCCCCTGAGCTGCCAGCCAGAGTAGAAACTAGCAGAGCAATTGGAGCTCTGGATCCATGTGAGATATAGGGCTGGTTCTATGGTTCTGGTACTTTGTGATGTTTGATTTCAATTTTTACATCAATCATGTCATAACTCCTTTAAGATATTAAGCTCATTTTGATTTCCTTTATGCAGTACTTTATTGTTTCCGTACCATCCGTTTACTATGGCCTGTCCTTCTCTGGGAATGGGGGATCTTGATTCCTAAGATTGGTGATTATCTCAGTAGTTGGAAGCCCAAAGATCTAGCAATTAACGGGCACACTTCAGCTTAATTGACTTCATGTATGTCCATCACTTGCAAAACCACTAGGAAGTGCCAGGTGGTAAGAGAGTCATGTTGCCACTGAAATATCAAGGAGGTGTAGTTCTGTGTCTAGCCTTACACCATATTGGACACAGGGTGTGTCTGTAGACTATGACAATGGAGACACATGGGCATTCATGGGGGCAGTATGCACAATAGGGTAGGATATTTTAATCAAAACTATTTACAGAGTTACTTTATTTTAATAACATTATCATTGGAGCAATATAAAAATATGAGTGGCAAAGATATACGTACCGTGTATGGTTGTATGTCCTACCTGATATCGTTCAAGACTTTCACGGTTGTACGTGTTGTACTCCTTGCTGCAGATCATTGTTTATTCCACATCTCCAGCTGTAGGGACCTTAATATACCGTACCATTTTGTCTTGGACATGGGAGTGCTTTAATAAGCAGCTAATGAATAGCATGGTTTTGCTGTTATCACTTCATGATATAAATGCACAAGTGGTTCTGTTATAAAGCGTTGACTGAGCATGGGGGTTTATTATAATCTGCGTCACGTGTCTTCACTGTGACATGAACCTGTTATTCAGTTGTAGCTATAATGTAAATTCCACACGGCTACAGATTGCTATCTATATCTCTCTGTATCTGTTTATACTCTGATCTCAAGTACGTTTATATTTATTCTGGTAATATTCCAATATCTCACTAACAGTTTGCAAGTCCAGAATTGTTTTAAAATGTTTGTGCAATAAGAACATTATATTTATATCAGGTTTTTATTCTTTACATTTTGTTAGTTTTCTTTTTCTTTGTCCTGAAATATTATAAGCTGACATTTGTACAGTTTTCCTTTTAACTTCGAGGTATGATATTGGCATTTAGAGGATCGATCATGAGATTTCACAATACAAACTGCTCTCAATGTTAGCACTTCAGCAGGCAGGCAACTAAAGTAATAAATGGAATGGGTGGACTATAGTACTCAGAAAATTATCATAATTTGGTTGATTTAGTTTAGAAAAAGATGACCTATTTATATATAAATCAATCAATCAATCAATCAATCAAAGGCCAATACAGAGATCCTTCCATGATCTATGTATACCCAGGACTGTAACTATATATCTAGACGTCTAGAGGAAAGGGAATAGAAAGAGATTCTTTACTGTAAGAGCATTAACACTATTGAACTCTTTGCCAGAGGAGGTGGTGCTGGTGAACTCACTCAATTACTGAACACGTTTCTGGAGTGAACTACTACTACAGGTTAGACCTTGTTCACACTTCAGTTATTTGATCAGCTCTTTCCATCAGTTATTGGAAGGCAAAACCAGGTGCGGGTCAAAAACACTGTGAATATCTTTTCATTACACCTTATGGCCCCATGCACACGGCCGTGTTTCACAGCCGTGTGCGGGCCGTGGAACCGCGGCCTGGATCCCTTCTGAGAGCAGGAGTGCACGGCGTCACTGGTTGCTATGACGCCGTGTGCTCCCTGCTGCCGGCACAGTACAGTAATACACTGGTATAGATCATACCAGTGTATTACTGTATTGCGGCGGCAGCAGGGAGCGCACGGCGTCATAGCAACCAGTGACGCCGTGCACTCCTGCTCTCAGGAGGGATCCAGGCCGCGGTTCCACGGCCCGCACACGGCTGTGAAACACGGCCGTGTGCATGGGGCCTATCTCTGAGTAGCCTCTACTCCTGGTTTTGGCTCACAAAAACTGATGGAAATAACTCCATCATGGATCTGCAAAAACGCTTCTGTTACAATAATACAACCGCATGCATCCGTCATGAATGGATCCGGTTGTATTATGTCTTCTATAGCCATGACAGATCCGTCATGAACACCATTAAAAGTCAGACAAAAATGGATCCGTCCCCATTGACTTACATTGTGTGTCAGGACTGATCCGTCTTGCTCGGCACCACATCGCGGACAGAAAAATGCTGCTTGCAGCGTTATTCTGTCCGCAATCGGAACGCAACGGAATGGAATACATTTTGGTGCATTCCGTTTTGTGCAGTTTTGTCCCCATTGACAATGAATGGGGACAAAACTGAAGAGTTTTCTTCCGCTATTGAGATCCTATACAACATTTTATTTACATGCAATTACAAAAGTATTCATATCCAGGCGCTGGTTTGAAAACTGTAGAATATTTTTCTTGGGACAACCCCTTTAAGGAACCCATACACAATTGTTTGGTTACCAGCTATTGAATGTGGATAGCATCATTTAGATTACTTAGAGCTGATGAGTTTAGTAAACATCCGTGTCAGAATAACTGTGTAATCATTTTTTTAATGTTTTGTGCCTAATTTTAAAATGTCCTTTTTTTTTTAGTTCACCAAAACCTAGAACTTGTCTCTTGTAGGAAGAGATTGTGCTAAGTTCACACACATGATATACATCCTAAACCACACTATAGGATCTGAATATCGCTGTATAGTTCATGAATACACTCATCAGCTCTCACATTCATTTTAATCTCAGGCAGAAAAACATTTAAAAGATTTATACAACCATCTCTATGGAAACCTCTATCATTAGTTTTCATTATTAATTATAAGTGATCACCATGTAATTCCTACTGTATTTTTCTCTTTATAACATACACTTTTTCCCTCAAAAGTGGGGGGAAAATGACAGTGCGTCTGAAAAACCATTATGGAAGCACTCATTAGTACAGTAGGATCGAGGAGCGCTGAATACAGTTCCCCTGGTGCTGGCTTTACTAGCCTTTCCCTGGTCTTCTGCCGCCACTCTGCTGTACTGTGTCCTGACTGCATACAAGGTCAGGATGTAGTGGGCATAAGCACACACTATGCCCTAACACTGTGCAATGTCAGGTCACAGTGCAGCACTGCAAGAAGAGCAAGCTGGATCTCCTGAGTGGCAGTGCCATCCAGTGCAGAAAAGGTAAGTTATTTTATTTATTTATTTATTTTTGTCTGATTAACATTGGCAGTCTGATCTGAGGTCTGATTAACATTGGCAGTCTGATCTGAGGTCTGATTAACATTGGCAGTCTGATCTGAGGTCTGATTAACATTGGCAGTCTGATCTGAGGTCTGATTAACATTGGCAGTCTGATCTGAGGTCTGATTAAGATTGTGGTCTCATCTGGGGTCTGATCAAGAGGCTGGTGAAAAACTTTTTTTTTTTCCTTTTTTCCTCCTCTAAAACCTAGGCGTTTCTTATAAAGTGAAAACTACTGTCATTTCTTCTGTTGGGGCGCTGAAGGAAAAGGAAACATTTACTGTTTTCCCATAGACTACAGCTGATTGATAGGGGTCCCAGTATGCTGATATGTATAACGTTTATTGTCAGGGATCCTTTTAAGGCTACTTTCACACTAACTTTTTTTGCGGATCCGTCATGGATCTTCAAAAACGATTCCGTTACAATAATACAACCGCATGCATCAGTCATGAACGGATCCGGTTGTATTATGTCTTCTATAGCCATGACAGATCCGTCTTAAACACCATTGAAAGTCAGTGGGGGACGTATCCGTTTTCTATTGTGCCAGATTGTGTCAGAGAAAATTGATCAGTCCCCATTGACTTACATTGTGTGGCTCCGCTTCGTCAGGCGGACAGCAAAATGGATCTCACAAACCAAAGCCAAAACGCTAGTGTGAAAGTAGCCTAAGGCCTCATGCACACGACTGTTCAGTTTTTTGCGGAATGGAACGGGCGGACCATTGTAGAAATGCCTATTCTTGTCGGCAAAATGGCCAAGAATAGGACATTTTTTTGGCGGGGCTACGGAACGAAGCAACGGATGCTGACAGCACACAGAGTGCTATCCGCATCTTTTGTTGCCTCATTGAAGTGAATGGGTCCGCACCCGAGCCGAAAAAACTGCGGCTCGGATGCGGACCAGAACAACGGTCGTGTGCATGAGGCCTAACAAGTAGGGATTATTGTCCAGCGGAGAACTCCTATAATGTATTGTGATTATTTAATGGATTTCATACTTTTTTTATTACTTTTGTTTATGCTGAAGATTTTTTTCACATGTGCTGCAAAATACTGTATATATCACGGGAAAATGTTTCATATCATTACAGGCAGCACAGTCAAAAGTTAAAAATAAAGAAGTGCTAACTTTTCATTGCCCTCATCAGTGAGCCAGAAAGGGGAGCCACTACATAGAACATCTGTTGCAATGGAGGATCCAGCATGCCCATGTATTACACAGACATCATATTGATTTCATAAACTGTGTACTGCTTCAGTTTCCCTGTAGCAGTTTTGTAGGGAAAGGGAACACTTGCAGCTTGTTCCAGGGGATTGCTGTATTATTGCTGTATTGTACAGCCATGTATGGAGCGAGCTCAGCGTGTGAGCACACTGCATAATGATGTACATGTACACTATTATGCGTTAAGGGTTTAACATTTGTGAAATGTCTTAGATTTAATGTGTACCAGACGTTATTTGGAGATCGAGTGTGAGAGTCCTTAGATAACCCCGTGACAGTTGATGAAGTATAAGCCCCATAGACCCATGTCTTCAAGGGTTATCCCATGATTAATGTAATGTACATGGAGATCTAGAACCATATCTGTACCTCACATGGATCCAGAGCTCCGACCATTTATTGCTCCAGTTAGTCTGCCAGATTGAGTTTATTTATTTAGAGGCAGGCAGCTCAGGGGGTGTGTCCTTTCCCAGGCGGTAATATCCTTTCAGCTGCAGCGCTCTCCCTATCACAGCTCAGGGGTTATATTTTTTTCTGCTGCAGCTTTCTCCCTGTAAATGTCACAGCTTCTAACAGTAGATAGGGCTGGGGGACGTTGAAGGATGGAACTGATCGTCTGCACCCACCCCAGCAATGTTATTGAGGTGGACTGAAAAAAAAAGAAAAATAACAAACAGCAGTTGGCACTATCCAGATACATTTTACTGAATAATTCAGCAGCTATACTACATTTTAATTACATGTAATTACAAAAGTATTCAGATCCAGTTGCTGGTCTGAAAAATATATAATATTTTTGTGGGACAACCCCTTTAACCCTTAGGATACCTGATGTTTTTTCGTTTTTGCATTTTCATTTTTCTTCCCTATTTTCCTTGAGCCATAACTTTTTTATTTTTTATTTCACATAGCTGTATGAGGGATTATTTTTTTACGGGACAAGTTGTACTTTCTAATGCCACCATTTATTATGGCATACATATTCTGACCCCCTTTTTTATAGTTATATCTACTGAGCTGTGTGGGGGCTCACACATTTATTGTGGGACAATCTGTAGTTTTTATTGATACCATTTCAGAGTGTGTGACTTTTTGATTACATTTTATTAAATGTTTTGGGGTAAGAGAAGCAATGAAAAAATGGCAGATTGGCCATTTTGACCCTTTTTTCCATTACGCCACTCACTGTGTTGTACATTTTTTTATTTTAATAGTATGGGCTTTTTCAGTTTTTTATTATATGGAAAGGGGGGTGATTTAAACTTTATGTTTTTGAACAGCTTTTTTACTTTTTGGTTATGATTTTCAAGCTCATATTTGAGCCTACAGAATCCAATTGTTTGTTTTCAGGCTACTTTCACATTTGCATTAAAGTTTTCTTACGTTTTTTGGCCGGAGAAAATACCGCAGCATGCTGTAGTTTTTTCTCCGGCCAAAAATCCTGAACACTTGACAGAATTTCCATTGAAGTGTATTAATGCCGAATCCGGTCCCAAGTGTTCCGGCAAAACGGATCCGGTGTTGCAGTCTGCACATGCACAGACCTTTAAAAATGTGAAAAAAATAAATACCAGATCCATTTTTCCGGATGACAGCCGGAAAGACGGTTTCGGTATTGCAATGCATTTGTGAGATGGATCCGCCTCACAAATGCATCCGTTTTCGTCCGGATTGCCAGTGATGGAACTGCCTACCGGAATCCTCTGCCGCAAGTGTGAAAGTACCCTTAATTCTGAACATTCATGGATTTTTTTATTTCCATTTAAATGTTAGAATTGCTCATTTCTTATGTTGGCCTGCCATTTGTTGGCCAAAATAAGAATTGTAGCTTAAATGCACTAGGTCTCTTCAGCGAGAACTAGCACATTTAAATCAATTACCAGCATCCTCATTGGCCGCAGAGGATGCCGGTAAGAAGCACTCACTTTATCACAGCATCTAAAGGCTATAATTACCACGATCAACATTATTGCTGTTTGCGGTAATTAGCCGTGTCAGAGACCCGCTGGCCATGACGCTCACTGCACGTACAAGTGGGCGCCATGTTTGCCTATCGCTCCAGTGCTGTACATGTACGGCACTGATAGTGAAAGGGCTAAATAATTATTCCTATTTACCATAAAAGTCTGATAGATGTGTGTCCCACCACTGGGCTGCAGTTTAGGGAGAGTTGGCCATGCATGCATGTATCTTCATTCACTTCTATAGAAGTTCTGAGAACATCCGTGCTCAGTGGATATGCCAGAAAGAAAATCACAGAAAACAAATAATAATGTACTAACACAATACATGCAAGCATTATATATGAACTAAGCCCTCATTCTGATATAATAAAATCTGAGACTCTTAGCCAATATATTTTGATCAAAGCACATCTGTGCCCACCTACCCCTGTCAAGGTGGTCTCAGTCAGGCAGGTCCTACTCTATACCTTCCTATGCCACTGGGCATCTATAATCAGAAGAGCAGACCATGCACATATAGAGTGCTTCTCCTAGTCACCTCTATGTGCATCCAGCAACTGATGAGAGGAGGAGCACTAACCTCCCTTTGTTTTTAGGGGTATAACAAACAGATTTACTATCATTTACATCATAAACATACATTGATGCCCAGACTGCCAGAAGATATGCCAAATTTATTGAGACTTACTCCTTTTGATATATGTGGTGCATATTATTTTAGCATCAGAGTTGTGTGCATTGTATGTCAAAAGGGAAATCAGATACATGTATAATATTTTGCATAATTGTTATCTTTTCTAGAGGCTTTAATAGATTTAGCTGTAGAATTGGTTAGGCTCACAGATGGTATTGGTAGCTTGAATAGCAGTGTAGATGGGATTTTAATGGGATGCCCCTGACAGAGATGCTTGCAGCAGTCCTGCCGGTATTTCAGTAGCTGCCATCCATTGCTTCTTTCCTACTTCACAGTAAGTTTAGATAAACAGAGAGCTACTGGTTATTTTCCAGACTTGGACAGCTTTTACTTACAGCTGTTGAGATTCCAATTTCTGTGAACTGTGCTCAGTAATCAAAGGAAGAAAACATCTCCTGCTGGTGTGAAATTTAATTTGACATATTTTTTGGGGAAAAAATAAAAATTAAAACTGAACACATGATACATTCCTGGTGGGCTTCTGAGCAGGTAATTCTTATATAACTATTTTTTCTGCCTCCTGCTGTTTTTTCTTGTTTTTCATTATTGTCAAGTGTTTGTGTTCCCAGACAAGACAACACTAGGTGGTGAGAGATTACAGTACACCAGACAAAGGAGGCCATCTCATAACATCCACCTAATATTAGGCTTGGTACTGTTACTAGATACAGATTACATTGCTGAGCAGTATGATATGATAAAGTCCTTTCTTCCATTAGTTTTATTCTGTTATACAGCTTTCTAAGGTTATAAATATTTCCCTTGCCAGATGTTAACATATTAGTCAAAGGGAAATTCTGAAAGATAATTTGAATAATAAAAATTGAATAATACTTTTGCATGGCATATTGTATATGCCATATTTTTCGCTCTATAAGATGCACCTGCCCATAAGACGCACCTAGGTTTTAGAGGAAGAAAATAAGAAAAGAAAAAAATGTTTCATTATACCTCAGATCAGACCACCAATCAGCTCCCAATGTTAATTAGACATCAGCTCAGAGCCCCAATCAGACTCCCAGTGTTAATAAGACCTCTAGTCAGACCACCAATGTTAATGAGACCCCATTCAGACCCCAGCTCAGACCCCCAATGTGAAAAAGGCCTCCAATCAAACCTCAGATCAGAGCCCAATGTAAATAATACCCCCCATTTAGACCTCAGCTCAGACCCCAATGTGAATGACCCCCAATCAGACTTAGGATCAGAGCCCTAATGTAAATAAGACCCTATTCAGACCTCAGCTCAGACCCCCCAATGTGAATGACCACCATTCAGACCTCAGATCAGAGCCCAATGTGAATAAGACCCCATTCAGACCCCTGATCACATGAAGCACCCAACATGCAGTGCTTCTGGCCCACTAACTCATCAGTGGGCTATTTAAATCAGGCTCTTGCCGATTGCAGGTGCCTGTGAATCTTCTTGGCTCTTCCTTTGGTAGTGAGAGTTGTGCTACATAGTTGACTTCTGCCTTTCTGACATTTGGCTTTTCTCTAAAACGTGTTTTGTCTTCTGGCGTTTTTGGTTCTACTTGCTTCTCTGGCATTAATCCGGCTCGTTTTTACTCTCCATTTGTCCTAGTATTTTTGAGACTGCCCCCCCTGGCTTCAGACTACTTGGTTTCTCTCTGACTAAGCTTTTGCTTCTGGTTTGTTTGTCTTGTTTGCTTCTCCTGGTTCGGGCTCAGCTCACCTGACTACACCTTTATTGTGTTTTGAGTTGTTTTGTTTGTTTGTTTTTGTACCCCCTCCCATTGCATGTATTTAGTATAGGGACCATCGGCCAGTTGTGGGTCACTGTTAGGGTGATCGTGCAAGTAGGCAGGAACAGGGATCTGGGGAAGTCTAGGGTCACACATTTACCTCAGGCTTTTGTTTGCCGTCACTGTAGCAGAGCTGTGACATCTACTTGCCACTCTATTAGAATCCAGCCCATTAATTGTTAAACAACCTGTCTCAGAAAACCATGCTGTGCTGAGACAACATAGCTTTCTGGATACACCCACTTTTCTACACACATTGTTACAATAGATAGATACACATTCACACACACGCACATGCACAATATATATGATTCCATGTGAAATTATTCAATCCATAGAAAGTCCGTTTTTATCATTTCCTTTTGCCCAATATATAACATCTGGCGAAGAATATTTACAATCTTAAAAGTTGTATAAAAGTATAAAACTAATAGTAATATATATACACACTATATATACTGTTTGTACTATCTAAAATAACGTTTGATGTGCTTTAGCAGCCTGCATACTACATTCTGCATGCTTGACCGAAACATATGTTAGAAAATCATTGCACATTCCACAAACCCTAATAAAATTCTTACTCCATATTAATTTTCTAATTAGTTTAGAATTAAATACAACACTAAAAGCTCTCGGGCAACCTTGCAGCTATTTTTAGCTGAGCATAATTTCTATCAAAGTCATTTGCTTCTCTGGGAAATTAAGCTCTCAGAATGTTGGTTTGTCAACTGTTCCTTCATTTCATCATATATTTTTCAAATTAAAAAGGGCAATAACAATTTCACACTGTAGTCTTAGGAATTCTCTACATGTGTATATAAACCAAATAAAGCCATTTTCAAAAAGCCCTGTACTGCATTCAACACATTGCCATGATTCTTTCTTCCAAAGCAGCTGCCCATCCAGCATATGAATCTAAGCTTTAATTAAATAGCACATTATAAAATCCTGTTATGCACATTTGTAATGCAGAGCATGATATTGATCCAGAACAGAACACGGTTTTGTTTCTGAGTTTCTGCAGAGAGAACAAAGCAAATTATTAGACACAGATTGTAAGCAGGATTGTGACTGCATATTTTGAGGAATGACAGCAGAGTTAATACAGTCACAATAATGAATGTGAAATTTGATTTTGCTATTTGTTTATTGCTTTTCTAATGTTTTCTAGATGCAAATAGTTGAAGGTAATACACTACATGTATTGACCTTTCGTACAAAGTAGAATGGTAAAAGTATTTGTGGTCGGGGTTAATGATGGCGAGAAGGAACTGACCCCATCTCCGGCCCCCTCAACTCTAAAGCGGCTAGAATTATGCCGTAACCGCGGCGATGTAGGGACGCCTGAATAGAGGGCATCCCCTTAAGAGTGCTAATATGAAAGGGAGGGTGGGAGGGGGAAACAAGACGAGACGTTCATTGAGGGAGGGGCGTATGCCGGATATAAAGGCAGCTACACCCCTCCCACAAATGCAGGCCAATAAATCGGCCTTTACACTTGTGGTCGGGGTTAATGATGGCGAGAAGGAACTGACCCCATCTCCGGCCCCCTCAACTCTAAAGCGGCTAGAATTATGCCGTAACCGCGGCGATGTAGGGACGCCTGAATAGAGGGCAAAAACAGCAAACTTAAAAGGCAGGATTTTCCTTTATTACAACACAAAATTACAGAACCAGATTCTGAAAAGCAAGCGACATTTCGACCTTAGGATGAGGAATATACCTGCTAAAACACGATGACCGCCAGCGACCTAACTTTTGGATGACGTGCGTCGGCACCTGATTTTTTTTGAAGCTGCGGATGCAGCCCCGATGCGGAATGAATGACCCGACACCGAAGCTGGATCCACACCTAAGCTGGCCAACAGAGGGCGTATATGGGACACAAATTGGTGGGTTGTGAGAGGCGATTGGCCGAAAGGCAATAATGGACTACTCCGCCCAAGGCCATCTAATGCTGCCAGTAACTGATTGGGTACACGGACGGGGCACCAATGGTGTTCTGTGGGGAAGAATGACACCTGAGCCGGAGGACCCACCTGTGACGTTTCGACGCTGGCAACAGAAAAGAGAAACCCTCACTCGGAACCAGTTGGCTAATCGCTACGAACTTACTGCTGTTGGAGGAGCTCGTGAACTCACCAGGTCTCAAACACATAAAAGGCTAAATAAATAGCAGCTTTGAGCACTAGGCTAAGGAGGAAACCATAAGGACCTTTGTCTAAGGCGTCAGAGAGATCACGGAAAACCTGACCTGAAATAGCCTGTCTACGGACCCGTCCTTTCACGCTACATTTACCCAGACCCCTCAAAGCGGCCTTAACAGCGTGGACAGAGAATAAGGAACCCCGATCCGGGTAGCTCACAGCCAGAAAGTGATGAACCCCTGCTAGGTAGGACCTAACCGTATTATGGGATAACTTCAACTCGGAGTGACAAAACCCTATGAAAGCAAGAACGTATTCTACAAAGCTGGACTGCCCCTGAGGGAACCGCTCCTGGAACCTACAATATGTGTTCCACCCTGTGTGGTAAGCTCTGGCCGTATTAGGTGAGAGAGATTTAGCAAGCAACATGTGAGCAGTAGCTAGGTGTTCGGTTAGACCAGGACTAGTGACTCGTGCGGAGGAATCATGGCACCTGTGATGTCCGCTTCTGGCATGATCTGAAAGAAAAGGGAGGTATTAGCTTGTGACAAGGCATCCGCTGCCATGTTTTGCATACCAGGCAAGTGTGCACAACTGAAATGGAAATGATGCATTAATGAAAGTTGTACTAGACGCCTTAGGGGACTCATAATATGTAAGGACTTAGACAAACCGCTGGTTAAATATCGATAACAGCTGCGTTATCTGTTACAAACAAAACTGAACAATTAGACCAATTGCTACCCCAAACACGGGTGGCCGCGACAATGGGATACAACTCAAATAGTGCTGAGGTCCGCAAGAAACCCGGGATTCGTCTGACTTCAACTGGCCACTCGCCTGCCAACCAATGGGTGCCAAAAATGGCTGCAAACCCTGAACTTGCAGCTGCGTCAGAAAAAATTACAGGAGAACTACTACATATTGCGGGAATGAAAAAGGGAAATTCCATTCCACTGGTGGAGAAAGTGATCCCACATGTGAAGATCCGCTAGAGCAGGGATGCTCAACCCGCGGCCCTCCAGCCGCCGCAAAACCACAACTCCCACGATGCCCCTCTGTAGGATGATAGCTGTAGGCTGTCAGGGAATGATGGGAGCTGCAGTTCCGCAACAGCCGGAGGGCCGCAGGCCGAGCACGCCCGCGCCAGAACCAGACTGTCTAAGTGCAGCGGGCTGTCCTGACAAGGTGCTGAGGGGAGGAGTGTCAACAGACGAGAAATGAATGACCTGCCTTGTGGGATTATACGCATGGCAAAGTTCAGCATGCCCAACAGTGATTGTAACTCGGCCTTAGTGGTCACAGTAGTAACCGTGAACCTGTGTATCACTTCCCTGATCCTGTTCAGTTTAGCTGTGGGTAACTTCGCTAGCATGTTTTGCGAGTCTAAAACAATGCCCAGGAAAGTGATGACAGTGGACGGACCCTCAACCTTCTTAGGGGACACTGGGACGTCTAACCGAGAGAAACAATTCAGAAGCTTCTTGAGACCTACTGGGGCAACTCCTGGCCTCTCTATCAGCAAGAAGTCGTCTAAATAATGGATGACATGCTCACACTGTACCTTGTTCTCTAACACCCAGTGGAGGGCCTGTGCCAACTGATCGAATAGCCACGGGCTGCTTTTAGAACCAAACGTTAGCTTCGAAGAGAAGTAATACTGGTCTCTCCACTTAATGCCATGCCACTGCCAGAGGGCCGGCATGATCGGGAGAAGCTTAAAGGCGTCGTATATATCCGCCTTAGACAACGCTGCTCCAGGACCTAAGTGCATCATGATAGCTATGGCTTGGTCAATGGAGGAATACTTCATGCTAACCTCCTCCGATGGGATGAGGGAGTCGAGACTAGCTACATGGGACCCATGCGGGGCTGACAAATCAATGATTTATTTATTTATTTACTTATATATATATTTTTTTTTTTAAGAAAAACTCTGGCGATACTCGAGAAAAGGGAAGCACGGACCTAGAAAATAAACATCAAATCATGAAACACCAGTGTACAAGTGTAAACAGGAATTAAAACGAAACAATAGTAATGCGGAAACCAAAAGTAACTACGGTAAACTGAGTGGAACAAACGCGCTGCATGTACGACTGAGCCTAGTCAAAGAATCATACGGCGTAAGACCTTGCTGTGTAGCAGTACTATAATATAGTACCAAACTGAGAATAAATCCTGATTAACCTACACAAACAGCCTCAGCCTCTTTTTTTTTTTTTTTTTTTTTTTTAATATGACACAAAGTGCTGCAACTTAAAGAGAAGCCTGCTGAGAAACTACAAAAGGGGTGCTTAACAATATTGCCTAAACCACATATGACCCCCCCCCCTTATATATACTAAATATTTTATTTTAACTCCTTAGTGACCATTAATACGCCTTTTACTGACTTAAACAACGGAGGGATTTAGCTAAAACAGCTTGCTTTAATCAATCAGTACATGTACTTGAAATGGTGCATTAAAAACTATAACTTGTCCTGCAAAAAACTAGACCCCATACAAGTACATTGATGAAAAAACACTTGGTCACTAAGAGGTTAATCTTCACCAGCAAGCAGGGTTCTGACCTGTGCACTGAGCTGGAGCAGGCAGACCTGACTAATAGACCACCGAGCCTGCTGCAGCTCAGGCTCCCTACCTTCCTATCTAACTGCACGGCGGCCCGTGCAAGACTTTACGACTGCGCCGAAGTTGGGAACACGCTGTCCCCTGAAACCCTACGATGAATGGCCGCGTGGGGAGCCGCACGTAGCTCCCTTGCCGATCGT
Source organism: Bufo gargarizans (assembly GCF_014858855.1). Lineage (NCBI taxonomy): Eukaryota > Metazoa > Chordata > Amphibia > Anura > Bufonidae > Bufo > Bufo gargarizans. Next base: position 547,878,379 of record NC_058080.1, on the reverse strand, counting down.
TCCGGTGCGGTGGTGCTCCCCCTCACCTTGGGGAGCCGAAACACCGCCGGCCGGACTACGTGGACATGGCTGCTGGATGAGGCAGCATACTCACCTTTGACCGCAGACTCGTGAGCCCAGGAACACTGCCGACACCTGCCTGCATGTGTGGTAGGTAGAAACAAGACGAGACGTTCATTGAGGGAGGGGCGTATGCCGGATATAAAGGCAGCTACACCCCTCCCACAAATGCAGGCCAATAAATCGGCCTTTACACATATCGTCATATATTGCGCATCTAGATTTCTATTTAAAGAGGACCTGTCACCTCTCCTGACATGTCTGTTTCTGTAAATAATTATATTCCAAATGAAATGACATTTCTGGAACATTTCTTCTTATTACTCTATGCTTCTGTTATTCCTGCTAGATTTTTATGGATAAAGGTACATCTGGGTGTACCAGTTGCGGGTTACCCTGGGCAGTATAATTAATGCTGCCAGTGCAGACTGTGCAGGGACACACACCCTGCTGGTAACCCCTATCTGTACCTTTATCCAGAATTGTTATTACATGGCAAATTCAAGTAGCGTCTAAAACAGACATATCAGGAGAGGTGACAGGTATTCTTTAACCATATTAACAGATATGAAAAAGAGTATTTTGATTATCATAATAGTTCAAACAGCCTATTAGTAGAGATTGTGCACAGCATTTTACTACTTCATAAATAATACTGTAGCGGCAAGCAGCAGGGGTTTCCACCCACATGAACACTCTAACAATTACTGCAGTGGTACTGCAGCTGCATCATCAGCACCATCACCTCAAGACACCCCCACAGGAGGTTCCAGACCTCTGTCAAATACCCCACGTTATGATGGTGTCCCCAATTTATGCTAAGGGTCCATTAACCAATCTACTATACATTTTGAATTGCTGTCCTACCAGTTGCATCTGTCTAGTGAGGCCCTTGACTGGACTAATCCATTGTGGGAGAGAGGAGGCCTAGTTATAAGTAACCTGCAGGAGTATTTGAGGAACCTGGGCAAACCTCTTCTACAGCCTCTTCTCTACTATGTCTATGTTAGGGCAACCTCACAGTAGGCTAGTACGACATCTAGTTTTGTGTACTGGCCTTAGTGCTGGCTTGGAATAATGTAACTCTAGTGGCGCCTTTTTTGGAAGGTCTGTCTGGGTAAATTAGGGATGAACTGGCGGGTCATGACACCTGCCATGATCTGTGTTTCAGAGAACCTGCTACAGAAGCTGCTTATTAAAGAATGAGATGTTTCTGCTTGGTACCAGTATTCCAAAAACCATTGTTTATGCTCCATCATACTCCCTCCCGCATACACAAGAGCCCATGCAGGTGGATAGGGTCAGATTGTCCAAGGAGGAGTGTCATTGCAGGCGCACAAATAATTTGTGTCGATATTGTGGAGACAAAGGACAAAACACTCATATCAGCCTTCAAAAGGCAGGGAAACTCTTGTCTATGGTCCAAAGGTGCAGACTCAATCTCTCTAAAATTGACTTTTGTCATGGAATTGCCTTGTGAAGGTACACAGTTCACCATTCAGCCCCTCATAGACTCTGGCTTGGTGGGAAAACTTCCTGCTTCATGCCTTGGTGAACCAGTAGTGTCTAAAGAAGCACTTGGTGGTGACATCTTACCGAGACCATGTAATATGTTACCAAGCCCTTAGACCTATTGCTGCTGATCCCTGATTTTTTTTTGACAAGCTGCATGCAGTCTTTATTAAACCTAATCTTTGCAGACCATACAATCTGAATCTGAGAAAGAGACTAATGGAAAACAGCCTTTCATACCCACAATGGCCACTAAGAGTGCCTTATCATGCTATATGGATTCAGCAATGCCCCAGAATTTTTTCAGTGAATAATGTTTCGGGATCTCCTCTATACCTGTGTTGTTGTTTACCTCAACAACATCTTAACCTTCACATCTGACCTCACAGCAGGCATGTTCACACTGTGTCATGGATGAGATTTGCAGACAGCTGGAACTTATAAATAAACGAGCGACTGGCTTGATCCCAAACTAAGGAGCTATTAGGTGAGCCCTATAAAACCATAAGAGCTCTCCCTGACTGCTATGCACATACAAGGGTCTCGATGGTAGACTATTGCATGCCCACATACCTAAGCCTGTGTGACACCTGAAAACCCTATAATAGTGAGGGGACATGACCACCGGCTCCCTGCACTTAATACGGAGGGAGTCAGGGTCACCTAGAATCAAGCCAGCAAGCAAACACAATAAAGTAAAGGACTTATCTGAGCAAACAGCAGACGCAGCCTTCAGCAGTGAATACTTCATCCAGGAAGTAGTATAAACCACAAAGTGAGGCAGTATGGGGGGGAATATAAAGGAAGATGATTATGTCTAAATAAGTGACACCTGGCACAAGGAAAGGAGATGAGAAAGTGAAACCAAAACAAAGAACATCATACAAGAGGTAGAGAAGAACGTCTGCCAGACCTTCTCACAGAAGTGGCGGTGACACACTGTCCTAAAGCATCTAAGGGAGAATAGACTTTAAGCAAAAATTTAAAAATATATTTCCCTTCCCTTTTTTGGGCACATAATATCGTACCAAATAATTATAGACAGTTTATTCCTAATTTATCTTTGTTCCCGGCCCTTATTTCTGCTGTTATCCGTAAAGGGGCCGATACTAAAACCTGGACCCTTGAAGCTGAATCTATCTTCCAGACTGTGAAACAGGCCTTTTCCTCTGAACCATATATATATTTAACAGAAAAAATTGCCATCAGATCTCCCTACCCCCAAACTGCGCAGGCGCTGAGATCGGATGGATGTTCTGTAGTTAGCCACGCTTGCGCACTGGGCCGTAACTTTTCCCTACCCTAAGGCTGGTGAGGCTCTCCGGCGCATGTGCTGTGTCCCGGTGTCCATCTGAAATCCTCTAATGATTTCCCTAAACCGTCGTTTTGCGCATGCGCAGATCAGCACATCTCCGGCACGCCTCCTCATGTCATTTCCGGTGTGACCAGAAGTTACTAGGTAGGGAAATCTCACGAAGTAGGGTAATGTAGTGTTACCTCTTCACCGTCCTGATATCATAAAAAAAAAATTGGGAGGTGGATGCATTCTCCAAAGAAGCTGGGGCAATCCTAAACCAGAAGGCATCTACTGGCAAGATGGTCACTTGTGGCTTCTATTCTAAGGCTTTCTCTCCTGCTAAACGTAGCTATGCAGGGACAGTGTCATCACTTCACCACCACCATATGTCATAAACGTCCACTCTGTCTCCTCCAGAATACCTGTGCAGTGAAGCTGAGTGTACAGTACCTGGCTTCAGGGCTGATTTTTTTCTGCAACCATGAAACATGAAAGCACAATAATGTGGGACAACATGCTTGAAATAATAAGTCATGAAACATGAAAGCACAATAATGTGGGACAACATGCTTGAAATAATAAGTAAGGAAATGTGTGTACCGAAAGGTTGAATATCTGGATTTCCTTTAAAACAATCAAATAGTGTGCTCTCGGTGTTCTCCATGATTTATGTCTGAATAAGCTCTTAATCAGATTTGTTCAGTGTGACTCTAAGGGGCCGTTTCCACAGCAGATTTTGCGCCTGGAGTTTTAGCGCAGACAAATTTCTTTGATGGCCATATGGTGTCTGCTTTCCATGTTTTTTTAATAGGAGGCATTACTGCAGGTCTCAGTTTGGTGGTTAAAAGCCGGGACCACGGCAAGATTCGGCACATTCCTTCTTGGCATGGTGTATGACAGGCTGCACTTGAAGTGAACAAGTGAAGTAGACTGTTTCAGTCATGGCATATGTGGCAGATTTTGACAGTGTTAAAATCCCCCTTGTGAATGGCCCCTAAGGGTATGACCCACTGTGTACCTGGCTGCATTCATCGAAGCCGCACCAATCTGCAGCAATGCTTTAATGCAAAATCCTGCAGCCAATAGTGGCCATGTGTGGGCCTGGCTTGACACCATGTGTAAATTAGTTCAAAATAGTGGCATGGGGTCTTCGTAAAAAAGTTTTTGCAATGATGATTTTTATTTATTAAAGCATACATATTGAAATCAATGCATTCTTATCTCCATAGTCAAAACGTTTCTAATCCAGAGTGTTCAGTTTTTTTTATTACATTTCTTTTTATTCCTGCCACCCCCCTCTCCAAACTGTTAGAAACAATATTTATGGAAGAGTATATGAAATATTCACTACAAAGTAATTGAGGGAGCCAGCGTCAGCAGATTTTCAGATATTCATTCTTCATGTAGGAGGAATTCTATATCACGAAGATAAATTGTACAATACTTAACGTCTGTGTGTTTTTGATCTCCCAAAGCAGCCAGTGGGAGAGCTTCCAGCAAGGAGGAATATGACATATAGTATACAGCCCATTTACTCCCTCTCCTGAGATTCTGAACGTGTCCTCTGGGAATGTGTCCTTCAGAGTGCATAATGCACATTTGTAAAGTAAAGCTTTGTAGTAACTGGTGTATCCTTAGAAGAATATAAAAAGATTGAGATCTTGGAACGTGTAAAAATTGACATTTTTTTTCCTTATTTCTGCATAATTTACTAGATGACAGATTCACTTGGATTCACATGAAATGTGCATAGGGATGGAGCGCATTTTGCCAATATTACATAAGCGCTCACAATGCTAGCATCTGAGCTGAGCAGAATGAAAAAGAGCAATTGAGCAAATGTTTTTGTTCAAAAGTGCTCAGTGGTTGTATTAACCAACTGTGGAATATTTCTAATGTAAACTCTTAGGCAGTTTATGACTACGCCCCTTGTGCCAGCTCACACACTCCAACTGAACCTCGCCAAAAGAACAGCTGAGATTTCTGGATTGATGAATTTCAGCTTAGTGACAATTGGGACCTTGTGGAGGGCCATCAGCACTGTTAAAAGTTTTTTGTTTCTTCTTCAGGTTTGCCAGGTTTTTCATCTTGAAAGTAGTTTTCCCATCTTAGATCTACAGGATATGCCATAAATGTTTGACACATGCAGGTCCTAAGGACATCTGTCTCCAGGATGAGGGTTCCATGTCCCCATCTAATTCGTCCTCTGCTCTTCAATGTAGAGAGATACGCACATGCACAGCCATATCCCCTTTCATTCTCTGCCTGGATGTGTTGACCAGAGACCACTTCACCAGCCAGGATGGGGGACAAGGGACCCACATTCTGGAGATGAATGCAGGTCCCACAGGTGAATAGGCCATAAATGTCTATGATGATAGTATCCATTTAATTTAAATCCTATATATTTTGGAACATCTTTCCTACACTGATACTGTTGCTTGGTGCAGACACCAGGTTATGGGAATATTTTCGATTAGTGTAACACATTAAAATACCTTATTCCAGATCAGCACCAGAAACATGGTAGTCTGTTATGTCATTCTGAGAAGGACTGAATACAATTCATTGGTAATCTCACTTTTCTGTTCAACATATATTGTATTTAAATTGGTTTTCATGTGGCTTTAGGTAGGAACTGCATTATTTGCTAAATTGACCCTTTATTCAGACACCAAAGTACTGTAGCACCTACAAGTACAGCATTTCTTAGATTTTCTTGTCGGCCTTCATAGACCTGCAGAAAGATGTTTGTGTGCTTTATGGTCAGGACATGCAGGCATGCATGTAATGCACAAGATTTCAAGATCCCTTTATCAGTACGGCCATGAAAGCTGCTATTCCAGAACAGTACACCTTGCCATATTTATTGGTACTTGGCTGAAAATATGTTTCTTTTGGAAATCAGCCTAAAAACAGACTGTGAAAGTCTCTATGGCAACCTGTGACTTTATGCATAGATTTCATGCCACTACTGTTTCTGATGTTCTGCTGTGCAGAAACAGTCAACCGGTTATGTCTCCTCATAAAAATGCAGGGAGAATCGTGACATGCGTATCCTTGCTTGTTAGTTGTGACCTTAATGTGTCTTTTCATTTCTGTTTGACAGCTCCGAAAATTATTGTTAATTTTTAATTATTAATTCTAATAACAAATTAAACAGTCACTGACTTTTAAGTGTGGGCATCATTTAATTGATCGTAAATTACCATTTTACAGTGTGTTTACATGTGTGCACATACAGTGCCTTACAAAAGTATTCACTTTTTTCGTATTTTGGTGCCTCACAACCTGAAAATAACATGAATTATTTGAGGATTTGCATCATTTAATTTACAGAACATGCCCACAACTTTGAAGATGTTTTTTTTATAATTTTTATTGTTAAGCAAACAACAAACAGGACAAAATAACAGAAAAAGTCAATGTGCTAAACTATTCACCCCCCCTAATGTCAATACTTTGTAGAGCCACCTTTTGCGGCAATAACAGCTCCAAGTCACTTTAGATAAGTCTCTATGAGCTTGCCACATCTTACCACTGAGATTTTTGCCCATTCCTCCTGGCAAAACTGCTCCAGCTCCTTCAAGTTGGATGGTATGCGCTTGTGAACAGCAATCTTTAAGTCTGAACACAGATTTTCTATTTGATTGAGATCTGGGCTTTCACTAATTATGTGACAACTGAAGGTAATTGTTTGCACCAGAGCTCTTTATTGGCTTTCTAACAAAAGGGGGTGAATACATACGCACATGCCAATTTTCTGTTTTATATTTCTAAACAATAGTTTTATTTATATATTTTTCTCATTTCGCTTCACCAACTTAGACTATTGTGTTCTGATCCATCACGTAAAATTCAGATTAACAAAACATTGAACCTAAGGCTGTAATGTAACAAAATATGAAAAAGTCAAGGGGGTGAATACTTTTGCATGCAATGCACTGTAAGTGTAATTAGTATTAATGAGGTTTATACAAGCAAATGGAAAAATGATCTCTTTAATTTGAAAAATAATATATAACAGGTATATTGTTCTATAATCTATATCAGGGCTTCTCTGTCTTTTTGTACTGGGGCTTCGACAGTTAGAATGTGCTGATGCCTAGGCCTCACCAATGGTCGTAGGCTATGCCAAAAAAATTGAGAAATACCCACATTTATCCATCATTTATTTCCTTAACCCAGTGGAACATTAAAATGCACAAAGGAGTCAGTTACAGTATGTTGCTAAACCATAGACTGGTACAACCCTAGACATTGCATGGCATTCTACAATTACCCTGCCTCTTTAACCAGTTCAAGACCTCAGAACGATTTTCTTCCACTGATGACCACAGACATCCTGTTTTTTTTTGTACAAATATTTTTGAATGCCATCATTTTTCAGTAAGGGTTTTATTTTAAATTTAAATAATTTAAAAGTTTTTTTTTGTCGGTAATACATGGGCTTCATTTTTATCTTCTTTTTTTATTCTTCTTTTATTCTTCTTTTTTTGTTTGTTTAACTACTGGTATTTTTTTAGTTTTTTTTTTCCTGGAAAAAATTGTTTTATAGAGAAAGTTTTTCAATTTGCAAATAGACGTTCAATTAAAAAATGTTTTTACATTGTGTCCCCTTTCTGTAATGATAATTTTTATATAGCTGATACATAGTTGATCTTCTGCAGGATTTGCTTCTAAACATACTTTCCTCAATTTTATTATACAGTATTATTTAAAACAACCAGTTGGTAGGCTAATGGTGGGTTCTTTTTTTATTTATTTTCTTATACACATTGTACCCCCATATGGTCTTACAAGCCCTTGGGGGGCATTTTAACATTACATTTTTTTTTTTATTGCTGGCAGCTTCATCATGGCTGCCTCTTGATCTGTATGCACGGCGCTTATTCAGTGATGGGGGAGGCAGGGAGAGTAATAAACCATTTTTGCATTCCCTAAAGACAGTCAAACGGGCTCTGTGCAAGGGCATTCAAGAAACATCCTTGCAGAGTTCAATGAGGACCCGCCAACGGTTAACCTCTTCCCAACATCCACCTTACAATGGGAAAGGAGTTCCCACATCGTACTGTACATGTACGGTGCACTGTTAGGGCGGGTGCAGGAGCTGTGTTCATTCAATCATGGCATGGGCCTGGATGTTACTGACATTTAAGCCCCTGCTGTAACTGCTGCATCAAGGATAACTTCAGTGCTGACCATCAAATCTAAGGAGTTTACAGAGGGAGAATGCTCCCTCTCACACCTCATCGGCTCCCGCGATGCAATTGCGGGGTGCTGGTGGTTGCTACGGCAGCCCAAGGCCTTTAAAGGCCAGCTATGGAAGCTTATGAGGCCTGCCCACAAGTAAGGTCTCATAGGTAAACTGTCAGTGTGAAACTGACAGTTACAATGCATTAAAATACAGTATGTATTGTAATGCATTGTAGCAGCAATCAGACCCTCAACAGTTAAAGTCCCATAGTGTGACTAAAATAAATATCGAATAAAAACATAATTGGCAAATTTGGTATTGTCGTGTTTGTAAAGACCTGCTCTATAAAAATATTACATGATCTACCACTTCAGGTGAATGCAATAAAAAAAAATAAACACATGAAATTGACAACTACCAGAACAATCATTTTTTGGGTCAAGTCTCCTTCCAAACATCACAATATCAAGCAATCAAAAAGTCGTATGTACCCCAAAATGGTAGCAATGAAAATGTCATCCCACGATTAATAAGCATTACCATAAAACTATCACAAATTTTTGCAACAACTGTGGGGTCAAAATGGTCACTAGACCCCTTGGTAAATTCTGTGATTTTTAAAATGAGGTCACTTTTTGGGGGTTTCTTTTTCTTACTTCACTACATAGCCTCTGCAGTTGCCAGTCAGTGCTGTATAAATCACCAAACACGGCCTTAAATGACCTTGCTTTGTCCCTTCTCAATCTGATGGTGTGCCCAAACAGCAATTTATGACCACATAAGGAATATTGTTGTACTTGGGAATAATTATTCAAAACAATTTTGGATGCTATTCCTCCTATTACCAAAATGTAACATTTGAGGCAAAAACTACAAATACTTATATATTTTTCGGGCTGTAAGACGCACTTTTTCCCCCAAAAGGATAAAAATTGGCAGTGCGTCTTATAGTCTGAATGCTAATGACCACTTCCATTATGGAAGCGGTCATTAGCATGTAGGAGGTGCGCATTATATCCTAACAATTTGAGCGGCAGGTATCAGTACACAGCGGGACCCGGAAGAAGAGGTAAAAGTCTTCTGGCAGTTGTTAATCCCAGGTATTTATATTTCCTGATATTTATGAGCCTCCAACACAGCTTGCTAGTTAGAACCCAAATGTGCTGGATCTTCACCCACTTACTATCAAGATAGGCAGCATTTCTATGTCCTGAATAAAGAAGATGGAGGTAGCTGCCATACCCCAGTGCTAAAGAAGCGAGTCTTAAGATATATTCACTTCAAGTTTGTTTCGTAAATTGGTGCCTGAAAATCAGATCTAATGTGAACACAACGTATGAAAACTAAAAATAATGTAATATTGCATCTGCTCTAGAGGATCCTATGACTTCTTGAACGTTATTTTTGGGCTCACTCATTTCACCAAGCATATCCACCTTTCCCTAAAGAATCTTTTTTTCTCCACATGACATATGGGAGAGGGAGGGGTGAGACTAGCGGTTTTCAGTAGTATAAAAAATAGAGGCAAGTATTTTGGAAGCATATACTGAATTTAATTTCCCCATCTAATGTCTAAATCAAGTAATAATATTAACTAAGATGCCATATTATCAGAATATATAATTGTTAGTATATTATAATTATTTTTAAGAGCATGTGAATATGGTATGTTTGATATTGATGGTTATGTTTCTCTGCCCAATTGTATATACGACATGTCACAAGAAATCATAGTGTATTTATACAACTTACTCAGGAAGAAGTAACACCAATTCTGAATTTTCCAGAATTGATTCACAGTTAGGTATTACCTTAGACATCTGTACAGCATTGACAAGTCTGCAAAATTATATCTTATCTATATTTGTGACAACCTGAAAATAGTTTGATCCTTTGCTTTCACGGAATGATATGCCACATACAAAAAAGACTCATAGTAATTCACATGGTACACCACAGGGAGGGGGGATGGCAAGATAAAGCTTAAGACACTTACAAACCCTGTCCTTCCCTGCCAAGGTTGCCTGTAGATCTCAAATACACGCATGATATGTCCAAGAGTGTACAAGAGAACTTTCTTCATATAGCTTAACGTGTTTTTGGGAAAAACACAAACATCCCCCTCATCAGGAGAACATAAAATCAAGTACCCACTTATGCCTCAGACTCAGTGAGTCTTTATATTGGAGTCCATAACCCAGGGTTATCATGCCTTCACTCCAGAATTCTGTCTTTAAAAAGTCGCAAAATAGGGCTTTTGCAACTTTTTGGGCTCACAAAACATTTTTGAATTTTTGCCTTTTTACACACTCACTCCAGTTCTGAAATGTGGGTGGGAAAGTGGGTGTGGCTAGCTATTTTAATGAGTTTCACTCCAGATTTATCATTTAAACAGTTTTTTAAAAGTCGCAAAAATAGTTGCAATCTCACTTCAGTAGGCTAGCTGGAGTAGGAAAACTGGAATAGCTTTGTTAGACAAAAGTGTTATGTTTAAGGATAAGACAAATTTATCAAACGACACATACTCAAGCAAAACTGACTTTAAATATTCTCTTCATGATAAATTCCCCCTATAAATTTGATTTTAAATCATAATTATTTTCATTATTTTGATGATTTTTACATACAGAAATGAGGGACAGCCATGGGTAAAAAATTTGCCCCTTTATATCCTAATCGCTTTATTCAGGGGGGGAATGGGGGAGAGGATGAAAAGAAGGAGAAAAAAAAATTACGATGCAACAGCATTCTGCAAACTAAATAAAGTACAATAATGCCATAGTCATAGAAAATGTTTTGGTGCTAATTCTACACTTATTTTTTTTTATTTGAGATTCTTGGCAAATACATTTTGAACAAAATTATTTACGCCCGTCTGCCACACACTGTAAGATGGGAACCTAACACTAAATGCTACCTGTTGTGTGCCATAAAGGCCACCATAACATTCAGGGAGTGCAGGTTCCACATGCATGCTTGGTCCATTCTGCTTTTCATCATTTTTGGTTCCAAAATGGCCTCCATTAAAGTTAGGGGATGTAGGTACCAACATGCATGAGCATGCCTTGATGTGTGGTAGACGGGCCCAAATAATTTTGTACAAAATGTATTTGCCAAGAATCTAAAATGTATAAAATAAGCGTAGCATTAGCACCAGAATATTTTCTATGACTATGGCATTATTGTACTTTATTTGGTTTGCAGAGTGCTGTTGCGTGTTTTTTTCTTTGTGTTTCTAGGCATGGCAGTGCGCACCTGTGCATTGGGATGTTCTGACTAACTCCCTTTTTCTCTGAAAAGAAGGGTAGCCTCCTAAGGGTACTTTCACACTCGCGGCAGGACGGATCCGACAGGCTGTTCACCATGTTCACCATGTGAATCGCTATCTGGACACCGTTCATTACCATAAATGGAAACAATATTCAGTATTGTTAAATGAAAAGGGTTAGACAAAACTGTTCAGATGATTACATCTTGGAGTACTTTCACACTTGCGTCAGAGAATTCCAGCAGGCAGTTCTGTTGCCGAAACTGCCTGCTGGATCTGTCAAAATGTATGCAAACTGATGGCATTTGTCAGACGGATCAGGATCCTGTTCCGTATGACAAATGCATTGAAATGCCGGATGACACCGGAAATACGGATCCGACATCATCCGGAAAAACGGATCCGAAACTTTTTTTCCACATTTTTTGCGGTCTGAGCATGCGCAGACCCCAATGCCAGATCCATTTGCCGGAACACTCTGGGCCGGATCCGGCATTAATGCATTTCAGTGGGAAAAATCCGGATCCGGCATTTCAGCAAGTGTTCTGGAATTTTGGACAGAGATAAAACCGCAGCATGCTGCAGTATTTTCTCCGTCCTGAAAAGGCAAAAAGACTGAACTTATCTGGGAACTCTGATTAGTTAATCACAGCCCGGGCGGGTCATCACTGCAGCCATGGATTGGCTGGGTGGCATTTCTAGCCATTAACTTCTGTAACAGGATATTAGCAGGAAGTGGAGTGCCAAAACCACAGCAGCAGGGGATCGGCAAAGTGAGTATAAGTTATTTTTTTTACCATTTTCAGGTCACGGGACATGTTTTATTGTTGGACTAGAATACCCCTTTAAGACTATTCTTGGCTTCTGACTACTACATGTTGGTATTACTTGAAACCTATGTTCTGATCTTGTCCTTCTCCAAAACAGTTAACAAATAATAATTAATTCATGAGAAAATCGTTCTCTCTAAATCTCCTTATTGCGTTACAACAATTCTTGAACAGACTTAATAAGAGCTTCAATTCCCATGATTACCTCTAAGGAGATGTCACAGCATACCCAGCTGTGGAGGAAGTGCTGCACAGCATTAATTATGCACTAAAAACATAATTAAACTACTTGACTTTTTCCCTGGATGCGACTCTTATTGTTTTGTTTAATGTTTACCTTGCAGTTTGTGACATTGGCTAAAGATTTAAAGGTTAGACTTTAACATTTGCTAAAGAGCGGTGTAGCATACTATAAAATGCAAAAGAGCCAACCTCTTGGTGAATAATGACTAGTCTTCTGAGGACACTTTTACTAAGCTCTTCACACGTAGATTGTAACACTGTCACTCATTTTTTTCTGCTCTGTATGGTCAAAATCCATTTGAAATGCTTCTCCTAATGATTCCAGTTTTTCGTGGCTTGCTTCAGTATGTAATTGAATTAACCTATCTTTCAACTAGTTAGTAATACCCTAAAAAAGGCCTGCAACGATGGCTTTAGTTTTCATCAAATAATATTTTCACAAAGCACATGGTTTTCATTGGGCTAACATTTGCCAAGCTTTGGATATTTGTTTTTGTTATGATAGATCCACATCGATAACTGACCCACAAGCTCCACAACTGCACATTTCTCTGCTATTAAATGAATAGAAAACTGATGTTTTTCCCTTTACAATTAATGTTCTTACTGCTTCATTGTAGATAAAATAACTAAAAAACGTAAAATGTTCTTGGATTAAAAATATTTCGACATTTCCGCTACACTTTATAAACAGAGCGATGTGTTTTCAAATTGCGGTCCCCAGTGCACGGAACGTGCAGCACATGCTCATGTGCATGAGCCCTAACTCGGCAAGAAGTTAGCATGAAGTCCGGGACAGACAGAAGTAAAAGCATGACTGCAAAATCAGACTGCACAAGGTTTGTTTGTAGTCTGTCACCATGGAGATACACAAGTCTATAGATACAAAATGTTAGGATACTTTTCTATCAAGAATATTATTAAAGTTGCTTAATTTTTTATGTTAGTTGAATTGGAATAAGCAAAAAACTAAAGACTACTAAGAAATTTAAAGACACCTGGCGAGATTCATAAAAACAAAACTATTTCATAACAGGAAACTGTGTTGCCCATAGTAAACAATAACAGTACATTTTTATAGTACTGCTTAAAAATAAAATCTGTACAAAGTCTATGGTAGGTTAAAAGTGGTCTAGAAGGCTCATCCAACATGTGCGTCAGTTTTTCAGTCCATTGTCTAACTAATGTTAATGCAATGGGTCTACTTTAAATTCATTTTATAAATGAGGTATAAAGACAAATGAGAGAGAGCTAGACATATCTGGAAAGGATCAGATAGGACTGAATTTTTGTGTTCCCTTACAGCAGACAATGAAAGACTCTCTTACATTCTACATAAACAATTGTTGCCAGATCTCACTGAATTAAGCCACATTCACACAACACTGAAAAAACACACATTTATTAAAAAGCAGCACACTGTCAGGTTTTTATGGCCATTTTGCATCCATTTGTAATGGCTGATAAAAACAGATGAATTCATTGGCTTTTTTTTTTTTAACATCCCAACCCCAGCAATGCCCTCACAGTATATATAATGCCCCCCATAGTGCTCCCTGGACATCACGCAACCCCCTTAGTGCTCCTTAGTATGGATAAAGGCCTCCATAATGTCCGCTAGTATGAATAATGGCTCCCATAGTACCCCGCCAATGTGAGTAATGGCCACCATACTGTGCCCCTGGATCATTAAGGTCCCCATTAGTGGCCCTAGTATGCCCCCATCAGTGGCTCCCAGTATTAATAATGCCCCCATTAGTGTCCACCAGTTCTTACCTTGTCCACTTGTACATGCAGGGACAGTAGCGCCTCACTTGATGCAAACTGCACCTCCGTGCCAAGATTGAGGGAGCTGTTCAGTTGCTATGGCAGCCCAGGACCTTCTGAAGCTCCCGAGGCCTGTCATAGCCAAGTTCCTATGGAGCCCTGTTAAATAATTGCAGTCTATGGGAGAAGCGATCAGACGATTGTATGTTAAAAAGTTTTGTATAAAAAATATATAAAAATTACTTTGTGCCCCAGGAGAAGCATTCTCATCCTGCAGTCCCTATTTTCCCCCAAAAAATATATAAAAATTACTTTGTGCCCCAGGAGAAGCATTCTCATCCTGCAGTCCCTCTCTTCCCCCACATGCGGTGCCGCGATCATCGGCAGGGATCCATCTGTTACAGGCAGTCAGATCCCTGCTGCATCCACCAGCATTGGTGATAATGCCGATGCCGGTGGATTAACCCCTCATATGCCACAGTCAGCGCTGACCGTGGCATATGGGAGGTTTGCGTTCCCTCTCCTCATACATCGGGTCCCCGCGCTGCGGTGGCGGAGACCCGATGGTTGCCATGGCAGCCCCAATCCATTCAAAGGCATTGGGGCCTGGCATGTACAGAGGAGGCCTATGAGGCCCAGCCCCCAGGCTGGGTCTCATAGGCAAACTATCAGTGTATTACACTGTGTAATACACTGATAGTCAATGCAGTACAATACAGATGTATTGTGCTGCATTGAAACAGGGATCAGACCCTGTAATGTTAAAGTCTCAAAATGGGACAAAAAAAATAATAATAAAACGTGAAATAAAAGTGTTTTTAACAATATAAAAAATTAAAGTTTCAATAAAAAAGTCCCTTTCCCATAAAAAGAGACATATAAAATTGTAAAAAATAGAAAAAAAACTGACATATTAGACATAAAAATGGTGCTAAAAAAAAGCAATTTTTGGTCACCTTTCATCACAAAAAGTTTAATACCAAGTGATCAAAAAGTCATATGTACCCAAAAATAATACCAATCAAATTGTCATCTCATCCAGCAAAAAATAAAATCGCCCAAAAAAAGATTTCGGGGGCAGAACATCCCCCTTCCTCAGGACAATAAAAATTATTATTAATAATAATTTTTATTGTCCTAAGGAAGGGGGATGTTCTGCCCCCGAAACGCGTAGACTGTCTTTAATAAAAAGATTACCTCTATTGGTACCTTTTGAGTATCGAGTCCTTACTGCACCAGCGCCACAGAGAATGGTCTGATTTTTCTTCACTTCTCTGCACATAATTTATCCTGATAACCGCAACTACGGCAAGGGATACAGACCAGGGGCAGCAGACGCAGTCTTCTCCCGTAAACTGGACGGGTAATCTTACAAAAAAGCGATTTTGAGGCGTTGTGACCCTTCACAACCCCATCTGGTAAGCAAAATCAGTGTTTTTGTGCCTATACCTAGTGCTGTGAGGTTCTACACACGAGGCGCTGCCTCCTCTTTTCTCTTTTTTACCTTTTATATATTCAACGTGCAACAAGAAGAAATGAGAGTGATACAAAACATTTTTTGAGCATTCAATTAATTGAAAATAACGATTAAACTGAAATAGGCTGTTTTTCAGCTGATCCAAATTTTAGGACCACATGCCTTTAAAAGGCCAAATCTGTGCAAAGATGTGGATTTATTGTCATTTTCTGTCAGGTAGTCACACATTGTGATGGCAAAGGCAAAAAAACTCTTTTTGAACGTGGTCGGGTTGTTGAACTGCATAAGCAGGGTCTCTCACAGCACGCCATCACTGCTGAGGTGGGAAGCAGTAAGACAGTAATTTGGAATTTCTTAAATGATCCTGAGGGTTATGGAACAAAAAAGTCAAGTGGAAGACCCACATTTTTTTTTATTGCCACTGAGCCGGAGGATCCAATAGGGTTGTCCGTCAAGACACTGGACGATCCTCGACCCAAATTAAGGCCCTTATTGGTGCTGACTGCAGCCCCATAACCATCAGACGGCATCTGAGACTGGGGGGCTTCAAAAACAGAAAACGTCTTCAAAGACCTTGTCTCCTTAAAGAGGACCTTTCACTACTCTACAAACGAAAAACTAACTATACCTGTGGGCAGAGCGGCGCCCAGGGGTCCCCCTGCACTTACTAGTAAGTCTGGGCGCCGCTCCGTTCGCCCGGTATAGGCTCCGGTGCCTGCGCTCCCTCTGACTGTTTTCTTGTAGGAGGCGTGTCCCTTGCTGCACTGCTGGCCAATCGCAGCGCACAGCTCATAGCCTGGCTATGAGCTGTGCGTTGTGATTGGCCAGCAGTGCAGCAAGGGACACGCCTCCTACAAGAAAACAGTCAGAGGGAGCGCAGGCACCGGAGCCTATACCGGGCGAACGGAGCGGCGCCCAGACTTACTAGTAAGTGCAGGGGGACCCCTGGGCGCCGCTCTGCCCACAGGTATAGTTAGTTTTTCGTTTGTAGAGTAGTGAAAGGTCCTCTTTAAAGGGCTTCTGTCACCCCACTAAAGTGATTTTTTTTTTTTTGGGCTGGTGAAATTAGTTATATTGCGATATATCACAATATAATTGTGTCACTTACTTTGATCCAGCAGTTTCTTCAAAAAACGAAGTTTTATCATATGTAAATTCGGTCTCTAACAGCAAGTAGGGCGGCTACTTGCTGCTAGCTGCTGCAGAAATCCGCCCCCTCGCCGTGTTGATTGACAGGGCCAGCCGGGATCTCCTACTCCGGCCAGCCCTGTCGGCATTTCAAAAATCGCGCGCCTCTGTTGATTCGGCGCAGGCACTCTGAGATGAGGAGGCTCGTCTCCTCAGAACTCCCTCAGTGCGCCTGCGCCGATGACATCACCGAAATAGAAGACGTCATCGGCGCAGGCGCACTGAGGGAGTGCTGAGGAGACGAGCCTCCTCATCTCAGAGCGCCTGCGCCGAATCCACAGAGGCGCGCGATTTTTGAAATGCCGACAGGGCTGGCCGGAGGAGGAGATCCCGGCTGGCCCTGTCAATCAACACGGCGAGGGGGCGGATTTCTGCAGCAGCTAGCAGCAAGTAGCCTGCCCTACTTGCTGTTAGAGACCGAATTTACATATGATAAAACTTCGTTTTTTGAAGAAACTGCTGGATCAAAGTAAGTGACACAATTATATTGTGATATATCGCAATATAACTAATTTCACCAGCCCAAAAAAAAAAAATCACTTTAGTGGGGTGACAGAAGCCCTTTAAGTGCCACAGAACTGCTCGTTTGGACTTTGCAAGAGAGCACCAAAGATGGGACATTCAAAGGTGGAAGAAAGTTTTATTCTCTGATGATAACATTTTTAACCTTGATGGTTTACAACGTTACTGGCATGACAAGCAGATCCCAGTGGAGGGGGGCGCCACAGTGGAGGGGGCGCCATAATGGTCTGTGGTGCTTTTTCCTTCAGTGGAACAATAGAGCTTCAGGAAGTGCAGGGGCGTCAAACAGCCGCTGACTATGTCCAGATGTTGCAGAGAGCATTCCTAATGACTGAGGAACCTCATCTGTGTGGTAACGACTGGGTTTTTCAACAGGACAACGCTACAGTACACAATGCCCACAGGACAAGGGACTTCTTCCAGGAGAATAACATCACTCTTTTGGCCCATCCTGCGTGTTCCCCTGATCTAAATCCAATTGAGAACCTTTGGGGATGGATGGCAAGGGCAGTTTACAAAAATGGACAACATTTCCAGACAGTAGGTGGCCTTTGTGCGGCCGTCTTCACCACTTGGAGAAATGTTCCCACTCACCTCATGGAAACGCTTGCATCAAGCATGCTGAAACAAATTTTTAAAATGTGATAAACAATAACGGCGGAGCTACTCATTACTGAGTTCATGTTTGGAAGATGGATTTCTGTTTTGGGGGGGTTTAGGTTTTTTTTTGGAGGTGTGGTCCTAAACTTTTGATCAACTGAAAAACAGCCTGTTTCAGTTTATTCGTTGTTTTCATTAAATTGAATGCTCAAAAAATGTTTTGTCTCACTCCCATTTTTTCTTGTTGCATGTTGAAGCTCTACTTGGAACCTTGTTAAGATCCAGCCATGCTAAATATGATTTTTTGCCATTTTTCAAGTGGTCTTAAACTTTTGATCAGGACTGTAGTACCAATAAAAGTGTCACCTTATCCTGTAATTTCCAAAATGGAGTTTCTACTCTAGGTGTGCATCAGGTGGTCTTTAAATGTCATATGGCAACTTAAAATTATCCCAGTGAAAACTGCCCTCCAAAATCCATATGGCGCTCGTTTCCTTCTGCGCCCTGCCAGGTGCCCTTACATACAAACACATTTGGGGTGTTTTTGTACACTGCAGAATCGGGGTGATAAATATTTAGTTTTATTTGGCTGTTAACCCTTGATGTGTTACAGGGAAAAAAAATTAAAATGGAAAATCTGTCAAAAATGTGAAATTTAAAAATGTTATTCCTTTTATTCTTGTGGAACACCTAAAGGGTTAAAAAAGTTAGTAAAATCAGATTTGAATAACTTGAGGGGTGTAGTTTCTACAATGGGGTCATTTATGAGTTGTTTCCACTATATAAGCCCCACAAAGTGATTTTAGAATTAAAGTGGTCCTTAAAAAAGTGGGTTTAGGAAATTTTCTTAAAAGATCCTAAAAAATCAAATAGACATTTACAAAATGATGCAAACATGAAAGTGGACATATGGGAAATGTAAAGTAATAATTTTTTTATGATGTATCACTATCTGCCTTAGGCCTCATGCACACGGGCGTTGCCCGGCCGTTGCCGTATTGCGGCCCGCAGACAGTGGGTCCGCAATATGTGGGCACCGGCCGTGTGCTCCCCGCATCACGGATGCGGACCTCTTCACTTGAACGGACCCATTCACTTGATGCAGACCCATTCACGGAACCCCACGGAAGCACTACGGAGTGCTTCCGTGGTGTTTCTGTTTTTTTTGCGGTGTTCTATTTTTTACGGATCACAGACCCATTTAACTTGATCCGTCCTGGCCGCCGCTTGGACGTTGCCTGTGCAAATTGCAGTCCCCAATGCCCAGAACGGCTGTGTGCATAAGGTCTTAAAAGCAGATGCATTCGAATTTTTTAGATTGTAAATTTTTCCAAATTTTCTGTCAATTTCTGATTTTATTGCCACATAAAGTGACACATGTCAAGTTTCCAAAAAACAGCCTGGTCCTTAAGGTGAAAAATGGCAAGGTCCTTAAGGTGTTAAAAATAAAAATAAACTGTAAAAACCATTAGCATAGCGGCATCCCAAACCGCCCTTACTAAAATCTAAAAATATTTATGCCATACGGTATAAAGTTATTAAAAAGCCAAACACACCAAGAATGGTTTTAAAAAAATAATACAGATTGTCCTTAACAAAATGAGCCCCCACACAGCTTCAAAGACATGAATGTAAAAAAGTTATAGGGGTCAGAATATAGCAATGCAAAGGAAAAAATATGTAAAGTAAGGAAGGGGTTAAAAGAGATCTTTCATTGTTATATTATAGATGGTATCCACATGCTAGTATGAACAGACTGAAAAAGGGGACGTATAATTATGGTAGTTCACATTTTGCTGCGCTGTCATATTCTGTTATATTCATTTCATACATCATGAAAAATGAACAATATTTTCCCTTTACATGTTGTTAAAAAACAATCCAGGGAAGAGTTATGACATTTACTTGCATAGTATGGCACCACCCTGTGTTCAGCAGTGTATAGCAATGTGCAGATCCATGCTCCGCACTCTCCCTACAGCCTGGTCTCTGCATAGTGATCCCCTGTTCATTATGCAGCAGGCAATAGAAAAAGCTTTCTGCGAGGAAGAGAGCCATTATCATTAACTCCTTTGCAGTGAACTCAGGGAAGAAAACTATTTCTATTTTCTGCTCTGCATGTAGACACTTGGTTGTGAAGAAAATGACTGAGAATGGGTGACCAACAACACTCGCCATAGTAAATGGACATGCACATAGACTTACTGTGTAAGAAAATGTAATTAACTGGGTTCTGCTGGAATTACTAAAATAAATACCTAATTATTACTGTATTATAAAGTTCCCAAATGGCTTTGATTATTTATGATGGCCGTTTTCTCTAAAGAGCAATCATCAGGGGAATAAAATGGCCTCTGTCCTATTAGCACACACAGAACCCGTCCTAATCACACAGCTGGATGAATTACTTCAAACTCCTCATGGCTCTGGCTGTCATAAATTATGATCCGACATACAGCTGATAGCATCTTCAGCTCCTTGTGTGTGGGAATGTGCAAAATGAATGTCTAGAGAGGGCGGACGGCTGGGGAGTGTGGCTAATGAGCACCAGCGCTTGTATTCACTCTGCTACATTACCACCGCCCCACAACAGTTTTGTCCGTCCTCTCTGCACTCTCATTTCACCCATTCCTACACACAGAGCTGAAGATTTGATCAGCTGTTCGTAGGATCATAATTTATGACAGCCAGAGCAGGGAGGAGAGTGGAGGCAGCTCTGTAGCTCACTACTTTGAAGTAACCCATCCAGCCACGAGGGAGGTAAGTATTATTCCCTTTGCAAGTCTGCCCAGGAAAGTGTTTTTGCCAAACTCCCACCCCAAGTGTTGCACAACCCCTTTAAAGGTGCATTCACATCAATGTTTTCTTTTCCTTTCTTCTAATCCGTCATCAGAACAGGAAAAAAAGAAACCTTTTTTTGAGCATCCATTGTGCTTTTTTTGCATTAGTTGTTTGTTAGTTCCGGCTGAGATCCATTATTTTTGATGGAGGGAAACAGAAAAAATAAATAAACAATCTATTATTTTGAGCATCCACTGTGCTTATATCGCATTTGTTTTTGTCAGTTACGGCTGAGATCCGTTATTTTTGATGGGGGAAAAAAGTCCTGTGTGGACTACTATTGTCCGCATTACGGACAAGGATAGTACTGTTCTATTAGGGGCCAGCTATTCCATTCCGCAAAATACGGAATGCACACAGACGTCATCCATATTATGACATATTGTCGAGTGCATGAGCCCTTTAACGGATGCAAAATAAGCACAAGGTATGCTCAAAATAAAGGATCTATAAAATGTTCTGTTCTTTTGACAGATGAGAAGAATAGATCTCAAAATGGCAATGTGAACGCACCCTAAGTAATATGTGTTCCTTACTTTGTGTTAAAAAAAAAACTTGTTAAAAAAAAAGTAAGATGATTCAGTTGTTGCAGAGCCATACAGATGTCATACAGCAAAGAATAGTAAAGAGAATAGCTGAAAGAAAAGGTTCAGCGACACATTATATTGGATAACTCAACCATAGAACAGGTGGAAAGGACATCATACTGTGCTTCCTTACTTCACCTCACAATAAAAGTGAATAAGAAATAAGAGAAAGATTTTTTTTTTTAAAAGAAGCCTCAAACACTGATTTCCCACTGCTCCTTTATAACAGGTTGTTCTTTTATGGCAGGTAAACTTTTGCTTTATTAATCTTTCTTCCCAGGGATATTTCTGAGGAAAAGCAGATAGATTATATTCCCTTAGCTCCTAGGTGTAGAATCTTCCATTTGATGTGCCCTCGGCCATTTTTAAGCTGGTGTGAGGTGCTTGATTATTTTTTTTTAAGAACATTTTATTTTTCCACTTCCAATTAGAAGCAGAAATTTAAGACACTCTAAACATTTTCCCTTATGTCCTAATATTCGTATTGCACGAGGTGCAGACAAATGAAGGAGGAAGTAGCTAAAATGTAGCTCAATGGGCTCATTCACACAACAGTGGTAAACGGTTATGTGACAGCCGTTTTTAGAACCAGTTAACGTCTATGTGGCTATTCACGTGGTCTTTTTTTTAATGGACAGCGAATAGCAGCTGTCAAATAAATAGTATATGTTCTATCTTTGCCAATGTATGCAGGACATACCTCATTGAAATTAATGGGCCCGTTTTTAATGGCCTTTTAGACAGAAGTGCACCCATGTAAAAAAATAAAAAAATTTAACTGAACTCACCATTTATATTAACTTCTCACTGGAGGCATCAGGACCTGATCACTCAGGTCCTGCTTCCTCCAGTGAGGAACAACTAGTGTGTG
Source organism: Bufo gargarizans (assembly GCF_014858855.1). Lineage (NCBI taxonomy): Eukaryota > Metazoa > Chordata > Amphibia > Anura > Bufonidae > Bufo > Bufo gargarizans. The sequence goes on along the minus strand of NC_058080.1, from coordinate 547,856,119 downwards.
CAGGACTGATTATTTTTTATTTTTTTAACAAATCTTTATTTTTGTTATTGGCAATCATACAGCAGTCAAGAAAATGCAACATAACATTTACAAAAGGGTGGCAACAATGCCAAATGGTCATGTGAGCATTATAGACATTTTAAATAATAATAGTTTCCATGTTGCAACAGATGGCAAGGGGCAGGAAACCCAGTATTGTGAAGGCCTACAATAAAGGAACGCAAAACAAGCGTGGACACGAAGTAGAATAATATATGGGGAAAGTTATAAATGTTGATGCATTGGAGTTGAGGTAGACTTCTTACTCCACTGAATCCATGGTGACCATAATTTGAGATATTTGTCGTGGGAAAGAGTTTCCCAGCTGGACAATTCTTCTAGTCTGCATATTTCATGTACCTTATGGATATATTTGCTTAAATAAGGTACCTGCTCTGATATAAAGGAATAAGCAGTTTAGCTGCCGTGATTAGATGGGCAGGTAATGAAAATCTACTAAGGGGGCAATGGCGGTTTGGTAGATTAAGGAGTGAAATGGGGGCCCCTAGGGGGTAGATCTCATTGATGGCGGTTGACACGGCGTCCCGATAGGAGAATATCTTGGGCAGTGGCGGATCCAGGGGGGGGGGGCAACGGGGCAATTGCCCCCCCCCGAGCTGGCGGCGGCGGCTGGGCACAGGGAGATGAGCGCTTCCATTGTGGAAGCGCTCATCTCCAGTCATCTGTATCGCCGTCCTCAGGACAGCGATACAGATGCCTGCCTGTGCTGCGGCAGGGAAGGGAAAGGCGTGTCCCTTTCCCTTCCTCTGATAGGCTGCCGGCCTAGTGAATGCAGCCTATCAGAGGCCGGCGCAGGCGGCGCGATGACGTCATCACGCTGCCTGAGCCATACAGCGTGGGACACAGGCCAGAAGAGGCTGCATCGCATCGCTGACATGGAGGTAAGTATGTGTGTTTTTTTTTCATTATATACAATACTTTTACTGGCACCTGGGGGCGATTATTACTGGCAAAGGGGGGCTATTACTGGCAAAGGGGGGGCTATTACCTGCAAAGGGGGGGCTATTACTGGCAAAGGGGGGGCTATTACTGGCAAAGGGGGGGCTATTACTGGCAAAGGGGGGCTCTTATTATTGGCAAAGGGGGGGCTCCTATTACTGGCAAAGGGGGGCTGTTATTACTGGCAAAGGGGGGCTCTTATTACTGGCAAAGGGGGGCTCTTATTACTGGGGCTGTTATTACTGGAGGCTCTTATTACTGGCTCAGAGGGGCTGTTATTACTGGCACAGAGGGGCTCTTATTACTGGGGGCTGTTATTACTGGCACAGGGGGGGCTGTTATTACTGGCACAGGGGGGGCTGTTATTACTGGGGGCTGCTATTACTGGCACAGGGGGGCTGCTATTACTGGCACAGGGGGGCTATTATTACTGGCACGGGGGGGCTGTTATTACTGGGGGCTGCTATTACTGGCACAGGAGGGCTGCTATTACTGGCACAGGGGGGCTATTATTACTGGCACATGATTGGGGGCACTATAGGGGCATCTACTGAGGCCACAAAGAAGGGGTATTTTATATGGGCTCTTTGTACAGTACAATTTTATTCTGGGACACATTATGGTGGGTACTATGGGGAAGGGGGGAGAGGAGTACTATGGGGTCATCTACGGGGGCACTAAGAAGGGGTATTTTATACTTGCAAATTATGGGGGACACTGAGGGCATCTACTGGAGCATTTTATACTGGTACATTATGGGGGGGCACTAGGAGGAAGGAGGGTGTGGAGCACTATGGGGTCATTTACTAGGGGCACTATATAGGGGTATTTTATACTGGCACATTATGGGGGCACTATGGGGACATTAGCTCAACTGGGGGCATTACAAGGGGGTATTTTTTGCACTGTCACATTATAAGGAGAATTATTACTACTGGGGGGGGGCATTATGGTGGGCTTTATTACTCCCCCATGGTATGACCCCCTAGTAGCAGCACCAGCCTCTCCCTGCTCTGCTCTCCCTCTGCCCCTTCTCCAAATACTTATTATGAAATCTTTCTCATTAGGATAAAACACATCAGCTCAGCCGAGCCCCCGGCCAAAGTGTGGAAGTGGCGTCCGAGATCCCCAAGGGCCAAGTGACTGTAAGTTTTCATGTGGAATATGTTTGTTATACACATATAGCCTACACTGTGTAGTCTGTTCTATAAGCACCATTGTTTTGTGGCGGCGGACAGAAAATAATCTGAAAGTGCCCCTCCCGAGACCAGGCTCTGGATCCGCCACTGATCTTGGGGCATGTCCACCAAATTTGAAATGCGGAACCTTGTGCTTTATGGCACCTCCTATATTCTGTGAGAAGGGAGGGATCCATTTTACGGAGTATATCTGGGGTCCGGTACCATTTCATAATCAATTTATAGAAATTCTGCTGAATACTTATACAGCGTGAAAAGCCATGAGAATGTCTCAGGATCTTGGAGACGTAGGTGAGTTTTTTTTGACACAACAGAATGGTGGGCACTAAGGGGGGCTATTATTTCTACTGGGTGGCTCAAAGCGGTCCATCATTTCTACTGGAGGGGCACAAAGAGGGCCATTATTCCTACTAGGGGACACTAAGGGTGCCATTATTCCTGTGGGTGTCATTTTTCATAAAAGAGGGCCACTGTGAGGGGGAATTATTCATAATAGAGGCCACTGTGGAGGCCATTTGAAATTCAGGGGGCACTATGGGAGGCATAATGTATACTAAGGGCACAGCAGCGGGTGGGATAAAAAAAAAAGCCTGTGAAAATCCTTTTTAATGGCCGTTGTTAAAGGAAATGTGTCATCAGAAAGGGACCTAGTGTTTAAATAGTGTTTTTTATGTTTAACATATTTTTAAATCATTTTTGGTTATGTTATTTGAAATTTTCCATGTCAATATCTATATTTAAACAAAAAAATAAATGAAATAAAATCCAGCAGTTTTTCTACTGGCCACTAAGAATAATAATAGGCGCCAGCTTTTGGTCTGTACAGATCACTTTACTGCAGTTACCTGCTTAGGGTACTTTCACACTAGCGTTAACGTTTTCGGATATTGTGGTCCGTCCTAGGGGCTCAATACCGGGAAAAACGCTTCAATTTTGTCCTAATGCATTCTGAATGGAAAGCAATCCATTCAGGATGTCTTCAGTTCAGTCAATTTTACTGTATTTGGCCGGAGAAAATACTGCAGTATACAAAATTCCGGAACACTTGGCGGAATGCCGGACCTGGCATTATTTTCCATTGAAATGTATTAATGCTGGATCTGGTACCAAGGGTTCTTGAAAGACGGATCTGGTATTCCGATCTGCGCATGCACAGACCTTTAAATCTGTGGGGAAAAAATATACCGGATCCGTTTTTTTACGGATGACACCCGAGAGACGGATCCGGTATTTCAATACATTTGTCAAACGGATCCGGATCCGGAAACAATTGGTATCCGTTTGCACACGGATTTTCTGATCCGGCAGGCAGTTCCGGCAATGGAACTGCCTGCCGGATTTCTCTAATGCTAGTGTGAAAGTACCCTTATCTATACACATAGGTGATATAATTACAGGAAGGATTAGAATACAGGATCCACCATTCACAATAGGTTATTGTCAGAGTTATCTATTCCTTACTTGTACAATGACCTCTGCACAGTTCACAGAACATGCCTAGAAAACTCTCCCATAGAAGTCAAAGAGGTCCACTCCTGTCCATTGTGTCTATGGACCATGGGGCTGAAGTACAGCAACTTTCTTAAAGGGGTTGTCCAAGTTATTTTTTTTGTTCTTTGTATGTTTCTAGTTAATCGAATGTAACAGCTTTGCCATGCACTTACTGCATCTGTAGTTGCTCCTTTCTCAGATTTCACTGAGTGTCACATGACCTGTGATTTCAGCTTCTCACCCTGCTCTGATGTTTAGTGCACAAGCCTGAAAGAGCAAATATGTGTCTGTACACCAGACGTCACTGTGCTGGCCATGCCCCCCCCCCCCCCCCATCCCCCTTCATTGCCATCTGCTGCTGTCTGTTCTCTCCTTGGATTCTTAACCCCTACAGCTGCACAGACTCAGGGCTGAAGGCTTTACTGAGTAGCTGCAGGCAGTGAGGGAACACATGCTGGGCACAGGAGCTCATAGACTAGAGGAGTTCTGAACACGAACAGGTAGGGGGAACATCCTTTGTGTATCAGCAGTGTCATTGTACATCTGCAACTTATAGTCCTACACATACAACATGCTGCTGAGTCTCCCAGCAGGCAGACTTGTCACTCAGGGCAGCACTTATATTCACTTCCTTTGCAGGGGGGGGGGGGGGGCACAAATATTCATTAAGAAAACCTCAGAGATTGTTGTTATTGCAGGTAAACAAAGGGCCAGAAGAGAACCAGGGAAATAATGACAAATCCGGCGCCTGCGCCTGCGCACTCCATTACCCACTAGGGCAGAGGCAGCAGAGCGTTTAATGCGCATGCGCCGGCCCGATCTAGCCGGCGGAAGTAAACTACCAAAATATCGGGATGTACGGGCCGGCGCATGCGCATTAAACGCTCTGCTGCCTCTGCCCTAGTGGGTAATGGAGTGCGCAGGCGCCGGATTTGTCATTAACTGGAGGATGGTATCTGACGAACCACCGAGGGCGGGCCAGAGGGGTGAAAGGGGAGGGGTTTGATTTGAACAGCGCCGTGGAGCCTGGGCATCGGCCGCATAAACGCCGCCCCTGGGCACCTTCAGAACCTGATTAGCATATGGATTAAAAGCGTTTTTAAGAGAGAATAGGCGACGGACAGCAATATGAAAGGTAAGATTATAATATGGGGAATGTAATGGTTATCATGATGTTTGTGTTGTGTAATGGTCATTTTAGGTGAAAGACTCCCTTTAACACACATACTTTATGAGACATGTTATCTAAACTAAATGCAACTAAATGCGTTAAGCAATGGCTTTTCAATGGCTTTTGTTTCAAGATAACGCAATGAGTTAAGAAATTTGCGTTAAGAATGTGTGTGTGTTACCTCTGCGACATCTGTACAAAGGGAGTGTCATGCTTTTGACAAATATACAATGATTAGTGCATTTGCTTTGGCTTTGCTGACACTAAGAAGACATATCCAATAGGCTTATGGCCAGTCTCCTGTGCATTGTTAGAGGGTATTTTCTTCATCATACATTTCTTAAAGAACTATCGTCATGAAAAACATTGTATAGTCAGGGGCGCATCTCTAATTAGGCAATGTGAGGCAGTGGCCTCAGACGGAGCTGTGCTAGGACAGCAAGGGGGCAGCAATTTAGCCCCCAGCACTGCATTCCTGGACAGAAAACCGCGATGTGCATTGACCCCTAGAAGTATGTTTACATACCAGAGTATAAAGGGCCTTTGGAATATAGTAATGGAAGGTATTGGTAATCCCCATACAATATAGAATCCAATTTAAACTGCTCGTTCTCACCCACAAAGCTCTCCACAGTGCTGCACCACCCTACATCTCTTCCCTCATCTCTGTCTACCACCCTACCTGTGCTCTACACTCTGCAAACCATTTGTGACTGACATCCACCATAATCTGAACCTCTCACTCTTGGCTTCAAGACTTCTCCAGAGCTGCACCAGTTCTCTGGAATGCCATACACCAAGAATTTAGGTTAAATCACAATTTCGGTTAAATCACAATATACACCGTTTTTATTTTTTTTGCTCCCTTAAAACACACCTTTTTAGGGTGACCTATCACATCCTCTGATCTAACTCTTCTCCATATCTAACCCATTTATTAGCATTTCCTGATCCTCCACCAATCTCTCCACCCATGCACCCAGAAGCACTACAGATATCGGCTGGTGACTGGCTCATACAGCTCTCCAATTTTCCCAAGATGGCAGGACCATCATATAAAACAAGCACTTTTACCTTTTGTGTCACCCCTATCTTCTCATAGATTGTAAGCTCTTGCGAGCAGGGCCCTCATTTCTCTTGTTCTAAATATTAACTTTAATCTGTTGCTATGCTATTTATGTACATAAATCCCTGAATTGTAAAGCGCTGCGGAATATGTTGGTGCTATATAAATAAATATTATTATTATTATTAACCCTTTCATGACCAAGGGTCATTGATGCCCCGGTGTCCAGGTCAAAATTTACAAATCTGACATACAGGTCCTTCTCAAAAAATTAGCATATTGTGATAAAGTTCATTATTTTCTGTAATGTACTGATAAACATTAGACTTTCATATATTTTAGATTCATTACACACAACTGAAGTAGTTCAAGCCTTTTATTGTTTTAATATTGATGATTTTGGCATACAGCTCATGAAAACCCAAATTTCCTATCTCAAAAAATTAGCATATTTCATCCGACCAATAAAAGAAAAGTGTTTTTAATACAAAAAAAGTCAACCTTCAAATAATTCTGTTCAGTTATGCACTCAATACTTGGTCGGGAATCCTTTTGCAGAAATGACTGCTTCAATGCGGCGTGGCAGGTAGGCAATCAGCCTGTGGCACTGCTGAGGTGTTATGGAGGCCCAGGATGCTTCGATAGCGGCCTTAAGCTCATCCAGAGTGTTGGGTCTTGCGTCTCTCAACTTTCTCTTCCCAATATCCCACAGATTCTCTATGGGGTTCAGGTCAGGAGAGTTGGCAGGCCAATTGAGCACAGTAATACCATGGTCAGTAAACCATTTACCAGTGGTTTTGGCACTGTGAGCAGGTGCCAGGTCGTGCTGAAAAATGAAATCTTCATCTCCATAAAGCTTTTCAGCAGATGGAAGCATGAAGTGCTCCAAAATCTCCTGATAGCTAGCTGCATTGACCCTGCCCTTGATAAAACACAGTAAACCAAACCCAGCAGCTGACATGGCACCCCAGACCATCACTGACTGTGGGTACTTGACACTGGACTTCAGGCATTTTGGCATTTCCCTCTCCCCAGTCTTCCTCCAGACTCTGGCACCTTGATTTCCGAATGACATGCAAAATTTGCTTTCATCCGAAAAAAGTACTTTGGACCACTGAGCAACAGTCCAGTGATGCTTCTCTGTAGCCCAGGTTAGGCGCTTCTGCCGCTGTTTCTGGGGAATGCGGCACCTGTAGCCCATTTCCTGCACACGCCTGTACACGGTGGCTCTGGATGTTTCTACTCCAGACTCAGTCCACTGCTTCCGCAGTTCCCCTAAGGTCTGGAATCGGTCCTTCTCCACAATCTTCCTCAGGGTCCGGTCACCTCTTCTCGTTGTGCAGCGTTTTCTGCCACACTTTACCTTCCCACAGACTTCCCACTGAGGTGCCTTGATACAGCACTCTGGGAACAGCCTATTCGTTCAGAAATTTCTTTCTGTGTCTTACCCTCTTGCTTGAGGGTGTCAATGATGGCCTTCTGGACAGCAGTCAGGTCGGCAGTCTTACCCATGATTGCGGTTTGGAGTAATGAACCAGGCTGGGAGTGTTTAAAAGCCTCAGGAATCTTTTGCAGGTGTTTAGAGTTAATTAGTTGATTCAGATGATTAGGTTAATAGCTCGTTTAGAGAACCTTTTCATGATATGCTAATTTTTTGAGATAGGAATTTGGGGTTTTCATGAGCTGTATGCCAAAATCATCAATATTAAAACAATAAACGGCTTGAACTACTTCAGTTGTGTGTAATGAATCTAAAATATATGAAAGTCTAATGTTTATCAGTACATTACAGAAAATAATTAACTTTATCACAATATGCTATTTTTTTTAGAAGGACCTGTACGTCACTTTATGTGGTAATAGCTTTGGAACACTTTTACTTATCCAAGCCATTCTGAGATTGTTTTCTCGTGACACATTGTACTTCATGATAGTCATATATTTGAGTCAATATATTTCACCTTTATTTATGAAAAAAATCCCAAATTTACCAAAAATTTGGAAAAATTCACAATTTTCTAAATTTCAATTTCTCTGCTTCTAAAACAGAAAGTCATACCTAATAAAATATTTATTACTTAACATTCCCCATATGTCTACTTTATGTTGGCATCATTTTGGAAATGTCATTTTATTTAGGACGTTAGAAGGCTTAGAAGTTTAGAAGCAATTCTTACAATTTTTAAGAAAATTTCCAAAACCCACTTTTTAAGGACCAGTTCAGGTCTGAAGTCACTTTGTGGGGCTTACATAGTGGAAACCCCCATAAATGACCCCATTGTAGAAACTACACCCCTCAAGTTACTCAAAACTGATTTTACAAACTTTGGTAACCCTTTAGGTGTTCCACAAGAATTAAAGGAAAATGGAGATGAAATTTCTAAATTTCACATTTTTGGCAGATTTTCCATTTTATAAAAAAAAATTCTTTAACACATTGAGGGTTAACAGCCAAACAAAACTCAATATTTATTACCCTGATTCCGCGGTTTACATAAACACCCCACATGTGGTCGTAAACTGCTGTACGGGCACACCGCAGGGCGCAGAAGGAAAGGAATGCCATACGGTTTTTGGAAGGCAAATTGTGCTGGATTGGTTTTCTGAACGCCATCTGTTTTTTATTTTTCTGCCGATCGTCTTGTGCAGGGGCTCATTTTTTGCAGAAAGTGTTGAGGTTTTTATTGGTACCATTTTTGGGTACATAGGATTTTTTGATCATTCATTATTACACTTTATGGGGCAAGGTGACCCAAAAATTGGCTGTTTTGGAACAGTTTTCATTTATTTATTTTTACAGCGTTCATCTGAGGAGTTAGGTCATGTGATAGTTTTATAGAGAAGATCGTTACGGACGTGGCAATACCTAATATGTATACTTTTTCTTATTTATTTAAGTTTTACACAATAATAGCATTTCTGAAACCAAAAAAATGATGTTTTAGTGTCTCTATAGTCTGAGAGCCATAGCTTTTTTATTTTTTGGGCGATTGTCTTAAATAGGGTATCATTTTTTGCGGGACGAGGTGACGGTTTGATTGGTACTATTTTGGGGGTCATACGCCTTTTTGATCGCTTGCTATTGCACTTTTTGTGATGTAAAGTGACAAAAATGGCTTTTTTTTACACAGTTTTAATTTTTTATGGTGTTTATCGGACGGGGTCTATCATGTGATATCTTTATAGAGACGGTCGTTACGGACCCGGTGATACCTAATATGTGTAATATTTTTATTTTTTCATTTTTTATAGGAAAAGGCAATTTTTTTTTTATTTTACTTTTTATTTTATTTATTTTTACTTTTATATTTTTTCCACATATTTTTTTTTATCAAGTCCCTCTTGGATCATGAAGATCCAGTGGGGCTGATGGCTGTACTATACTTTGCAATGCTCTTGCATTGCAAAGTGTAATACATTCAGATGCTCTGTAGGTGGCAACAGCGGACGCTTTTGCAAAGCGTCCGGTTGCCAGGGCAACCATCGGGGCTGCCATCGCAGCGCAGCAACCCCGATGGTGGAGAGAGGGAGCCCCCTCCCTCCATTAACCCCATGGATGCCGCTGCCGCGGCATCTATGGGGTTACAGCAGAGTGTCAGCAGAGAGCTGACACTCTGATGATGGCGGCGGCTCAGGAATGGAGCCGCCGCCATCACACACAGCGGGGGGGGCAGCGCTGGAAGGGGGGTGGGGTGGAAATTGTCACGGCCAGCAGGAGGGGGCACTGGAGGACACAAGATGGGGCACAGATGGAGGGGGCACTGTGGACACAAGATGCCGCACAGATGGAGGGGGCACAGATGGGGGACTGCATAGATCGGGGGGCGGCCTGCACAGATCGGGGGGGGGGGCCTGCATGGATCGGGGGGGGGGGGGGGGGCACGAGGACACTGTGATTTCAGGCTCTGATCTGCAGAGCGCAGATCAGAGCCTGAAACCGGCATTTTTTCACTGCCGCTATCCGATTTGGTTAGTTTGTACAGACTAACCAATCGGATAGATTGCTGGCAAGGGGCCACTCTGATTGGTCCCTTGCCGGCATTACTGCACTGTATGCTGTCCGTGACAGCATACAGGTCAGGGGCAGAAGCTTTAATCCAAGCGCTTTGCAGCGCTTGGATTAAAGAGCTGCCAGAACGTATATATACGTGGTAGCTGCACGGGGTATGTGCAGCTATCACGTATATATACAGATTGTGGTCGGGAAGGGGTTAAAGGACCTTTGAAGTTGCCATCATGTCACATGTTCACAGGTCTTTTAGCCTCCAAAAGATATATATATATAGAGAGAGAAAGAGACAGACTCAGTATTAGTGTCCTAAATATCTGGGTGTCAGTAGTACAGCTGTTATTTTTTTATATATGTATATTTATAAAGAAAATGGGAGACATTTATCAAGACCAACATTTTAAGCGCCAGTCTCGATTTCCTCTGTGCTGCTGGAAGATGCAACAAATTGATGTTGAGGCGCCGACCTCTCATGAATTTGTTGCATCCTCTGGCAGTCTTAAAGGGGTTGTGCAGGCAATATGTCTATCCTCAGGATAAGTCATCAATTCAATATCTGATTGGCACTGCTGATGCACTGTTTCTTTTTCATTACACTGCCTGTCAGCTCCTTAGTGTAATTTGTGTACTTACTCCATTCAAGTTAACCTCTGAGACAACGCCTAGTGTATTGAAGAGAAAGCAGCGCCCACATGGAGTAGCTGATCAGCGGGGGTGCCAGGTGTTGGCTTATCCTTAGGATGGGAGGGGGGGTGGGCGTTATTTCAGTTTTCACCTCAGGCGGCAATAAGGTTAGGTGCAGCCCTGTGTATAGTTGGTAATATATTTAAATGGCATACTTTGGAAACATTACACATTGTATTACAGGTCCACTCTATTGTTCACCAGAGGTCTATCTAACGGTTACCCGTACCTCACAACTTTTGAAAAGCCCAAGGAGGAACAAGAGATAAACATGCTGCATCAAATTATTTTTTACAATAAGCCATGTCTCTTATTCTGCCCAATGCCTATATAAACATGTCCAATCTCACCTAGTCACCTTAGTGCCCCCACACAATAGTTATTCCCCTTATTGTCCTCACACAGTAGTTATGCCCCCTTAGTGCCCCAGTCAGTAGTTACACTCCCTTAGTACCCCCTCACAACAAGAATGTCCCCTTAGTGCCCCTTTACAGTAAGAAGGCCCTTTTAGTGCCCCACAAGTATGCCCCTCAGTGCCTCCACACAGTAGTTTTACCCCCTTAGAGGTCCCACACATTAGTTATGTCCCTTTAGCCCTGTATACAGTAGATTGACTTTTTGGTGGCACTACACAGTAGTAATGTCCTCTTAATGCCCCCATAGTGCCCCACACAGTGGTTATGCCCCCTTACAGTAATACTGACCCCCAGGGCCGGACTGGGACAAAAAATAGGCCCGGGCATTTTTGACTGAGCAGCCCAATCACATGACCCCCAACAGGCCCCACCCCCTTGCAGTCTAGGGGCGGAGCCAAACCCGGAAGCACAATTGAGGGGCAGGGCCAGCCACCAGTAAGATAGGAAGGCTTCAGCCAACACACAAGCTTTGCAACAATATAGGAAGCTACAGAAAAGTCTTATAATATCCTCAGTGGATCTCAACCTCCCCATCCTCCACACCCTGTACAGGTCAGTGCCCCCGAAATTGCACTCACAGTTCTCCAGCAACTCTGGCAAATACCACCTATTCCGTACAGGGTGGGTTTACATCTGCGTTATGCCATTCCGTTATAGGTTCCGTTTCAAACGGAATATAACGGAATGGCCAGATGGAATGCAAAACGGAAACCTTTAAAGGTCCATTCACACGTCCGTTGTTTCTTTCCTGATCTGTTCCGTTTTTTGCGGAACAGATCTGCACCAGTTCTGTACCCATTCATTTTCAATGGGTCCTGAAAAAAAATCAGACATTGAGCTGTCCGATTTTTTTCAGGACCCACTGAAAATGAATGGGTCCAGATCTGTTCCGCAAGAAACGTAACAGATCAGGAAAGAAACAACGGACGTGTGAATGGACCCTAAGAGACATTCCGTTTTGCTCTGTCCTAATAGAAAATTATGAGAAAGCATAACAGATCAGTCTGGGTCCCCTTATGCAAGACGGACTTTGTTTTCCGTCTTGCATAACAGGAACCAGATGGATCCGTTTTGATTCCCATAGACTTTTAAGAGGACGGAGAGCAAACGGAAAGCCTCTTGCAGAGTCTGCACTGTACGAGAGAGAGATAGCAGTGGCTGTGAAGGGGGAAGTTCCAGAGCACAATGACAGCCCCAGAGCCTTTCTGCTGCCTGACCAACCGTATTCTGCCACAGCGCCAGCTGTCAGGACATCAGAGAGGCCTGACAGCTGGACATCAGAGAGGCCTGGGGTCCACATTATAGCACCACTACATTTACTTATTATCAAAAAGCATCATACATAACCAAGCAAAAGCCAGAATATAATAAAAGACAAAAACATTAAACTACATTTATAATAAAACAATTTACTTACAAAAGAAGCTATTCAGTCGTCTGCTGTGCCGTCCTCTGCTTGCTTCCACTGATTATGTGCCCTCCTTTCTGTCTCTCCTCAGTGCGCAGGCGCACTGTTATGGGGGATCTGTGGATGACAGTATGACGCACTGTTATGGGGGATCTGTGGATGACAGTATGACGCACTGTTATGGAGGATCTGTGGATGACACACTGTTATGGGGGATCTGTGGATGACGCACTGTTATGGGGGATCTGTGGATGACAGTATGACACACTGTTATGGGGGATCTGTGAATGACAGTATGACGCACTGTTATGGAGGATCTGTGGATGACACACTGTTATGGGGGATCTGTGGATGACGCACTGTTATGGGGGATCTGTGGATGACACACTGTTATGGGGGACCTGTGGATGACACACTGTTATGGGGGACCTGTGGATGACACACTGTTATGGGGGACCTGTGGATGACACACTGTTATGGGGGACCTGTGGATGACACACGGTTATGGGGGCATCTGTGGATGACGTACTGTTATGGGGGATCTGTGAATTACACTATTAATGGGGCATCTGTGGATGACACTATTATGGGGGCATCAGTGGATGACACACTGTTATGGGCATCTGTGGAGGACACTCAAGTGTTATGGGCATCAGTGGATGACACACAGTTATGGGGGCATCTGTGGATGATGCACTGTTATTAACAGTGCGTCATCCACAGACCCTACCCCATAACAGTGTCATCCACAGATATCCCCTTAATAGACTGTTAAGGGGATATCTGTGGATTGCATGGCACTGTTATGGCGGCATCTGTGGATGACACTGTTATGGGTGGCCGGGGGGATCTGTGGATATATGTGTCATCATCCACATGATCCACAGATATCTCCCCCCCCCCCATAACAGTGTCCCTCCCTATTGTAAGACAGACCCCGCCGTTCCTTATGTAAGTGAGCTATTGAGCTTGTAAATAAACTTGTGCAAAGTATATGAGTAGTTAGTAACTACTCATATACTTTGCACAAGTTTATTTACAAGCTCAATAGCTCACTTACATAAGTTACTATCTAATAATCTATCAATCACTATCATCACTAACTTACTACCTTGGTCCAAGGCCCTTGGACAGTCAGTGGGCAGGTGGCAGCTGGTGGGTGGCTCCAGTCCCGCTCTTCAAGTTCAAACTAGGCGGCCGGCGGCAGCGTAACGTGACGTGACGTCACTCACTACGTAACGCCGCACGCGCATGCTCCTCCCACTTTATTAATGAAGGCAGAGCAGGCGCGTGACGTCGGAGTGAGCGACGTTACGCTGCCGGCCGCCGGAAGATGGGAGGCAGAGCACGGAGGCGGAGCACAGGAGGCGGAACACAGGAGGCGGAGCAATCAGTCAGTATCTCTATGTGTCTGTGGGCTGGCAGGAGGCGGAGCAGTCACAGTGACAGGGGTGTGATTAGGCCATACCCGGCCGGCAGTCACGGCACACCCACTCGAGCCCTGAGGCGGCCCCCCTGAGGCGGCCCGGACCACCGGGCAAATGCCCGGTCTGCCCTATGGCCAGTCCGGTCCTGCTGACCCCTTAGTGCCACCCTTAGGCCTAGTTCACACGTCAGTGATTGGTCAGCGATTTCCATCAGTGATTGTGAGCCAAAAATCAGGATTGGAACCTACAGAGAGATAAGGTATAAATGGAAAAATTGCTCCTGTTCTGTGTCTCTGACATGCACCTGGTTTTGGCTCACAGTCACTGATGGAAATCACTGATCGAATCACTAAAGTGTGAACTAGGCCTTACAATAATGTTGTCCTCTTAGTGCCCCCTTACAATAATGGAAGACTCTGTCTACTGTGTAGTTGCTGTGTTATCCTACTGCAGCTCAGCTCCCATTCAAGTCAATGGAAACTGAGCTATAGTATGCTGGCATAGCCACTGCACAGTGGACAGAGCCTACTGCTTCCAGCATAATCTGCTTTTCCAGGTGTCAGACCTCCACTGATTTTATATTGATGACTTATGTGGACGATAGGTCATCAGTATGTAAGGTGAAAAGCCCCTTTTAAGGTGACCATACACTCTGAATAGCTGTCAGGCCACATCTATGTCTTCCAACTCCCCAATACAGGTTAGTCCTAATGCACATTACTGTATCGATTTGGCGGTCTACAAACCATGGATTAAAAAAATACGGATTCAGTTCATGTGCTATCTACATATTTAGCAGACCCATTGACTTCAGTGAGTCAGTGGAATGCATTTTGTGGACCAGAATAGGACATGTTCTAAAATTTGTGCAAAGGACATAAGACGGTGGACAGTACACTGGTAACATCCACATCCCATGCTGCACATGCATCCGTATTTCCGTTCCACAAATGATAGAACATGTCCTATTCTGGTCTTCAAAATGCACAGGTGATCTACAGTAGAGTGAAGTGCGCAGTAAATGAGCAAATGGATTCTAACATAGCAAATTCGTTCAAAATCAGCCTCCCTGAGCAGTGATTTTTTTTGTCAGGGACAAATCTGTATTTCTCTCCCAATGAAGGGAAAGAAAGGATAGAAGAAAAGCGCACAATAGGGTAATATTGTTAAAACAACAGATAAAAAAAGTAGTAGTGGGAATTATCCACACTCACCTTGTAGGGTTGTGCTTAGGTAGGCACAACTCTACTGTAGATTTAGTAGTGATATAGTCTTTTAGCCCGGATTGCAGTGAGGGGCTGGCCACTCTGCTTAACAGATCGCCCCCCCCCCCCCCCCTCCCTCAATCTACAGGGCTAGACATCTCGCCTGACCCTGTCAAACTCTTGCCAGACCAGAAACCGAATGCGCATTTGCCACTGATGTCTGAGTACACCCAAATGTTGAGACAGTACTATTCTGTCCTAATTCACCGCCCCCACTTCTGGATGTACCTAGACTTCTGTGGTGCATGTGCAGTCAGTTTCTGCTCTGCTTGGGTAGCGGCAGCAGATCCTCTGCACTTGTACTTGGAGCAACGATACTGGCACGAGATTGACAGCGCCAAGCAAGATGAAAGAGTAAGCCTCTTCAGGAGAGGGGCCATCACCTTGGTGCTCCAGAAAGTTAATTATGAAGAAATTTGATTACATAGAATGCATTTGCCCACTAGGCCTGAAACCTATGAGGCATAGAATAGCATAGAAGGTTGTGATGATATCATTGTGACCTCCTACGCCAGGTGTCATGTGGCACGATGATGTTCGCAGTAATGTAATTGTGACCACCTGCGTTGAGATGTGGAAACTCAGGCCGCAGGTCGGAAGAGGCCTGTGGCTTGCAAAGAGTGGGACATAGTTCAATATTTGCTACATGCCACAGAAAGGCTATGTGCACCACTGGTAACACCCAAAGGTCAGTACCGCTTCTGAGCATCTATTATTCAGTATAAGGTTGAGTTCACATCTGTGTTGACTTTTCTGTTTCCTGTGTGTCAAAGGAACAGAAAAACAGAAGAAAATGGACCCAATAAACAGATTCAAATAAATAAATAAAATATGATACATAAATGGAATACAAACAGAACACCTTCCATTTCTATCTGTCATTCATTTTCTTTAACGTTAAAATAAAACAGAAAGCTCCTTTCCGACACATTTCAGTTATCCTGCAGACAGTACTTCTTCACACTTCAAAAATAGTGGAAACATGATGGAACAGACTCAAACTGAGCATAACTGATGGTAATATTGCCCACTGAAATGAATGGTAATAATAGTGGATAAAGGTTTTCGCATTTTTTTCTGTTCTTTAAAGGTGAACTGTCATGTTTTCATAAAAAATGTAATTTTAGCATCTGTTACTGCTGCTGCAGCATTATGCATAAAGTAATCTTTAGTTCCACTGTTTTCCTTGAGTTTTCCCCTTAATTACGGCTGTTTAAACATTTACAATAAGAGGACCTTCTCTAGATGGCTCCTCTGCCAGTTCTCTGAGGCCAAAACTGCTTTCCCTCACTTCCCATACACACTTGCTGTATCCAGCAGCTCCCTGCCAGCCAATCAGATTGGATTACTGAGAGACACGCCTCCTCACTCTAAAGCCTAATGCAGGCATGTAGTGTGAAGGACCGCCCCCCTGTCTTCTGTTTACATTAAGTTGGGAGACAGACAAGCCATAGTTATGGGAGCATTGGAAAGGGACAGAGGACATTAATGAAAGCGGTTATTATAAGGTAATTGCACATCTTTTGACAATAATTGACAGACTAACTCAGGTATACATGCCCATCTCTAATAAACTATCAAAAAAAAAATATATGACAGTTATCCTTAAAGAGAATAGAACAACAGAGACCATTAGTGCTGATGTGAACTTAGCCTAAGTCATAAAACTTGAATGAGCAGCATTACTGGAAAATACACTGAAGTCCATGTGTGGGCCTTGTCATCTGTCTCTTATGCAGCCCTTGATATTGTAAATGTGTCATATAATACTATAATATCTTTTTCCCTATGCCCTGTTGTTATATACTGTACATATTGTACTATCATTTTTGTTTAATACAAAAAACCTGTCTCCTGAGATGGGTCATTATTCTAGACATTCTTTCTTTCCACCTCCATGGCCTGTTAATATTGATTTATTCCACACAGTGCTTCATTTTATGAACTGATATTAGACATTTTGTACAGTAACAATTATTGGTCTGTCTTTATGACTTCTCCTCTGTCTGCTCTGTCTTGGATTACCTGAGTTAATATTTACTCTGCGTTTGTAATTGCTCAAGTTGCTATCTCTAATTCTAAACCAGTGACATTATCAAAGCAGGTTTTCATTAGTGAAAAGGTCTGTAAACATATTTAACGTCAGGTTCCATTACAGTTCTAAGGAAGAGTGGAAAGAGATCCAGAAAGCTGGTAACAAAAAAGGCATCCTGAGCCGTAGGCATGGTTTGTGCTTTAATCCCATCTGTGCAGGGAACAGGCCTGCTGACTTTGAGTTGAAGAATGATTTTAGTGTCCTGGATGCTGTGTGGAATATGTGCAAATTATTTCATACTATATATTTTAATGATTTTTTTCACACATATGTTTCTGGAAAATTTTAAAAACATAAAATTTATAGTTTAACGACCTACAGTTTTGCCTGAGCTCTGTTCCGGCTAAAGGGGTTTTCTTGGATTACTATGGTTTTTAATAGATATACTCATGTAGTTTATCCCATGAACATTTTCCTTAGGGCTCATTCAGACGAATGTAAGGGCTCCGTGCCAGTGTATTGCGGACTGCAAATAGGGGTCCGCATTGCGTGCGCACCGGTCATGTGAATCCTATATTGCGGTGCAGACCTATTGACTTGAATGGGTCCGCAAAATACGGCAAAAGATAGGACATGTCCTATATTTTGCGGTGCGGAAGCACGAACCCGGAAACGCTGCGTAGTGTTTCCGTGAGTTTCCAATCTGTACCTCTGCTCCACAAAATATAGGACATGTCGTATCGTTCGCCGTATCTCACAGATCATGGACCTATTCAGGTCAATCTACAGCACAGAGCGCACACGGCCAGTGCTCGTATATTGTGGACCTGCTATTTGCTGTCTGCAATACAGGCAGGGAGCCCTTTTTTTGTCTGAATGGGGCCTTATGCTGTTCTTTTTTTCCATTAGGTCTCTCCTTCACCATGTAAACAAATCCCTTTGGGTTGTTTCCATCCTGTATGTAGCACTTTCTGTTGTTGTATCCAGCCAATCCCATGATGCACTTCTCCTTTCTCTGCCACAGCTCCAGCACGCACCTCCCCTAACGACGCCCAGCTAGTTCAAAGTTCCTGCCACCCAGCTAGTTACATACCCCCTCCCTATCACTGCCCCTGTTGCTGCTTTGACACGCTCATGGACATGACATCACAGGATATAAGAGAGCTGCATGGACATGATCATGAGACCACAGCCCAGAGTGGAAAATAAGAGCAGTAAAGGTAAAATAAATACTAGGCCTGCACAATATATCGCCAAAGCAATCGCAATTAATCGCCATATCGCAATCGCCAATTGGCCGACCCAAAAATGCTGCAATTATATTACCATATTTTTCGCTTTATAAGACAAACTTTTCCCCCCCAAAAAAGTGTGTGGGGGGGGGGGGAATGGCAGTGCGCCTTATGAAGCGATGGTTGACTTTTTACATGGTTGACACGGATGTATCGCCGGCCGCCATGCTGCACAGCGCGGCCGGCGATACATCAGTTACAGTATGGGGAGGGAGGAGGGGCTGGAGGCAAGTCGTTATTTTAATGAACAAATGTTCTTTTATTTATTCTATTTTATTTATCTGTTCTGTGCAGTGCTATTAAGAAAATGGCAAGTTTTGTATTTTGTACTTTTGCAGTAATGCAAATATGTTATTTAATTTAGTAAAAGATGTTTTATTTTGAAAAACACTGTGCATTTCAGTTCTTGAGTTAAGCATAGCTAAATTTCTGCATTATCAGTAATTTGTGTGTGCTTTTGCCTTTAAAATCCAAGCAAATAGACCTCTAGCACAATTCCCTTAAAATATCGCATCGCATACCGTTATCGCAATTTTTAGGGCCCTAATCGCAATCGCACAAAATTCCCATATCGTGCAGCCCTAAGAAATACATTACAAAATGACAGCTTCCTTCATAAATGATTATTTTAAAAGATGTTGATGCAAACTGGAAAACCCCTTCAGGGTACGGCGAGATGACGACTTGTGTAATGCCCAAGTAAGTCACACAACATTGCACATAATAATTGTCAATGGTTTCACAGTGCAGCACAAGGCATGCTGTGACTGCAGCACGATATTCACAAAAAATCATTAGACGATGGATATTGGGTCACAGGTCGTAAGTCGTACATGACCTTTACTCATCATCCACAAATGCTTCACAACAGTGTGTCATCCACAGATCCTCCATGACTGTATCATCCACAGATCTTCATAACAATGCATTTGTAACGGATCCCCTGGCACCCCGACCGGGTACCTCCGTCGAATGATGCTCCTAGTGCTTCCCGAGGACTCCAAGCACTCCACTCGACACCATAACCGCCACAGACCCCACGAACCGCCGAAGCTTGGTTAAGGTCTCGCCGTCTCCTACCCACCCTGGACCTACGACAAGCTCCTGGCTCCAGTGGGTGAACCTCTCCTAAATCCAGAGAGCAGGAACAGCTCTTACAAGAGCTAATAGTATAGCCAGGGGAGTATAGCAAATCTTTAGCGTATAGCAATCCCCCAGTGTTGATCAGTTACCCAAACACCAGCCTCAACATGATGAAGGGTAAAACAGGAACTCTTTATTGAACACACAAGCATTGACTTATACACATTTTCCAACAAGGTTACCACCCACAGGGTTTTATAAAAACAACCAATAAACACATAGAATACACTCAGACACTCCCACACAAAATCCTCCCCTCTGCCTGTGATACAATTACCCCACACAGTGGGTTGATGCAATTGTATCACAGGCAGGAGAATACAAAATGTCTTCTGTCCTGGAGACAACCGAGGCGTAATTCAATTATCTCTCAGGACAAAGGGGAATCGCCAATACACACGTGGGGACAATAGGTCAGACATCACTACTCAAATATACAATGTCCCACCCTTTACAGTACACATAGACATTTAATATATCCCAAAATGGCACGAATTAGACCAGGGGTTCAAACATTAGTAAAAGTCCTTTGTGAACAAAGGAAGCATGGCTCTCCACCACCCAGTGGCGAGGTTGGTTTCGCCACAGCCTTATCCACAAATGTCCTATAACAGTGCATTATCCACAGATCCTCATAACAGTGCATCATCCACAAATGCCCCATAACAGTGTGTCATCCACAGATCCTCATAACAGTGCACCATCTACAGATGCCCCATAACAGTGCGTCATCCACAGATCCCCATAACAGTGCGTCATCCTCAGATCCTCATAACAGTGTGTCATCCACAGATGACCCATAACAGTGCATCATCCACAGATGCCCCACAACAGTGCGTCATCCTCAGATCCCCATAACAGTGCGTCATCCTCAGATCCCCATAACAGTGCGTCATCCACAGATCCTCATAACAGTGTGTCATCCACAGATGACCCATAACAGTGCGTCATCCACAGATACCCCATAACAGTGTGTCATCCTCAGATCCCCATAACAGTGCATCATCCACAGATCCTCATAATAGTGCACCATCCACAGATGCCCCATAACAGTGCGTCATCCGCAGATCCCCATAACAATGCGTCATCCTCAGATCCTCATAACAGTGTGTCATCCACAGATGACCCATAACAGTGCGTCATCCACAGATGCCCCACAACAGTGCGTCATCCTCAGATCCCCATAATAGTGCGTCATTCTCAGATCCCCATAACAGTGCGTCATCCACAGATCCTCATAACAGTGTGTCATCCACAGATGACCCATAACAGTGCGCCCTCCACAGATACCCCATAACAGTGTGTCATCCTCAGATCCCCATAACAGTGCCTCATCCTTAGATCCTCATAACAGTGTGTCATCCACCGATGACCCATAACAGTGCATCATCCACAGATCCTCATAACAGTGCGTCATCCACAGATCCTCATAACAGTGCATCATCCACAGATCCCCATAACAGTGCCTCATCCTCAGATCCTCATAACAGTGCATCATCCACAGATGCCCCACAACAGTGCGTCATCCTCAGATCCCCATAACAGTGCGTCATCCTCAGATCCCCATAACAGTGCGTCATCCACAGATCCTCATAACAGTGTGTCATCCACAGATGACCCATAACAGTGCGTCATCCACAGATACCCCATAACAGTGTGTCATCCTCAGATCCCCATAACAGTGCATCATCCTCAGATCCTCTTAACAGTGTGTCATCCACAGATGACCCATAACAGTGCATCATCCACAGATCCTCATAATAGTGCACCATCCACAGATGCCCCATAACAGTGCGTCATCCGCAGATCCTCATAACAATGCGTCATCCTCAGATCCTCATAACAGTGTGTCATCCACAGATGACCCATAACAGTGCGTCATCCACAGATGCCCCACAACAGTGCGTCATCCTCAGATCCCCATAATAGTGCGTCATTCTCAGATCCCCATAACAGTGCGTCATCCACAGATCCTCATAACAGTGTGTCATCCACAGATGACCCATAACAGTGCGCCCTCCACAGATACCCCATAACAGTGTGTCATCCTCAGATCCCCATAACAGTGCCTCATCCTTAGATCCTCATAACAGTGTGTCATCCACAGATGACCCATAACAGTGCATCATCCACAGATCCTCATAACAGTGCGTCATCCACAGATCCTCATAACAGTGCATCATCCACAGATCCCCATAACAGTGCCTCATCCTCAGATCCTCATAACAGTGTGTCATCCACAGATGACCCATAACAGTGCATCATCCACAGATCCTCATAACAGTGCGTCATCCACAGATCCTCATAATAGTGCACCATCCACAGATGCCCCATAACAGTGCGTCATCCGCAGATCCCCATAACAATGCGTCATCCTCAGATCCTCATAACAGTGTGTCATCCACAGATGACCCATAACAGTGCGTCATCCACAGATGCCCCACAACAGTGCGTCATCCTCAGATCCCCATAATAGTGCGTCATTCTCAGATCCCCATAACAGTGCGTCATCCACAGATCCTCATAACAGTGTGTCATCCACAGATGACCCATAACAGTGCATCATCCACAGATCCTCATAACAGTGCGTCATCCACAGATCCGCATAACAGTGCATCATCCACAGATCCCCATAACAGTGCCTCATCCTCAGATCCTCAAAACAGTGCATCATCCACAGATGCCCCACAACAGTGCGTCATCCTCAGATCCCCATAACAGTGCGTCATCCTCAGATCCCCATAACAGTGCGTCATCCACAGATCCTCATAACAGTGTGTCATCCACAGATGACCCATAACAGTGCGTCATCCACAGATACCCCATAACAGTGTGTCATCCTCAGATCCCCATAACAGTGCATCATCCTCAGATCCTCTTAACAGTGTGTCATCCACAGATGACCCATAACAGTGCATCATCCACAGATCCTCATAATAGTGCACCATCCACAGATGCCCCATAACAGTGCGTCATCCGCAGATCCTCATAACAATGCGTCATCCTCAGATCCTCATAACAGTGTGTCATCCACAGATGACCCATAACAGTGCGTCATCCACAGATGCCCCACAACAGTGCGTCATCCTCAGATCCCCATAATAGTGCGTCATTCTCAGATCCCCATAACAGTGCGTCATCCACAGATCCTCATAACAGTGTGTCATCCACAGATGACCCATAACAGTGCGCCCTCCACAGATACCCCATAACAGTGTGTCATCCTCAGATCCCCATAACAGTGCCTCATCCTTAGATCCTCATAACAGTGTGTCATCCACAGATGACCCATAACAGTGCATCATCCACAGATCCTCATAACAGTGCGTCATCCACAGATCCTCATAACAGTGCGTCATCCACAGATCCCCCATAACAGTGCGTCATCCACAGATCCCCATAACAGTGTGTCATCCACAGATGACCCATAACAGTGCATCATCCACAGATGCCCCACAACAGTGCGTCATCCTCAGATCCCCATAACAGTGCGTCATCCTCAGATCCCCATAACAGTGCGTCATCCACAGATCCTCATAACAGTGTGTCATCCACAGATGACCCATAACAGTGCGTCATCCACAGATACCCCATAACAGTGTGTCATCCTCAGATCCCCATAACAGTGCATCATCCACAGATCCTCATAATAGTGCACCATCCACAGATGCCCCATAACAGTGCGTCATCCGCAGATCCCCATAACAATGCGTCATCCTCAGATCCTCATAACAGTGTGTCATCCACAGATGACCCATAACAGTGCGTCATCCACAGATGCCCCACAACAGTGCGTCATCCTCAGATCCCCATAATAGTGCGTCATTCTCAGATCCCCATAACAGTGCGTCATCCACAGATCCTCATAACAGTGTGTCATCCACAGATGACCCATAACAGTGCGCCCTCCACAGATACCCCATAACAATGTGTCATCCTCAGATCCCCATAACAGTGCCTCATCCTTAGATCCTCATAACAGTGTGTCATCCACAGATGACCCATAACAGTGCATCATCCACAGATCCTCATAACAGTGCGTCATCCACAGATCCTCATAACAGTGCATCATCCACAGATCCCCATAACAGTGCCTCATCCTCAGATCCTCATAACAGTGCATCATCCACAGATGCCCCACAACAGTGCGTCATCCTCAGATCCCCATAACAGTGCGTCATCCTCAGATCCCCATAACAGTGCGTCATCCACAGATCCTCATAACAGTGTGTCATCCACAGATGACCCATAACAGTGCGTCATCCACAGATACCCCATAACAGTGTGTCATCCTCAGATCCCCATAACAGTGCATCATCCTCAGATCCTCTTAACAGTGTGTCATCCACAGATGACCCATAACAGTGCATCATCCACAGATCCTCATAATAGTGCACCATCCACAGATGCCCCATAACAGTGCGTCATCCGCAGATCCTCATAACAATGCGTCATCCTCAGATCCTCATAACAGTGTGTCATCCACAGATGACCCATAACAGTGCGTCATCCACAGATGCCCCACAACAGTGCGTCATCCTCAGATCCCCATAATAGTGCGTCATTCTCAGATCCCCATAACAGTGCGTCATCCACAGATCCTCATAACAGTGTGTCATCCACAGATGACCCATAACAGTGCGCCCTCCACAGATACCCCATAACAGTGTGTCATCCTCAGATCCCCATAACAGTGCCTCATCCTTAGATCCTCATAACAGTGTGTCATCCACAGATGACCCATAACAGTGCATCATCCACAGATCCTCATAACAGTGCGTCATCCACAGATCCTCATAACAGTGCATCATCCACAGATCCCCATAACAGTGCCTCATCCTCAGATCCTCATAACAGTGTGTCATCCACAGATGACCCATAACAGTGCATCATCCACAGATCCTCATAACAGTGCGTCATCCACAGATCCTCATAATAGTGCACCATCCACAGATGCCCCATAACAGTGCGTCATCCGCAGATCCCCATAACAATGCGTCATCCTCAGATCCTCATAACAGTGTGTCATCCACAGATGACCCATAACAGTGCGTCATCCACAGATGCCCCACAACAGTGCGTCATCCTCAGATCCCCATAATAGTGCGTCATTCTCAGATCCCCATAACAGTGCGTCATCCACAGATCCTCATAACAGTGTGTCATCCACAGATGACCCATAACAGTGCGCCCTCCACAGATACCCCATAACAGTGTGTCATCCTCAGATCCCCATAACAGTGCCTCATCCTTAGATCCTCATAACAGTGTGTCATCCACAGATGACCCATAACAGTGCATCATCCACAGATCCTCATAACAGTGCGTCATCCACAGATCCTCATAACAGTGCATCATCCACAGATCCCCATAACAGTGCCTCATCCTCAGATCCTCAAAACAGTGCATCATCCACAGATGCCCCACAACAGTGCGTCATCCTCAGATCCCCATAACAGTGCGTCATCCACAGATCCTCATAACAGTGTGTCATCCACAGATGACCCATAACAGTGCGTCATCCACAGATACCCCATAACAGTGTGTCATCCTCAGATCCCCATAACAGTGCATCATCCTCAGATCCTCTTAACAGTGTGTCATCCACAGATGACCCATAACAGTGCATCATCCACAGATCCTCATAATAGTGCACCATCCACAGATGCCCCATAACAGTGCGTCATCCGCAGATCCTCATAACAATGCGTCATCCTCAGATCCTCATAACAGTGTGTCATCCACAGATGACCCATAACAGTGCGTCATCCACAGATGCCCCACAACAGTGCGTCATCCTCAGATCCCCATAATAGTGCGTCATTCTCAGATCCCCATAACAGTGCGTCATCCACAGATCCTCATAACAGTGTGTCATCCACAGATGACCCATAACAGTGCGCCCTCCACAGATACCCCATAACAGTGTGTCATCCTCAGATCCCCATAACAGTGCCTCATCCTTAGATCCTCATAACAGTGTGTCATCCACAGATGACCCATAACAGTGCATCATCCACAGATCCTCATAACAGTGCGTCATCCACAGATCCTCATAACAGTGCATCATCCACAGATCCCCATAACAGTGCGTCATCCACAGATCCTTATAACAGTGCCTCATCCTCAGATCCTCATAACAGTGTGTCATCCACAGATGACCCATAACAGTGCATCATCCACAGATCCTCATAACAGTGCGTCATCCACAGATCCTCATAACAGTGCGTCATCCACAGATCCTCATAACAGTGCGTCATCAACAGATCCTCATAACAGTGTGTCATCCACAGATCCTCATAACAGTGTGTCATCCACAGATCCTCATAACAGTGTGTCATTCACAGATACCCCATAACAGTGTGTCATCCACAGATCCTCATTACAGTGCACCATCCACAGATGTCCCATAACAATGCATCATCCTCAGATCCCCATAACAGTGTGTCATCCTCAGTAAGAGCCTCATAACAGTGTGTCATCCACAGATGACCCATAACAGGGTGTCATCCACAGATCCTCATAACAGTGTGTCATCCACAGATCCTCATAACAGTTTGTCATCCACAGATGACCCATAACAGTGCGTCATCCACAGATGACCCATAACAGTGCGTCATCCTCAGATCCCCATAACAGTGCCTCATCCTCAGATCCTCATAACAGTGTGTCATCCACAGATGACCCATAACAGTGCATCATCCACAGATCCTCATAACAGTGCGTCATCCACAGATCCTCATAACAGTGCGTCATCCACAGATCCCCATAACAGTGCCTCATCCTCAGATCCTCATAACAGTGTGTCATCCACAGATGACCCATAACAGTGCATCATCCACAGATCCTCATAACAGTGCGTCATCCACAGATCCTCATAACAGTGCGTCATCCACAGATCCTCATAATAGTGCGTCATCAACAGATCCTCATAACAGTGTGTCATCCACAGATCCTCATAACAGTGTGTCATTCACAGATCCTCATAACAGTGCGTCGTCCACAGATCCTTTATAACTGTGTCATCCACAGATCCTCATTAATGTGCATTACAGTGCACCATCCACAGATGTCCCATAACAATGCATCATCCTCAGATCCCCATAACAGTGCGTCATCCTCAGTAAGAGCCTCATAACAGTGTGTCATCCAAAGATGACCCATAACAGGGTGTCATCCACAGATCCTCATAACAGTGTGTCATCCACAGATCCTCATAACAGTGTGTCATTCACAGATCCTCCATAACTGTATCCTCCACAGATCCTCATAACAATGAGTCATCCACTGATCCTCCATAACTGTACCATCCACAGATCCTCATAACAGTGCATCATCTACAGATCCTCATAACAGTGCATCATCTACAGATCCTCATAACAGTGCATCATCTACAGATCCTCATAACAGTGCATCATCTAGAGATCCTCATAACAGTGCGTCATCCACAGATCCTTCATAACTGTGTCATCCACAGATCCTCATTACAGTGCACCATCCACAGATGTCCCATAACAACGCATCATCCTCAGATCCCCATAACAGTGCGTCATACTCAGATCCTCATAACAGTGTGTCATCCACAGATGACCCATAACAGTGCCTCATCCACAGATCCTCATAACAATGAGTCATCCACAGATCCTCATAACTGTACAATCCACAGATCCTCATAACAGTGCATTATCTACAGATCCTCCATAACTGTATCCTCCACAGATCCTCATAACATTGCATTATCCACAGATCCTCATAACAATGAGTCATCCACTGATCCTCCATAACTGTACCATCCACAGATCCTCATAACAGTGCATCATCTACAGATCCTCATAACAGTGCATCATCTACAGATCCTCATAACAGTGCATCATCTACAGATCCTCATAACAGTGCATCATCCACAGATCATCATAACAATGCGTCATCCAGAGATCCTCTACAACATAATATTTTGTTTCTTATTTTCATCCTCTAAAACCTTGGTTTGTCTTATGGTCAGGTGCATTTTATGGTCTGAAAATTTGTTATATGTGTTCTGTATACTTACATTATAATTAACATCAAATCATTGCTGAAGAATTTTAGTGAATGAGGATTTATGAAATATGTGTTTTCAATGTGATCACTTTGTGGTTTGTGTATGCTATTTTTTTGGGATGCAACATACACAGGTGCAGATTTTTACATTTAAAGTGGCCCCCCAATAGAACAGTCAGACATCAGAAATAATGCATCTTATTCAGGGGTACCACTTTCTGCTCTTTCACATTTGGATTATTTAGAGATAGATCTAGGAACATTTGGTAATGTAATCTCTTTAAGAAAAAGCGCCCTCTAATTAATAAATCCTGAAATCCCCCAAAAAAACATGCTGACAGGCTGCTAAGAATATATGGTCGAAGATTAAAGAGGACTTGTCTCCATCTATTCGTATGTCTCTGTGTTGTCCTGTTCCTTTATAATTTCTGCTAGAAGTTATGAATGAATTTCTAGCAGTCTGCAGTAAGGGTACAAAGGGGTGTTAATCAGTTGGAGAGGGGTGTATACCTGCACAGTCTGACAATGGCAGCACTGACTGGATATAGTTAGTCTGTGCAGGTACACCCCCCCCCCCCCCCAAACTGGTTACCACCCCTCTGTAACCTTACTGCAGACTGCTAACAATTCATTCATAACATCTAGCAGAAATAATAAAGGAACAGGACAACATAGAGCCATAAGAATAGATTCTCCAGAACTGTTATTACACTGGAAATGCATGTAGCTATTAAAAAAGAAACGTCACAGGTCCTCTTTAATTTCCATGTTAGTATATGGAAAATGCTTTGGAGAATGAATAGTGACATTACGGTATATTTGTGTATTTTCAGTTGTCTTTTATGAATATGATGTGTTTGTAGTATGTCTATAATTAAAGTAATTACATACGTTTGTCTCATCTATGAATAAAGCGAGTGCCCTGGATAATGACAAATCTGTTACTGTGAAAATATAAAGCATTATATTACATCTAATAATGATATAGAGACCAGCATGAACTGAGCACTAATAACTATGTTGAGATTCTGTGTATGGTATTAATAACACCCAACCATGCATAATGTGATCCTGTTAGAATATCAAAAGGTAGTGGTGACCTGCAGAATTGTTAAACACCATAATTAGCCATACTATGCACAGACAGGGGTTTGTTACAACTTCCAGACACGTCCAACCAAGAACCCTTTATCAGGCTCAGCATCGTGGTAACCCACCCCAGGTGCAGCACAATGATGGATAGACTGAAAGTAGTACATCCAGAACATTTTAACTGCAGCTCCCTATTTAATGTGTGTGACTCCAAGAGCTACAGATTAATAGAGCAATCACTCCCACCAGACGTTGTTCTGTGGACGTAGGCTTTTCTGGTTTAATTCAGTCATTTCTACCTTCCATTTCCTCCATAAATGCTTGCCTTGTGAATGTGTAGGAGTCGGAACAGTTTTGATATAGCGGTTATTTTTTATTTGTTTTTGTACAATATTATTAGGCTTGTGAACAAAGCTCGTGAAATAAATTCTTAACAGAACTCTTTAAAGGGGTATTCTCATCTCAGACATGGATTACGTATCGCTAAGATACGCCATCACTTATATAGGTACAGTTCCTACCTCTTAGACCCACTCCTATCTCCAGAATGCCCCCCCCCCCCTCTAAAGTGAAAGAGAGCGCACCGCACAATCTCAGCTATTCTCCATTCACCACTATGGGAGTTCTGAAACTAGATTGGCTATTACCAGCAGTCCTATAGCGGTGAATGAACAGGTGGCCGTGCATCTGCAGTGCGCTCTCCATTCATTGCTGGGGGACACTTGCTCTGCTATTTTTTGTATTCCCATAGCAGTGAGTGGATGCTCTCTTCACTTCAGAGGCCCTGTTCAGTATTTTAGGTTTTTAATTTTTTTCATCATTATTTTTATGCTGACTAGTGCAAAGGGTAAACTGATACTGTGAACTTCAGCCAATTAGACATTCCTCCTTCTTTTTATTTTCTTGGTAGACACCGCTGTTTTTATTTGCACTTGTTTCCACCGATTAGCATTTTGTTCACCTCCAATATTAATATTTTACATCTGAATGTTCTTGGGGGACGCTTGCTCTGCTATTTTTTGTACTCCCATGGCAGTGAGCGGAATGCTGTCTTTCACTTCAGGGGCCCTGTTCAGTATTTTAGGTTTTTAATTTTTTGCCATCATTTATTTTATGCTGACGAGTGCAAAGGGTAAACTAATACTGTCAATTTCGGCCAATCGGATTTTCCTCCTTCTTATTTTTATTATTTTCCTGGTAGACACCGCAGTTTTTATTTGCACTTGTTTCCACAGATAAATTAGCATTTTGTTTACCTCCTATAATAATATTTTACATCAGAATGTTCTTGCCTTTCTATAGTCAGGATTTAATCAAACTCTGTGCTAGATGATACTGTATAGGCAGGTTCGAAAACGTAAGTCTTTATGCTTTCCCTTATTCCCTCACTGTACATCATTATGCTCAATTAGTATTTCTGGTCTTGCAGAGGTTGTGCATCCAAAGTCAATGAAAGGTTGTGCTCCTATTACACAATCTGGCAATATCCAGTGACTTCTCATTAATTAAAAATGGCCATGATTCAAATGAGTACGATTAAACATAAATGCATTAATCTCGTTATGGAGTTAAAGCAGTTTTCCAATGATTATAATAAGAAATAAAATGAATGTTTGTCACATGGTATATAATAAAAGAGTTGTGCTTTACTGTCTATCTGCATTTGTAGCAGGCTGTTACCTTTACTGATCTTTGCCGACATTGTAGTATTGATAATGTAGGTACTGCCCTGCCAGGACCTTCCTTATGATCACAGTGGCAGTACTTACTCAGTATGGTCTGATTGTTTTTCTGTATATATACAAGACGCATATTTTACTGCGTTCAATAGGAAGCAACAATGAGAGGGTATTCAGAAGGACCGAAAGGGAGATGGTTCCGACAATGACTGATAGAGACATGCGTGGAAAAAAAAAAAGTTCAAAGAATACGCTGATGTAATCCTAAAGGTTTGTAATCTTAGATAGAAGATTGCGGAAGCAGATCCTTTACTTCAAGTTTGATACAAAGTGCTTGGTTTGGTATCAATAGATAGCTCTGCAGAAAAATTGTATGATACATTTTCATTTTTCTTGCTTTAATGATACACCTTGCAGGGTGGTATTGGTGAGGCCAGTCGCAGTCCAGTAATTGCATAGGATATAGCAGAATTAAACTGTGATGTTACTGTGATGTTAAAACATTAAGCGTTCCTTTAGGTCCTCCTACATCTTTTCAACACTAGTCTGACTTCCAACAGTGCCATGGGGAATGTGAATTCCCTGCTCTCCCCTATTTCCAGAATTGTTTCTGCTCCTAAAGGAAGTGATTCAGATAATAGAAGCTTAGAAGTAGAGATCTGCTGTTAATTCAGTTCTTTATAAGCAAAGGTTTTCCAACATTAAAAACAAATCAAGAGTTCGGGTGCATGCACACAACTGTATCTGTTTTGTGGTCCGCAAATCATGGATCCGCAAAATACGGATGTGGTCCATGCACTTTTCACGGGGCCCATTGAAAAAAAAATGCCTATTCTTGTCCGCAAAATGGACACGAATAGGACATGTTTTATGATTTGCGGATGGCACATGGATGTCATCCACATTTTTTGCAGCCCCATACAAATGAATTGGTCTGTGTGCAATCCGCAAAAAATTGCATTGGATGTGGACCTAAAATACGGTCGTGTGAATGCACCCAGGGGCGTAGCTATAGGGGGTGCAGAGGTAGCAGTCGCTACCGGGACCAGGAGCCTGAGGGTGTCACGACCATGTTCATGGCCGCGACTCCTTGGGAGACGCATGCAGTTGCCCGCGGTCTGTTGTTGTGTCAACTGCAGCTGGGGGCACTTTGTTGTTTGCCTCAGGTGCGGTTGCCGCGGACAACAGGTATGCGTGCGGTTGCCTTTGGTTATGTGTGGGTGTTTGTATGCACTTTGAATGTCTGGTGTGCACTGTGTTTTATGTTATGTGTGCACTCTGACATTTTCCCTTCGCCTGTGACTGCCCGTGGCAACGTGTGGTGTTGTGTACATGTGGTGGCAGTGTCTCGGCCTTTTGGCCGGCTCCCAGGACACTTTTGCTACGCATGTCGTTGTCGACGGTAACAGCTGCAGTGAGAGTTTGTTTGTGTATTCCCCTTTTTGTGGTTTCACTACACTCCCTGGTTAAGGAAGGGTTAACTCCCTCAGTGTGTGTGCACTGGATGTGTCTGAGTGTGGGTGTGGCTACTTTGGGCTATAAAGCCTCTGCTGGTTTCAGTTAGCTGAGGGGTTCTTCAGCCATGGTTGCTGGAGACATCCTCCTGTTATTTACCTACTGCCAGTGGGGGCCACCCTTGTGGTCATAAAACTTTATGTCTGGTGTTAGATGATGTCTTTATGGTCTATCTGTTTATTACAACTATGGATGTCCTGGTTTACCTGTGTGATATGTGTTGTGTGCTGTGTCCCTTAGTGTTTTGTGGACATCAATTGTCATGCACGGGTTCCAGTCAGCGTTGCTGTGGCAGGTAGGTTTGGAACTGCTTTAGTTCTCCTGCCATATCTATATGTTGTATTTGTGTTCCCCTTTTCCTTGCAGCTTGGCCAGTGAGACTCTTGTTCCTCCGTGTCCAGGAGGAACAGGTCGTCTTACCCTGCTCCTAGTTTAGGGCCACCCTGAGGGCTAGCAGGGACTTCAAGGTTCCGGAGTATGAGCCCTCCTACCATCAGGGTCGGCTCATACAGTTAGGAGTCAGGGTCAGATTAGGGATGCGATTAGGAGGTGACCTGCTCCCTAATTCTGTCGTCCTGGTCGAGCAGCGACCACCATCATCCGGCATCACACGGCTGAGGGTTTTCCCCATCCTCAGCCGTGACAGAGGGGGCCCAAAGACCCTTGTGCCACATAAGAAAACACCAGTATTACAGAAAGTGCATGCTGGTCAAGTTACACCTCTGGCTGGAGGGAAGGGGTTAGGTCAAGAATTTATCTTTTGCCATTACAATTTTTGCCTCAGGCAGTACGAGAGCTATGTGCTTCCCTGGCCACAAAGCACTGAGTGAAGGGGGGCCCAAGATGAACTCTTGCACCAGGGCCCATGAGCCTTTAGCTACGCCCCTGAATGCACCCTTCTACTGGTGCTCAGCTTTTTTTAACTACATTTTCAGGCAAATTTACCTGAAATAACCTCTTGCTGTGGTAATCCATAGACTGGTATTTAATCTAACGTAACAAGAGCACTCTCGGTCATGTCACATCACTAGAGAGAAAAGCTGCTCTGAGGTCAGCGGACTCCATCTGGTAATGTGACCTCCAGTGAGTACATGCCTTTATTGTGCCTTATTTCACCTGGACCACAATTCTCTGGTTACTTCTCAGTACATTTCAAATAGAAGAAGCTCTGGTACAGTCAAATAATTGGAAGGTCTTTGTTTGTTCTCTCTGTACATCAGAGCAGAAGTAACCATTTTAATAAAGATGAAGGGATTTGTGTCGACTGTTAAAGTGAGAGACTCTGTCCATCTGATGAGAAGTATGAGCTAGATTCAGAAAGGGTCGAGCTCTGCATTCGACAGAGGAAGTGTCATTAGAATTCCTGTCTGCTACGAATGGCTGTCACCGTTGTTTCACGTGGAGAGGCTGTTAAACATAATCACAAGACTGAGAGGAACATTTTTCTTCCTCTGGAAAGCAGCCCAATTCCACTATCTGACAGGAAAATTTTTGAAATGTGAAATGGCAGCGTTCGGAAAACTAATGCCCTTCTCCTTCTAAAAAGAGATATTGGAAGACAGCAGGGAGTCTGGTACAGGTAGTATCTATTCCTTCTCTGCAAAAAGCTGCCTCAAGAAAAATAAAATGACTTCTCTTGATTTTTAACCCATCCAGTACTTTTGATCCCACGGTACAGCTAACTGTGTTTGAAAGTCAGGAATTTTAAGTATGAAGCTACATGCAATATTATAGACAATGTCGATTAGGGTGTCATAAGCAGAAGACTAGGGGTTTGCTATCATAATCTCACTGTAATTGTTATGGGATGAGACTGAAGAATATAGAGTTAGTTAATTCGATATTTTGGAGCACTATGCAAGGATCGTCGCCCTTCACATTAGTGCATGTCCCCAGTGGGGACTCACAATCTGATTTCCCGATATTAGGAGATACAAGCAATTTTCATGGGAAGCCACGGGGTATGTGTTTGGAGTGTAATAGGAAAGTGACAAAATCGAACAAACAAGTACCATGCAGATATTGTCCGTAGGCATATTTGAACCAGGGATCCTGATTGCTGCAATATCTAGAAATGGAATAGTAAAACAGCAAATGGAATCACCGAGAGGTTGTAGATGGTGTGAGAGGGGCTGGTAATAACACATTAAAATGTCCACTTACATAGTTCTAATTATTACAAGCATCTTTAAAATCAGATCTTTTTATTTGTCATTTAACAATTGCGTCAATGGTACAAAACATATAAAATACATAGCGCATATAACAACTCCCCCCTTCCCTCCCTCCTCAGTGCAATGTCCTCACCCTCTTCAACAGTTACCATACATATTCCTGCCAGAATGCAAACCCTCCTCTCTCAGCCATCGCGTCCTTTTATCATCTGTTGATAACCCTGCCTCTCCGACCATAGCAAGCTATTCCCCATACCATGTAATACCCATATCCTTATTAGTTCCTGGGAAGCTAATCCAGATCGCACAATCCATAGTTCCCACTGTTCCCACTTGTTAAGCACCCCTCTTTTTAAATAAACCCCTCTCTCTAAACGTATTATTTGATTTATGACTCCTACCAGCTCTTGCTTAGTGGGACTAATCGATTGAATTCAGAATTTCGCAATCAGTTTCCTATTGCAATACAGAGTTTTCGCTATTGCCAATCTATGCCCCTCCGTCACTGCAAGATCTTGTGTATATCCTAACACCCCAACCGTTGGCGTCCTGGGGGTCTCAATGTCATACACATTATCTACCATTTTAAGCAATTCCGACCAAAAAGTACTCAATCCTCTACAAAACCACACCATATGAATAAGGTTTGCCTCCTCCTTTTCACATCGAGGACATTGGACATTCGATCGGATCCCCATCCTATATAGCATTAGAGGCGTTCTGTACACCCTATGAAGCAGGTATAATTGCGATCTACGTTGAGCCTCATTGATAGATATTCCAGGTATATTCTCCAGGATGGACTGCCACTGATAAGATGTCAAGGGATCCACATCCGCCTCCCATTTGTCCCTTAGACCAGCTAATGGGTCCCCCAAGGTCTTCTCCAAAAGAAACCCATAAGCAAAGGAGATGAGCTTATAAGAGGCAGATGCCTGTACCACCTGATCAAACAGCACTGTAGTAGCAATAGTTGTAGGGATTTCCTTCCCTTGACATTGAATAGCATGTCTTAGTTGCAAATATGCATAGAAAACTGACTTATTTAGTCCAAATTCCGTTTGAAGTTGTTGAAATTGTTCAAATATATTATTCTTAAAAACCTGGTGGACATATCTAATCCCTTTCTGTGCTCATCCCTCAAAACCCTCCAGTTTGTACAATTCCCATAAAAAGGCATTATGCCACAGCGGAGTATATTTAGTGCAGCCCTTAATG
Organism: Bufo gargarizans; assembly: GCF_014858855.1. NCBI lineage: Eukaryota > Metazoa > Chordata > Amphibia > Anura > Bufonidae > Bufo > Bufo gargarizans. The sequence continues at coordinate 547,820,796 of NC_058080.1, read as the reverse complement.
TCCAACAGATCCCTGACAGTCCACCATACTTTATGCATCAGCTGTAAAGTAGGCAGCTGTAGCTGGGGGAATGTAGTTTAAAGGCACGCGCCTCCAGCTCCCCAATATGCAAATCTAAATGATATGAACAATTATTTCCAACTGATCGAAGTATTGTTCACTGGATGAAAATGATCACTGGCCAACAAAAACATTTTTAGTACAATAAATGCTGCTTCTTTTGCTAGAATAGGGGTAGTCTTTAAAAGTTTTTTTCCAAGACTTTTATACTGATTACCTATCCTCTGGATTGGTCATCAGTATTTGATCGATTGTGATCCTTGGTGTCAACTGTTTGAGAAGGCACCAGTGGTTGCAGTAGCGCCGTTGCCTTCTCTCAGCTTATGATGTCGATATTATTCATTTGTAACGTGGCCTAAGCGCAGCTCAGCCCCATTGTAGTAAATGGAGCTGAGCTACGATACCAAGCATAGCCACTATACAATGTAGAGCGCTGTGCTTGGTGAGCTGAAAGAAGGTCATGACCCTTCTGCGAGCGTTGATGCCCTCTCAAACAGCTGATCAGCATCGGTCCCAGGTGACACCCACGACCAGTGGATAGGTCATAATCATCAGTATAAAAGTCTCTGAAAACCCTTTTTCTTTATTTTTTTATTAATCAGATTTTATTGAAGGTTTCATCAAATTAAACTTTACAAGACAACAAAGGAGCACCTTTGTTAGGCGCTCCGCGTTAAATTATGACAATACTACTCTGAAAACCCTTTTAAGTTGTGTTATAGCAAACCATATCTGAACATAGAGATGACTCTATCATCCTAATAATTAACTATAGGGAAGTTGATATATGAGAAATTGATTTCATAAAAACAATATGATTTTGCATTAAAAGGATTGTGTTAAAGATCATCTGTCAGTTTGATCAACCCTATTAAACCAGGCATATAAACTGGTAGTGTTGATCATAATGACAAAAATGATACCCTGATTATTTATTTTTTAAGGTCTCCTTCCTGGGAAAGTTTTATTGATATTTTAAGACAGGTCACAACGATGGCATTGAAACTGAACTTCTACATTATGTCTTCCAGCAGTCTGTCGGACAAAATATTCCTGCATTTTTTGCCTCAGTCTACAAATGAGGTTCTGTCTTGAACATCCGCTGCACACGAGAATCTAAGATGTTTTTATATATTCTTTCCTGACTAGACAACCCCTTTAAACATATTAAACCAGACATATAGCTCGGTAGGGTTGATCATTCTGACAAAAAGAGTATCCTATCTATGTATTTCTGTGGTCCCATTCATGAGAAAAGCAAGTTTTTATTGATATGTAAATGAGCTTACTGGAGCACCAACGGGCAGCCCAAGCCCTCGGAGGACCAGTTAATAACACCCCTACAGCTTTAGTCCATCTCCCTCCCCCGGATTGACATTTCTTCTTGAAATGACACTGCGCCTCCCAGTCTCGGCGCTTGCGCAATGGATCTCTCTCTCCAAACAGTGCAGATTCCAACTGAGCAAGCACTGAGACCGCAAGGCATTGTACCGATACAAGAAGACAGGGCTAGGTGAGATGTTTAGCTTTGTCAATCCAGGGGAAGGGGGAGGGACATAATTTGTAGGGGGGTTACTAACTGGTGCTCTGAGGGCTCTGGCTGGCCCTTTGGTGCTCCAGTAAGCTCACTTACATATCAATAAAAACATGAATGGGACCACAGAAATACATAGCCAGGGTACTATTTTTGTCAACATGATCAACCCTACCAGACTATATACCTGGTTTAATACGTTTGATAATGCTAACAGATGGTCTTTAAAGGGGTTGGCTAGCCAGGCAGGAATATATAGAAATATCTTGGTTCTCGTGTTCCACGGATGTTCAAGCAGGAACACCCCCCCCCCCCCCCCCCCCCCAAAAAAAAAAGCCCTCATATGACTATGTGAATGGAAAAATAAAAAAAGTTGAATGGAATGACTGGGGGTAAAAAATGAAAATGAAAAAACAGAAAATGGCCCAATCCTGTAATGGTTAAGGGGTTTATCCTCTAGAAACATCCATTGATATGTGATTGCTATTTGATGAGGTCAAATTTGTCCATTGCCAATCCATTCAAACTTAATGGGAGCTATGGAAACAGCCAAGTACAGTTGAGGGCCCCAGCAATAGGCATCCACTGATCAAACATTTATCTACTATCCTATGGGCAAGTGGTAAAAAGACCTTTAATATCAACTTTATGGGTCTAAGTGACAATTATTACTGTGATGCTTTTCTGCATTTTTATATGTTCATTCTGTTCCAACTTTAATAAATATAATGTTAATTATTTGAAGCTAAAAATGTTTGCCAAAACTCTGCTTACTAGGAAAAATATATTTCCAGAAGAACTTGAGTGTAAAAGATCTTCATCACTATAGGCCTCTTTCACACGGGTGTCACGGATTTACTCCGTATGCATTGCGGCAAACCCCTGCGAGTAGGCACGCAATTTCAGTCAGTTTTGACTGTGATTGCGTTCCGTTGTTCAGTTTTTACGCGTGTGATAAAAAAACTGAATGTGGTACCCAGACCCGAACCCAGACTTCTTCACTGAAGTTCGGGTTTGGGTTTGGTGTTGTGGAGATGTTATTATTTTCCCCTATAACATGGTTATAAGGGAAAATAATAGCATTCTTAATAGAGAATGCTTACTAAATGTGTTGTCTTGAGGGGTTGAAAAATAAAAATAATTAACTCACCTCATCCACTTGATGCCGCAGCTGGCATAGACTTCTTTCTTCTTTCAGGACCTGCAAAAGGACCTTTCATTATGTAATATGGCGACTGCGCTGACGTCACCACGCTCATTACATCAAAGGTCCTTTTTGCAGGTTCTGAAAGAAGAAGAAAGAAGACGATGCTGGCTGCGCGATCAAGTGGATAAGGTGAGTTAATTTTTTAAATTTTTTAACCCCTCAAGGCACATTTTAGTATGAACTTTGTATTAAGAATGCTATAAGGGAAAATATTACAGTGAATAGAGTTTATTGGGGTCCGGGGTTGCTCATCCCTATCATCTCATAGCAACCATGTGTGAAAATCGCACTGCATCCGCACTTGCTTGGGGCCTGCGTTGCGTGAAAAACACAGGTTATAGAACATGCTGCGATTTTCACGCAACGCCCAAGTGATGTGTGAAAATCACTGCTCATCTGCACAGCCCCATTGAAGTGAATGGGTCCAAATTCAGTGCCGATGCAATGCGTTCACGTCATGCGTTGCACCCGCATGGAATTCTCGCCCATGTGAAAGGGGCCTAAATCATCACTGATTTATTACACTTGAGGACATTGACAGAATGTATGATTCATCCCTGCAGGATACATTAACTACTGTAGGCACTTTATGTTTCCTAATTTTAATCTTGTACCTGGTTTTTGCAGCTCCACTTTACAATTACTTTTAGAACATCAAAGATTTTTACAGTCACTTTTCTTACATTGATGATTGAATATACTTTTTTGATGCTCTGGTCGCTAGCAATTTTGTGATCTTGGTAGGAAGCACAGAGGAAATAATAAATATACACTGCTCACCATGCTATTAACCTCATTTGCAAATAATTTTTTTAAGCTTTATTGTATTTTGATACATACATAGAACGATTTCAGTTAGGCCTCTTGCACACAAACTTTTTTTTTTCCGTTTCCGTTCCGTTTTTGCGGATTCCGTTTGCGGTCCATCTGCGGAACCATTCATTTCAATGGGTCTGCAAAAACAATGGAAGGTACTCCGTATGCATTCCATTTCCGTATTTCCGTTCAAAGATAGAACATGTCCTATTATTTCCCGAAAATCACGTTCCTTGGCTCTATTCAAGTCAATGGTTCTGCAAAAAAAACAGAATGCATCTGGAATGCATCCGTATGTCTTACGTATCCGTTCCATTTTTACGGAACCATCTATTGAAATTTTATGCCCAGCCCAATTTTTTTATGTACTTGCTGTTTAAACATTATTGTATGCTTCCGTTTCCGATCTGAAAAAAACAGATCACAAGCGGAAACCAAACGGAACGGAAGCGGAACTACTACTGAAACAAAAAACAGATCCGTTAAAAACAGACTGCAAAATACTGAAAAAGCCATACGGTCGTGTGCAGGAGGCCTTGGCAGGTTGTGAGAGTAACATATTGGATCTAAAGGGGTTTTCCAGGTTTTTTATAATATTTGACTATCCCCAGGACAGGCCATCAATATCATATTGGTGGCGTTCAACACACTGCATCTCCCCTGTCAGCTGTTCAGTACTAACTTAGGCATGAACTACAAAGCTATGTCCATTGTATAGTGGACGGAGCTTGTTATTGCCGTGCTGCTCACATTCACTTCATTGGGAAGAGTCTTTCACAAACACAATTCACGGGGATGTGTAGTTTCAGCACCAGAACTACTCTAGAGCAGCTAATTGGTAGAGGTGTGGGGATGTCAAACCCCTGTTGATCAGATGATGACCTATCTTGAGGATAAGCCATCAATCTAAAATTTATGTACAGCTCTTTAAATAACATTCTTCAGAACCTCTTTAGGCATTCTTCACTCTATTGTCCTTAAAGCGGTTGTCCGGGTTCAGAGCTGAACCCGGACATACCCTTATTTTCACCCAGGCAGCCCCCCCGAGGCTAGCATCGGAGCATCTCATGCTCCAACGCTCTCCCTTGCCCTGCGCTAAATTGCACAGGGCAAGCAATCTTTTACTTCCAATAACACACTGCCGGGCAGAAACTTCCGCCTGGCAGTGTGTTTGGTGACGTCACCGGCTCTGATGGGCAGGCTTTAGCGCTGCCCCAGCTGTTTTACTGGCTAGGGCAGCGCTAAATCCCACCCATCAGTGCCGGTGACGTCACCGGGCTTCCTAGCAGCCTCATGGAGAGCCCCGGTACGTCACCGAATCTCAAAAAATGCCTTTGCCCTGCGTGATTTAGCACAGGGGAAAGGAGAGCATTGGAGCATGATTTGCTCTGATGCTCCTGTCAGGGGGGCTGACGGGGTGAAAATGGAGGTATGTCCAGGTTCAGCCACTGTGTTTCATTTGCTGGCTCTCCTTGAGTTCCTCTTCTATTTGCTCGGGGATCATTCCTAGGTCCCCTCCTCTATTCTCTCTGCAGAACCTCTATCAGAACATCAGTAAATTTGGTTTTCAGTACTATATCTATGCTGATGACATTCAACCAGGTACCTCATCCCATGAAATCAGCCCTGCATTATTACATAATATCAGTGATTGTATGTCCACTGTCTCTTAGCATCATTTCCTTTCTCTGTCACCTTTCTGGTTACCAGGGAACCTAAATCTCAGTCACCCTCTGACTGGGGAGGGTGCCTTAAATACCCAGGGAGTTGGGAGAATTTTGACTACGGCTGTGGGAATGGACCGCCGACCATACACTAAAATTGTATGATAACCTTTATAGAAGTAGGATTCCAGTCCAGAGTTTGTAGGAAATCCAGCTCTTATATTAATAAGAAGTGTATGGGTGGTTACTTTTGAATATGGCACTGGCTACTGAGGAAGGGCATGGCTGTTTTACCAAGTTAGTGATTTCACTGCAAAGCCACCATGACCATGGACTGCTAATTATACTCTCAACTTTCTATGCCACTGCACCATTGTTAATCAACATTGTATAAAGACCTATGGATCAACGGAGATACTCAAAATCTGGGTATTTTCCTGCATTCATCTCTGTACATTCTTGCTGTGCAAGTGCAAATTTGTATTCACAGGCATATTTTGGGTGCTCGCAGAACTAGAGAGCATAGTCATCTTCACTATGAAAGCGTGGACTTTCTTATACAGCCTGATTTTCCCCGAGACATGGCTGGGAGACGCTGAATGGTTATTGTTTGCCACGTTTAACTTATTACTATCTGTTTTCTCAACCACTGCCACTTTAGAATATTATAGACCAGACATGCTCAACCTGCGGCCCTCCAGCTGTTGCAAAACTACAACTCCCAGCCTGCCCAAACAGCCTACAGCTATCAGCCTACAGCAGGGCATTGTGGGAGTTGTAGTTTTACAACAGCTGGAGGGCCGCAAGTTGAGCATGCCTGTTATAGACTATTAAAGTGTACTTAAGTGGTATTGATAAAAGTTTCATTTCTGTTGGCTCAATTATGCAGTGAAATATTTTACAGCAGCAGGGCCCGCAGTGGACTATTACACCCCTGGATTGAATTGTCTTGTGGATCCTCATACTTGAGTATAGGACACTACAGATTTTATGTTTACATTTTTGTATTGTATTTTATTGATCTAACTTACTATCTTGTTCTGTATTAAATCAATTGTCCCAGTATATATCTAGAGATCTTACTTATATTGATTTGATTGTTGATTTGACTTCTGATTATATGACCCAGTTGATCTCACTTGTTTGCTTAGCTTTAACCCTGGACTGTTAGACTTCTGCTTTGCCTACCATTCTGACACCTCTAGATCTATCTGGTTACTAGACCCAGCTCTGACCTCATCTTTGGATTCCCTCTGGCTCTGTTGATAGTCCGGCATCTACCCCTGGCTTGTCAGTTTCCTCATACACCAGTTAGCAACTACTCTGCAGATGCAACCAGGGAACTCTCAACAGTAGAGATCAGATTCTTATAAAAGAGTGAAGACCTCAGAGATCTAAAAATTCTGCTGACCAGACTGGTCTGTGCAAAGAATGAATGAGGAAGCCCAGTGGCTAAACAGCTAATTCACCACATTACCATTACACTGTATTCCAACGTTTCAAGCTTTTCTAATCTGAGCTCAAGACTCTGGACTGAAGCTTCTTTATAAGTCATCAGTGATCTACTGTGGACCTGTCAGATATCTTCTATTAGATCTAAGTCCACTGGTTGACGACCAAGGATTTAGACCATTTCAACGGGTAATATTTTGATACCTACAATGACTCTTTATAATCTTTATAAAGCGTGCAGAATTTTAAGTGTCCACTTGTTTGATGCTTTTCTTCAAAGGAAGATATTCCAAACATGCTAGAGAACAATAATTGTTGTTTTCCAAGACGAAACGTATTTATTTGATTATGTATTAGAGGATGATAAATCCTTTTGTGTTACCCATCCTTGCTAATGCATCTTAAAATTGATTATATTGAGTACTTACATATTAAGTATTTGTTCTGTGTCCCTAATGAGAATAAAAGTTTCTATAATGCAGAGTGGGCATTCAGCTAGCATTACTTATAATGGATTTGTTTGAAATATTACTCCATTTAGGTGCGGTACACTATGATCAAACAGCAAGAAGCTGAAAATAGAAAGGCTTTGCAGCTAATCCTTCTGTGTAGTCAGATCCTACAGCCATTAATTACTCTCTTCCATTTGCTCCTGTTATACAGTCTGTAGATTAGGAGAAAGCAGTGATCAGATGGGAGGAGTAAGGCTGGGGTGACACATGAGGGCAAGTACCTGTAGCAGAAAAGTTGCAGGCTTTTCTGCACATGACTAACTTTGAAATCAATGGTGTCAAAGTTGCCTTCGACTTGCATCCTGCAGAACAAAATTCATCAGGTCTGGAGTTTTAACAACTTTCGCCTCGCATTTGCGGCATTTCTTGTCGCACTGTGATACCATTGACAATAATTAGATCCAATGTCGCGTGACACATGACACTGTGTAGCCCCAGCCAACACATGTGTGTAGGATCATACTACACTAAAAGTTCTTTTACATAGACCAATGACCTGGCAGATTACGGATAATTGGCCTGTGTAAAGATGCCATCAATCACCCGATGAACAAGCAAATGCTTGTTCATCAGTTAACCGTGTTGTTCTGCCAGAACCAAAAATCATTGTGAACTACGATGATCTACTGCGCAGGAACAATGAATTTCTATGTGGACAAGCAATCGCTAATCCCTATACAGCGGAGGGGATTTCTGCATGTTAAAGAGGACCTGTCCCCAAAATGCAGTGCAATCTGAAGGCAGCATGTTGTAGAGCAGGAAAAGCTGAGCAGATTGTTTTATAGTTTTGTGGGAAAAGATTCAGTAAAACTTGCAATTTTTACATTTACATCTGCAGCCCTGTGAATTGCTGCAGATCGGGCTGCCATCGGGAACGTCTCCTTCGTTCCAGATAATTTGATGTGCTTTTGTCACAGATCCCACTCTTGCATTGCAAAGTGGATGGGATTTTAAGAAATCATCCACATGCCACAAAAACAACAAAAATTTGCACCGTAAATTGACCTGCAGATTTCCACCATGGATTTCACCCTTTGCAGTGCCAAGGAAATTCAGCCCCATATGGGCACACACTTGTGGTGTCTATCCCTTTCATCAGAAATCCAGGTGTTGCCACCAAAACAACCTTTCTTAATTTGAACAGATTTTTATGCACAAATATTTCTGTAACAAAATCTGCCATGTGTGGATATCCCATGTGCAGTTTGTTATGGTAGACCATTATCAAAGAACAGGCCTTTCAGGGATATTTTAGGAACATTCCCCGTTTTGCATAGACATGAGTATTATCTCATAAGTTTCCTTTTATTAGAGTTTCTTCTCTGAACAGTGTATTCCTTTTGCTATAAATGTATTGACAGTAAACAGTGATTATGGGCAGTATTGCTTTATGTAGACAGGTCAATAACACACGCGATAGTCAGAGGAATAAGATGACTACGGGAAGGATCTTATACTTTTAGATTTAGTATTTTGTTACTGATTACATCCCTTGCTGCATCCTACAAAACCTATAACTCATGCATATGGTATGTGAAGAATCTGGTGTAACAGTGGGCAGGGGTCTGTTGACGGATATTAGCGTCTTCCTAGAGTAGTGCTTGTATCCTCAGTGCAAGTGTTCTTGAGCCTGGATGCTGCTGTGAGCCTCTGAAGCCCATGCTGGTTTGGCTCAGATTCTGAACACAGAAGCCATTAAATGTGTCAGAAACTGAATGCATTAAACTTGGCATACAGTTTGATGCGTTATGTAAAAATGATCCCTAGCGACACAAACGAAATAAAATATTGTGCTTGGGTGATATCCTGCAACAAAGTCCTTTTTGGCAAGTCAATTAAAATAAAATAATGACACCAATTTGTGTTATAGTCACTGCTGGACTACTAGTATTAAATGGTCCCCAGAGTCATCTATATACCATCAGTTCATGAGGTGGTTAAAAAGTGCACACATTTTTAGGTATATAAAGCAGCTAATGGCTAATAAACCATCAGTATTGGGAGGAAGCATGCATTTTTGCTAACAGAGCTCACAACCTGCGATTTGATCTTACATGCTGGGTTAGATTTACTATGCTTTGATCAGATTGTTTTCTTTTTTTTTTGTAAATTCTTTATTTAATTTTTCAATAATACCATATAAAAGGCAATGACATTTTGAATGGGCCACAGTCCTTTTGAAAAAGGTCAACATGTTTGACAAAATATCTAAACCCCTATGAAGGGTGCAATCTTAGTGAAACTCTGAGGTAGACTGCAGAAGTATCTACTGGTGAAATTACAAAGACTAGTCTTAAGACAAGTGTATGATGAAAAGGAAGGGAAGAGATAAGGGAAGTAGAAGGGAGGAGGAGGAGAAAGAAAAAACAACAACATATGTGGACAGCAATAGTCTATATTCCTGGGAGTTTTGAAACTCAATCCCATGTCGCCACGTTTTGTAGAGTTTCATGTACATATTCCTCATAGATGCTGTCAGGTCCCCCTAAACCTTACTGAGCTACTTTGCTATTGTGGGAGCGGAAGTTTGCTTCCACATGCAAGGGACGCAGGCTCTTGCGGTATTACAGATTGTTTTCTTTAAAAACAAATTATCTCATTTTTGCCACCTTTTAGGCACCAAAGACTTACCAGAGCAGTTGAAATGTATGTTCATTTTAATGGGGTTTTCCCCACAAACAACACTTACTCTTTATTCACAGAATAGGGGATACGTCTGATCCACTGGGGCCTCTGCAAATTATAAGAATGGAGGTCCTGTATTTCCCGATTTGAGTGGAGAGTTGGTTGTGCCTGTCTGCTCCCCCTCCATACAAGTCTGTACTTATTGGATGGAATGGCAGAAGACATGCATAAAGACTACTCCACTTAAACTGGTGAACCTGAGACCTCTGTTCTCAAGATCGGTGGGGATCCCAGCAATTGGACCACCACAGATCAGACCCTTATTTCCTATCCTCTGGATAGCGGACATGTTGTTCATGGGAAAAAAACTAAGCGCCACTTTGCAGTTTATATACATATGTACATTCCATTATACATTACTTTATCATATACTGGTACTGATTTTAAGCTTATATTATGCTTCAGAATGGTATCATAAGTCTTGAAAAGTCATACTTTTGTACTAGAAGGGTGAGGACACACACCACAGTTTTCTTGTAGCTTTTCTAAAAAAATAAAATAAAAAAAAGTGACGAATTTGTGATACAACTGCTGCTGTGGGTAGACTCCCCTAAGGGTACCATCAGGACCCGCTCGCAGCATAGCTCTATTAAATGGAGTTAAACTGCAAGCGGACATCCACTGCGGCTTCAAGCGGCACCTGTCTGCTCACTGCGCCATGAAGGGAAATGTTCCTTTTTAGCGCAGTTGCGACCTGAAACTGCCATTCTGTGAACTCCACTAGGAGACAGACACCTCGGGGCCACTGCCAGGATTTTGGGACCAAAATTAGGCTGGTAAATTCCACAGTGTGAACGTGCCCTAAGAGTGTTTTGTCATCACATAGAAAGGTGCAGTTTTTGAAGCAGTGCCTTTAACTACATAAGCGTCCCTACTGTAACTGAATTTGATTTGCGCAATAGAGCTTGGAGTTTGATTACTGGGTACCTGTAAAGTTAAAGCAAGCCTGTAGTAAGTAGAGCTAGGTTTCCCAAGAGTGTCTTTTCTTTGGTTTGGAGATATGCTTGTCTGTATAGCTTGACATTGATCCCGTAGAAGTGAGGGAAGATCGGATCAATACTTTGTAATTAACATTGTTTTGTGCTCGCTGAATTCTGCCAATGCAGTAAGGAGCTAAGTTGCTGACTTACTGCTGTCTTCTGCAAAAGTCCTGTATCATTAGATTTTCCAACATGTATGTTTTTATTGAATGTGTTAATTGTGAGGGATCACTAGCACATGGCTAGCTTTTACAAATCTCACATTACATTCACACTGTATGTATGGAGGCTTTTGATGTCATGGACCATAGATGGCAGTTACGATATTAGGCCTCAACGTCAATATTTTTATGATCAGATGGTCACACTCTGAAGCACTCACAACTGTTTTAATAGTTAAAAATATTTACTTAAACCTAAACACTTTTTTTAATTTATTCATATTTTGATATTTTTCCTATCTAGCCTGTGTTGCTGCAACAACCGTTCCATAGATTTGAATTACAGCACACACTTTAACATAAGAAAATGTGATGTGTTGACTTGGATTAGAGAATGTTGTAGGCATGCTCTGTGACATGTGTAGAGTCACTGTGCAGGGAGGAGGAGGAGACAAGCTGTCCTTATCACCTGTTGTCAGAGGTGAATCCTGTGTTTTCCTCCAGATTTATAAGATAGGTGTTACCTGTCATTGTAATCCTTCCTGTGATGATAATGATATGATGTTAAGTACTGATCTCTACAAAACATAGTGCCGGTCTATTGTGATGTTCAGTGATCTGTGTGAAAAATGTGTTTACTATAAAAATGGACGTATTCTGAAAATAGACTTTCTTTAAAGGGGTTATTTGAAATTTGAATAAAATATACTTTCCTAGATATTGTGCCAGTTTAGTCAATACAACCTCTTGAGATCAAAGAAATTCATAAAGTTACCAAGGTAGCTGGTGTCAAAACTGTTTATGGACATAATAGTCTTAAAGGGGTATTCCCATCTTAATGATTACTGTTAAATCTGTTAATAATTTAACAGTGATCATTTTTCTAAATATATTTAATGAACTAATTCCCACCCCTTAGAAGAAAATAAACATCTACTTACCTGACTGTTGTCTTCCGTCTCCCCTGGTTACGGCCACCGCTCTTCTCAAGAATCGTGGTGGCCGCGCTTGCGCAGACAACTTTTTCTCTTCTCCCGGCCGGCCGCGCGCAGTCCCGAAAGCGCACGCCGAGGCCGCGCATGTGCTATGGTGATTTCTTCCTGGCCAGTATAGTATACTTGCCAGAAAGAAGTCACCAGGGCGCATGCGCGGCCTTGGCGTGCAAGCTCAGTCCAGCGCACGGCCCGGCCGGGAGAAGACGTCAATCAAGATGGAGCCCGCCCCCTGCCGAGTGCCGAAACCAGGAAGTGGACAGCGCGCCGGGCGCAGGTAAGTATCAAATAGCGTGTTGAGAATACCCCTTTAAAGTGCCCCTTTTCTGAATTCATAGTTCCATGGAGCCTCATGGACACTTTTTAGCCCCAAAGAATGCTGCTATCTTGACTGTTGGGGGAATTTCTCCTCTTTCATTTGACTCAGCTTGAAATATATTAGTTAAAGGGAACCTGTCACCAGGATTTTGTGTATAGAGCTGAGGACATGGGTTGCTAGATGGCTGCTAGCACATCTGCAATACCCAGTCCCCATAGCTCTGTGTGCTTTTATTGTGTAAAAAAAACGATTTGATACATATGCAAATTAACCTGAGATGAGTCCTGTCCCTGACTCATCTCACGTACAGGACTCATCTCAGGTTGATTTGCAAATGTATCAAATCGTTTTTTTTTTACACAATAAAAGCACACAGAGCTATGGGGACTCGGTATTGAGGATGTGCTAGCGGCCATCTAGCAACCCATGTCCTCAGCTCTATACACAAAATCCCGGTGACAGGTTCCCTTTAACTATAGAGTTTTCAGATCCAGTCCAGTCTGCATCCTGCTGTGGTTGCAGGGACGCTGCAGAGAGTCTAAACACCCTTTAAGTCCTTCTGCAGCTAAAAGAATTGACATGGATGACATATTGAGGAATCTCTAAATTAACACTTGTCTTATGTACGGTAGTTTGAAATGTGTGTACAAACCAAATTTATACTTTGAGGCTTAGTTTCACTCAAACCCTTGAAATACACATTTCAGCGCAGTTAAAGGGGATTTCCAAGATTTTGATACTGATGGCCTATCCTGAGGATAGGCCATCGATATCTGACCGTTGGTGTCTGACTTTGCACCACCTCCGATTCGTTGTTTGAATAGGTAGAGGCACTCCGGTGAACATTGCAGCCTCGTCCTAGGCCAGTGACGTCACCTGGCCAAGAGGCAGCTAAGTCCTATTCAAGTGAATAGGCCTGGGGTACAATAACATGCACAGAAGCTTTACAATGTACAGCGCTGTACTGGGTAAGCTGCAAGGGGGCCGCAGCACTCGCTGGAGCGCTGTTACCTCTTCAAACAGATGATTGACAGGGGTTTCATGAGTCAGAGCCCCATCAATAAGATATTGATGATCTAGTCTGAGGCTAGGCCATCAATATTAAACTCCTGGTTAAACCTGATTAAGCACAATTTTTATTATCTTGGGATCCCATAAGCTGTAAACTGCACTGCTTTATTTCAGTGACTAGCAATGTAATGACCTTGCATTGTAAACGCTGCAGGTGTTTTTAGTCAGGTAAGTACAATGCTTCTCGATGGTAGAGTTGCAAGCATAGGAACATCTAAAGAGTCTTCCATCAACAGGTTCCTAACCTAGTTTTGAGTGGACGTAAATGAGTGGACTAAATTTGTGTTAAAATACATTACCCCAAATGTATAAACTTGTTATACAGCAAGTGGCAAGACGCTGCAGATGCCATACCTTTACAGCTCTTGAATGGGTTACATTAGTTCATTACCTCACCTGAATATGTTCATGTTCTAGATTCACCTTAATATGACATAATTCACTTGCTACAGATTTGTTCATGGCTCTAATAAGGCTAGAATGTTATATTGCCACTTGTTGACCAGGAGCGGTACTGCAGTCATGTACTCGCTTTCACATTTCACTCACTGTTCTCTTAGAGTGAGGAGGCATAACTGGATCATTTTCTTTTTTGTTAGACTCAGTCACGGTACAAAGTTGCTACTATAGAATTGATGGAGTATGAACATTTAAGAGCCTGCACATAAAATGAATTGGTTTGAACGTTGCCTAATTTATTATTAATAGTTTGATGTCTCAGCTCCTGTTTGCTTGACTGCTGTTGTAGGTATGCAACTTCACAAATACCCTGATTCCTAATTGCTCTTTGCATGGTGTAACGGATCTCCTAGCACCCCGACCGGGTACCTCCGTTAATGGATGCTCCCAGTGCCTCCCGGGGACTCCAAGCACTCCGCTCGACACCGATACCACCACAGGAACCAGGAACAGGAACAGCTCTTACAAGAGCTAGTAGTAATAGCCAGGAGAGTATACACGTATAGCAATTCCCACACACATGAGACGAGGCTCTATGTTGAATGTAAAAACAGCAACCCTTTATTGAGGGCTACCCGCCCGTATTTATGCAGGTCCCCATCTGGTTGACACGCCCCTAGGGGACCAGAAGGAAGACTGCGACACAGGACAGATACAACACATCCCCACAATGCATCATGGTTTCCTCCTCTCTGTCCTGGAGACAACCAAGGAGCAATCCAATTATCTCTCAGGACAAAGGGAAATCGCCAATACACATGTGGAGACAACAGGACAGACATCACCATTTAAACACACAATGGCACAATGGGACAATAGAAACACACCCAGCATATTCCTCCCCTCTGTCTATCCACTCAACTAGCTCCCAAGCTGACAAGTTACACTTATTATAAATTGTTACAACTTTGTGAGTTTACATTGTCCATACATATAACTTACATCAATTTTACCAGTATAACTTTGGGACAAACCTATCCAAAATTCACTTGAATAGGTTCAGGGGTTTAAAAGTTAGCAAAAGTATCTCAAAGGGCCCTAATCCTGGGGCAGGAGGCTGGCAAACAGCCCCCTCCAAAACACCGTGGCGAGGTTGGTTTCGTCACACATGGACTGCTGGAGTGTGAGATAACATCAGCACAGCCTGGATGTCCTGCATGCAGTCCTGAGATTGATCAGCATGCCATCTTAGACTATGAAATTCACCTGAACGCCAAGAGAAACAGTCAAATTTGCTTTATCGCTATTATTGAGTAGAGAATTTATTAAGAATGCTTCTAAACTTCCTTTCCATGATAGGTTTTTATTTGCGCCTGTCAAGTAGCATCTTTCTGGGATGTGTTTGTTGGTGATCAGATGCACTATCAGGAGCGTAGCTAAGAGTGGCCTACTAGGGTCCAGGGGACATTCCACGTGGAGGGGATGCAGCATGGGCTCTTGTTCAATGCAGAGCTCCACTGCACATGATCTTAACATATTTCAGGAACTAAGCTGAACCAGTGAATGGAGAGAAAAAGGCTAGTATATAGTCTGGTCTGGGGTCTGAATATTTTTATGTCTAATCCAGGGGTTGAATGAATATAGACGTTTTAGGGTCTGAAATTAATATTGGGAATCTCATCTGTCTTCTGATATTAATATAGGGCTGTTGTGTCTGGTCTGATATTTATATAGGGGACTGGTCTGGCATTTTATATATTGGGTATCTGAATATATTTAGGTGGTTTTGTGCGATCTGATATCATTATAGGTTTTTGAGTATACAGTGGTCTGTCATGTTACAATATTAATTGGTTCCGGGACGACCACAGTAATTTAAAACCACTGTAACTTGAGTCCATAACTCTATGGAAAACTAGTAATTGCTTCCAAAGCCCCAAAATGTCATCCCGTGATAAGTAAAAATAAAGATTTAACAAAAATAAGCAGATAACTAAGACTTATAAAGTATGTCCATATAAAAACTGCTGGGAGCTGTAAATCACTTTCTATGATGAATACAGGAGCTTCTTCAAGGTCCTAAATAGCACACAGTGTACCAGAAAACTAAAGAGGGCAGTACATGTGATGTAGTACCGCACTGTACTGTAAGGATGAGCTGCTAGACTTTAAATACAGGTGTTTTACTAATATAATGGCCATACTGATTGAATGGGTTTGAGTATGAGGCATTTTATGTTGATTCTAGTTTCAACTTGGCATGACCCCCCAAAAAAAAACAAAAACAAAAAAAACATTGTATGTTGAAAATACTGTATCCTGAGGCCATTGCATCTTGATGGACTGTATTGTATTTAAGGGCTTTGGTCTGGGGTATGAAATGAAGTTAAGAGGTATGCAGTCTAAATATAATTAGGGTGTCTGGTCTGGGGTTTTAATTTAATTTAATTTAATTTAATTTAATTTAGTGGTGTGGGATCAAATTTATTTTGGGGTCTAAAATTGAGGTCTGATTTATTTCATCTGATTTAGGAATCTTAATTAATACAGGGGTCTGGTGTGAGATCTGAATTAATTTGGGGGTCTCATCGGTTTTAGGAAAAGCCTTGCCCTTTTTCCACCACTCATACCCTATAACTCCCATCATAGCCATGCATTTCCTGGGAAAAAAAATGTTAATTTATCCTCACATTAGACCCATAAGCCCAAAGTAAGCAGAGATTTTCTGAATCTTTTCCCATAAAGCTAAAAATACCTCTGTCAAATTCTTCCTGTTCCACAACATGATCTCCACAGATAGGGCTATATATTGAGTCTGACAAATCCACTTTAAAAAATTACCTTTTTCTTGTAGACAGAACCAAGGTTGTCTTTTTTATTATTTTTCTATCTTGAAGATTCATTTATGGCTTTGGCTTAAAAAAGAACTAGACCGAACTGCTCTATGTGAACCTGACCTAACACGTCATGAGCAATTAACCTATGTTATATTTGTGCTATATTGACTTTTATTTGCATCATCATCTTTCTATTTAAGGTTTAATTTATAACTCTTTATGGCACATATGTTTTGTGCTAATAAGATTAAATCTAAAAGTAAAAATATTATGCCATTAGCCCCTCGCCAGCAGTCCACTCCGAAAGTACACTGTCCCAGCCGTAATGTAGTGGACAGAGTTGGTAACTGCAGCATTGCTCCTATTCACTTCTACTCTGATACAGCAGATCCGCAGACAATGTCGGACCACTGCAGTCCTAAAATGAAAGGGCTATCGTCAGGACTCCTTATATCTGAGGTCCTGAAGCTGTTCTTCTTAATTAGGACGTTATACATCAAAAATGATTATTTGTATGTATGTATATATTTTTTTCTTCATTTTTTAATTTTCACATTTATTTTTGAAAGCTTAGAAAATTCATCTTCAGTGTACCCAGAGATGGAACTAACATGGTGATATTATAAGGACATCGTCCTTATTAACTTCCCTGTTTTTTATTAGAAAAGGGAAGCTGATTTTCCCATAACCGGAGTTAGTTAGCAGCACTGAATGTTGGCACACGTTGTCTTACATTATGAACTTATGATCCCAGTTATACGTGTAAAGTCGTTGTGATGTGCACTATGTTGTATGAGTTAATTTCCTCAAGCCCTATGTGGATAATAAATGTTCAGCAGATTAACTACCACATCTACTAATTCCAGTTCTGCTTCATCAGCAAAATTCATAATAACCACGGCCAGATTTAGCAACGCCTGATGGCAGATAATGGCTTCCTTCTTGTATATACAGCATTAGTCAGACTTCCACTTTTTATTACTAAGCAATGTGAATATCTGGGTAGGCAGACGCACTGTAACATACTTTTTGTCTTTACTAGCTAAGTGAGGATGTTCAGGTTTATATATAAAGTAGACCTTATCTCTTTTTCAAAGGGATGTTGGGAAACTCATCCATGTTCACATCCATTAGTTTAAAGGGACCACACATGGATGGAGTCTGTGTGGTCCGTTTTTCCCACAGTCCTGTTTTCTTGAACGATTGCGTGTTTCAGGAAAAATAGACAAAGATAAATGCTGAAATCTACTAGGCATGGACGGATGGTCTGTGAAGGAATTGTTTATGTCAAAATACCTATTGATTTGGATATAATCAGAAGATGTATAATAATTCTACAGTAACAAAAGAAATGAATGGATTTTTACAGTGAACTAATTGCATTCAAATTTATATGCACTAGACCATGCAGCCGGGTTGTTGTTTTTAAAATTTTTTGATTATTATAATTTTTCTTTTACAAGGTACAGAATTACCCTCCCCATGTAAATATATTGCTTTTCAGAGAGTGTTTCTGAGTGATAGGCTTTTTATTACCTGCATATTTACAGCTCTATGTAGGTTTTCCCACAATACGCGCCCACTTCCCAAATATGTGCGGCATAATTTTGTTGAGGTCTTGGCTGCAAAGTTTGCACTTGTAAAGTTTGAAGGTGTGATAAATTGACATGACAGCTCATCCCTGATGCCCACCTGTTTAATCAGCATTACCGCATGTTCATCTCCTCAAGAAAAATTTATCTCTTAATTGTTCATGAGAGATCTGCTCTGAGTATTCCTTCCAGAGGCTGGGGCCATTACCACTATCCTCTTCAGCCTAATTTATGCAAACCTGACACTTCCAATAAATTGCTTCCTTCAGACTTGGCTATTTTGAATGAATTTTTATTTCCATGGCAGTAAAGATGAGTTTCATTTAGTAGGAAATTGGATCCCTGGTGATTGACAGGCAAATCTGAATGCTGTCTTCTGTAGGGACCTGTTTGTCAAGAAGAAACTAAAAAAAAGACAATATTTACATGGAAAGAAAATGGTGTCTAGATGCCTTCAGCCTGAGAGTTGGTAAATAATGAAATTGTGGTAGTCATGTTTATTTGATCTTTAGCATTTGTGGACTTGTGTTTTTATGTCTGTAGTCAATTTTTGTTTTGTTTAAGCCATCGTGTACCTGTGCTCACATCTAAAGGGAAATTGCGTGGTAGCTATGCCTGGTTACTGCAGCTCAGTCCCATTCAAGTGAAAGACTGCCACTGCAGAATGCATAGAGCTGTAGTTTCTGGTCCCAGAACACCTCCACACATGTGCCGGGAGTTGGACCCTTAGGCCCCTTGCAGACTTGCGGATGCGTTCAGTGAAAAATGCTCGATTTTGCAGTTTTTTATGCGATCGCATTCAGTTATTATCGCACGGGTGCAATGCGGCTTAATGTATTTTGCACGCGTGTGATAAAGAACTGAAGGTATACAAACAACATCTCTCAGAAACCATCTGTAAAAAACGCATCACAGCCACGCTTGCTTGCGGATGCGATTTTCACGCAGCCGCATTCACTTCTATGGGGCCAGCGTTGTGTGAAAAACGCAGAATATATAAGATGCTGCGATTTTCATGCAACGCACAAGTGATGCGTGAAAACCAACGCTCATGTACACAGCCCCATTGAAATGAGTGGGTCCAGATTCAGTGCGGGTGCAATGCGTTCGCATCACGCATTCCACCCGCGCGGAATACTCGCTCGTCTGCAAGGGGCCTTACAGATCTGAAATTGATGATCTACACTAAGGACAGATTATCAATAGTAAGTCCCAGAAAGCCCTTTTAAAGAAGAAAGGTGTTTAAAGTACCTGTTCACCTGTGTGCCATAGTCTATTTTATAAAGTGTGTTATCTTCATTGAAAGTTGTAAAATTTTAAACACATTGGGCAGATTTACTAAGCTAAATCTGCCAAAAGTCTTGCTCCAATTGTGTAAAAAATGGTGTATGTGCCAGATTTATTGTATGTTTTAGACACTTTTTGCTCCTCAGTAGACTGCTCTGAAAAGTGTATAGATAGGGGTGCGGCTTAACAGAAAAAGGCTGTGGCTTAGGAAAGTGCCTTAAAATATGCCAATTTGTGCCAAAATGTTAGCACAAAATGTTGCCTTAAAATAAGTCAATGAAAAATTGTATAACATGTCTAGCAAGATGCCCCAAATCTATCACAGTCACAGTGATAAATGTTGGCGTACCTTCTGCTTGGGCTAGTCTGTAAGCTATGTAAATTCAGACGGTAATAATTCATTTCTGCTTTGTGTTGCTTATCCTTGTTCTGATCCGGATGTTGCAGTTTATCTGACTCCAAGGTCAGCTGACACTCTGTCGATCAGCTGATCACAATGGACATGGCTTCTAGACCCCCTGGAAATCAGTTGGTACCACTGGGAAGATTTCTGCTACAGTGGAAATTTTGGATTACAGGCCTGCCATTCAAAGTAACATCTGACCATATAATAAATGGATGTGCTGGGTCCATATGAGTGGGAGATGTTTTTTTTTCATAAATATTTTTTAAATTATCTTACACACACACACATACTTGGCCAGTATAGTATGACTCAATCCTAGAGAGACATTCCCACGTCAGCATTCTGAAATGCTTCTAATTAACAATTAATTATCCTGTTAGCAGTATTCTCAATATCCCTTAGCAAAATGTTTAGTTGTGAATCGGTCTGCGTGTCAGTGGTCTTCAGGGTCTGATTTGTGAGATCCTTGCATCAAAGTCTTGGTGTGAAGGTCACTGATCCAAGGAAGTCAACAGTTTCCAAATTGCCACCATGGCCCTGAAGTCATTTACTCTTATGGTTGCCTTGCTTCTTTGTAAGTATAGTTATAGTACATTTACTTTACCTGCTTCCTGAATGTAGATGACTAAGGAGAAACACATTGCAAATGTGACATTCCTCTTGGTGAAGGTAAGAATGGAAGACTAATGTACGATTGAGTTGTTCCATTGGAGACATGCATTTGGGCTGTTGCTTTGCCCTTTCCTGCAGCTTTTGGCTGACCTGTTATTGAATGTTTCCAGAATCTAGCTGTTTTGGGAAATAATAGAAAAAAAAAAGAATTTAGAGACGCCGGGTGTGCCACCTGGACACAAAGAGCTATAATCACAGTGCCATCTGGTCAGCATTGAGTAGATTAATTTAGAGGAGTAAAAGAGACATAATCTGCAGCATGCAGTTATAATGTCCTAGGGAGTATAACAAGTCTGAGTATACAATTATTAATTCAGTCATGCTATCATTTACTGCAGGCTTTTTAACCTCTTTTATCCAGTTTCCTACACTGTTACTTTTAAAGGGGGTTTGCAGGCTCCTGATACTGATTAACTATCCTCAGAACAAGATACTAATATCTAAATAGTGAAGCTCCTCGACCAAGCAGCTGTTCCCAGCTTGTGATTTTATTGTTCATAATCCTCACTTTAGCCGAAAGAGCATTTGTAAAATCACTTTCAGGACTTCAAGGAATTTTAGACTTGTTATACTTTGACTTGTAGACTTTGAATTACACGTGGGGTACTGTCAGGGCCGGCTCTACGTTCATGTGGGCCCTTGGGCGACAAATCCCAGTGGGCTCCCTTGAGGCATTCTTTTACATTTACATGTCCCCCTGTGGCTCCCACACAGTATAATAACCCCCAGTGGCCCCTATACAGTATAATGACCACTAGTGGCCCTTAATACAGTTTAATGACCCCACAGTGGCCCTCCATTCAGAATAATAACCCCCAGTCGCCCCCCCCCCCCCAATTCAGAATAATGACTCCCAATAGCCCCCACACTGGGGGAATACTGTATGGAGGGGGCACAGGGGGTCATTATACTGAATGGAGGGTCATTAGGGATCATTATACTAAATGGGGGACACTGGGGGTCATTATACTATGTAAAGGGCCCTCACAGTATAATGACCCCACAGTGGCCCTCCATTCAGAATAATGACCCCCAGTTGCCCCCACACTGGGGGTTATACTGTATGGAGGGGGCACTAGGGGTCACTATATTGAATGGGGGCTCTGGTGGTCATTATACAAAATGGAGGGTCAATGGGGATCATTATACTAAATGGGGGACACTGGGGGTCATTATACTGTGTAAGGAGCCCTCACAGTGTAATGACCCCCCAGTGGCCCCCTCACATACCTATCATTGCTGGAGAGCAGCGGAGCCGGTGGTCCTGTCAGTCACTAACCACAGCTCCCTGCGCTCCTTCTCTCCTCAGGCCCGTTGCAGCAGTGAGACACACGGACGTCATGACTTCACCCCTGGGCTGGGCCTGGAGGAGAGAAGGAGCTGTGCAGTGATGTAGCTAGAACTTACTGGGCCCCACAGCAAATTTTAGTATGCCCCCTCCCCCCCAGTGGGTTTAAATCACGTTTTTCCTATCGGTTTGATGTATACAAATGTGCAGCACTCCACGTTTTTTGTATCCTGCAGAGCCCAGTAAAAAATTCATAAGTTAACGTATACTTTTTTTACAATGGAACTGTATGGGGAACGGACGCCACTGTACGGCATCAGTCTGAGGTATCTGTTAACGTATACATTTTTGGTATACATTAAATGGATGGCACAAATGGGATGTGAACCCAGCCTTAGTATCAGAATAAGCACCAGTACACCGGGGAGTAGCGTGGCAGGGAGGGGAGGCCGCCATGTACTGAAGGAGCGCTACCTGGTCCTGGTGGTCAGGGATGAGGACTGTGTTTCCCAAGGATAATTTATCTATTGGGAAATACAGAGCACAGTATAATACATAAAATAATATAGTATAATATAAAGATATTAGTAATAATACAATTAGGTGGTCATTTATTATATAGAAATACGTCTAAGGCGTATTTCTGACACAGATGTGGCGCAAATGCCAGGTCTAAAAAAAGTGGCGTGGGCAGGGAAGGGGATACAGTTATGGCCATACAGTTATTGGATACCACCGCCATACAGTGATAACACCGCCATACAATGATAAAACCACCATACAGTGACCGGATAAAAGGGTATAAGAGGGCACAGTACAGGGATTGACTAGGGGCACTGTACAGGGTGTGGTAAGAGGGCACAGTACTGGGTGGGGGGCACAGTACGGGTTGGGGGGCACAGTCACATGACCCTGTGACATTAGACCATAGAAGGTCCTTATGGTGAATGCGGTTTAGATGCCACCATAATGAGAGGCAGAAGAGTGAGACAGGGGCCCTAGATGGACAGGAAGGGTGGACACAGCAAGTAGGTGGAAGGGGCTCTGAGGGAGATCCATACAACAAGTAGTGGCAGGAAGTCTCTGCAGGGCAGCAATAGGAGATAGGAGAGTGGAACAGGAGCTCTGGATACATGAGGGAGGAAAGGAGACAGCAGGGGCTCCATGAGGATGAGCTAGGGCAGAATAGGGGGGGGGGGCAGGTGTCATGGAGGCAAACTGCTTAATGAAACAGTAAAACAACTAAATAGAATGAAGCAGCATCCAGCAGCAGATTGAAGTGTGCCACAGAGAAGAGACAGTCACAGTGCAGACTTCTCACAGACTGTTCACACTTCTGCTCCAGCCCGGTCGGTCTCTCTCCTCAGGCAGCATGTCTTGTGTAGAAGGGGCGTGTCTGAGTCTCTGCAGCAGCCGGCCTCATGTGACTCAGAGGGCCCACCAAAGGGGTACTGCGTAAGTGAAATGACGGCAATGAGAGCTTCCATCTGTATTAATGGAAGTGCTCATAGCAGCTCAGCGGGCCCCCCCAGGAGCATTGGGCCCCAGCACTTTCCCGGGTTTGCCAGGTTATGACGCCGGCCCTGGGTACTATAAGCATGATGATAGTTCAGAATTTATGGTGCGAGCTTCTTATAGTTTGTATGCACTGTCTGTGTTTGCATGGGTTTCCTTCCAAACCCCAGAAACATTTAATTTAGAATATAGATTGTGTGTCCCAATGGGGCCAAAGAATGATGTAATTATTCAATCTCTATACAGTGCTGCAGAATTTGTTTGATAAAATATTTTTTATACATTTTAAACATTTTAGGGACATGAATAAACAAATAGTTGTCCCCATTTGCCTCGACAGCAGTGACCATCTTCCCAGTCTTCTGGCTTCACCTTCACTTGCTGTCTATGTGGTTGGCAGGCACCACTAGCCCTGCAGTTGCAGAATTTAAACAAATTCAGGCCGCTGCATAGCAGATACAGACACAATGCATTATTTAGAAACATAGAATGTGTCGGCAGATAAGAACCATTTGGCCCATCTACTCTGCCCAATATACTGAATACTATGCATAGCCATTCACCCTATCTTATATGAAGGATGGCCTTATGCCTATCCCATGCATGCTTAAACTCCTTCACTGTATTTGCAGCTACCACTTCTGCAGGAAGGCTATTCCATGCATCCACTACTCTCTCAGTAGAGTAATACTTCCTGATATTACTTTTAAACCTTTGCCCCTCTAATTTAAAACTATGTCCTCTTGTAGCAGGTTTTTTTTCTTTTAAATATTCTCTCCATGTTGATTCCCTTTATGTATTTAAAAGTTTCTATCATATCCCCTCTGTCTCGTCTTTCTTCCAAGCTATACATGTTAAGGTCCTTTAATCTTTCCTGGTAAGTTTTATCCTGCAATCCATGTACCAGTTTAGTAGCTCTTCTCTGAATTCTCTCCAAAGTATTAATATCCTTCTGGAGATATGGTCTCCAGTACTGCGCAGAATACTCCAAATGAGGTCTCACTAATGCTCTGTAGAGCAGCATGAGCACCTCCCTCTTTCTACTGGTAATGCCTCTCCCTATACACCCAAGCATTTTGCTAGCATTACCTGCTGCTCTATGACATTGTCTGCCTACCTTTAAGTCTTCTGAAATAATGACCCCTAAATCCCTTTCCTCAGATACTGAGGTTAGGACTGTATCACTGATTTTATATTCTGCTCTTGGGTTTTTACGTCCCAGGTGCATTATCTTGCACTTATCAACTTTAAATTTTAGTTGCCAGATTTTTGACCATTCCTCTAGTTTTCCTGAATCCTTTTCCATTTGGTGTATCCCTCCAGAAACATCAACCCTGTTACAAATCTTTGTGTCCTCAGCAAAAAGACACACCTTACCATTGAGGCCTTCTGCAATTTTGCTGATAAAGATATTAAACAATATGGGTACCCCCCTGGTAACAAGACCATGGTCTGAATATACTCCATTGACTACAACCCTCTGTTGTCTGTCCCTCAGCCACTGCCTAATCCATTCAACAATATGGGAGTCCAAGCACAAAGACTGCAATTTATTGATAAGTCTTCTATGTGGGACAGTATCAAAAGTCTTACTTAAGTCTAGATAAGCAATGTCTACTGCACCTCCGCCATCTATTATTTTAGTCACTTTAGTTACTTGTTTCATAGTAAATTACTATTGCGATTTACCTGTGTTTAACATGCATATTTCCTGCCTGCATTCCTGCCGTGCTCCAAATTTTGTTTCCATCCTGCCTGTGTGCTCCTACACTTTTAAGTCCAATTTCAGTTTGTGTTTAAGTTCACCCAGTTTGTCTTCTCTGTCTGTGCTCCAGTCTGATTCCCAGCCTGCCTGCCTTGTGTGTGCTTCACTACTACCCCTCCCGCTACATTATCTGTGCGCTGCCTAGATCTCTAAAATCAGCATTTAGGCATTTTTGGTGCATTTTCTATATCCAGAGCTCCTGATGCCTGCACCAGTGTCTCTGACCCCAGAGAGTTAGCAATTACGTTGAAGCTATCCCAGGAGGTAGCTGTCTGGTTGCTAACCCACAACGAAGTCCAGATGCCTGTATAAAAGGGTGAATATCTAGGAAGTGCCAGAATAACGCCCTTAGGGTTAGCCCTATGCCAGACTAGTTAGTTGGCACAGTGTGTTCTCACTATCTGATCCATAACCAGGGCCTTAAACTGTAACTGTTGTATTAGTTTATTTTTAATCTAGTGTGGGGACAGTGATGTTGAACATTTTAGTAATATACTTTATTAGGAAAATATATTTCTTTGTACTAGAAAACGTGGTTTGGTAAGGAGGCTTCTTAAAGGCTATGTACACCTTCAGGGGCAATTTTATTTTTTTTGCATTTTACTCTTTTGGACTAAAGATCATTTATTCAATTGGTCTTTACTAAAATATTCAGCCACTCTATCACAAAGGGTTAACTATTTGTCTAGCCGTTGTAATTTCATTTTGTGCTAGTCATCTAATAACCCTTATCTCTAAATTACTAAAGGTTATAAACACCTATTTAAGCCACATTCTTATCAGTAAGATAAGTATTGAGCTGTAATGAGTTTTTATAAGGTCACAGATCAGAGATAAGGAGCCGTCAGCTGAGCTGCCTGACAGAACAAAGTAAAAATACAGATCCTGCTACTAGAGAATCTCAAGGCAGTACACGGAAAGGGGCTTAACAAAGGCCAATTGCCAAAAACACTCTCCTTAGCAACACTCTGTTTTCTAGTACAAAGAAACATCTTTGCCTAATAAAGTATATTGCAAAAATGTTTAACATCCCTGTATATTAAGAATAAACTGAAACGACAGTTACATTTTACATTTCCCATCTGCCAGCAGTGATATATATATATATATATATATATATAAATATATATATATATATACACACACACACGAGTGTGAATATTTATTGCCATAATGTCACGGATGGTGTAACAGCCCTAGCACTCTCCCTTACTGCTCAGCCTATGCAAAAATCTCTATGGTAGATAATTGCATACCCTCGTTCCTCGACTGTATGACATCTGATCACCCTATAATAGTGAGGGGACACGACCACCAGCTCCCTACACTAAATACGGAGGGAATCAGGGTCACCTAGGATCAAGACCAAAGGAAAACAGAAATAATGGAACAGACTTATCTTGTGGATGCAGCAGTAGCAGCTTCTAGCATCAGCACAGTCCAGGAAGTTGTATAAACCGCAAGGTGAGGCAGTATGGGGAGGAGATATATAGGGAGGCAATCACTGCTAATAGATGACAGCTGGGAGAGGGAGGAGAGATGTCAAAACGAAAGCAAAACAAAAGAAGATCATGCAGGAAGTACTGAAGAACGTCTATCAGAACTTCTCAAAGATCTGGTGCTGACACATAGGCAAAGGGCTATAATCAGCTGGCAGACACCTCTGGCTCCACTTAACTCCCTGTTGTACAAGAAGGAGTTGTGTATGGAGTTGTGTGAGGGCTTGATTTTTGTGGGAGGACTTGTATTTTTTATTGGTATCATTGTAAATATGGCACTTTTTGATCGCTTGTTATTACATTTTTTCGGTGGCAACTAAGAATAAATTAGCAATTCTATCTTTTTTTTTATGTCGTTCACCATGGGGGATAATTTATGTGATATTTATGTAGTCCGGGACGCAGCAATACCAAACATATAGGGAAGGTTTTTACACTTTTTTTTTAATTGAGCGTATTTTCAATGGAAAAAAAGCGTAATTTTTTAATAGGTTTTTTAAATTAAATAAATTATTTTTTTTTGTTTTTTTACTACTTAATAGTCCCACAAGGGGACTATGACAGACAGTTTTTTGATTGCTTTTAAAATGCAATGCACTATCCCTATTATATCATAAAAATAGGGCATTTAAGTAGAAGCATGCAATGGTGATTTCCTCATTTTAAACTATTTATTGAAACAAAAGCCCAACAACAGTGGTGGGTATACCCCCACAAAAATGTCAGTGTCTCAATAACGTATCATGTGGCCTTTGTCACGGACGTTCCCGTGGCAGGTACCAGGAGATCAGAGAGACTGTCAACACGTGGGTTAAATTGACAAGTTCCTTGGATCTTATTGTGTCTGTGTTTTGGTGAATGCCACACCCCTTGCTTCAGGTGTTGCTTTTTGGTAATTTACCTTCCCTGTAAATAGCCGCAATGTATCTGGCCCTGAGACAAAGATTTCCATTTGTCCATCTGGGGAGGAATGGGTTGTCTCTGGTCCTAACCCTATTACAGGGCCTTATAGGGAAATAAGGTGCTAGGTATCCTGCATATGAATATTCCTACCTTCAAGATCTATTCATATTGATAGGTAGTTAGGGCCCGGATTAGGGTTGTTTAGGAGGTGACCTGTTCCTTCCCTAGTTTCCAGGCCCAGTTATTGTTCCCCTTCTCTCCTGTGTTCAGTGTGGAGTTTTCCCCCACACTGATCGTGACAGCCTTTAGCATTACAGCTTGACAATGATGTATCATGCTGTTAAAAAGTCAACTTGTCTGCTGAGGCATGGCATCCCACTCTTCTTCAAGGGCGGCCCTCAGATCATTGAGGTTGTGGGGTACAGAGTTATGAGCCTCTACACAACGACTCAGCTGATCCCATAGGTGTTCGATGGGATTCAGGTCTGGAGAAAGTGCAGGCCTCTCCATTTGAGGTACCCCAGTTTCCAGCAGCAATTCCCTAATGATGCGACTTCGATGGCGCATTGTTGTCCTTAAAGATGAAATTAGGCCTGTGTTGTTCACGCAGAGGCACAATGACTGGATTAATGATGTTATTCAAGTAGTATGGGCTTGTCACTGTACCATTCACTAAATTTAGGGCAGTTCTGTATTGACTAGACACACCTGCCCACAGTGTAACACCACTACCACAAAAGGCTTGTCTGGGGACAACAGTGGCTGATGCAAAGCACTCTCCTTGATGTCTTCAACATCACTGGGGGTCATCATTTCTGCTCAGCATGAATTGACTTTCATCAGTGAACAGCATTGAGGCCCACTGGTTTCTCGTCCATAGTAGATGCTCCCTGGTCCATGCAAGACAATGATACATGTGTCTGGTGGTGTGGTCAGGTACCCTTGCGGGTGATCTAGCACACAGACCACATTGATGTAAACGGTTTTGAATGGTCTGACATGACACTTGGGTGGCTCTCACCTCCCTTAAATGTGCCTGGAGTTGTGTGGCATTCATCATCTGGTTCAGCAGGGCATTGTTCACAATGAAGCGGTCATCAGTGTGGGATGTGGCCAAAGGACGTCCACTTCTATGCCTTTCTGTGACTCTTCCAGTCTCTCTGTATCTCTGTTGCAACCTGCTGATGACACTCTAAGATCAGTGGTCACTTCCGTCTGAGAACATCCTGCTTGAAGCGTCGCCATGGTGAGGTATTGTTGATCAATTGTTAGGTGTCATCTTGGTCTCATGATGTCAAAATGTGATCAGCGTGATGAGGAGGACTGTTTAAATACCAATTCTATTTGAACCAGGAAATTTATTGGGCGATTCACTGATCAAACACCGGTTGTGAATTTAGCTGTTAAGCTCCTTGTTAGAGAACAAGTTGTGCAAAAAGTACTGAACATTGAACAGTTGGACATGTGCATTTTAGTAGTGAATATTTAAAAGTGGAGTGTGTGTATATATATATATATATATATATACACTGTGTGCCCAAAGTATTGGGACACACCTCATAATCATTAAATTCAGGTGTTTAATTCAATTCCATTGCCACAGTTATATAAAATCCAGCCCTTAGTCATGCAGTCTACCTTTACAAACATGTGTGAGAGAATGGTTCATTCTAAAAAGCTCACTGAATTCCAGCGTTGTCCTCTAATAGGATGTTGTAACAAGTAAGTTTGTTAAATTTCTTCCAACCTAGATATTCCATGATCAACTGTGAGGCACTTGCGTTTGGTGCGGATCCGCACCGATAATACAACCGCATGCATCCGTTCAGAATGGATCAGTTTGTATTATCTTTAACATTGCCAAAATGGATCCGTCTTGAACGCCATTGAAGGGGAGGGGGGGGGGGGGCGGATCCGTTTTCTATTGTGCCATATTGTGTCATTGAAAACAGATCCATCCCCATTGACTTACATTGTGTGTCAGGACGGATCCATTTGCCTCCACATCGTCAGGCGTTTTGGTGTCCGCCTCCAGAGAGGAATGGAGGCGGAACGGAGGCAAACTGATGCATATTGAACGGATCCTTTTACATTCAGAATGCATTAGGGCAAAACTGATCTGTTTTGGACCGCTTGTGATA
This sequence comes from Bufo gargarizans, assembly GCF_014858855.1. Classification (NCBI taxonomy): domain Eukaryota; kingdom Metazoa; phylum Chordata; class Amphibia; order Anura; family Bufonidae; genus Bufo; species Bufo gargarizans. The sequence continues at coordinate 547,791,039 of NC_058080.1, read as the reverse complement.
GCCCTGAAACGGATCTCTCAAACGGAAAACCAAAACGCCAGTGTGAAAGTAGCCTGAATGGTATTATAGTAAAGTGGAAGTGCATGCAAGCCTTACATAATCAAAACAATGACATGCGTCAGATGGATTGGTGTAAAGTACGTCACCACTGGACTCTGGAGCAGAGGAAGCATGTTCAGTGAAGTGACGAATCATGCTTCTCTATCTGGCAGTCTGGGTTCAGCAAATGTTAAGTGAATGTTAACTGCCTGACTGCATTGTTCCAACTGTAGTTTAGTGGAGAAGGGATAATGCTATAGGATTGTTTTTCAGGAGTTAGGGTCCATTCACATGTCCGCAATTTCGTTCCGCACAATGTTCTGCCCGGACATAAAATTGCGGACACGCACTCCCGGGTCCGCAATTCCGTTCCCGAAAAAAATAGAACATGTCCTATTCTTGTCTGCAATTGTGGATAAGATTAGGCATATTCTATTAGTACCGGCAATGTGTGGTCCGCAAAATGCGGAAAGCACATTGCCGCTGTCCGTGTTTTGCGGACGTGTGAATGGACCCTTAGGCTCCTCAGTTTCAGTGAAGGGAAATCTTAATCTTTCAGCATGCCGAGACATTTTTGACAATCGTATGTTTCCAACTTTGTGGGAACAGTTTGGGAAGGGGCCTTTTCTGTTCCAGCATTGTTGTGGCCCAGTGCACAAAGCCAGGTCCATAAAGCATTGTTGGGAGAGTTTGGTGTGGAAGAACAGGTCAACACAGAATCCTGAGCTCCACCCAATTGAACACCTTTAGGATAAACTAGAATCAAGATTGCAAGCCAGGTCCCTTATCCAACATCAGTGTCTGACCTCACAAATGCCATGGTGTGTGTATATATATGTTATATAAAGCTGAGTGTATGTGTGTATGTATGTTTGTCCGCTAAAGGAATCCGTACTGTCAAATTTACCATCAAGAAATTTGGCACACAGGTACATCAGGTGTACGGGAAGGTTTTAGACCAGATCTCAGCTCTCTAGGATGTACTGTTCCTGAGATATTCCCAAAAATTGTATTAGCCATTTGAAACTTGGTCACATGACCCTTATAAGCAAATAGAAGCTTGCAGGTCCTCCAGCCTCCACATACACAGTTTTACTTCACGTTTTCCATAACAACCCAGCCATTTTTCGTCACTGCTGTAAGGAGAGCTTTAAAGGGAATCTGTCACAAGGATAATTGCTATTAAAGTAAAGCCATGGCCTAATAGCACTTAGTACCTTATTTCAAGATGTGCTTTTGTTCTAGCAATAGATGTTTTTATCCTCTGAAAATCCAGTTTATTTGGTATGCAAATGAGCCAGTAAGGTGCCCTGAGGGGCTTCACTCTTGCAGGAAGAAGCCCCCGACACGCCCCCTGCCACAAAGTGTCCAGCCTGAAAAGACTTAAAACCCCGCTCCCAGGTCCTGCAAATCCACGCCCCTGATCTGGTTAGGCCACACCCACTCCTGAGCCGACCAGGGATTGAAAAATTTAAGGTAAAAATCAACTTCTGTCAGCTGCAGGGGTGGGAGGGAGGGTGACTTTCTCCCTGCAGCTCACACTCAGACAGTACAGTGCTGCTGTCTTAGAGTGAGCTGTTCAAAATTACACGCCCCCGATCGAGTAAAGGCCACTGTTAAGGGGACGGGCCCCTGTGGAGGTCACTGTCAAGGGGGTGGTATGCTGTGAAAGTCACTGTTAAAGGGGAAGGCTGCTGTAAATGTCAAAGTTAAGGGGGTGGGCTGCTGTGGAGGTCACTGTTCTGGGGGTGGGGTGCTGTAGATGTCAATGTTATAGTGGATAGAGTTGATATCTTTTAACGTCACACACAAACATTATATGAAATAGATTAAATATACCCGAGCGGGTCCTTCAGATATATATATATATATATATATATATACACACACACACACACACACACTATAGCACACTATAGCATTTGTGAGGTTAGACATTTCCAAGTCATTTCAAAAATGTACCTACATCCAAAACAAACCAGGCATCTAAACTGAACATCTTATTAAATATGAGGTTGGATGTTTGGAAGAAGCAGGCAGTCTGTAATCGTTTGATAAGATGTCCTTAGAAAGTCCTGCTTTCCCCTCAAGATTACCATTCCTAAATGCTTTCAGTGCTTGTAAGTAGGACACAGAATTAAACAAATGACTTTACATAATTAAAGCTGTTCTCCTTAAGATGTCCATATGTCTTTCAATACCTTTTGAATTGGAGATAGTAACTCTTCCTGATTGCAACTCAGCAACTTGCAAGGCCCTGTTCAGTGTATCTGAAACACAATCTGGAGCTGATGAAGATAGAGATACATAAAATATGAATTCTCTGGAAGAATGGTACACAAAAAGGGCACATTTTCACAAAGAATGAAACATTACCAGCAGCTGTGCCTAGTTAAACGTTTAAAGCTGAGAATGGGAAAAGCTTCATTTTTATGCATTATACGAAATGATACTGTGCTGGCAATGATAAGGAAGCTCGTATAAGCAATCTGTGTACATTTTGCTTCTGTTTCCTCAATTTTATGTATTCAATGGAGCAAAATATTCAGGAATCCAGAAATAAAGTCCCACTCTGCCCCTTTCTTCTTTCTGCACATGCAAACACTCTAGGTGATGTTTCGACGTGTTGTCCTAATTGTGAGGGCTGTGTGCACGGTGTATTACACTGGATTTCTTGGCCTCGCCACAAGCTGCATTATTTCCTTGGCAGTGGTGCACTGCTTTGTGCCGATGTGCTAATGACACATTGCTTGTTTGCTTTTCAGATGATTTGTTATTTTTTTTAATGAAAAGACAGATATTGGAACAAATACATTGACAGTATGTGTTTAGGAACATTGACAAATTTGTAATTGCTGTCTTACAAAAGGGTGAATTGCCTCTTTAGGAGTTCATATGGCATACGTTCTATGGTGTAATCTAGTTACATGTTGTACATAGCTTTGTGGCAGTATGCCCATGTCAGGATTCACCTCTCATCACTATTCTGGGCTGTACTAGGAGGGTTTCCATGATGGCCAGACAAGCCCGGGCAGCATGATAGTCAGTTTTCTAACCTTGTGTCTGATCCTAGAGCTAAGCGGGGGATTTACGTCATCTGTTTCCTATCATTATTGCCTCTGATTGCATTTGTCTTCTCTAGGCTCTGTACTGTGCCACATACTAAAGACTTCTCAGGGTTTTTTTTTACTTCTGGCTTGTTTTTTGGATTATCTTTGTGGCTGCCTACATCTACTCTCCTGGTAAACGACTTTGGCTAGTCTTTGGATTTAACATCATGTGTACTGCGTCCATCATGTTTGTCTCTCCTGCTTTTTTGACTGTGCTTGCTGACTACACCAGTATTCTACTATTTGCTCCAGAGACAAATCCTGGGTCCCTAGCAGCCAAGTCCATCCTGGCTCGCGGTGGGCTCTGGTAAATACCTAGGGGTAGCCTTAGTCTCAAGAAATCCCGAGAGGATTCAGTAGGTAAGTAGGAGTTTTTTGGGTTTACTAGCATTGGTCCGGACAGTCACTGTAGTACTCCCAAACAGCCCAATACAATATAACAACTATCAAATTGGCTATCTCAGTCATGTTAGAAAACATGCAATCCATAAGAGCTAGTTGCAGTTTATATCAATGTGAACTTTCCTCAAATGTTCTGTTGCAGATACCGTTGTGGCTGATTAATTAGAATGGATAAATAGTGTAGTGAAAATTGGAAATGTCTTGTTTCGAATACAGAATTTCGTGTCCCCGGCTCATAAACATTGGCTGTCGATGTTGAATGAGACTCTTCATAGCTTACTTCCAAATGTCATGTTGTCTATAACATGTTGAGTAGTCTACATATACAGTGTTGTGATTTTGTTGTTTAGTGGCATTTTTTTTCAAAGTGCATTTTTTTGGCTTCTCTGAGACTTGAAAAATGTAAGAAAAAAAACAAATGTGCTAATGAATTCCAGAATAAGGATTCCTAATATATATATATTTTTTGCAAGCATTTTAAAAGTAAACTGAAAAAGTGTGTACAGTAGGCCTGAACATTTCCATTTAGTAGGGTTTTCTGTGAAAAGCTGTATGCCCTACCCACAAGATAAATTTTTGATGGCTGTGGGCTTTTTTGTGAGCCCCACCCATAAACTTTGAATGGAGACGCAGTGTGTATGCTTAACTGCAACTTCAGTGAATCTCTTTACCAAGATAACGCTGCTGATGAGGAATATGAGAATGGGTACCCAAATTTATTTAACAGTTGAATCCCCATCTTAGGCTCCCTTTGCAGATCTGTTGATCCGGCTCATTCCCCTCCAGCATCAAGCAGAAAACATATATACGTCTAGTGCATACGCATACATCCAGGGGCGTAGCTAAAGGCTCATGGGCCCTGGTGCAAAAGTTCCCCTCTTCCCTCGGTGCTTTGTGGCCAGGTGCAGGGTTGCACATAACCTTCATTGCTGCCTGAGGCAAAAATCTAAACGCCCCTCCCCCCTTCCCAAATTCTTGACCCCTTCCCTGGGAGAATATAGGACACTTCTATGGACACTTTTTTCTAATGTCTCTATATTGTTTATTTATTTCCCCTAACTGTATAGGGTGGTTTCTGTCACCGCACTTGGGATTTTGTATGTGTTTGTTATTTTTGGTACTTATATTAGTCCAGGTCCAAATATAGGGCTATATATTCCACATTATTGGAATCCTTCCCGTGCTAGAGTCATCCCAGGGCTATTAGGAGGCATGAGACACGGGATCGCCCCTATCGGGGCGGCTATTCCGTTTGCAGGCAGGGTGGCAGCAATAGGGCCAGCATTAGGGATATTGCCCCTATCCAAGGCCTAATAGATATCTGCCTACCTTCCTGCAAGCATTAGTCATTGGAATAGCAACTTGACATCAGGTTTTGTTTTTCTTTTCGATTATTATTCTTTTCTATGATTATAAGGGTGTATTGGCTTTTAACATTATATTACTAAAGGTTACAATTTAGAAAAGTGGTGCTTCTGTGAACCCCCTTCCCTCCAGCCAGAGGTGTGACTTGACCAGCATGCACTTTCTATAATACTGGTGTTTTCTTATGCAGCACAGGGGTCTTTGGGCCCCCTCAGGCTCCTGGGCCCGGTAGTGACTGCTACCTCTGCACCCTCTATAGCTACGCCCCTGCATACATCTGGCGCATCAGTTGTGATGCCGGATGTCAAATAGCGCTGAACAGAAAAACACTTCATGCTCAGTTTTTCTGTCTGGTGATGGAGCTGTGCACATATATTAGTTGTGTCCTAAGAAAAAAAAATTAGCCCAGACAGGACCCCAGAAACTTGGACCACTTGGGAATATGGAGAATCGACTGGATTGTCGCTAAGAAGTAATCGTCCGTCACACGAATGGCTCATTTAGAATATAATTTGTAAGGCCTGAGTCCATGGGGAAGGCCTGAATACATGTGCCAAACAATTGCCAGTGTGCAAACTTACTGACGAACTATCGGTCCACAGACTCAGAGGACCATACTATTTCCTTCGTTGACCTACCAAGGGAGACGGTAAGACCGTTTGATTTTATCCAGCGATTTTATCCAGCACTTTTATTCATATGACTCTTAGTCCAGTGGGACGCTGCTGGTGGATGTTATAAGCGGGATGCCGCTTAAAGTTGGTTCAGTGGACTGCGTATTGGGACCGTAGTTTTGGATACCCCTGTAATTAAATCGAATAGGACAATACCAGAGGACACTGTTTATTGCTACCATTATCTGAGGTGCTTTTTCCATATAAATATTCGGCTGAATATTCATACGAACATTTACTATCGAGCATTCCAATTTTATTCCTCAAATTTTATTATGTTTTAAATCTCTATTTTCCAAGTGTTTTTACATGATGTTACTGCATGTTGTGTGGTTTATATATTGATATTTAGTTTTTATCATTACCGCTTATTTATATTGTGGTTCTTTGCTATTGTTAATATATGCTAATAAATTTCAAGTGGTTCAGATATCCTGAGAGTGCCCAGTTAATTTAATTCTACTATATCAGTTGTGTCCTGTTATAGAATTAGTAGGCGACATGGAAATGAACATCTCTGCTCCTTCCTAGCAACCCATCAACCAACACAGGGTATCTTATCAAATTCCCCGCAGTTACAATATTCGATATTGCAATGGGTAGTCTGTGTTCCACCTGCTCACAGTAAACAGTTGCCTAATATACAAGATAGGCTCATTTGCTAACTGGGAAAAACTGGCATTTGCTTAATTCTGCCTTAGGTTGAATTGTATCTTTAATTCCTTTTAACTGGGGGAGTTCTTTCTACTTGCTTTGTTTCTTCCAGCATAGGAATGCACTTTGTATGACCCTTAAAGGGGTTATCAAACAGATTGAAAAATACATTGAAATATCTGGAGTAATGCACATCATTATTTTAACTATATCAATGCAAAAAAATGCAGCTCTCCAGTATAATTTTCACCCTTTTAGGCCCCTTTCACACGGGCGAGTATTCCACAGATCCCCCTCCCCATAACAGTGCCATCCACAGATCCCCCTCCCCATAACAGTGCCATCCACAGATCCCCCTCCCCATAACAGTGCCATCCACAGATCCCCCTCCCCATAACAGTGCACAGATCCCCCTCCCTATAACAGTGCTATCCACAGATACCCCCCATAACAGTGCCATCCACAGATCCCCCCCATAACAGTGCCATCCACAGATCCCCCCCATAACAGTGCCATCCACAGATCCCCCATGACAGTGTTATCCACAGATCCCCCATAACAGTGTCATCCACAGATCCACCCCCATAACAGTGCCATCCACAGATTCTCTATAACAGTGCCATTCACAATTTGTTTTAATATGGCCTTTGAACATAATTTTTCAAGTAAAATATTATAAACCCCTTTTTTGTCATTTTGGTGTTTTTTCCCGATTAATCGGTGAAATTATCGACAACTAATCGATTATTCAAATAATCGTTAGCTGCAGCCCTAATATTTTTTATGAATTTATAAGTAGGGATGAATCAATGAAAAGTGACTGGACAGCTCACTATGTGATCACTACACCAGCACTGAGAGCAAGGAGAGTGCAGGGAAGCCAGTAAGCTTGTCTGAATGCAGGAGAAGGTGGACCAGAATTTTAGCCACAGGAGAAACAGCAGGTAGGGTTTCCAGAAAGAAAATGTAATGTACATGCAGGGACGGACTGGCCATAGACCCTACAGGGGTATTTCCTTATTTCCTGGTGGGCCAATGCACAAGGTGCCACCTGAACCCTCCTCATGGCTGCCATCCGAGTACATAACTATCTGATTAAGCATTAATTAGTTAATGCTAGGAGAATTCTGTCCTTATGCACCTTGCCAGTGGCCGCAGGGTTGGCAGTATTTTTTGCTGCACTGTGGTATTTAGTTTTTCTGGAGTGTTATTGTCTGCCGCACGGTGGTATTTTGATTTTGCTGAGGCGGTATTTTGTGCTGTACTACAGTATTGCTGGCCTCTCCTACTTGTGTTGTTCCTGCCTACTTGTGTTGGTCTGCCTTCGGTCAGTTTGGATCCTCCTACAACATGGAGCCACTTCTTGATTTTTTCCAGCGCCACTTTAAGTTCCCAGTCCTCACCAGTGTACTTGAAAAACCTAACAATATTTTATTGTATGTATATTGCAGTCATACTTCACTTGAACTACCATATCCCCTGCACAGTAATGCTTTTCCTGAGATAACCCATTTAATGCTGCATCAGCCGCTTGTGTAATAAAGCAACTTAAAGACAGGAGGGTTGATATGAACAGGGAGATGAATTTCTGTCTTTGGTATTGCTATTTATACGATACTTCATCTCTGATTGTGAAACTGTACTTTGAGCACAATTCTACTTCTGTTAAAGGGGTTGTCAGGGTTCAGAGGTGAACCCAGACATACCCATAATTTCACCCAGGCAGCCCCTCTGATGTTAGCATCCATTAGGGCTCTTTTATTTATAATAGCACACTGCCGGGCGGAGGCTTCCACCCAGCAGTGTGTTCGGTGATGTCACTGGCTCTTTTACAGGCTAGGGCAGCACTAAAGCCCGCCCATCAGTGTCGGTGACATCACCGGGCTCACTGCTGGACGGAAGCCTCCACCTGGCAGCCCCATGGAGAGCCTGGTTCATCACTGGAACTCCAGAAAATGCCTTTGCCCTTCGTAATTCAGCACAAGGGCAAAGGAGAGCATCGGAGCATGAACTGCTCCGAAGCTCAAGTCAGGGGGGCTGCCTGGGTGAAAATGGGGATAGGTCAGGGTTCAGCTCTGAATCCGGACAACCTCTTTAATACTCAGATCAATACTTTTTGTATTACTTGTTACTTTCTACATAAACCTTTAATTCTGTCCTTGATTTCTTTTGTAGAAAAGTTCTGTCAGTGTAAAGGACTGTTTCATAAAAAATTTATAGTGGTCTGTGCCACGGACGTCTTCTCTGCTTTCTGATTTTCTCTCAGTGTGCAGTAATATAGTTCAGCTTAAAGTGATTATCCAACTCCTGAAATGTCCCTCACACACAATGTACTTATCTCACTCCCCGGCAGCCGCATCACTTCTGAAGCCCGCATGGCTGCTGCTGCTTCTCCTCGTCGCGCGGATGAAAACATCTGGCATAGGAGGGCAGTCAATAGCAGGCATTGACAGGGACGAGCCTCCCTAGCGTCACCCGCAAAGCACGTCCCCGTCACCACCAGCTATTGGCTGCCCCCCTTTGACGCCAGATGTTTTAATTTGTGCAATGGGGAGATGCAGTGGCAGCCGTGCGGGCTCCAAAAGGAACGCAGGTGCCGGGGAGCAAGGTAAGTGAATTGTGTGTGAGAGGGGCATTTCAGGGGTCAGAATACCCCTTTAATTAAGATTGACTCTGGGTTTTCATGCACAGTGCAATTGTTGAAGAGTGTGATGTGGGTTACCAGCAGAGAACAGATAGCTCCAACAGGCTATCTGGATCCGGCATTGCCAGGTGTTACCGGAATGCCCACTGGCCCTACATTGACTATATACATGCAGTAGTATTTGTCCGTCGAAATCCCGGCATAATGGACCCTATTATGGTCAATCTGGCAAACGGGCATTCCGGTAACATCAGTAATGCTGGATCCAGAAAACTCCAGCAAGCTGCTCTCTGCCAAAACAGCCTGCCAGAACTACGTCGGCAGTGTGAAACAGGCCTTAATCTAGTCACTGGATATATAGGGGTCATTTATCATGATGAAATATGCCTATATTAGGCATATTTCAGGCATAGATAGCTGTACAATGGTTAGTTGCGCCGCTATCTGCGACTTCGCCCCACTCACGCCAGGTCTAAAATTGTGGGTGTGATGTGGGCGGGGAAAGGGCCAGCAGGTCCCTGTTATTTACCAGTTTCTACACCTGTTTCATAAATTCAGCAGATCCACTGCCAGCTTAGGGCTTTATTAACCCCTTAGTGACCACCCATATGCGTTTTTATGACGGTCACTAAGGGGCCTTAGGCTGGCCAGCCGCTTTTTTACACGCAGCGGGGAGCAGGGGCCCGCGCTCCTGATCTAACAGACTGGACTGGCAGGAGTGCCGATCCGGGCTGTTTAACGCTTTGCATACTGCGGGCAATTGCAATAGCTATCCCTCATCCTCATACTGTGGAGGTGATTGCTGCATGTAAAAGCAGCAGTCTCCTCCACTGAACAAGCAGCCGACTGTCGGGAAAGAATGCTTTTCTATTTGGGGGTCAGCCCGGTGTTTTTCGGATCCGCAAAACACTGCGGACATGTGAATGGACACTAAGTGAAGAAAACACTTTATTCACACATAGCAGTGTTTAAGCCCAGATTCATTGAGGCCTTTTTCAAGCTTCAAGGTTTTGGGCTAAAACATCCCTATGGCTGAATAAAGTGGTCTGCATTTTTTCACCAAATCTGGAGTGCTGCCTCTCTTCTTGACATTATTTTTAAATGCTGTAGATTTGCCACATGCAAATACACGGGGGCAAATGCACAGAGTATCAGTTCTTTGTGTGGAAGGGGGTGCATTATTGGCAATTACTGTGTTTTTTGCATAGTCTCGTCTGCCGTGGTGTCTGTAGCAATAACATTAGGGCTAATGTCCCGTAAGTAGGTAAACTAAAGGACCTATAAGTATTTGGTCTTGGATACAAGATCACTGTTATAATTTCCCCATATGACCACACTTTGAATGTAGATGAAAGCATAATTCCGCACTATACAGAAATGTGCTCACTACTGTGGCTAATAAGTGACATAGAAGCCTTGCTGACCACAAGAAATGACTAAAAGTACAATTGTTTCACTAATCTAGTGCTACCGTACAAACATAAAAAACATGCACACCTATGCACTTGTATGATATTCACAATTTGTTTGAAAACAGACTATGAAATATAGTGAAAAAAAATTCACAATGTAACTGCACATCATCCGGCATCTGCAGCAAGTTAGACACCAAGGACTGAAAAACAAAAGGCTCCATATAAGCCAAGAGGTTGATAAGGAGCTTCATGACATTTCAGAGCACTAACCTCAGAAAGGTTTTTTGGCACCCAACTGATCCTATTATAGTCAATGGGGCCCATTGAGCGCCATTCCTTTTAGTTGTTCTGCTCCTGTAATGGAACAGAACAATGGAAATGATAAGCGGAGATGTGAACATAGCCTTGTATTGTATCAAAAGGGTTATTCCCATTTCAGCCATTCTTGACTGAGATTGGAATACCTGTTTTATGCAGTGGCCAGAGGTGGTCCAGGTTACAGAAACAGGCCATGGTACTCGGTTTCCCATACCTTCACTAGAAGTATATGGAGACTACTGAAACTTTGCAGTACAGCGAGTTTCTGTAGCCCCAGCCACCGCATATGATGCAAATTCCAGACTCAGTCATGAAAGGCGTATGTATGGTGCATGTTTTCTATGTCTGTGTATTTGCACCAAATGAATTAAATTATTGTGCACTGACTACCCCAAATCTCTATAGGCCATGTACATGTGCTAATACCATATTTTATACAGATAAGCAGTTACCATAGACAGCATTATGTGTTCACAGGAGGAGTGCTCACCAATTAGCAGTTTAAACTTCATTAGTGATTGTTAAAGGGAATGTGTCACACTGGCCCCTGGGATTTCCAGTTTTTTTGAGAGCAGCTCCACAGACCATACACACAATAGACAGATGACCCCTTTCACTTATATGGGAGAGTTTTCTAGGCATGCTATGTGCAGAGGTCAGGAGGGAGTAGATAAGCTGTGATATCACCTATTATAAATGGTGGATCCTGTTATCTCTACAGAGGTGTTACTTGTAATTGTAATTCTTCCTGTGTTGATAATGAAAAGCTACTTACCTGTACAGAAGATTAAATCACGACCATTTATTAGGCCTAGTGTGAAAATTACAGGATTATAGATTTAACAAACAAAAAATATATATATATAGATAGTGACATGGAAAAAAAACTTGAAAATTGTAAAAAAATATGTTTAACAGAAAAATGGGATTTAAACAATAGGTCATTTTCTGATGACACGTTCCCTTTACGTTGGCTATACACATTAAATACAAGTACTGTAGGTTAATGGCTGGACAGCAGTTGAACAAACAATCATCTGGCAAATGATCATTACACAGATGCGACTAAACACATTTTAGTCCATATTGGCTGTTTTAATGTTCATACTTGCCATAAATGCTCAATTAAACTGGTCATTGGACAGTGTTACGTGCAGTGGGTGTGGAACCTCTGTGCCAGACAACTGGGCTAGACTTAAGAGCGTTATCCTGGCAGTCCCCTAGTATTCACCCTTTAACCCCTACACAGGGTTCTGGACTTCACTGCAGGGGGGTCACCAGACTGCTACCTCTTTAAATAGTCTCCATGTGGTTGGCAGCTGAACCACTGGGGCCAGAAACACTGGTGTGGAGCACCAAAGGATCAGACAGTACCTATAATCAGAAAACAGGAAGAGGTCAGGGCAGGCAGAGTACGTGCAAATCTCTAAAACTAGTCCAAAGTCATGGCAGGCAATGAAAGATATATATGGTAAACAGGCTATGGTAAGGACAGGCAGTGGAGGGTCAGAGTCATAAAACAGGCAGAGGTTGGTACACAGGTAGACAAACAGAAAAGGACACCTAAACTGGTCACTAACAAATTAAAAAACCTAAGAGTCAGACACCCTCCTCTCTGGAAGGCACCAGAAATACCCTCAAGTTGTCAGCCATTGGCTGATAAAGATAGGAATGAGTGCTTGCTGGCCCTTTAAGAGCCGACGAGGGGGGAGGGCACGCTCCCTATAGATGCTAACAGTGCTGTCTAACAGACAAGCAGGCTTCATCCTGCAACATGAGGAGCATGTGGGACACAAGCAACCACAGAAGAGCAGTAAGGCCAGAAGGATGAATCATGGAATGGATGGGCCAGACTATTGGGTGATGATAGGCCACCTTAAATTAAACCACTGGTCAAAAGACCAAAGAAAGTCCCTATAGGGGTCTACTAATTTGGAAAATAAAAGCCAAATACTTTATTTTGTTCATTTAAAAAGGGGAGTTACTACCCCACAAAACCACACGTTTTTAAAACTAACAGGTGGCAGAGCAAATTTATGTACGGAATTGTTTCTCTCTCATTTAATTTGAGAACATATATATGTGCAGGTAGGTGGTTGGTGACAGTATACCACAGTTTGATATACCCTATTGCTATGTGTCCTGGGACCTGGGCCCAGGTTCCGGACACCGCTGCGCTGGTTGTCTCTACACTGGCACCAAATAAACACCACACTAATTCATCACACACAGAACTATAGCCCTACTAGGGTTTGCACATTTGCTGCCAACTGAACTAAAACAAGCGCCTAACACTGGTCCCCACCCGACATGTTTCGCCGCGATGCGGCTTCGTCAGGGGTTAGGGGTATTAGCGTCGGCGCGCTGAACAAACAAGGGTTTTATGCCTAAAGTGACGCCCCAGTTTGTCTATTACAGAGAGCCCATTGGTCATATCCGCAGAGGGGGGCGTGTCTCTGAAGTCGCATGTCACGTGTGTCGGCGCCTAGTGATGAGGTCACCACAGGCTGCATGCGTCCGGCCATAGCACTGTTACCACAGCTAGTGTGCTATTGGTTGCGGCCGTCGCTCGTGTCTTACGTGCACTGACGCCCAGCGATGACCTCATCACCAGGCGTACACTCATCCCGAGCCAAACAATGACGCCGTCTGATGACAGCGTAACCATCGTCATCACCTCCTCGCCTCCCCATCAGGGAAGTGGGAGTGGTTATCTTCAAAGGATACAGTGTAAAATCATGCACTAGACACATGTTAGATGAATGACTAGATACATGACATTAGACTAAATAGAGGGGAGAGAGAAGCAAGGCGAGAAGATGCACATTATATTAACCCTTTCATTAGGTTAACACCAACGATCCATACACTATATATAAATCGCTGGTCAGAATTATGTACCTACATCTGTCATATAGTATCTATCGCCCCGCTCTATTGTACCACAGCATATATAGCCTTGTCGGCTCTAAAGAGAGGTTTTATAGGAATAACCTTAACCCTTTGTAGAGTTTTATAAATATTATTTTTAATTTTATCCTCTCATAGATGGCAAAAATTTCTTTTTTTGCAAAATGTTACAGTATTTATTATTTACAAAAAGGCAGAGAAGGAGAAACCTTCATTAAGGCCGGATGGAGTTTGACTTGACAGTCTATATATCCATTTGGCCTCTTCTCTTAACAGTCTGATGTCCAAATTTCCAGATCTGGGGCCCAGTTTGACTTGGGAGAGCCCCCAGAATTTCAGTACATCTATACGGCCATTGTGAATATATGACACATGTCTATATAGGGAAGTATCTTTTTTTGTGTTAATTGCACTAATGTGTCCCGAAATCCGTCTCCTCAGTTCCTGAACCGTCTTGCCAACGTACAACTTTGGACATGTGCAGGAAGCTATATACACTAAACCACTGCTCTTACAATTAAACCAGTCACGAATTTCATATTCCCTACCATCAGCTGGGTTCACGAATCTTTTAATCTTTGGTAGGAAGGTACAGAAGGAGCAACCCCCACATGGATATGAACCGGTCACTTTCGATCTTAACCAGTTTCTATTTTCCTGTCCTATTCTGGGAAGAAAACTATGTACCAGTTGGTCCCTTAAACTTGGACCACGTCTAAAGGTGACGCTAGGGTGAGGTGGGAGCACCTGACGTAGATCTGGATCATTTAGGAGAATTTTCCAATATTTCCTTAGAATATTTGTCATCAGTCGATGATGCCCATCAAAAGTACCTATACACCGGATGGTCTTGCTGTCCTGGGAGGTCACAGAGGGGGCAGTCCTGCATGAAATAAGGGAATCTCTTGTAAGGGCTTTTGCTCGATTAAAAGCCCTTTTAAGAACCTTCCGAGGATATCCCCTATCGCGGAATCTATTATATAGATCATCCGCTTGGATCTTAAACAACTCATCTGTTGAACAGTTTCTTCTGGCGCGTAGATATTGTCCAAATGGTATTCCATTTTTTAGTGCAGTTGGATGCCAGCTTGAGAAATGCAAGAAACTATTTGTTGAGGTAGGTTTGCGATAGATATCGGTCTGAATCTGTCCAGACTCATCTTTTTGTATAGTCAGGTCTAAAAAGTTTATTTGAGTCGGATTAATTTCAAATGTAAAATGCATACCGATATCATTCGCATTAAGTAACTCAACAAAGTCAAGGAACTGTCCCCTCTCCCCCTCCCAGAACAGCAAGACATCATCAATGAAGCGGCCCCAATAGCTAATATACTTAGTGTAGGGTTCCATATTTTCAGAAAAAACAATATTGTGCTCCCACCACCCCAAGAAAAGGTTCGCGAAGGTCGGGGCACAAGGCGTGCCCATCGCGGTCCCGTGAATTTGGTGAAAAAAGGTTCCATTACATAAAAAATAATTATGTGTGAGGACAAACATTAATAATCGTATTACAAAATCATTATGTCTGTGGAATGACGTACTTTTCGTGTACAGAAAAGATTTGACCGCCTCAATACCTAGGTTGTGCTCAATATTAGTGTATAGGGCCTCGACGTCGAGGCTTGCTAAGAACGTGGATTTTGATAATGTGATATTAGCTATTTTGGATAATACATCATTTGTGTCCTTAATGTAGGACGGTAATTCAGTCACAAAGGGCCTCAAAATGGTGTCAACATACTCACTAGCAGGTTGGGTTAATGCATCATTCCCCGAGACAATGGGTCTCCCTGGAATTGGGACCCTATTTTTGTGCACTTTGGGAAGTGCATAAAAAGTGGCGATGGTTGGATGTTTGTTATATAGGAAAATAAATTCCTCCTTGGAAATTAATTGGTTATCTCGTGCCTCTTTAAGGATAACATGCAGTTCAGTGAGGTAGGTACTTGTTGGATTGGCGTCTAAAGTTTCATAGATTTTTTTGTCACTTAGTAATTTTTCAACCATCAGGTCATATTCATTCCTATCTTGCACCACTATATTTCCCCCCTTGTCACTTGACTTGATTACAATTTTGTCATCTTTTTTTAAAGATTCCAAAGCAAAAACCTCCTCACTGTTCAAATTGCTTTCCCCACCAAATTTGTGCAGTTTAATAGTCCTGATTTCATCAGTGACTAGATCCACAAATGTTTCGATATTTTTATATTGGGAAAAAGGTGGTGTCCACCTGGAGCGAGGCTTCAAATTTGTCAAGGGGGGTTCTACAGTGGTGCACATACCCTCACTTTCTGCATGCAGGCTCTCTAACGTCAGTAAAGCCTTCTGTTCCTGTTGAATTAATTTATGTGAATCCTGTGTCAGGCTTAGATGTTGTTTATGAAGTGCAAGTTTGCGTGCGAAGAGGTTAATGTCCTTTACCCAGGTGAATTTATCACATTGAGGTACTGGTGTGAAGGTCAAACCCCTACTCAGGACCTCAATTTGTAATTGAGATAAGATCTTACAGGATAAATTAATGACCTGTGTGGTTTTAGGTCTGGCACCAGGTATCATATTTATGGATGTATCTGGGGGACATGAAGGGTTGACACTATGTTGCATATCAGTCATAGTTAAATCACTGAGTGTGACCCTCCTTTCTATCATTTCATCGAAAAACCCCATTTCTCCCTGTCTTTTGCTTGTGTCCCTGCCTGACCTAAAAAAAGGGGGGCAATGGGAGCAGTAATAGATGAACTCGTGGGGAATTGGTTTCCAGTTAATAATGTAGGAGGTCCACTCATTCTGGATTCCACACTCAGTGATTGCTCCATACCCGTCATCATGGTTGTTGTCCCACTTGTCACTGGATTTACAAAAGGGGTTTTCTTCACCCCAGTTAAAGACATATGACCATCCACTAAAGCTGATGAAAATAAGGATGGCCCAGAATCGCCAGGGGGGCGACCACTTGGCATTGGTGTTTGACATTCACTCTGAGATGTTGCTTTTTTTGAATTCCGGTTTCTATTGTATCTGATTTTTCTTTTTGTACCCGTATTGGGACCCGTCTGACTTGCTGTCTCTGCTCCTGATGTTTCTGACTCTGAATAATCAGTATATCTGGTTTTTCTAGCTGGAAGATTCCTTTGTTTTTTCCAGGAATACACACGATCTGACTCAAAGTCTATTTTATCTCGTATATATTTACGGTGTTTTCTCTCTTTAATCTCAGATTTGAAGTTTTCTAAATTATTTTGTAATTTTATTTCTTGATTTTTGAAATCAGTTTGTTGACTAAAGCTGAGTATTTCTTTAACTTCCTGAGTAAGTTGATCAGATACACGCTCCAGATATCGTTTTTCGTATTCAACCATATATTGCATCAATCTAAGGGAGTTTTCAGTCATAACCCGGTCCCACCCCCTGACAAATTCTGGGTCATCACTGTGATTATTTGGTCTGAGGGGGTTCCTGAGACCCCTATATACTAGTCCCTGAGTTATATAAGTTTCCAGACTCACTATCTCCCACCATGAACGAAAGTACTGTTTATAGGTTACACTAAGGTTCCTAAAGCCACTATTGATATCAATGGTGTTCAGCGGGATAGATTGCTTGGAAAATACTTGACCTGCCTCAATCAAAAGCGCCTCCTTATCAAGCCCTTGCATAAGGAATCCTGCCATTTATAGGATAAATAGTGGATACAATTTCCTTTAAATAGGCCACAGAACAAGGGTAGTTTACACCCAATCAATAGGATACACAAAAATGATAGGCCACCAACACAACAGATGAAAGATCTTTCTGGAAAAACATTCTTTCAGAAAAAACTCTTTCACAAATTGATCATTGTTTGAGTGAAAGATGTTTCGTCCAAATATCGGACAAAAATTTCAAAGATGGCCAACTTTTTTTCAGGCAGTAATGGTCTGTCTTTTGGTAATTGGTCGGCTAAAACAATTTTTATTATTAGATTTCACCAGACAAGTAATGTTTTTTTTTTGAAAGTGTCTGTTTTGATCAACTTTATACTAATGTGTATGGGCACCTTTAGTGTTAATTGAGGACTGATACCAGTAGGAGTTTCTACTTCATTATATTGCTTAATGATTGTGCCTTCTTTGGGCTGTAATAATATTTAGTCACACAGGCAATTCTGACCTCCATTGCTTATGAGTACATTGCTCTGAATCTCTGTATATGCATCTAATTCATTCCCCCATGGAAAATGTATGCATGCCTTGCTCAAATGTGACAGATAAATGCCAAGTTTTCCAAGCATGCAAATGGGACATTGGAAGCTCATAAGTGCTGCTACTTGTTTTTGCCTAAATTTGCATTAGTTGGATGGGACTCTTTATGTAGTTGTACATTAGTTACATATGACAGCTTCTTTCTGAGTGTACTGTATGTCTGATTAATAGAAGAGCAGATCTATGAGGAAAGGAGGAGACAGACCAGAGGATAAAGCAATTCATCAGTCTCATTACAGAAAATTCAATATTAGCAAATGTCTCAAGGAAATTGCTTCATTGCAATTTGCATGAAACTAACAGCGTGTAATATTTTAATTACAGTTTATATTTTGCGCATATATTTCTGAAGCAAAACACTTATAGTATTAAGAACTAGATGTTACTGATTCAATAAATTACTAATCTTCAAGGGTGGCACCAGGATTTAAAGAATGTGTTTATCCTTGTACTGACCGAATACAGTAGCGTAACTAGTACTGACTGGGCCCAACAGCTAATATTTGAACGGGAGCCCCTCGATCCCCTTAATGCAGACCTCTCTTTTCTTGCTATCGTGGCCTCTGCTCTTCGTTCAGCACTGTACCTAGGCTTGCACTACACTGTGACCTGACATTGCACAGCGTAAGGTCATAGTGCGTTCCTACGCACATTACTTCCCATCCTGAAGCTGTGTGCTGTTAGGAGAAGAAGACCAGGGAGTGGTGAGTAATACTAGGACTAGGAGCCCCATACTCACCGCTCCTTGGGTACTGAAAATAAATCCATTTGTCTTCCTCATGGTCCCCTTCCGAAGATCAGGCCCTGTAGCTGCTGCTTCACCTGCTTCCATGGTATCTACGCCCTGACTGAGTACATACTTTTGCAATTTATTTTGTACTTTTTCACCACCCTGCCCAGTTTTTGAAAAAAGGGTTGGGCACAGGCAGGATCCGGCAGGCCACAGGCAGGATCCCCATGGTCCGACTCATGTGCACCGGAATATTGGCGCAATAAATCTATGCTTTATTCCTTGCTGGCGTGGATTTTTATTTATAGTACATGGTACACAGATACCTCATATATATGTTGCCCTGGTTGGTATTACTCTACTGTAAGCATAACCATTGAGCTACCATCCAAGCAACACATATTGAGATGATATAACAATCTTTCTGATTACCATCCCAAACATTTTTTTGTAATTCCTTCTGTTCAATTTAGTGATCGTTTTCATATTTACACAGATTTGGACAGGGGTTCCACCCAAAATATTCATATAATATGATAGTAGGGCTAAGCAGTTGCCAGTTGCTCATGTCTCAGAAGTCTGTAAATGAAGAATAGAAGTGAGCTCTTAAAATGACCTACTGGTGGCACCATATGCTGGTGGCTAACTACAGATGAAAGCCCTTTCTGTTAGAGAGTAGGCAGTCAGTGTTCAGACCACAGCCACTGCTACCAGCCTTCTGAAACCACTCTGGGTAGTATAAAACTAAGGCTACCCCTAGGAATTCACCAGAGCCTGCTGCAAAGCAGAATGGACTTGCCTGCTAGCGACCCAGGATGTCTTCAGATGTTTGATAAGAGAATACTGGTGCAGGCACACAAGCAGACGTTTCAGAATGACCAGGGACATAAAGAGGAGTCAGCACGCTGAATGCAGTACATGAGAGGTAAATCCAGATACTAGCCAGAGTCGATATCAGGAGAGTAGATGTAAGCAGAATCAGCAGCCACAAGGATAATCCCAAAAATAAGCCAGAAGTAAAAAAAAAACAGAAGTCTGTAGTAAGTTGCACAGTACAGAGCCTAGAGAAGACAATCACAGGCAATAATGATAGAAAACAGCTAAAAATCCCCTGCCTAGCTCTGGGATTGGACACATAGACAGAAATCGGATTGGCTTGGTATCCAGTCACACTGAGGGCTCTTTCACACGAGCAGATTCCGTACGTGGAATCCGCTGCGTGAAAGAATGCCAAGCTCTGTTACGGACAGCAGAGACACAGAGCATTAACATGATTGATTTTGTAGTAAAAAAGTTACAGAGAGGCATTATTATTCATGTTAATTCTCCATGTCTCTGCTGTCCGGAACGGGGCTTGGCATTCTTTCACGCAGCGGATTCCATGCACTGGATCCGTTCATGTGAAAGAGCCCTGACAGGTCCAGCAGCCATGGCTTGTCTGGTCGGCATGGCAACCCTTCCAGGGACCATAGTGTAAATATTGTCCTCTATATCGAACACTGACAATAGTGTAAATATTGGCCGCATAATGACCAGTGACTATAATGTCAATATTGGCCACGTATTGACCACTGATTTTAATGTAAATATTGGCCACATATTGACCACTGACTATAATGTAAATATTGGCCACATATTGCCCACTGACTATAGTGTAAATATTGGCCACATATTGACCACTGACTATAATGTAAATATTGGCCATATATTGACCACTGACTATAGTGTAAATATTGGCCACATATTGCCCACTGACTATAATGTAAATATTGGCCACATATTGACTACTGACTATAGTGTAAATATTGGCCACATATTGCCCACTGACTATAGTGTAAATATTGGCCACATATTGACCACTGACTATAATGTAAATATTGGCCATATATTGACCACTGACTATAGTGTAAATATTGGACACATATCGACCATTGACTATAAGGTATGTTTTTATTCTTTGATCAAAATTTGCCTCCAAATACAGGATGAAAAAGTTGGTTTATATTTTTTTTGCTCTCAAAGGTCATAATGACATCTCGGGCATCTTACAGCCAGATATCTACTTGTCTGATTGTCTAAAGATGAGCTCTGAAGCTTCTTCATAGACAGTCTTGTCTAGATTCTCTTATAGCACATGCCATTAGAGGTTGACATGCACTGAAGTGTAAAATTGCTCTTAAATTTGAAATACTCTGTCCAAAACACTAGTCAATCCAAGTTGTCATCAAATAAACAGCAAAGGGTTTTTATAATGCCAGACTGCTTGCAAATATATCTACTTATGTTATCCCAGTTATAGACAGTAAGAGTGCCATCCAACATGACAGAATTTTATACATTTTATAAAATACATTCCTAAAACACGACCCTCTATGGCTGCCTAAAAATCTTTTTTTGTTTGTGTTTTTTGCCTAACCTTTTTTTGTGGTGTTTTTAGTTTATATATTTTTTTTTTTTAAATATACTTTTTATTGAGATTTTGTAAGTAGTTACAATCATGAGACAGTATACAATATCAAATGATCACATAGGTATAACAAGCAACAATCCAGTTATATATATCCAGATTTTGATCGAGTATACTTTTCCCACTTATCGCCCAGTAGAACACCCCCTAAACTCCCTCCCTCCCCAATGACCCTTCCCCCCTCCCCCCACCTCAGGTACACTTCTTGCACACCCTCCCTCCCTTACATCTTCAATCTATCAGAAGCCTACCTAGTCTCTTGGCCAGTTTTTCCTTAAGGTACCATTCTGATTGTACAAAGGGGCTCATGACACCTTTCATTTCTTCATCCGAGAAGACCGTGCTTATAAACACTTCCCATTTGTGGAAAAATGCGTTTATTTGTTTTCCCTTTAGTTGCTCTGCCTGCAGTTTCTCCATCTCAAAGCACATTTTCGTGTGCTTAAATATATCAGCAGCAGTGGGCACGCTCTTGCTTAGCCAATCTCTAAAAAGACATCTTTTCGCTGCCAATATCAGGGTATGTATCAACGGGGTTACTGTCACCCTATCCGGAGGTACATGAAATAGGAACAACTCAGGTACTAGTGGGAGCTGCACTTTAAGATGCTGTTTAACCTGCGAATTGACCATTTTCCAATACCTTTCTGATTCTGGGCATGCCCATACACCATGAAATAGGTCCGAGTTTTTCAGCTTGCATTTAGGGCAACTATCTAGCCTTTCAGGAGTAACAGAGCGTGAGGTACAGTGAAATCCATATATAGCCTTATGGATCATTCGAAAGTGTGTCTCCCTCCAGATCTCGTTAGGTGTAATAGTTCTAATTGTGTTCCAGCCTTTTACAATGATATCCCTATGGTCCATTGAAGGGAATTCCTTGCTCCAATGGGAGAACATCCGTCCCGCCACCGAGGATAACTTCTTATCCCTAATGCCTTGATATAATTCTGATAGGGATTTTTTCCCCTTACCCGCGCCTATGAGGGAATCAAAATCATTGCCAGGCATTTCTTTCGATAGGTTTATTACCCTCCTTTTAAGGAAACCCTGAACCTGCCAATAAGCTAGCGTTTGTTTTGTTCTAGCTAAATGATATTTCTCTGTGAGGTCAGTGAATGAAAGATAGTTCCCCTCCCTGACATTCCACATGTCTTTCACTGTGACTATGTTTGATTGTCTTCAAACTCCAAAATGTTTCGCCTCTAGGCCTGCTGGGAATTCCGGGTGCCCCCATATGCTCATATATTTAGACAATAGGAAGGGTAACGCAAATAACTTTCGCGTTGCTTTCCAAGCTGCAATTGTGTCTCTGATCATAAGACTATTTTTAGTAGGAAGGGGGATTGCACTTAGTTTAGTGTGTAATAAAGAGGCTAAACTCCATGGCTGTACTAATTGAGCCTCCAGCATATAGTTAGAATAAAAATTTGTTTTGAATATCCAGTCAGCGCAATGTCTTATAAGACTGGCTAGGTTATAGCTACGTATATCCGGGAAATTTGCTCCTCCTAAATGTTTAGGGATCTGTAGTTTGGCCAATGAGATCCTGGATTTCCTCCCCCTCTATAGGAAGGATCGGAAGGCCGCTTCCAGTATTTTAATGTCCGCATGTTTTATGAGAAGCGGTATCGTCTGTAGTGGGTAGAGGAGTTTAGATACGCTCATCATCTTTAGTAGTTGATTTCTTCCTCCTAGTGAAAGAGGGAGTTCCCTCCACCTCTCAATGTCTGATAAAATCTTTTTTATCAATGGGGGATAATTAAGTAAATACAAAGACTCCGGAGTTCTGCCAATATGTATCCCTAGATACTTTATAGATTTTTTTGCCACTTGAATGGCACAGCCAAGAGCCTGGTCAGGGTAGCTCTGGGACTTATTCCCCAGATATAAAATTTCAGATTTGTCCTCATTTACCCTGTATCCTGACACTCTGCCAAATTCCTTCAGTACCTGAAATAGCCTCGGTACATCTCTGGAGGGTCTTTCCAGGAACACCAGCAGGTCGTCTGCGAATAGGGCATGTTTCACACGGATGTTACCCACTTTAATCCCTTCTAGTCCATTATCTCGCTCTATCTTTCGGGAGAGTGGCTCAATTGCAAGATTAAATAAAAGCGGGGAAAGTGGGCATCCCTGCCTGGTTCCCTTCTCTAAGTGAATGTTTTCTGACAAGAATCCTGGTGTATGTATCCTTGCCATGGGGTTTGAATACAAAGAGGTGATGTACTGTCTAAAAGGACCAATAAAACCCATGGCATCCAAGACTGCGCCCATCCATCCCCAGTCAATGTTATCAAATGCTTTTTCCGCATCTATCGTGATGATGGCTGAGGATGGATGTGCACCAGGCCTCAACTTTACCTCATCCAGTACCGTCAGCACCTTGCGAATGTTGGTGACCGCCGCTCTCCCTTGCACAAACCCCACTTGATTGGGAGTAATCAGTCGCGGTAAGATGCCCGCCAACCTATCTGCCAGTATTTTAGACACTATTTTAAGATCCACATTAATCAGTGAAATGGGTCGGTAAGAGGCTGCGCTAACCGGATCCCTACCTGGCTTAGGTAACACTTTGATAAATGCTGTGTTGGTGAGGGAGGGCATTTGAGAACCCTGCATAAATCCCGTGTATAGCTGGGACAGCAAAGGAGCCACTTCTTCAGCTAAAATACGATAAAATTCCCCGCTAAACCCATCCGGCCCCGGGGCCTTGTCCAGCGACAGTGCCTTAATGGTGGTTATGATTTCCCCTGTTGGAATGGGAGCATTCAAGATAGCCCTTTCTTCCTCGGTCAATATTGGAAGGGGGACCGACTGTAGCCAATCCTGCTTCTCTGAGTTAGGTAGGGAAGTAGAACTATATAACTTGCTATAATAGCCTCTCAGTATGTCGTTTATTTCTCCTGGGTGAGTTCTCAGTTCCCCTTTGTCATTTTTTAGGGCCAGAATGCTAGTCAATGGTCTGCGACCCCTGGCCAATCTGGCTAGTAACTTTCCCGCTTTATTTCCATGTTTATATAGCTGCGACTCCCATTTTGATTGGGCTAGGTTTTCCCATTTCTGCACCCAAGTTTCATAATCCCGTTTGGCCTGTGTCCAATAATGGCGTGATGAGGTGTTAGGTTTATCTTTAAACATCGTATAGGCTGTCCTTAGGCTATTGCTGAGGTTCTCTATTTTCAGTTTAATGGCTTTCTTCTTACTGAACATGTATGCCATTATTCTCCCTCTCAGAACTGTTTTGCCCGCATCCCACAATATCTGGGGGTCTACCGTTCCTTCATTGTCCTGCTTATACTCTAACCACCATCCCTTTAACATATCTCTTAACTCCTCGTCTCGGATGAGGGTGGAAGGGAACCGCCATATAAAATCTTTACCTCTGGGGAGATGGTTCCTAAATAATACTGAGATCGGTGCATGATCTGAAATGATCATATCTTCGATCTTAGGCTCCGCAAGCCTACCCCCTCCCTCCCTGTTAGAGAGAATGTAGTCTATACGTGACCAAGTTTGGTGTGCATGCGAGAAAAAAGTAAAGTCCCTACCTTCCGGATGGAAAGTTCGCCAGATATCTATAAGACCAGATTCACTTACAAATTTCGCAAAATGAGCATTCTGTGGCATTACTTTAGTTTGTTTCGACGTTTCCCCACTTCTATCTTCTTCCTGATCCTTCACTGCATTCATATCTCCCATTACTAGTTTGATCCCTGTGCCATCCTTCGAGATCCTGTCCTGTAGCTCCCGAAAAAATTCTCCATTAGTCTCATTTGGGCCATATATGTTGTAAATATTTACTTCCCCTCCCATTGAGGACAATCGTATCAGGGATATTCTACCCGCCTCATCATGAACATGCTCAATCACCTTATAGGGTAATCCCCTTTTAATCAGAGTTAATACACCTGCTTTCCTGGCCACCGCTTCCGAACCATAAATGTCTCCTACCCAATCTTTCTTCATCCTAAAAAAATCTGTTTGTTGCAGATGGGTCTCTTGTAAAAGAGCTATATCTGCCTTAAGTCTCTTCAGGTGTCGCAAGACCAACCTGCGTTTATTAGGGGACCGCAGGCCTTTCACGTTCCAAGAGATAACTTTAATGCAACTATCCATACTGAAGCTTTCCGCTAGATTTACTCATATTCCTCACTGTGCAAAAGGTGTACCTATCCCTTAACCTCCCCCCAAAACATCCCCCCAACCCGCCCCAAACCAAGCACTGAAGCAAATCAGTGAGATGTATGATGCATCCCCTGATTTTTAGCAGTCTCCTAACTCCCCCACAACCAAAACTTTGAACTTCACTTTTTTCCAGCAGGGAAAAGCACATAAATTGCCAACCTCACTACTTCTCCTACTGCCGTTCCCCCCAAGCACTTTTATGTATTCATATCATACAATTCTCCACTTATCGTATGGCACAATAAATGATGGAGAGGCTCCACCGGGAGACACCTCCACATGGCAACAATACAACAAGAACATAATGCACATAATGTAGCCCTATGTAAGATTCAACGATAGCCGCCCCCCCTCTTTTTCTTCTTCTTTCTTCTTTTATCTATTTTTTTTTTTTTTTATTATTATTATTATATTATTTTTTTTTTTTTATTGTTTTGTTATATTTTTTTTTTTTTTTTTTTTTTTGGGGCCTTAGTAGCTAATCCCCTCCCCCAGTTTCTAAATTAACGTCCCTTATCTTATGTCCATAAGAGAAAATAACCGGAATGAATGCTATCGCAGCATAGCAAAATACTCATCTTCCTCTCATCCGGAACAACACCTCTTCATCCGGCATCTTGCGGAGCTGGTGGCATCTGATCACGATCTTGGGCTGAAGCTGACCTCATGGAGCGGGTTTCTCTCTGGTCTCGTCGCAATGGATCCTGGCCTTCCGAATAAGTAATGGCAGGTAAGTTCTTGGAACGGTGAGATGGCTCCAGCAACATCCGAGCCGCTTCATCTGGATCCGTGTAGGATGCCGTGTTCCCATTAGGGTAGAAGACCCTTAATATAGCCGGGTAAATCAGCGCGAATCGGCGTTGTTGTTTGAAGAGTTGAGAGCAATTGGGCGCGAAAGCTCTCCTTCTGCGTGTTACCTCTGCCGAGAAATCACCGAACAGTAAGATCGAATGCCCCCTCAATCTCAATGCCGCTCCACCTTTCTTGTATGCTCTCAAGATTGCCATTTTATCGGAGTAGTCAAGGTATTTTACTATGACTTGCCGTGGCTTATTATTTCTGCTCGGCGCCTCTGGGTTCAGTACCCGCCTCGTGGCATTAGACGATCCTTGAGGGGGGCCAACTCTGTGTGCTCTTTCTGCCTTGCAGCGTGCATTTATCCCAAGAGCTCTAGGAATTTCATTCTCGCACATATCTATCAGCTCACCAGGTAAGACGCTTTCTGGTAGGCCTACTATCCGTAGGTTACTACGGCGCGATCTATTTTCCAGATCGTCAATTTTTTCCCATAACCTGGTGTTCTCTTCCAACGTTTCTTTGAGTCGCATATGTACGGCCTCCTGGTCTGATTCCACCGCCACTAACCTCTGTTCAAGATCATTCAGTCGCGACCCATGTTGCACCAATTCAGCTTGCATGGCTGCAAATGACTGTGTGATCGTGGAAGACATAGCCTCCTGAAGGTCTGGGAGAATGCAGGTGGCCACCTCCAAAGCCAGGTGCTTGTAATCAATTTCCATCCTCCCGACTTCTGTAACTTCACTGCGGGCTCCTAGCTCTGCCAGCTGCGCTGCCTGTGTCACTTCATCCAGTTCTTGGCTGTCCGCCATGTCTGTCAGCGCTGGTGCCTTTCCCGCCTTCATCGGAGCCTCTTTTGTTGTTTTTTTCCCCATCTGAATAAGGTAACGGTCCATATACCGGGTCGATCACCAATAGGTAGCCAACTGTACCGAAAGCAGTGTATTTTCAGTCCGGTGTTCTGGGGATTAGCCGAGTTTTGTGCAGTGGGGTACGGAGCCTCTAACTCACGCTCCTCACCATGCTGGCGCCGGAACCGGAAGTCTAGTTTATATTTTAACCGTATACTCAGAAAAGGTTTTTTCAGCCATTTTTCAACTCCCATAGAGTTTCCTAAGGTACAAATGTCTGAAAAAAAGCATGCTGCTAAAGCATGCAGCATTTTGAAAAAAAAAATATAAAACACACAAACACAATGCAGTCATGCACAAAAAATAATTTATACAGATTTTTATATTTCACTATAGACTTTAAAGTAATATCTGGCCCATATGAAAGAAAACTGCTGATAAACGCAGCTATAAACGCTGCCAAAAATGCCACCAATAAACCTATGTGTGAAACCAGACATACAAGTCGTTTTATAATGATGTTTTTCTTTACGTTTGTGTATTTAGTGGAGTTTTTTTGTACCTGTCTTTTTTGGTGCATTTTTTGCTGCAAAACCGCCAGCTTCAGGTGTTAGCAGAAAGTCTATGGGAAATATGAAAAATTGGACACAAACGCGTCATACGACTGCTGTATTATTATTTTTTCTTTCTGGCTTCTTTTCCGGACGCAGCATGTGAAAGCTTTTTGTGTGGTTTTTTTTTTTCAAGCATTTTGCCAACAACTTCTCTGGGGGCAAAGTCACCTCATGAAAATGCTAGTGGTAAGACTAGCCTAGCACTAGTGGGCAAAAAAACACCAGAAAAAAACAAAAACCACAGCAAAAAAAAACATAAATTGCCAAAGGCGCCAAAAAATAAATTAATTGCTAGCTCTTGTTCTGGCCTTTTTTTAACAGTTAAAATTCAAATTCATGTGTGTAAGAACCCTAAGGACACTTTGCACATGTTGCGGAATGCGTGTGGTTTTTCCACGTGGATTCCCGCTTGGAAAACCGCAGCGTAGTGTATGAGATTATACAAATCTCATGTACAGTTTGAAGATTTTTTCTGCATTGAAATTGGCCTGCTGGGTGGATTTGTAAATCTGCAGTATGTCAATTATGTTTGCAGTTTTAGCTGCGGATTTCACCCTTTTCCTATGAAGGGTGAGATCTGTGGCAAAGCTGCATCTAATCCACACCAAAATCCACTGTTAAAATTGCTGGGGTTTTTTGCAGATATGGTGCAGAAACACACAGATATCCGCACGGAAACTTGTGTAGATCTTATGTGCGTTCACCCGCACTCGTGTGCAGGAGGCCTAAGGCTCCTGCACACTTACAGATTATTCAAGTTTATATGTAATTCGTAGATTTTGATGTGAATTTGGTGCGGAAATGTACAGAAATCTGTACGGAAATTTGTGTGGAATTTCTGCAAATCTACCCACACTCATATGCAGGTAGCCTTAGGCTCCTGCAGCAAGTCCGCAACGCAGCTTCCGGCCTGACCTCCCAGCGCTGCCGGGGGTCACATTGCATTATATTGATTTATGATGCTATGTCACCCTTACAGTTCTGGAATGTATTGGATAACACTGGCATAATGCTGGGAGGTCAGGCCGGGTCCTGCGATGCGGACTCACTGCGGGAGGAACGCTCGTCTGCAAGAGGCCTTACTCTGGGTTCAGACCTGAGCGTTCTGAAACGAGCGCTCTGTATGCGCGATTGTACGGGCGTTTACAATCGCGCATACAGAGACTGGCGTTCACACATTGTCGCGCGTTCCCGAATTTCTATGTGCGGGAACGCGCGACAAACGCCCAAAAAAAAGCTCAAGCACTTGTTTGAGCGTCGGGCGTTTTACAGCGCGATCGTACGCGCTGTAAAACGCCCAGGTGAGAACCATTCCCATAGGGAATCATTGGTTCTTGCCTGTTGTGCATTTTACAGCGCGTAGGAACGCGCTGTAAAACGCTCAGGTGTGAACCCAGCCTTAGAGCTGATGCACACTAACATGTGCAGCTAGTGCCCATATTGTGGCCTGCAAACTGCGGGGCCGCAATATGCAGGCACCTATAGTATTCACTTGAGTATTCACACTGCATATTTACTTGAATGGGTCCGCAATCTGCAACATACGGTGCGGAGTGGCAGCGGGGAGTGTAAGTCCACGGAAGTACTATGGAATGCTTCAGTAGGATTTCGGTCTGTGCCTCTGCACCACAAAAAAATAGAACATGTTCTTTTTTTTGCGGTGTGGACGGAATGCGTAACCATTCAAGTGAATGGGCCGGCATCTGCAAATGGTGGCCACACAGCTGGTGCCCATGCATTGTGGACTGAAATTTGCATGTGCATGAGCCCTTAAACTATTTAACCCCTTAAGGACCCAGCCATTTTTCACCAGGCCATTTTTAGCAAATTTGACGTGTCAATTTATGTGGTAATAACTTTAAAACGCTTTTACTTATCCAGGGCTATTCTGAAATTGTTTTCTTGTCACATATTTTACTTCATGACAGTGGTAAAATTGAGTCAAAAAATTAATTTTTATTTATAAAAATAATACCAAATTTACCAAAAATTAGCAAATTTCCTAATTTCTATTTCTCTACTTTTATAATAGATAGTAATAGCTCCAAAAAGCGTTATTGCTTTACATTCCCCATATGTCTACTTCATGTTTGGATCATTTTAGGAATGCCATTTTATTTTTTGGGGGATGTTAGAAGGCTTAGAAGTTTAGAAGTTAATTTTGACATTTTTCAGAAAATTTCCAAAACCCACTTTTTAAGGACCAATTCAGGTCTGAAGTCTTGCTTACATAATAGAAACCACCCAAAAATGACCCAATTTTAGAAACTACACCCCTTAAGGTATTCAAAACTGATTTTACAAACTTTGTTAACCCTTTAGGTGTTCCACAAGAATTAAAGGAAAATGGAGATAAAATTTCAGAATTTCACTTTTTTGGCAGATTTTCCATTTTAATTAAAAAAATATTCCACTAACAAAGCAAGGGTTAACAGCCAAACAAAACTCAATATTTATGGCCCTGATTCTGTAGTTTACAGAAACACCCCATATGCGGTCCTAAGCTGCTGTACGGTCACACGGCAGGGCACAGAAGGAAAGGAACACCATATGGTTTTTGGAAGGCAGATTTCTCTGTGATAATTTTAAGCTGCCATGTCCCATTTGAAGACCCCCTGATGCACCTCTAGAGTAAAAAACTTCAAAAAAGTGACCGCATTTTAGAAACTACACCCCTCAAGGTATTCAAAACTGATTTTACAAACTTTGTTAACCCTTTAGGTGTTCAAGAAGAATTACTGGAAAATGGAGATCAAATTTCAGAATTTTTACTTTTTTGGCAGATTTTCCATTTTAATCCATATTTTTCCAGTAACAAAGCAAGGGTTAAAGAGGACCTTTCACTTGTATAAGCTATGTGAACGGAGTATGCTGCCATATAGAGCGGCGCCCGGGGATCTCACTGCACTTACTATTATCCCCGGGCGCTGCTCCGTTCTCCTGTTATAGACTTTGCTTCTTAAGTTATAGTAGGCGGGTCTTCCCTTGTCCTGTGGGCGTCTCCTTTTCCTAGGCTGCAGCGCTGGCCAATCGCAGCGCACAGCTCATAGCCTGGGAGTTATTTTTCTCCCAGGCTGTGAGCTGTGCGCTGCGATTGGCCAGCGCTGCAGCCTAGGAGAAGGAGACGCCCACAGGACAAGGGAAGACCCGCCTACTATATCTTAAGAAGCAAAGGTACCGGAGCCTATAAGAGGAGAACGGAGCGGCGCCCGGGGATAATAGTAAGTGCAGTGAGATCCCCGGGCGCCGCTCCATATGGCAGCATACTCCGTTCACATAGTGTCATGGCTGGGTGTGGGGGAAACCCCTAGCCTGTGCGGTACCCGTAGATGTTTGGTCGCTGCAAGGCCAGGACCACAGGATCAGGGAGCAGGTCACCTCCTAAAGACTCCCTGATCTGACCCTAACTCCTAACCTGCATGGGCCGACCTTTAAGGTAGGAGGACCCATGCGCAGGAACCTCGGGTCCCTACTATCCCTCGCAGGTCCCTAGGCTAGGAGCTGGATAGACTACCTGTTCCTCCAGAAGCCTAGAAAGGCCAAGCTGGTAATAAGGGGAAACCAATACAACTTATGGCAGTGGCAGGTATGTGGAACTACAACCTCACCTACCTGCCACAAACACACAGCCCGGAACCCATGCAAAAGTGCTGTTTGTCTACAACAACAGAAAAGACAACAGCACACACCATACATCACACGGGGAACCAGGGAACCATAAGGTGCAACAAACCAGCAACCACATACACATAACATCAGGCAAGGTAACAAAGTTTTATGACCAGAAGGGAGGCCCCCACTGGTAGATGGTAAAATACACAGGAGGCTGCTCCAGCTAGCAGGGCTGAAGCAACCTACTGAAACCTGCAAGAGACTCAGGCTATATAGGCCAAAAGGCCACACCCACCGGTCAACCACACCCAGTGACATCACACACACTGGGAAGGAAGTTAACCCTTCCAGCACACAGAAGGTAAAACACACATATAAGGGGAAATGCACACAAACCAAGAAACACACCAACACACTCACCTGTTACCGCCAGCAATGGCATGCGTGGCAAACATGTTCTGGGGAACAGCCAGCAGGCCGAGACCCTGCCACCACATGCACACAACAACGATGTTGCCGCGGACAACCGCAGGTGAAGGGAGGTGTCTACATGCATACAAAACATGAACTCGTGCACAACAAACAGACAAATGAAGTGCACACAAAAACACGTTGCCAAGGGCAACACACAAAGTGCACACTGATAGACAACCCACTGTGCACACCAATAAAAGGCACACCTCTAGGAGAGGTTGCCAGGAGCAACCGCATGCCTACCGCAGCAAGCTGCCTAAGCCCACTCAGGCTGCACTGCTGCCAAATACCCAATGTTGCCAGCGCAACCACAGGCGAGGCAACATACTATAGCCCTCACCTGTGATTGACAACAACACCAGGACCGCAGGCAACTGCATGCGGCCACAAGAGTCACGACCAATGACCAAGGGTCGTGACACATAGCTTATACAAGTGAAAGGTCCTCTTTAACAGCCAAACAAAACTCAATATTTATTGCCCTGATTCTATAGTTTACAGAAACACCCCATATGTGGTCATAAACTGCTGTATGGGCACAGAGCATTGCGCAGAAGGAAAGGAACGCCATATGGTTTTTGGAAGGCAGACTTCACTGGGATAATTTTAAGCTGCCATGTCACATTTGTTGCACCCCTAGAGTAGAAACTCCCCAGAAATTACCCCATTTTTGAAACTACGGGATAAGGTGGCAGTTTTGTTGGTACTATTTTAAGGTACATATGATTTTTGGTTGCTCTATATTACACTTTTTGTGAGGCAAGGTAACAAAAAATAACTGTTTTGTCACCGTTTTTATTTTTTGTTATTTACAATGTTCATCTGACAGGTTAGATCATGTAGTATTTTTATAGAGCAGGTTGTTACGGACACGACAATACAAAATATGACAACTTTTTTGGTTGTTTGTTTCAGTTTTACATAATGAAGCATAAAAAAAAAAAAAAAGATTTTTTAGTGTCTCCATATTCTGAAAGCTATTGTTTTTTTATTTTTTGGGCTGTCTTATGTAGGGCTACATTTTTTTGTTATGAGATGACGTTTGATTGGTACTATTTTAGGGTGCATATGACTTTTTTGATTGCTTGGTATTACACTTTTTGTGATGTAAGGTGACAAAAAATGGCTTTTTTGACAAACTTCATATAATTTGTTTTTATGGTGTTCATCATGAGGGGTTAGGTCATGTGATATTTTTATATAGCAGGTTCTTACGGACACAGCAATACATAATATGTGTACTTTTTTTTATTTAAGTTTTACACAATAACAACATTTAAAAATAAATAAATCATGTTTTAGTGTCTCAATATTCTGATACGCATAGGTTTTTGTTTTTTTTGGGGCGATTGTCTTAGGTAGGGGCTCATATTTTGCGAGATGAGATGACATTTTGATTGGTATAGTTTAGGGGTGCCTATGACTTTTTGATCGTTTGGTATTACACTTTTTGTGATGTAAGATGACAAAAAATAGCTTTTTTTTTTTACACAGTTTCTTTTTATATTTTTTTACAGGGGTTCACCCGAGGGGTTAGTTCATGTGATATTTTTATAGAGCAGGTTGTTATGGACACGGCAATACCTAACATGTATACTTATTTTTTTTTTTTTCACTTTAAGGCCTCTTTCACACGGGCGTCGCGTGTGAGGGCCAGACAAGATGCGGGTGCGTTGCGGGCAAATGCGCAATTCTTCCGCGCGAGTGCAAAGCGTTTTAGTGCATTTTGCACGGGTGTGAGAAAAATCGGCATGTTTAGTACCCAGACCCGAACCCGGACTTCTTCACAGAAGTTCGGGTTTGGGATCGGTGTTGTGTAGATTTCATTATTTTCCCTTATAACATAGTTATAAGGGAAAATAATAGCATTCTTAATACAGAATGCTTAGTAAAATGTCCATTGAGGGGTTAAAAATAATAAACAAATTTAACTCACCCCATCACTTGATCGTGTAGCGGGATCTCCTCTTCTTTCTACTTTCTTCAGGACCTGGCTAAAGGACCTTTGATGATGTCACTGCGCTCATCACATGGTCCATCACCATGGAGATGGACCATGTGATGAGCGCAGTGACGTCATCAAATGTCCTTTAGCCAGGTCCTGAAGAAAGTAGAAAGAAGAGGAGATCCCGCTACACGATCAAGTGATATGGTGAGTTAAATTTGTTTATTATTTTTAACCCCTCAATGGACATTTTACTAAGCATTCTGTATTAAGAATGCTATTATTTTCCCTTATAACCATGTTATAAGGGAAAATAATAAAGATTGGGTCCCCATCCCAATCATCTCTAGCAACCATGCGTGAAAATCGCACCGCATCCGCACTTGCTTGCGAATGCTTGCGATTTTCACTCAGCCCCATTCACTTCTATGAGGCCTGCGTTGCGTGAAAAAAGCACAATATAGAGCTTGCTGCGATTTTCACGCAACGCACAAATGATGCGTGAAAATCACTGCTCATGTACACAGCCCCATTGAACTAAATGGGTCCGGATTCAGTGCGGGTGCAATGCGTGAGGTGAATGCATTGCACCCGTGTGGAATTCTCGCCAGTGTGAAAGGGGCCTAACACAATAAAAGCATTTTAGAAAAAAAAATAACATGTTTTAGTGTCTGCATAGTCTGAGAGACATTCTTTTTCATTTTTTTTTTTGCGATTGTCTCATGTAGGGGCTCACTTTTTGCGGGATGAGGTGATGATTTGATTGGTATTATTTTGGGGTACATACAGCTTTTTTGATCACTTTTAATACCTATTTTTGGGTAGTATTTAGGGTAGTAAGGTGGGCAAAATTTCTATTCCTTCATAGTTTTTTTTTGTTTTTTATTTATGGCGTTCATCGTGCGTTGAAAGTACCATGAGTTGACCCTTTCATAGATCAGGTAGTTGTGGACGCGGTGATATCAAACATGTGTAGTATATTTTTATTTTTTTATTTTAAGCAAATATAAATGTGCAGCTATAAGAAGAAATTAGATTTTTTTTATTTTAACTTTTAAAAAAAATTGGGGACCCAGACCCACTTGGTTCTTGAAGATCCAGTGGGTCTAATGCCTCTATAATACACTGCAGTACACTATATAGTGTACTGCAGTGTATTGTGACTTTACACAGTCTGATCAGCCTCCTGCCTTTAGCAGGAGCTTGATCAGGCTTAGCTATACCATGGCAAGCCGGAAGCCTGTGAAGGCGGCTGGTTGCCATGGTAACCATCAGGATGCTGCTGCAACAGAGCAGCGGCCCAATGTGGGAGGGAGAGAGCCCCCTCCCTCTGTGAACCTGTCAAGCATCGAGTCGCTGCAACGGCACAGCAGTGGCCCGATGGGAGATGATGGGAGCTCCCTCCCTGTTAACCCTTTCCATACAGCTGTCCCTATGGACCGCAGCATGGAAGGAGTTAAACGGCTGACATCGGTGCCAGCACCAATGTAGCCCGTTTCAAGCAGAGTGTCATGCTGACAAGAGAGCTGTATGCTGACACTCTGCAAACTGCTCGGCCATCCTTAAAATGGGGGATCGCGCGCCTGCCCGCCCGCTCGGCCATCTTGAAATTAGGGGGCCACATGAGCTGGAGCCTACGGGGAGGGGTTATTATATATATATATGTATGTATATATATATATATATTTTAGAAGGACTGTGGGGTTTAGAACCTTTCAGCCGGCATTCGAATCCTCTGATTGGCTAGCGTGCCAACGAGGGCGGTGCCGGGACGGTTAGCTGAGATCCCCGGCTGTGTGTAACAGCCAGGGTCTCAGCGCTGTCACTATGTCTGCAGACATGGTGGCAGTTTAATGCCATGATGTGTATACTCGTCATGGAGCGCCAAGTATCAGTGCTCCATGACAAGTATCGGAGTATACATGTCAAATAGCACTAAGGGGTTAACATGTAATATTTTATGTGTTTGTAAACATTTTTAAGGCTGAGTTCACACTTCAGTCATTTGGTCAGTTATTTTCATCAGTTATTGTGAACCAAAACCAGTAGTGAAGACGACTCAGAGATCAGGTATAATGGTATAATCTGCTCCTGTTCTGTGTTTTTGACTCACACCTGGCTTTGGCTCACAATAACCTATGGAAATAACTGACCAAATTACTAAAGTGTGAACTCAGCCTTAGGACTCATGCACAAGACTGCACCGTGTTTTGCGGTCTGCAGATTGCGCATCTGCAAAACACGGATGCCAACTGTGCGGAACGGAACGGGCGGCCCTTGATAGAAATTCCTATTCTTGTCTGCAAAACAGACAAGAATAGGACATGCTCTAAATGTTTTTTTTTTGCAGGGCCACAGAGCAACGAGTGCGGACAGCACATGAAGTACTTTCTGCATCTTTTGTGGCCCCCGCAAAAATTCAGCTCGGATGCAGACCCAAACAACATTCATGTGCATGAGCCCTAAGGCTATGACAGATCCCGAATTCTGTGTATCTTCCTCGTATTCACATTTTGTAGGCTAGATTGCAGATGACAAGCTATGAACAAAGCAAATAAGGATATTAAGCTAAAAATGCAGTTTTTTTTTCTTGTTTCTATTTAGAAATGACAGGCTGCACCCCATTAGCAGTTGTATATCACGTCACTACAGAGACAGAAAATATGTAGCGACTCACAGCGATGCTGTTCTGCTGTCTGATGTGTCTACATGATCTGAAAGGCTCTTCTTGGCCGGCCTTGCGGTTGTCTGCTTTATCTCATATTTACAAGCAGGCACCTTCACCTTATATCATCACTCTGTAACACTCCATCTCTTCTCTAAGCATGACTATTTCTACAGGGCCGCTGTTATAAAGCAATAATTATTACTCTTTACTTTTTATATACCCCGGGCATGGTACTCGGGGCGGGAAACAGCCTGTATCATCAGGTCGATGCTGGAGAGTGGTGATTTGTATGTGTTTTACGAGGTTGGAAGGTGATTTTAACGGCATGCAGGTAAAACTGACAATTGATTTATATTCCACAATAGGTTCCCCCTATAAAATTATTTTGCTGTTGGGGAGATAAATCTTTGATGTGCCATAGCCCTGGTATATGAAGCATACACCATGCCAGCAGCTGCATGGATTTCATTTTCTGGAAAACAGACTGTTATTTCCGACCTTGTATCGATCTAAGAATAGCAGAAAACAGCACAATCTTGTTGTACATTTCAGCAAATATATTTTATCAAAATGTATAAATGTGTTAAACTGAGTGCAGCAGACTGTAGATCACGTCCCAAAATGTATGTTGTGTCTTTTTTTATTTACACATTTGTCATATACAGTAAAGGGGGAGATTTATGAAACTGCCTAGAAGAAAACTGCCTTTGTGGCTCAAAGCAAGCAGTCACATCTCATGTTTCATTTCATATCTGCTTGCAAAATATTTAAAGCTGATCTGTGATTGGTTGCTTTGGTCAGACAGTTTGTCCGATAGACAGTTTCAAAATTTCCCCTTGTGGTATCTAGCTATGCGCAGAAATAAACTAAATGGAAGCCACTGTAGTTGTGTACAGTCGTGGCTAAAAGTTTTGAGAATTACATAAATATTGGAAATTGGAAAAGTTGCTGCTTAAGTTTTTATAATAGCAATTTGCATATACTCCAGAATGTTATGAAGAGTGATCAGATGAATTGCATAGTCCTTCTTTGCCATGAAAATGAACTTAATCCCAAAAAAACCTTTCCACTGCATTTAATTGCTGTCATTAAAGGACCTGCTGAGATCATTTCAGTAATCGTCTTGTTAACTCAGGTGAGAATGTTGACGAGCACAAGGCTGGAGATCATTATGTCAGGCTGATTGGGTTAAAATGACTTGACCTGTTAAAAGGAGGGTGATGCTTGAAATTATTGTTCTTCCATTGTTAACCATGGTGACCTACAAAGAAATGCGTGCAGCAATCATTACGTTGCATAAAAATGGCTTCACAGGCAAGGATTTTGTGGCTACTAAAATTGCACCTCAATCAACAATTTATAGGATCATCAAGAACTTCAAGGAAAGATGTTCAATTCTTGTTAAGAAGGCTTCAGGGCGTCCAAGAAAGTCCAGCAAGCGCCAGGATCGTCTCCTAAAGAGGTTTCAGCTGCGGGATCAGAGTGCCACCAGTGCAGAGCTTGCTCAGGGATGGCAGCAGGCAGGTGTGAGCGCATCTGCACGCACAGCGATGCGAAGACTTTTGGAAGATGGCCTGGTGTCAAGAAGGGCAGCAAAGAACCCACTTCTCTCCAAAAAAAACATCAGGGACAGATTGATCTTCTGCAGAAAATATGGTGAATGGACTGCTGAGGACTGGGGCAAAGTCCCACAATTTTGCCCAAAAACACAGCCATAAATAAAGAATGGTACCAAAACACCCTCCAACAGCAACTTCTTCCAACAATCCAACAACAGTTTGGTGAAGAACAATGCATTTTCCAGCACGATGGAGCACCGTGCCATAAGGCAAAAGTGATAACTAAGTGGCTCGGGGACCAAAACGTTGACATTTTGGGTCCATGGCCTGGAAACTCCCAGATCTTAATCCCATTGAGAACTTGTGGTCAATCCTCAAGAGGCAGGTGGACAAACAAAAACCCACTAATTCTGACAAACTCCAAGAAGTGATTATGAAAGAATGGGTTGCTATCAGTCAGGAATTGGCCCAGAAATTGATTGAGAGCATGCCCAGTCGAATTGCAGAGGTCCTGAAAAAAAAGGCCCAACACTGAAAATACTGACTCTTTGCATAAATGTCATGTAATTGTCGATAAAAAGCCTTTGAAACGTATGAAGTGCGTGTAATTATACTTCACTACATCACAGAAACAACTGAAATAAAGATCTAAAAGCAGTTTAGAAGCAAACTTTGTAAAAACTAATATTTGTTTCATTCTCAAAACTTTTGGCCACAACTGTACTCACTGCACCTTTAGGATAGCCTATATTCACATTAGCGTTTTTTGCTGATCCATCATGAACAATACAATAATACAACCGCACGCATCCGTCATGAATGGATCTGGTTCTATTATGTCTTCTATATCCAAAACGGATCCGTCTTGAACAGCATTAAAAGTCAATAGGGGACAGATCCGTTTTCTATTGTGTCAGAGAAAACGGATCCGTCCCCATTGACTTACATTGTGTGCCGGGGCAGATCCGTTTGGCTCTGCACCAAATGGCGGACATAAAAACGCTGGTGTCTGCCTCCAGAGCAGAATGGTGACTGAACGGAGGCAAACTGATGCATTCTGAACGGATCCTTTTCCATTCAGAATGCATTAGGGCAAAACTGATCCGTTTTGGAGCGCTTGTGAGAGCCCTGAACGGATCTCACAAACGGAAAGCCAAAACGCCAGTGTGAAAGGAGCCTTAGCTGCAAAGAATGTCTATACTGATGTTTGAGTGGATTTCTGCACGTTTCTGCACCAAATCTGCAACAAAATTTTCAGATGTTACTTGTGGATTTTGTTTGCGGATTTTGATACAGTTTTGCCCTAATATCACCCTTTGCATTGCTATCCGCACTAAAAATCTGTACAAACAATTGACGTGCTGCAGATTTCAAAATCTGTTATAGGATGATTCTACATGTAAAAAAAAAAAAAAGCAAAGTGTACCTGAGATTTGTCAAATCTCATTTACTTTGCTGGTACTGAATGAAAGAACAGAAGAACCGCAATTAGGCCGAATGCACACGGCTGTGAGCGGTCCGTGGTATGCCGGGCTGGATTCCTGCTGAGAGCAGGAGCGCACGGCGTCATTGGTTGCTATGATGCAGTGCGCTTCATGGCACCGCTGCACTACAGTAATACACTCGTATAGATCATGCAGATTATCATAGATTACTGCAGCGTCGGCATGAAGCGCACAGCGCCATAGCAACCAATGACGCCGTGCGCTCCTGCTGTCAGCAGGAATCCAGGCCGTGTTATCACGGACTGCTCACGGCCGCGGAACATGGCCGTGTGCATTCGGCCTTAATCTGCAACATGTGTAGGTAGCCTTATAGGTTTGTATTTACATCTTTTATGATAGCAGCCTGTGCAAATACAGATGTAGTAGAGTTAACACACATGCTTTGAGACGTGTTATCTAAACTAAATGCGCTAAGGCTAAGCAAACACCATCAATTGCATTTCAATGGCTTTTGTTTCAAGATAACACAATGAGTTAAGAAATTTGAGTTAAGAGTTTGTGTGTTAACCCTGCTACATATGTACATAATAAATAAGCAACTTTTAGTTTATGACATCCCATTAACTTATTATCCCAGCCTGTATTATTTTGAAACACAAAGTAGCAAAAAGAATCATAAAGTACAGTTTAAGGGGTTTTCGGGGACTTTGCTATTGATGATCTATCCTTAGGACAGGTCATTGATATCAGATTAGTGGGAGTCTTCGGGCACCCCTGCCAATCACCTATTTTCAGAAGCTGCGGCTTTGAAATGAAGCAGCGGAACTACACATCTTCGTACACTGTGTTCATGTATGTTCTATGTAGTTTTGGTGTCTGATTCCAAAGAAACAAAGCAGATGTTCCCGATAATTGCCAAATCGTCAGCAGAGATGAGAGCTGCATTTATATTCAGCAATCATCTCCACTGTAAGGGGACAATTGTCCCTGGGCAGTAGATCGTTGTTTAGACAGTACATTCTGCTGCACAGGAACAATGATTTTTGGTACTGGCAGAACGACACAGTTACCCGATGAACAAACATTTGCTCATTCATTGGGTGATCGACGGCACCTTTTTACATGAGCCAATTATTGGGAATAAGCGTTTATATAAACCCTTATCCCCAATAATCTCTCAGATCATCAGTCCATTTAAAATGACCTTTAGGATAGGTCATCAATAGTAAAGTCCTGGAAACCCCCACTGAGTTCTGTCTGGAAAGTGGATCTGCTTAGTGATAAAGTGTCTAGACAGATAACTTATATAACTCCTGCTGTATAATGTCTGCTGTCCCCAGTGGAGCTCACAACTTACAGTAAGCTCCCTATCAGTACTTCTTAGGAGTGTAGGATGAAAGTCCCTGGAGGAAACCCATGCAAACACAGGGAGAACACAAAACTGGGTGATACGGGGAGCCCCAATGGTGGCCATAATTGTTGTGCGCTCCGGAATGGAGAGGGTTAAAACAACTTGCTAACGAGAATTAATGAGCGCCCAATAACGGCTTTTCCTGCTGCAGAGTTTGGAATATTTAACTCTTTCAATTCCAGAGAACACAGCTAGGAGGGAGCAGTGGTTGTCACCCAGCTTTTCCAGAATTAGATATTACTAAGGTTATGTTCATGTGTTGGAGGATCCTTTTGAGGCCTCTGTCACAAAATTAGTTGAAAAAATGGGCGGGCGGTTCTTTTTTCTAGGCTAAAGAAGCATTTTCCCAAATAGAAACCAAACAGGGATCCCAATATAGTCAATAGGGTCTGTTTGGCACCATTTGCCTCAGTTATGTGCTGAATCCGGTAGGTCCTTTATTTCAACGAAGCAGAAGAACGGAAATAACAAACGCTGATGTGAAAGAGGCCTAAGAAACCTATATAATGGAATATTTTCTGATTCTCAGATCCCATTGAGTATGATTTATCAGAGCAGAAAGGACCTTGCTGTCCATAGAAATCAATGCAATGCTGCAGAATGGTGAGATGGTCCACTACCTCCCCTTGCTGGTAACAGTGTGGTAGCATGCCTTGTACCTTGTAGAGTATTACTGAGTGAAATCGTTATGTTGTGTTTTAGTTCACATGAATCAGAAAAAACTGCATAAAGCTGTATGTACCCACCTGTTGTGACAAGCGCCCAGATGCTGGGAATACATTTTTAATATGCTCTGTGTTGAGTTGTCATGTTAAGAAAAATGAGAACTATCAATCATCTCTTCGGTGACCCTGGTTCAGTTGGACAACAACTTGATATTTTTCTTTCCCTTTCTAAGCTTTCGAGCTTGCTGTCATTAAAAATGATTAGGACACGATGCCTCCTGGTGAATCTCCATACCTGTAGACTTGACCCGGGTCCTACTGGGATTCATTTACCAACATCTTGTGCTTGTCTTGTGTCATTTTCTAACGACTGGTGGCATTTAAGAATGTCAGTTTTACATGTGACATTTGGAAAAGAAATATTGCTTGATCCTGGAGTTGTCAGCGTGGACTGATGTATGTGTTTTCTTCTCTACATGTTTGTGATCGTTCCCTTTTTCAGCAAACTGTCTAATAGCTAAGGGTTACAGTCAAGAATATGTGTATATCGTCAAGAAACTGACAATTCATGTGCCAAAAGAAAAAAGTCAAACAATAATATAGTATGTGCTGCACTGAGCAAACATACCGCTGTAGGTCAGACTCGTTTGCTTAACTTCCAGTCAATAAGGCCAATATTGTGGCCGATCCCTGGCCTGTAAACTTTCAGACGGGTCACATGTGCCTCTGTGGCCAATCACTGCTCATCAACCATGATGCAGAGGAACGCTGCATGATTAAAATATCTTAAAGTTAATGAAATTATATTTGTGCAGGTGGTACATGAACAGTAGATGAGGGATCTTAGTTTTGGCTAATAGATGACTAAATGATAATTAACGGTTTGTCAGCTATGCAAGGCCCTCAAGTGAATAGGAATGAGCTGCAATACTAAGCACAGCTACTATACAATGTATGGCTTGGTATGGAATGAAAAGGCTGCAGCACTCGTGGCGCTCCTGGCGTGGTCTCTTCAAACAGATAATCGGGGGGCCAGAATGATCTGGCCACAAACTGTCCTAATCTGTGGCGGAAGATCTATGAGACCCACAAAGCAAAGGGCTAGAGATGTGGACTTGGAGATATGCTGTCTCACTACCTTCTGTAGGAGAAGCAACACGGCGTTCCAGAATGTGGACAATAAGGGGAATTCCCACCAGACATGTTTGTATGTACTGAAGAGCAGTATGAGTGATTAAGCTTGTGAAAATGTGTGTTGATGTAAGGTACCAGCGGATAAGTATTTTATTGTCGTCTCCCAGTTCGTAGCACCTTTAAATATCTTTTTTACGATAAGGAAGGCCAAATACCAGTCCTCCATCGAATGTACCACCCTCAATTCCTCTTCCCATTTAAGGACAAAGGGAGGTTTTCACAGTTGTGTTAGGAGATACAGGGATGTGCCTTCGAATAGTTGGGCAATTTTGGATATACCTGCTGCCAGCCAATTCTCTAAATGCAGGTCTGGGATCCATACATTTAGGTATAGCAAAGTGAGATTCTTAATAGTAATTTTAGGTAAAGTAGATAAATATGAGAGGAGGTTTTTCCATTCTGTAGTTGAGGCCTTTACACTAGAGAGTGACATATGATTCCTCTGAATATTTTGGTGTTGTAAATTTAACTGCGCGATAAGAGGAGTGGGGGAGGTAGCCTTTTCCAAGGTCACCCACCTCATGTTGTTGTCATGTGTCCACCAGTCCTTCATTTGCGTGAGGACACAAGCCCAGTAGTACTTCCTTATATCTGGTATACTCATACCCCCTTTGGCCCATGGTCTATTCATCGTAAAGAACTGGATTCTGGGCTCTCTGCCGGCCTAGACAGTCGGTGAAAAATTTTGCAAAGATTTTTTAAAAAGGCAGCGGGTATCGGGATCACCACAGTGCAGAAGGTATATAGTATAACTGGGAGCATCATCATTTTAAAAAACAGCCATTTTGCATGCCCAGGACAATAATGGTTGGGAAAATTTCCGAATCATATCAGATGTTTTTGATAGTAAGGGCCCGCTTCGGGTTCTCCAGGATTTTTATATTGATGGCCCATCTCTAGGATGCTGCAGTAACCAGCTCCATCCACTACACAGTGGACAGAAGTATGTAGTTCCAGCACCTATTTCTGGCTTTCGAGCTAATGCAGAACAGCAGATCAACATAGATGTCAGAAATTGGACTCCCACCAATCTAATATTGATGACCTAATATCAATGTAAAAGACCCATTTTCAGGCTGTTTTCACAATGCCATCAGAGGCTCCTCTTGCAGCAGTTCTGTCACATTTGACCAAAATAGTACAGCATGCAGCATTAATATTTATGCCAAAACTATGCTCTCTCAGTGGGACTCTTGTCTGGTAGAGATACATCCGTGTACCCGCCTGCTAGATTTGCAACATTTTCGGTGGGATTAGCACTCCTATACAAGCATTCCAGGACAGGACGTGTATGGGAAACTATGTGATACTGTGTGTGAATGAACAGTTCCCCACTACGTTCTCTTTTTTGGACTCCATGGTATTATGCTGAGAAAGAATCTCCACTACAGACAATTACTCAGATTTCATGTATCTATATTTGTGTACACTTAAAAAGAGTGAACAATATCTGTAATGTCTTTATTTGTGTATATGATTCTTAGAGAACTAATTAGAGGGTAAAGCATTGAGCAATGCGTCATTGAACCAAGAGACTGGGCCAGGGGCGTAGCTACAACTGACTGGATGCACTCATACAGGCACTCACCACATACATGGACACACTCATACAGGCACTCACCACATACATGGACGCACTCATACAGGCACTCACCACATACATGGACCCACTCACCACATACATGGACGCACTCATACAGGCACTCACCACATACATAGACGCACTCATACAGGCACTCACCACATACATAGACGCACTCATACAGGCACTCGCCACATACATGGACCCACTCAACACATACATGGACGCACTCATACAGGCACTCACCACATACATGGACGCACTCATACAGGCACTTACATACACGGACGCACTCATACAGGCACCCATCACATACATGGACGCACTTATACAGGCGCTCATCACATACATGGACGCACTCATACAGGCACTCATCACATACATGGACACACTCATACAGGCACTCATCACATACATGGACGCATTTATACAGGCACTCACCACATACATAGACGCACTCATACAGGCACTCACCACATACATAGACGCACTCATACAGGCACTCGCCACATACATGGACCCACTCACCACATACATGGATGCACTCATACAGGCACTCACCACATACATGGACGCACTCATGCACGCACTCACCACATACATGGATGCACTCATACAGGCACTCACCACATACATAGACGCACTCATACAGGCACTCACCACATACTTAGACGCACTTATACAGGCACTCACCACATACATGGACGCACTCATCACATACATGGAAGCACTCATACACGCACTCACCACATACATAGATGCACTCATACAGGCACTTACATACATGGACGCACTCATACAGGCACCCATCACATACAT
The DNA here is from genome assembly GCF_014858855.1 of Bufo gargarizans. NCBI lineage: Eukaryota > Metazoa > Chordata > Amphibia > Anura > Bufonidae > Bufo > Bufo gargarizans. The sequence goes on along the minus strand of NC_058080.1, from coordinate 547,746,245 downwards.
GGACGCACTCATACAGGCATTCATCACATACATGGACGCACTTATACAGGCACTCATCACATACATGGACGCACTCATACAGGCACTTACATACATGGACGCACTCATACAGGCACCCATCACATACATGGACGCACTTATACAGGCGCTCATCACATACATGGACGCACTCATACAGGCACTCATCACATACATGGACACACTCATACAGGCACTCATCACATACATGGACGCATTTATACAGGCACTCACCACATACATAGACGCACTCATAAAGGCACTCACCACATACTTAGACGCACTTATACAGGCACTCACCACATACTTAGACGCACTCACTGCATACATGGACGCACTCATACAGGCACTTACATTCATGGACGCACTCATACAGGCACCCACCACATACATGGACGCACTCATACAGGCACTTACATACACGGACGCACTCATATAGGCACTCACCACATACATGGATGCACTCATACAGGCACTCACCACATACATGGACGCACTCATGCACGCACTCACCACATACATGGATGTACTCATACAGGCACTCACCACATACATAGACGCACTCATACAGGCACTCACCATATACATAGACGCACTCATACAGGCACTCACCACATACATGGACGCACTCATACAGGCACTCACCACATACATGGACGCACTCATGCACGCACTCACCACATACATGGATGCACTCATACAGGCACTCACCACATACATAAATGCACTCATACAGGCACTCACCACATACATAGACGCACTCATACAGGCACTCACCACATACATAGACGCACTCATACAGGCACTCACCACATACATAGACGCACTCATACAGGCACTCACCACATACATAGACGCACTCATACAGGCACTCGCCACATACATGGACCCACTCACCACATACATGGACGCACTCATACAGGCACTCACCACATACATAGACGCACTCATACAGGCACTCACCACATACATAGACGCACTCATACAGGCACTCGCCACATACATGGACCCACTCAACACATACATGGACGCACTCTTACAGGCACTCACCACATACATGGACGCACTCATACAGGCACTCACCACATACATAGACACACTCACCACATACATGGACACACTCATACAGGCACTCATCACATACATGGACACACTCATACAGGCATTAACCACATACATGGACACACTTATACAGGCACTCACCACATACATAGACGCACTCATACAGGCACTCACCACATACTTAGACACACTTATACAGGCACTCACCACATACATGGACGCACTCATCACATACATGGACGCACTCATACACGCACTCACCACATACATAGATGCACTCATACAGGCACTTACATACATGGACGCACTCATACAGGCACCCATCACATACATGGACGCACTCATACAGGCATTCATCACATACATGGACGCACTTATACAGGCGCTCATCACATACATGGACGCACTCATACAGGCACTTACATACATGGACGCACTCATACAGGCACCCATCACATACATGGACGCACTTATACAGGCGCTCATCACATACATGGACGCACTCATACAGGCACTCATCACATACATGGACACACTCATACAGGCACTCATCACATACATGGACGCATTTATACAGGCACTCACCACATACATAGACGCACTCATAAAGGCACTCACCACATACTTAGACGCACTTATACAGGCACTCACCACATACATGGACGCACTCACCGCATACATGGACGCACTCATACAGGCACTTACATTCATGGACGCACTCATACAGACACCCACCACATACATGGACGCACTCATACAGGCACTTACATACATGGACGCACTCATATAGGCACTCACCACATACCTGGACACACTCATACAGGCACTCATCACATACATGGACAAACTCATACACGCACTCACCACATACATGGACACACTCATACAGGCACAGGTAAGGGCTTACCTGTGCCTCGCTGGACTTGTGAAAAAATATGGCCGCCCGCATATGTTTGCGGGCGAACAATGCAAACTGACCATCACTGATTGTAAGTAGGGGCAGCCCTAGAGCTAATGAAAACATTCAGTACTGCTCTGGAGCCCCTTCTGAGCTCGGGCCCCGAAGCAGTCGCTTCCCCTGCTTCCCTGATAGCTACACCACTGGACTGGGCTTTATGTAATATCATTGCATGATGGTTGTTATGTATGTTGTGTACAGAAACTGGAATCTCTAGGGAGCCTAAGAGCTTGCAGTGCTGGCAAAAAACTAGCTGACATCATTTACTGGCCTTAAAATGTTGTTGTAAAACTTGCCTTTTTTCACTAAATGGACATGCAAAAAATCTTTACCCTGTTCAACCATCTATGCTTGAAATTAATTAAGCATCTCTACCTTGACTTAGCCAACCAACCTCTTCCCAGTGGTACCAAGGGTCCCAAAGCCTAAATCAGGAACAGAATTTTATAGTTCTGGATTACAGTACAAGTAAAAAGTTCTTTTAAACAACTTCATGTATATCTAAATACTAATATTACTTTTATCTGCCACATGCTTATATATATCTATATATATATAATATATATATAAGTTTGAGGAAATGTCAGCCTCTGGAGCTTTCAATCAACAATTCTTTATATACAAACAGCGTCGTCCTTTTTATATTTCGGAGATTTTACACCTCACTGCTTGGTGAAAGAGTTAATTGTTGGATGCTCATTTTGTAAAGATGCCCAAGGCTTGTGAGAATCTGTGCCAGTTAATCAGCAGTAACCTGTGAAATGGAATGTGGCATTTGCCCTTCAGACAAATGAACAGTCACCACACCAAACCTATTCAACTATTTTGTAATTTAACCATTTCATACCTGCTTCATCGCAGTACTAGCAGTATTTTTTGGAATAATTGCTCTAGGCCTGTTCTACTTTTTGTGACCATATGGTACTTGAAAGTATTTCGGCTTCCTAATTTTTATCTCTATTTATGTAGGCCACACATCATTTACAAGAAAGCACACAAACATATATGGTACACGCATATACACACAGAGACTAACAATATATTTATCATGTTAACAAGCCAACAATCGTATATGACCTTTCATTAAAGGCATCCTAAACACGAAGGTGCGGAAAGGCTGCACAGAGTGCTCTGCTCGGCTTGTGGAGTACGGATACATAGAAAGTATATGGGGTCTGTACTCCATGTGCTTAGAACCGATAAAAGGTTTAGATAACTAGACTGAGTATATTTCATTTTCTTAACAACTTTCAGGGGTTGTAAGTTACATTATGCTATTATTATATTGTCCTATGGTAGCATGTGCTTCGGTTTAGCAAATTACTATTTGTGATGAATTGCTCACGCAATTTAATCCCTAAATTAAAGGATTTGCTTGGTTTAGAAAACCCATGAAATACCTTAGTAAGGAATTCTGACTTAATATGTCGGAGTCCCCTTCATATTTCAACTGCAGTGGTTACAATGGTTGTTTCTCACTCTGCAGGACACTGTAGGGGAATTGAACATTTCCTGCTGGGTTCCCTCACAGATTACAGCTGATTGTATGGTTGCAGCAGTGGAATACTCTGATCAGCTGCTCTTGGGGGATTGAAAAAAATAAATAAAACTATTGTTCAGAGTGGACAACACCTTTAACCTCCATACAGTGCATGAGAAGTGTAAGGCCCCTTTCACACGGGCGAGTATTCGTGAGGTGAACGCATTGCACCCACACTGAATCCGGACCCATTCATTTCTATGGGGCTGTGCACACGAGCGGTGATTTTCACGCATCACTTGTGCGTTGCATGAAAATCGCAGCATGCTCCTCTTTGTGCGTTTTTCACGCAACGCAGGCCCCATAAAAATGAATGGGGTTGCGTGAAAACCGCAAGCATCTGAAAGCAAGTGCGGATGCGGTGCGAATTTCACGCACGGTTGCTAGGTGACGATCGGGATGGAGACCCGATCATTATTATTTTCCCTTATAACATGGTTATAAGAGAAAATAATAGCATTCTGAATACAGAATGCATAGTACAATAGCGCTGGAGGGGTTAAAAAATAAATAAATAATAATTTAACTCACCTTAATGCACTTGCTCGCACAGCCGGCATCTCTTCTGTCTTCTTTGCTGTGTGCAGGAAAAGGACCTCTGGTGACGTCACTCCGGTCATCGCATGGTCCATCACATGATCCATCACCATGGTAAAAGATCATGTGACGGACCATGTGATGACCGGAGTGACGTCACCACAGGTCCTTTTCCTGCACACAGCAAAGAAGAAGACCGAAGAGATGCGGGCTGCGTGAGCAAGTGGATAAAGGTGAGTTAAATGTTTATTTTTTTTAACCCCCTCCAGCGCTATTGTACTATGCATTCTGTATTCAGAATGCTATTATTTTCCCTTATAACCATGTTATGAGGAAAAATAATACAATCTACAGAACACCGATCCCAAGCCCGAACTTCTGTGAAGAAGTTCGGATTTGGGTACCAAACATGCCGATTTTTCTCATGCGCGTGCAAAACGCATTACAATGTTTTGCACTCGCGCAGAAAAATCACGCATGTTCCTGCAACGCACCCGCACCTTTTCCCGCAACGCCCGTGTGAAAGGGGCCTAATTAGCGGGCTTAAGAGCTGATCATTTTTTACATTTAGTACAAGACTACTGATTTGCCTGCTCTTGACATGTGCACTTTTAACATTAAAATATAACTTTTATTAGTCGTTTTTATACTTAGTGATACCTTATTTCTATCTAACCTACTATTAAAACTGTCTACTAGACCCTCTAGTGTGCTGTTTAATTTAGCTGTGCTTTAATTTTGGTAGCCTGGTGGCAGCGCGCTTGCTCCAGTAGTATCTAATATTTATTTTGGCGTCTGCCTACAATCACACTTTTAGGAGGTATCGAGTAGCTTAAAACCCTATACACTGCCCCTCGACATGTTTCGCCATATACATGGCGTCTTCAGGGGATCGGGCAGTCTACAATATGATTTAAGTGGGGTCTATTTATTTCCTCCTGTTGGTGACGCGATAGGTGCTGACTAGTTATTTGGCTCCTTATTGGCATGTGTTGAGTAACAATTCACTCGATTTGTTACTTTTTAACTTGGATACTCCTTTGTGGTGACGTACCTATTATCGCGATGTGATCTAAAATCTCGCGCATGTCACTGCACTTAGGTTTATTTTCAAGTGCGATCTGTATTTGCCTCAAATATGGGCGAACATCTATACTTTTATTTAGATATAGTCGAATGATGCTTGCGATCTTCTTATTAGCTTAATTTTTATTCGGATGATTTTTTTTTTTTTTTAATACGATGACTTTTTTTCTCGCGGTGTGCGCCTGATCTTGCGCATGTCTCCACACTTATATTAAGAGGAAGACACTTTGTAGCTCAGCGCATGCTCTGGTACTTATATAGATTTGCGTTGATTTTGGTCTCTGCTATGACTTTTGTTATTCTTCTCTCATGCGCATGCTCACACACATAGTTTTTAGTATGTGATTTTTCTGGCTGATATTTTTCTTAATACTGGCGTCCTTTCTTATCTAGCTTTTTCAATTCTAAAGTAATTTTTATTTATACAGTTATGACATGACTTATTTGCGGTTTCTCAGATTTATTCCTTTTTGTATTTATTTTTTATTATTTATTATTTTGTTTGTAATTTTTTTTATATATTATTAATTAATTATTTATTGTTCTTATTTAGTATTTTCTAAATTTTTATTTTTTTCTCCTATTTTTTCAGGTTCTGTTGGATCTACGAGGAGGTAATAATTTTTTCTATGTTTATTATATTTATTTTTATTCTTTTATGACTCGTCACTAATCTATTGTTTGGTTCTAGGTGGTCAGATTATGAAATCTTATTATTTATTTGGTAAATTTGTATTTATGATGCCACTTTTATAAAAAGGATGCATAAGTAAAACCTTCATTCAGTCCCAGGGGGGAGAGGCTTTTTAGTCTATATATCCAGCGGGTTTCTCCCTGTCTTGGGCCGGATTTTATTTTTGTTATGCGCCATATTTTTAAGCTGTCAATTTTGCCACTATGCTCTGCTTGTATATGTCTGGCTAGTGTGGTATCTGCTTTAAGGTGGATGTCGCTAAGATGTTTGGATATTCTTCTTCGGAGTTCTTGTATGGTTTTACCCACATATATTTTGGGGCAGCCGCATTGAATGGCATAAACTACCCCTGTAGTTTTACAGTTTATGTATTGGGTAATTTCATATTTTTTGTTGTCGACTGGGTTTTCGAAATCTTTACATGCTACCAATTTGCTACAAAATTGACAATTTCCACATGGGTAAGAGCCCTTTTTGGCTAGCCATGTGGTTTTTACTTGGCTATGTACAAGCTGTTCCCTTAAATTTGGTCCTCTTCTGTATGTTATTGTAGGATGTTCGGTGATGAAATTTTTAATGTCTTCATCTAGTTTTAAAATATTCCAATATTTTTTTTAAATTTTACTATTTTCTTGATGTTTAATATCAGAGCTGATCATTCTCCATACACGGCAGATCCTGGCTGTGTAAAACAGCTGAACCCCATCCGCAGTGACCGGGATTGGAGATCGGAGTGGTTAGACAGAGGAAAAGGGTTCCCTCTGTTCTCCGATTGGTTACTGTAGCAGCATATTGTCTTACTAAGGCTTTCAGGCCTGTCATAGGAAACTGCCTTTTAAGACTTGCCTGCACTAATGCTTACAGGGATTATCACAGAAATGTAAAACTCTTTTTTTAAATTCTTTTGCTCACTTATCTGTAGTACTTTCTGTCATTTAGGTGGGTGTGCACACTCATCCTGAACATGCATCCCCCCAGGACGCACAGCTGTTAGCCCTTGTTAACCCCTTCCTCCCATGCATTAAAAAATTGTCCCTCGGTATAGCCTCATAGATACATATAGTATGTAATGCTCTCACAATTTCCTTCTTCACTGAGTGAGATATATAGTTCTGTATTTCTATGAATTTAGAAGTAGGGATGAATGAATGAATAAAAGATGTCTGGGCTGCTTCACCTGCATCACTATGAGATCACTACATCGATACTGAGAGGAGAAAAGAATCAGGGAAGATACAGAGCATGCTAACCCACCATTGAATGCAGGAGAAAGTGGACTAGAAGCGATCAAATTATCACATGTTCAAGTCCCCTAAGAGGACTAAAAATGCAAATATAAAATGTAAAAAAAGGTTTAAAAAAATCAAATCACCTCTTTTCTCAGTTTTGCATATAGTAATAAACAAAAAAAATAAACATACTGCAATTGGTGTTTGCATCCAAAAATGTCTAAAATGTGTGGTGCATCCAAAAATGTCTAAAATATTAAAACAAAAAAAAGATAAAATATAAAAATACGGTATGTATCATGTAACAAGAAGGAAAATAAAAAATAGCCGATTTGTCTTTTTGGTCACTTTTCCCACCCAAGAAAAATAGTGCAAAAGTAATTAAGAAAATCACTTGTACTGCAAAATGGTACCAATGCAAACTACATCTTATCCCGCAAAAAAGAGCCTGCACACAGTTCCCTAAAACATAGACTCGATATGACAGCGCAAAGCTTTGGGTAGCCAAAAACCCACCTCAAATAGCAATTGAGGTTATGTTTTTTATATGAATTTGTCATTACTGTAGTCATCCTAACCTACAGAATAAAGTCATCTCATTTTAGCGAACACTGAATGGTGTAGAAACAAAACCCAAAAACCAATGATGGAATAGTTATTTTCCAGTTTGACCCTACAAAGAATTTTCTTCTTGTTTTTCAATGCAAGATATGGTAAATTAAATAGTGCCATTACAAAAGCAAAAAACAAGCCCTCCATGCAGCTATGTGAACGGAAAAGTAAAAGAGTAAGGCGGGGAGAAAGAAAGCAAAAACTGGCTTGGCCTGGCTTTAACCCCAGCGAGTAGTAAAAGTCAAGGAATATTTTTGTTTCTACATTAAGGGGGTCATTTATTAAAAAAATATGTGCCACCTTTGCGACAAAATCTTGCTCCTTTTTCCCTGTGTATACCACTTTCTCCTTTTTTCACCGGTTCTGAGAAAAGGGGCATGGCGTGGGAAGGGGGCAAGCTCGTCTGATCCTGGTTTTGGCGTAGAAAATTACTTTAAACTCTAGCTACACTAGCTGTAGATTTAGGCAAGTCGCACCACTGACAGCGCCTCTACATAACTTAGGCGCATCAAACAGATGCAGACATGGACTAAGACCGGCGTCTAAATCGCCAGTCTTAGTAAATGTTCCCCTAAGGATTTACAACATAGGCATAGAAGAAGACTGTGCATTTGAACCTATTTTTGGATGAAGTGCTTGTCTTATGATCTCCGTGTTCAGGGCAGCATATTTATTAGATCATTTATATTATCTGATATAGCATCAGGTTCTTTTATAAGGTTTCTGTATTCTGCAAGTGAAGAGGCACTACAACTAAATAGATTTTTAGCAGAATTTGATTGAGGAGTTCTGACTAATTTGAGAATGAATGGTTGCTAGGGATGTGCAGCCTGACCACCACATAGAAAATGGAGATTTGCCGCATTCCTTTTTTTAAATTCTTAGTTGCTTCTCGTTTTCTCCTTAGCAGCAGGCTACACACTGTAGCTTTTTACATTCATTGCTACCTAATAAATATCAGATTGTAGTTGCTATGGAGACAGGAGAATCACTTGACAGAATTTTAAATGGCATACTGCAAATCTGACAAATTCTGATCCTGCAACTTTCAAGGTGTTAGCTGTTAGTCAAGGTTAGTCAGGGTACCCCCACCCATCTTTGCCTCCGAGGCAGTAGAGGACATTTATCAAATCTATTGCAAAGTCAAAAAGAGAAGAACTTGCCAATGGCAATCAATAAGACTCCACCTAATTTACACTCATTTTGATAAGTATTCAGTATTGGAGAGACAAGTTGAAGTTACAAGTTATATTGTAAGATCTTTTAGCAAAAGTTTTTTTTTTTTTCACTTATGGTTAAAGGGGTTTTAAAAGTTTAACCCCATCCTGCTGAACCTGTAGAAAAAGCTATATTCACCTGCTCCCCACTGCTCCCTTGTGACTCCCTTCCGGTCTCTATCCTGTAAACCTCCAGACAGACGGGGTCGTGTGCACTGCCGCAGCCAATGACAGGCCTCAGCGGTGACATGTTACCAAATGTTAGGATTAGGGACACATCACCACTGGGGCCAGTCATTGGCTGCAGTGGGTCATGTGATCCTGTCTGTCAGGAATTTTACAGGATGGTGATTGGAAGACCAGTGAAGGGAGCAGTGGGCGAGTCTGTTTTTTTCCACAGGTACAGCAGACATGGTCAGTTGGGGTCATTTATCAAACTGGTGTAAAGTAGAACTGGCTTAGTTGCACATGGCAACCAATCAGATTCCACCTTTAATTTTTGAGAGAACCTTTTGAAAATGAAAGGTGGAATCTGAATGGTTGCTATGGGCAACTAAGCCAGTTCTACTTTACACCAGTTTGATAAATGACCCCAAGTGTGTTTGGTCAGTGATTGACTTGAGTCATTCTGAGCCAAATCCAAGAGTGAAGTCTACACAGAGATGAGGTATAATGTAAAGATTCGCCCTGTTCTGTGTTTTTCAGAAGCAGCTTATTTGGGCTCACAATCACCGATGGAACGTGTGAACTGGAACTCATTCTGCTGACTTTAGTCAGTGTTCCTTTACTTTACTACAATTACATAATGACCAGTCTGGCTACACGTTAATCATAGCATATATTGTCCTAAACCTGCTCAGCTAAAAGCTCTGCATAGCACATCACTGCTCCTGACTAAGCCTGCTCAGCTAAAAGCTCTGCATAGCACATCACTACTCCTGACTAAGCCTGCTCAGCTAAAAGCTCTGCATAGCACATCACTACTCCTGCCTAAGACTGCTCAGCTAAAAGCTCTGTATAGCACATCACTACTCCTGACTAACCCTGCACAGCTAAAAGCTCTGCATAGCACATCACTACTCCTGCCTAAGACTGCTCAGCTAAAAGCTCTGTATAGCACATCACTACTCCTGACTAAGCCTGCTCAGCTAAAAGCTCTGCATAGCACATCACTGCTCCTGCCTAAGACTGCTCAGCTAAAAGCTCTGCATAGCACATCACTGCTCCTGCCTAAGACTGCTCAGCTAAAAGCTCTGCATAGCACATCACTGCTCCTGACTAAGCCCGCTCAGCTAAAAGCTCTGCATAGCACATCACTACTCCTGCCTAAGACTGCTCAGCTAAAAGCTCTGCATAGCACATCACTGCTCCTGACTAAGACTGCTCAGCTAAAAGCTCTGCATAGCACATCACTGCTCCTGACTAAGCCTGCTCAGCTAAAAGCTCTGCATAGCACATCACTACTCCTGACTAAGACTGCTCAGCTAAAAGCTCTGCATAGCACATCACTACTCCTGCCTAAGACTGCTCAGCTAAAAGCTCTGTATAGCACATCACTACTCCTGACTAAGCCTGCTCAGCTAAAAGCTCTGCATAGCACATCACTGCTCCTGCCTAAGACTGCTCAGCTAAAAGCTCTGCATAGCACATCACTGCTCCTGCCTAAGACTGCTCAGCTAAAAGCTCTGCATAGCACATCACTGCTCCTGACTAAGCCCGCTCAGCTAAAAGCTCTGTATAGCACATCACTACTCCTGACTAACCCTGCACAGCTAAAAGCTCTGCATAGCACATCACTACTCCTGCCTAAGACTGCTCAGCTAAAAGCTCTGCATAGCACATCACTGCTCCTGACTAAGCCTGCTCAGCTAAAAGCTCTGCATAGCACATCACTACTCCTGCCTAAGACTGCTCAGCTAAAAGCTCTGCATAGCACATCACTAATCCTGCCTAAGACTGCTCAGCTAAAAGCTCTGCATAGCACATCACTACTCCTGACTAAGCCTGCTCAGCTAAAAGCTCTGCATAGCACATCACTACTCCTGCCTAAGACTGCTCAGCTAAAAGCTCTGCATAGCACATCACTACTCCTGCCTAAGACTGCTCAGCTAAAAGCTCTGCATAGCACATCACTACTCCTGCCTAAGACTGCTCAGCTAAAAGCTCTGCATAGCACATCACTACTCCTGCCTAAGACTGCTCAGCTAAAAGCTCTGCATAGCACATCACTACTCCTGCCTAAGACTGCTCAGCTAAAAGCTCTGCATAGCACATCACTGCTCCTGACTAAGCCCGCTCAGCTAAAAGCTCTGCATAGCACATCACTACTCCTATCCAAGCCTGCTCAGCTAAAAGCTCTGCATAGCACATCACTACTCCTATCCAAGCCTGCACAGCTAAAAGCTCTGCATAGCACATCACTACTCCTGCCTAAGACTGCTCAGCTAAAAGCTCTGCATAGCACATCACTACTCCTGCCTAAACCTGCTCAGCTAAAAGCTCTGCATAGCACATCACTGCTCCTGACTAAGACTGCTCAGCTAAAAGCTCTGCATAGCACATCACTACTCCTGCCTAAACCTGCTCAGCTAAAAGCTCTGCATAGCACATCACTGCTCCTGACTAAGACTGCTCAGCTAAAAGCTCTGCATAGCACATCACTACTCCTGCCTAAGACTGCTCAGCTAAAAGCTCTGCATAGCACATCACTACTCCTGCCAAAACCTGCTCAGCTAAAAGCTCTGCATAGCACATCACTACTCCTGCCTAAGACTGCTCAGCTAAAAGCTCTGCATAGCACATCACTAATCCTGCCTAAGACTGCTCAGCTAAAAGCTCTGCATAGCACATCACTACTCCTGACTAAGCCTGCTCAGCTAAAAGCTCTGCATAGCACATCACTACTCCTGCCTAAGACTGCTCAGCTAAAAGCTCTGCATAGCACATCACTACTCCTGCCTAAGACTGCTCAGCTAAAAGCTCTGCATAGCACATCACTACTCCTGCCTAAGACTGCTCAGCTAAAAGCTCTGCATAGCACATCACTACTCCTGCCTAAGACTGCTCAGCTAAAAGCTCTGCATAGCACATCACTACTCCTGCCTAAGGCCTCATGCACACGACCGTTGTGTGCATCCGTGGCCGTTGTGCCGTTTCTCCGTTTTTTTTGCGGACCCATTGACTTTCAATGGGTCCGTGGAAAAATCGGAGACTGCACCGTTTGGCAGCCGCATCCGTGATCCGTTTTTCCTGGCCGTGAAAAAAATATGACCTGTCCTATTTTTTTCACGGCCAACGGTTCACGGACCCATTCAAGTCAATGGGTCCGTGAAAATCACGGATGCACACAAGATTGTCATCCGTGTCCGTGATCCGTGTCCGTTTTTTCCTATCATTTCAATGGCAAACTTGACTTAGATTTTTTTTTCATTTTTCATGTCCGTGGATCCTCCAAAAAACAAGGAAGACCCACGGACGAAAAAACGGTCACGGATCACGGACCAACGGAACCCCGTTTTGCGGACAGTGAAAAAATACTGTCGTGTGCATGAGGCCTTAGACTGCTCAGCTAAAAGCTCTGCATAGCACATCACTGCTCCTGACTAAGCCCGCTCAGCTAAAAGCTCTGCATAGCACATCACTACTCCTATCCAAGCCTGCTCAGCTAAAAGCTCTGCATAGCACATCACTACTCCTATCCAAGCCTGCACAGCTAAAAGCTCTGCATAGCACATCACTACTCCTGCCTAAGACTGCTCAGCTAAAAGCTCTGCATAGCACATCACTACTCCTGCCTAAACCTGCTCAGCTAAAAGCTCTGCATAGCACATCACTGCTCCTGACTAAGACTGCTCAGCTAAAAGCTCTGCATAGCACATCACTACTCCTGCCTAAACCTGCTCAGCTAAAAGCTCTGCATAGCACATCACTGCTCCTGACTAAGACTGCTCAGCTAAAAGCTCTGCATAGCACATCACTACTCCTGCCTAAGACTGCTCAGCTAAAAGCTCTGCATAGCACATCACTACTCCTGCCAAAACCTGCTCAGCTAAAAGCTCTGCATAGCACATCACTACTCCTGCCTAAGACTGCTCAGCTAAAAGCTCTGCATAGCACATCACTACTCCTGACTAAGACTGCTCAGCTAAAAGCTCTGCATAGCACATCGCTGCTCCTGACTAAGCCTGCTCAGCTAAAAGCTCTGCATAGCACATCACTGCTCCTGACTAAGCCTGCTCAGCTAAAAGCTCTGCATAGCACATCACTGCTCCTGACTAAGCCTGCTCAGCTAAAAGCTCTGCATAGCACATCACTACTCCTGACTAAGCCTGCTCAGCTAAAAGCTCTGCATAGCACATCACTACTCCTGCCTAAGACTGCTCAGCTAAAAGCTCTGCATAGCACATCACTGCTCCTGACTAAGCCTGCTCAGCTAAAAGCTCTGCATAGCACATCACTGCTCCTGACTAAGCCTGCTCAGCTAAAAGCTCTGCATAGCACATCACTGCTCCTGACTAAGACTGCTCAGCTAAAAGCTCTGCATAGCACATCACTACTCCTGCCTAAGACTGCTCAGCTAAAAGCTCTGCATAGCACATCACTACTCCTGACTAAGCCTGCTCAGCTAAAAGCTCTGCATAGCACATCACTACTCCTGCCTAAGACTGCTCAGCTAAAAGCTCTGCATAGCACATCACTACTCCTGACTAAGACTGCTCAGCTAAAAGCTCTGCATAGCACATCACTGCTCCTGACTAAGACTGCTCAGCTAAAAGCTCTGCATAGCACATCACTACTCCTGCCTAAGACTGCTCAGCTAAAAGCTCTGCATAGCACATCACTACTCCTGCCTAAGACTGCTCAGCTAAAAGCTCTGTATAGCACATCACTACTCCTGACTAAGCCTGCTCAGCTAAAAGCTCTGCATAGCACATCACTACTCCTGCCTAAGACTGCTCAGCTAAAAGCTCTGCATAGCACATCACTACTCCTGACTAAGACTGCTCAGCTAAAAGCTCTGTATAGCACATCACTACTCCTGACTAACCCTGCACAGCTAAAAGCTCTGCATAGCACATCACTACTCCTGACTAAGACTGCTCAGCTAAAAGCTCTGCATAGCACATCACTACTCCTGACTAACCCTGCACAGCTAAAAGCTCTGTATAGCACATCACTACTCCTGCCTAAGACTGCTCAGCTAAAAGCTCTGCATAGCACATCACTACTCCTGACTAAGCCTGCTCAGCTAAAAGCTCTGCATAGCACATCACTACTCCTGCCTAAGCCTGCACAGCTAAAAACTCTGCATAGCACATCACTACTCCTGCCTAAGACTGCTCAGCTAAAAGCTCTGCATAGCACATCACTACTCCTGACTAAACCTGCTCAGCTAAAAGCTCTGCATAGCACATCACTACTCCTGCCTAAGACTGCTCAGCTAAAAGCTCTGCATAGCACATCACTACTCCTGACTAAACCTGCTCAGCTAAAAGCTCTGCATAGCACATCACTGCTCCTGACTAAGACTGCTCAGCTAAAAGCTCTGCATAGCACATCACTACTCCTGCCTAAGACTGCTCAGCTAAAAGCTCTGCATAGCACATCACTGCTCCTGACTAAGACTGCTCAGCTAAAAGCTCTGCATAGCACATCACTACTCCTGCCTAAGACTGCTCAGCTAAAAGCTCTGCATAGCACATCACTGCTCCTGACTAAGACTGCTCAGCTAAAAGCTCTGCATAGCACATCACTACTCCTGCCTAAGACTGCTCAGCTAAAAGCTCTGCATAGCACATCACTACTCCTGACTAACCCTGCACAGCTAAAAGCTCTGCATAGCACATCACTACTCCTAAGCCTTCTATGTTAATTTAAAAGCTCTGCATAGCACATCACTACTCCTGCCTAAACCTGCTCAGCTAAAAGCTCTGCATAGCACATCACTACTCCTGCCTAACCCTGCACAGCTAAAAGCTCTGCATAGCACATCACTGCTCCTGACTAAGCCTGCTCAGCTAAAAGCTCTGCATAGCACATCACTACTCCTGCCTAACCCTGCACAGCTAAAAGCTCTGCATAGCACATCACTACTCCTGACTAAGACTGCTCAGCTAAAAGCTCTGCATAGCACATCAATACTCCTGCCTAAACCTGCTCAGCTAAAAGCTCTGCATAGCACATCACTACTCCTGACTATTCCCGCTCAGCTAAAAGCTCTGCATAGCACATCACTACTCCTACCTAAGACTGCTCAGCTAAAAGCTCTGCATAGCACATCATTACTCCTGACTAAGCCTGCACAGATGAAAGCTCTGCATAGCACATCACTACTCCTGCCTAAACCTGCTCAGCTAAAAGCTCTGCATAGCACATCACTGCTCCTGCCTAAACCTGCTCAGCTAAAAGCTCTGCATAGCACATCACTACTCCTGACTAAGCCCGCTCAGCTAAAAGCTCTGCATAGCACATAACTACTCCTGACTAAGCCCGCTCAGTGAAAGCTCTGCATAGCACATCACTACTCCTAAGCCCGCTCAGCTAAAAGCTCTGCATAGCACATCACTACTCCTGACTAAGCCTGTACAGCTAAAAGCTCTGCAAAGCACATCACTACTCCTACCTAAGCCTGCACAGCTAAAAGCTCTGCATAGCACATCACTACTCCTATCCAAGCCTGCACAGCTAAAAGCTCTGCATAGCACATCACTACTCCTGCCTAAACCTGCTCAGCTAAAAGCTCTGCATAGCACATCACTACTCCTGCCTAAACCTGCTCAGCTAAAAGCTCTGCATAGCACATCACTACTCCTGACTAAGCCTGCTCAGCTAAAAGCTCTGCATAGCACATCACTACTCCTGACTAACCCTGCACAGCTAAAAGCTCTGCATAGCACATCACTACTCCTGCCTAAACCTGCTCAGCTAAAAGCTCTGCATAGCACATCACTACTCCTGCCTAAACCTGCTCAGCTAAAAGCTCTGCATAGCACATCACTACTCCTGACTAAACCTGCTCAGCTAAAAGCTCTGCATAGCACATCACTACTCCTGCCTAAACCTGCTCAGCTAAAAGCTCTGCATAGCACATCACTACTCCTGCCTAAACCTGCTCAGCTAAAAGCTCTGTATAGCACATCACTACTCCTGCCTAAGCCTGCTCAGCTAAAAGCTCTGTATAGCACATCACTACTCCTGCCTAAGGCTGCACAGCTAAAAGCTCTGCATAGCACATCACTGCTCCTGACTAAGACTGCTCAGCTAAAAGCTCTGCATAGCACATCACTGCTCCTGACTAAGACTGCTCAGCTAAAAGCTCTGTATAGCACATCACTACTCCTGCCTAAGCCTGCTCAGCTAAAAGCTCTGCATAGCACATCACTACTCCTGCCAAAACCTGCTCAGCTAAAAGCTCTGCATAGCACATCACTACTTTTTGAACGGGCCCCCCCACCACAACAACTTTTTTGCAACCCTTTGCACCCATGCAACCCCCACTCCTTTGGCTAGTCAAGATTGCTCTTTCAGACCAGGTTAGGCAGCCACTTTGTCCGTTTCCCACATGTATATACTGTATGTTATGTCACTGTATATACCGGTGGTGGCGAAC